>NW_027094094.1:2007902-2659912 GCF_029207755.1 Chamaea fasciata | reverse complement strand
TTTTGCCACAATGAATGTATTCAAAGAAGGAAAAAGGCACACAGCATGCTCTGGGTTTACTCACAGCCTGCTGGAAGGTTCGGGGCAGGTGTAAGTCTTGGCTCAGGTAGATTTTGGGATATTTCGGGATATTTTCAGTGCTGAAGTTGAAACCTGGCCGGGAAAACCGAACAAAGAGATGAAAAATATAATTTAGCAGCAACAAGTCATATGAATGGAGAAATGCATTAATTCTGTCCCATAATATCAGTAAGTTGGGAGTGTTAAAACTCCGGGATTTCAGTGCCGGAACCACTCACGGGGCACAGGGGAGGAGAGGGGGTTGCCTGGAGTGCAGGGGATTTGAGGTTGGAGCTGAATTCCTAATCTATTTAAAGGATGATTCTTTAATCAATTTCATGAGAGCAACATTTACTCTCATAAAGACCTTCCACTGCAGGTGATGGAGAATTTCTGTGCTTAAACCTCAGGATTATGAATTCATGAACTGAGAATTTAGTTTCTTTTGAAATGCTGATATTGTGTATTTTTTTTACTTGTAGGTACGTCATGGGCATAGTCAGATACGTGGTTTTGTACAGTTTGAATGTTATTTACAGTTATTTAATTGCTGCATCAGCCAGAAGTATCATCAAGCCTCCCCAATCCTGCTGGGAAACAACAATTCCTTGTTTCTCCCAAGAATCATGATGTGCATCAGCACTTTTTGACACTGTGGGATTCAGGGTGGGTGTTGGAAGCTGAGAGAAGGGAGAGATCATAATTTCCATGGGAGAGCATGAACTAATTCCTCTTTGGGTTGTTGAATTCTCCAGGACTGAAATCCTGATGCATTCCCTAAGGAAGAGTACTGGCTCCTTGTCATTAAATACCTTGTGTACAGTTCCAGGGTTCATTTTGATTACCATAAAACCACAGTCACTTCCTATTTTTTTGTACATAATTATCATAAAATCACAGGCACTTCCTATTTTTCCCGCTTCTGTTTGCCTATCAAAGCACCAAAATCTTTTAAAACTTCTAATGCTTTCAGAATTTTGAACAGAAAATGGGGAGATTTTATCCTCTGGAGAGGCTCAGCTTTCAACACTTAAAGCACCCAGTGCTCTGAAACAAAGAGAAGAAGAGTTTTGCTCTCACTGTTCCTGTGTTAAGCTTCGAGTGAACTCAACAATTATTGGATTTAGGGGTTTTTCTGTCCAACTTTTTGTCTGAAAACACTTTTCCTTCCACATCTCTCACAAGGATTTTTCTTGAAAGACTCTGTAAATCACTAAAATCCTTGGAGGGGGAAAAAAAATTTAAAATCTTGTTTAGAATCTCTGAAAAAGTTTTCTCTTCCCAAAACAATTCTGAGCATTTTCCAAATCCCAGTGTGATAAAATGACGCTGTGTTTTTCCTCCTGGGACAAAGGCAGCTCTGTCCCCAGGAAGGAGCCAGTTGTGCAGATGGGGTGGCAGAGGGTGACTCCTCCTTTCCCAAAAGTGGGGTGGGGATCACAGCTCCTCTTGTGCTGGGAAAACAACGGCTGCAAAAATTCCCATCCAGCTGCCCTCGGGTGCTTTTGTTGGCTCTGAATTAAAATTATGTTGTAATGGGTTTGGGTTTGGATTTGGGAGGTGCCGAGTTTGATGTTGGAGCTGCCCAGCCACAAAATATCCTTCTTGTTGTCCCATCAAAGCATCTCATTGAATCCCAGAACTGGGCACAGCCTTCTTCATGAAAGCCATGAAATTATTTATTTGCCATTAATGAGTTAAAAATAATCCATAAAAGCATTATATTTTTGGTTATTTTGATCAAATTTTTGGTTCAAAGAGGAGAAGAAAATCTTTCTTACCACTCATGGATTTAATTTTGTAAACTGCTGGTCCGAGTGTATTTACAGTGTTGTCTTGGGTTGCAATGCAAGATGTAACCAGCAGTTTGTATTCTATCAACCAGGTGGGGCAGAGTTCTTTATCCCTTCCAGAATCCATCCTCTCTCCAGGGAATATCTGCTGTCCATGGGCCATCCAGGCTCACTGCAGGGCTGATACAATCCCATCATCCCATGGGGAGAGGCTCCACCCAGGGGGAGGAGCCCAGCATTCCCACCTGGGTAAAACCTGAGATTCAGAGCACCAGCACAGCCTGTTTGCACTGGATTCCCAGAGGAAAACCAGACCCATCTCAGCACCACTGGACTCTTCTTCAGGATCATCTCTGCTCCAACAGAACCACAGCTGTCACTGCAGGAGGACTTGACTGGACTGACACCAGTACCCTGACCAACAGGGTGTCAGGTCATGTTCTGACTCTGTCAGTGTTTTCTTTTTGTTTGTTTCCTATTTTTGTACTACTACGTTTTTATTTTTAATCTTCCTAGTAAAGAACTGTTATTCCCATTCCCATATCTTTGCCTGAAGGCTCCTTAATTTCAAAATTACAATAATTCAGAGGGAGAGGGTTTACATTCCCCATTCCAAGGGAGGCTCCTGCCTTCCTTAGCAGACACCGGTCTCTTTCCAAACTGGCACAAAAGTGCACAAATGGGCCAAAAATGTCAGGCAGCCTGAGGTGTACAAACTGTTTCTTGCCAAGAATAAAGCTTGACACAGTGAGACATTACAGCATGAAAGGGGAGAAGAGAGAACCCCAGCATTCCCAGATCTTCACTGTTCCACCTCACAAGAAAGAAAAAGGCCACCAGCCTTATTTGGGCCACACCAGGATGACCGTCAGGGCCCACGGTGGCCAAGCATTCCCAGGGACATTTGAAATGGAACCCCTTTGTTCTTTCCTTTGGTGGAGAAAATCTCCTTGTAAAGAAAATTTAAGCATAAAACCCATCAGAATGACGTATGCACACAACTGTGAAATTAGAGCACACAGGTGAGTTGAGAGCATTGCCCTGAGCTCCACTGTTATTTATGTAGAAATAAAATCTAACATCAACCCTTGCATCGCATTAAATTTTATTTTCTTTTGGATAACGGATCGTAAAAATATAGATTTATCAATATACAGCAAGATATACCTCAGCAAAGCAGGTATGGATTTAGGCATTAGGATCAATTGCCAATCAAAGGGAAGATCAGTGTTTAAAGAGCATTAAAATGATCATTTTAATAAAAAAAAAGCAGGGGGAAAAACAGATTTAGGAAACTGGTGAAGTTCTGTTCCCTTTGTAACTACACTTCAGTATTTGCTTGGGGAGAATGAGGATGCCTTTAAGAACGAATGTAAAATCACTCATTTGGACTGGTAAATTCTAGGGTCAAAAATCAGATTTTTTTTTTTCATCTGTTACAAATTCCTAGTCTTATTGTCCAAAGGAGAATTTTTACATTGCTTTGAGAGAATTTGACAGCCAAGGGTGCAGTGTTATGGCACTGAAATCACAGAAGCATGGAATGCTCTGGGTGGGAAGGGACCTTAAAGCCCATCCAGGGACACCTTCCACTATCCCAGGGTGCTCCAAGCCCCATCCTTGGACACTTCCAGGGATCCAGGAGCAGCCACAGCTGTTTAAGAACCTCTGTAATTAACTTAAAATTCTTCCTCACACGTCTTTGAACTCGATTCTTATACTCAAAGCCTCATATATATTTATACTTTAAAATATGTACACGCTTATATAAATTTATATCTATAAAACTCATATGTACATTTCCCTAAATATTCAATATTTAAGACCTGAATCAGAGGATAATAACAACTGATGCGGTAAAAGGATGAGGACCAAACTTACCTATTGATCTGCTGGGGATGAGTAAAATCAGAGTACTGTACCAAAGAGAGGAGAGCATTTTTATACACCTCCATCCTGTTTGCACCAGTTTCCTTAAGCATAATGCACTTTCTCAGAAATTGATTTTTTTTGGAAATAGCTATGATGAAAAATAACCCGTCTTCCTCTCCATGGACTATTTCATTCCCATAACTTCCTTTGAAAACACTCCTTGCATCAAAACAAGCACTTAAAACACCTGACTAACGCTGGGGCTCCCAGCAGTGACTTTGGAGCGCGCTCATGTTTTATTTGCAGTGCACTCACTGATTTCAGCCGGGCTTTGGGTAGCTTGGAGTGGTGTTTGACCATGAACCCCCCAAAATAGGAGGAGTAGAATGATGTAACTCTGACCACGTGCCAGTACATATTTCCCTTAGACTATCATCTGACAAAGGAATTCTGCAATACTACTGATCCCTAAACTTTGGGTTTTGGTTGATTGACAGGTAAGGTTGCGTTGCTGAAGGCAGACAAAATAAGATACGAACATGATACCTGATGATGGCACATGATACCTGATTTAACTTCATGCCTTTCCTTTGGTTATTTTTTGATTTAAAGGCACTTTCTTTTTCATTCTTAATTTCTAAGCAGATCTTTGACCACGTGCCTTTTTTGGTTGTTTTTTTTCCCAAATTTGTTCTGGGACCAACCAAATACAGGGCACCAAATTATTTTGTTCGCACTGAACTCTGCAAATTTGAATTTCTTTTGATTGTCTCAAAAAATTCTCTTCTACATTCCTCCCTAAGAATAGGAAGACAAGGGCTATTTTCTTCTTCGTGACCCACTGCCACTAAAACTAAAGCATCTAAAAGTTCAATGGCTTTGTACTTTGGGATTCTAAATCATAACATGATGTTCACCACACCTGTGGTTACCCTTATGCTTGTGTGTGACCCTGAGCACCTGGGTTCACATTTTTCCCTACTTGGCAGGCTCCAGTAACTAAAGAAATAATAATTCCTTCCTTGGACAGTCAATCCCAGGGTTTAACCTTTCCTAAGTGTCCCAAATGGGTTTGTTTACAGCCCAGTTATCCCATTCCTTCTGTCAGTAGAGATTTCATCCCTCAGCCACCCCGACAAGGGTCCCTGTGCCAGAGCTGCTGCGATGGAGCAGCACTGGGGGCTGTGAGAGCAGCACTGTGTGATTCTGTGCTCAAGGGCTGCTGCTCATCTGCCAGAGTGGCAATCAGTCCCCAGCCAGGCCTGCCATGGAAATCACTTCTATTTTGGAAACTTTTCCTCTGTGCTCTGCACAGAATTCTAAAAGATCGTTATGGAAATGAAAAAAATTAACGCGCGCTTAATTCCGCGCTTTTTGGACCGGAGCTGTGCCCCACCAGGGACAGCACAGGGCACGGGCAGGAGCAGCAGCAGCTTTTTGGGATCCTGGCACATCCGTGGGAGGAATCATCACTCTGCTCTAAGTGCCGTGACAACAATAGGGGAAGCCACCAGAGGTCCAAAGCTGAGACAACAGACCTGAACTGGTTCCTTGGGATTGGACAGTGGGGAAATGTCTACAGAATGTGCAGTGTGGGATTGTTAAATCTTAGGAAAAACCTGGTTTGGTTGTAAGGTCCATCTGATCACACACCTGCTTTTCCTTGGGGTGTCAGCCACTGTTTATTTTGCCTACGGCATTTTCTTAATGACCTCTAATGATAATTGAATTTGACCTTCATTTGGTGCTGAGACCAGACATACCTGCAATTCTCTTTTCCTCCTTTTAACATTTCTGGTGCTCTCATTCCTCTGTTGTGCCTCACCAAAGCACCCCTTACCCAAACACATGTTCTCATCCAGCTGCAAGGACGCAATTTTGAGAAAAGAGAAGAAATCGGAGTTATCTGTAGAAATTAGGGAGAGAAACTCAGTCTATCAGATAAGCTCACCAAAGCCAGCCATGCATTCAAAATCTTCATGGGTCGTTTAATAATTAACTGGATTCCCAAATGCTGGTTGATGTTTTTTAGCTCAAGAACTTGTGCTTATTATAGGCACAGTCCAGCGTGTTTGTCTCGGCAGAGGAGAACACGAGAACACAACCTGGAGTTTTTTATTCTTCTCCGTGCAAAGAAGAATCATGGAATTATTAAGGTTGGAAGAGACCTCCAGTGGCCACTGCCCTGGGGAGCCTGTTCAGTGCCCAACCACCCTCTAGGGGAAGAATCTTTTCCTCATAAAATTTATTTATAGATTAAGATATGTATTCATATATATATTAAAAAAATTAGTAACAGGAGTCAAAAGATAATTGAAATTCCAGCATAGTTTTTTTGCACTTCTTTTTTTCTTTAAATATGGATGTCCCTATTTGTTAAAAGAACCACAAAGCATTAAATTTCCTCAAGGAGAAAGAACTCAGACAATATGTTAAGCTGGCTGATAAATTACACTTAAAACCCTTCTTTTAGATCCTGAGCTAGATTTCTGATCCCTGTGTGCCTAATCTGTGGTCCGTGGCCGTAGCCCTTGAAGAAAAGTTTCCTTCACCGTAATTAGCACTATTGCGGAAGACAAAAAGTGCTAATGAGAAGTCGCTGAGGAGAAGATTTTGCTTTGTAAAAACCTGTTTCAGGGAGACCTTTCCCGGCTGTTCTGGGTGAGAGAGGAGCCCATCCCTTCACTCAGCAGGGCACAGAAAAGCACCACGCATGGGACTGGCTCCAAAACTGAAATATTTACTCCCAAACGCTCTTTCCTCGTCTTCCTTTGCCTTGCAGGAATCACTTCCCAATTTCTTACTGCAGAAGCATTTAATTCTCTGGGTGCCCAGGAGGAGAAGGTAACCGCCAAATTGCTGTTCCTATTGACAGCCCAGAACTCCAGCTGCACGTCCTGGAAACTCCATTTCCCCACTGGAAACACAGGGAGACAGGTTTAAATGAGTTCTGCCATTCCAGCTTGGGTCCTCAGCTTTGCCTGGGAATTCAACGGAATTTATTAGTGCACTCCACTCTCCCTGCACCTCTCCACTTGTCTTGTCCACTTGCGCCTGCCAGAGGAGCATGGAATAGTCTGGATTGGAAAAGAGCTTAAAACTCATCCAGTGTCACCCCCAGCCATGGCAGGGACGCCTCCCACTGTCCCAGACTGCTCCAAGCCCCAGTGTCCAGCCTGGCCTTGGATATTCCAGGGATCCAGGGGCAGCCACAGCTGCTCTGGGCACCCTGTGCCAGGGCCTGCCCACCCTCCCAGGGAACAATTCCTGCCCAATCTCCCATCCATCCCTGCCCTCTAGCAGTGGGAAGCCATTCCCTGTGTCCTGTCCCTCCATCCCTTGTCCCCAGTCCCTCTCCAGCTCTCCTGGAGCCCCTTCAGGCCCTGGCAGGGGCTCTGAGCTCTCCCTGGAGCTTTCCCTTCTCCAGGTGAGCACCCCCAGCTCTCCAGCCTGGCTCCAGCCCTTGGAGCGTCTCCATGGCCTCCCCTGAATTCTCTCCAGCAGCTCCACGTCCTTCCCACGCTGAGGACCTCCGAGCTGAATTCAGAGCTCCAGGTGGGGCTTCACAAGAGCAGAGGAGAGGTGGAGAACCACCTCTCCCATCCTGATTAAATATATACGATATAAAGCTTTGTAGGTCAAATAATTTACAATTTCAAGCTTGTTCTTTGGATTTTGCAAAAAAAAAAAAAAAAAAGGGGAGAAAAATCTACAATTCTAAACATCTCAGTCCACACTCCATGAAAACTTAATGGTTTAATTTTTTCTCCTGTATATCTTTCGTAAACTCTCCTCTGAGAGGGGCTCCCTGCCAGATCTCAGCACGAGCCTGTGCTGTTCCTCTGGCCCTAAACACGACAATGCCAGCAGCACCTGTGCTTCCCATGGGCTGCACTGGGAAAAGGGCTTGGAAATATCCTTCTGTCAGAAGGAACTGTGCAGTGTCTGTGCCAGGGCAAAGTGAGTGACAGCGAGATGTGACTTGGAAGTGTCAGGCTTGATGGGAAACGATGGAATGAGTGTGTTTCCTCAGGAGGACTTGTCACAGCCACGGGTAAGGAAGTGATGAACTGTGCTTTGAAGAAGTCTCATCCTCTCTCTTTTAAATGGATGTGAAAAGGGAAAAAAAAAAAAATCCTCCCAGAGATCATTCCCTCCCCAGAAGCTGTTTACATAAGAGAAATGCATCAGGAATGAAATTCCAGGGGAACTTTTTTATTCCGGTGGGGATTTTTCTTCTAGTTTAGAAAGCAGGAAGAAAAAAAAAATAATAATATATATATATATATATATATATAATGCAGAAGTTGTACAAACAGTGGCTAAAATGAAGAGGGGATGCCTCCAGAAGCCCCTAATTGAATCTCACATTTAATTGCACCCTCACTGAACCTCGGGCTCAGGGATTGCTTCCCTGCATCCGTGAGGGCTTAGCCTCTCCAGGCCTGGGAATTCCAGATCATCCCACACTCGCAGGGACCAGCCCCAGAGCGAAAACCCCCAAAACCTTTGCCTTGCTCTTGTTTCCCATCTTTTCTCTGGAATGCTGCCCCTAATTTTCATGCTGGGCAGGAAACCCATCCCTGGTCAGGTTTTGTGCTCCAGCACACAGTTTTTGGTGTTTTCAGATGTTCTATGCATGTAAAGCATGAGGAAAAAGGGAGATTACAGGAAGGCTGGGCAGGGACCGTGGACAAGGGATGGAGGGACAGGACAAGGGGAAATGGCTTCAAGCTGACAGAGAGCAGATTTAGGTTGGATACTGGGAAGGAATTGTTCCCTGGGAGGGTGGAGAGGAGGTGGGATGGAATTCCCAGAGAAGCTGTGGATTCCCCTGGATCCCTGACAGTGTCCAAGGCCAGGTTGGACATTGGGGCTTGGAGCAGCCTGGGACAGTGGGAGGCGTCCCTGCCCATGGCACTGGATGAGTTTTAAGCTCCTTTCCAACCCAAAGCAGCCTGAGATTCCATGAAAAGCAGTTGCATTGTCCCTGACAAACAATTTAATGGTTTTGGGGTTTTCTTCCATGTAGTGGGTTTTGTCTGGAATACTCACTCCAAGGTGGAAAAAAACCCCTCAAAAAACCCCGTAATTATTTAAATTAATAATATGGCAAGTGAGGAATACTCAGGTCTATCAACATTTTAGTTTATTCGTACAGACAGCTGTATATTTGCTACCTCATACGTGTGCTCATGTTTCACTCTAAAAACTGTCCTTTGCTGTGTTTTCCCAGTACTCTGCCACTTCCAGCAGTCACCTCTCAGTTCAGCAAATATGCTTTTATTTTAGGATATTCTTTGGTTTGCAGTTTATGTCCTTTAAATAGTGTGTAGTAGTATTTATAGATACTGTATATATATATATATATATATATATATATATATACACTCTGTTTATCTCCTAGGAACTTCCCTGAGCATTCTAGGAGATCCCTTTACTCCATATGCTCAGGAAGAGAGCACAATATTGCACATCAGGCAAAAAAAATACCATTAGGAGAAGTTTCTTTTAAAACACAGTTCTCTAAAACTTCAGATTCGTAACTTCGTTCCACTTTTCCAAGTAATAAAACAAAAATAATAAAAAAAAGAGAGTATTTTAAGGTTCTATCACTCGACACCAGGGGAATAGAGAGGATACAGAGCAAAAGTTATGATCTTTTTTCTTTGGTGTCCCAGATAATGTACTTTCATATTGCTGACAATTTTTACCAGACTTTTCTTCCTTGTTTCTTGGGAATGGGCAAAGGGACATCACAGACGGAGGAAGGGTTCCATCATCATCTTCCCCTCCTTCCAGCTCTTTCTTTGTTCCCTGTCTCATTGTGTAACAAACCCACTGCAAAATTAGTCTGGGCCTTCAGGCTGCCTCTCTCTGTTTTAGCCATTAGGAGAAGCTCAGAGAGCCCAACAAATCTCATTTTATGAGAAACACTCAAAGCTTTTCTTTTTGTTTTTCGCTACCTCCACAAGCATTTTATTTTCCTGAGCATCAACTGAAGGAGATGAGGCAGAGTGAAATTGCAAAGGGACATAAAAATGATTTGGTTTTTCCCTCTGTGCAGCCAACAGTCTGGGCATGGGGGACCCTTCCCACTGGGTTTAGGGAATGTGATCCTCATCCCACTCTGTGCTGGTTTTGGTTGGGATGGAGGGAATCATGCTGAGAACACGCTGGAATTCTGGAGTCAAGGACTTTTCAGTGCCCCAAGCTCTGCCAGTGAGGAGCTGCCCAAGAATTTGGGAGGAGCATGGCCGGGACAGATGACCTGAAGTGACCAAAGGGAAATTCCACACCTTACACTGCCCAGTTTATAAACTGGGGAAACTGGGAGCCACCCATCACTGCTGGGGGACTGGTGCTGAGCAACTGTTCGGGCATCACTGCTCTGCCTGGGGCTTTATTCCCACCCCCTCTTCTCTCTCTTCTTTATTATTATTAAACCATGACACTCTGCAAAATATTTCTGGTTACTTTGAGCGAAATATCTAAAAGTTATTTTAGCTTTTGCCCTTTAAAATAAATTTTTTAGAGCCTCCGACGTCAGTCAAGCACAGGAATAGTCCCAGTTCTTGCTCACACTTGATAAGAGCTGAAGCCTGATGGCTTGAGCGCGTACATTAGAGATTCTCCAGCAATTTAGTCACTCATTTATCTTTCATTCAGCAGAGTTTGGGCTGCCTGTTCCCCTCCCTGGAAACAGGAAGGAAAAACAGAGCCACCTTAATCACCAAGGTAAGGGGAAATGAATTCTTTATGAGTTGCCCTCCGTATTTTCTAAGAAGTAAATTATTTCTTAACGTTTCAAGCTGAAATAAAAGTTGGCTGAGGGAGGAGAGTTGGCAGAACTTTGGCATTTCCTCCGGAGTTCCTCTGCTGGATTTACATCTGCAGCCTTTGAGCAGTGGCCCATGGAATTCCCATGTTTTACAGGGAATTCATGGATGCTCCCAGCCTTGCCAGCTGGCAGCATCGCAGCAACCAAGCATGAACAGCCCCCATGCAGCCAAGATTTCCAGTATCAGTCCCCATCCCCACGCCTTGGAGCAGTTTTGAACCACTCCTGGAGCAGATTAGGGAAAAAGATTCCACTTCCAGCACATTTATCCATCAGGGATGCACAGTCAGTCTTTTGTTTTTTTGGTTGAGTACATCCAGTGGTTCCAAATTATTGTGGGTAGGTCTTGTCTTCATGCTGGGAGGGTGCAGGATCTTCTGGACAAAGCCACTGGGCAGGTACTGAGGGAAGGAATCAGGGGGAAATCCATGATGGGAAGCCCATGGCAGATATTCCCATATTCAATATTAGGTGCAATGAGTTAATACACTGCAATTTCTACAGTTTTTTTAAAAAATCCCCCAAACCCCCCAAAAAAACAATAACTTCATCTTCCCACCCTGTATGCAAGAGAGAAAAAATTCTTATTGTTAAAGGAAAGCACGAAATCAAGAGAAAGGAGCCGGAGGGACAATTATAGGGAAGTTCAATAGATTCAATGCCACAAGAGATTAATTCCATAGAAAGGAAAATAGAGATCTGATGGGTGATGTTGCTCATTGTTCCAGTGGTTCGTTGCTGCTGTTGGATTTTGCCAGAAGAAATTCAATGTGGCTTTTGCAATTCACTTGTAATGCCTTCCCTTAGTTACAGACTTCAGGGTTAGACCTAAATTTGCAAATATTATCTGTAGGTTCGATTTCACGAGGTGTTTTGCTCTGAATTTGGGTTTAGATGGAGACAATACGTAATAAAGGTAGAATCTAAAGCAGCAAAACCCTTTTGTGGTGTCACTGATCCCGGTATTTTATTGCACATGAGCTGGATCCCTGAAGGAGAGGAGGGATTCAAACTTTCTTGAAGCTCAGTTCATCCCTTCAGAAGGGCTTTAAGAGGAAAAGGGGCTGCAAACTTTTCAGAAATGCTGATTGCATTTCATTAAAAAAAACCCAAAAAAAACCCCCAAAAAAGCTACCAAACAAACAAAAAACCCTAAACAAAACAAGAAGAAAAAAAAACCCCACAAAACAAAACAAAACAAAACAAAACAAAAAACCCAGAAGAGAGTTTTTTTTTCCCTCTCTTAATCCCTTCAAGTGAGGAGCAATCTTCAGAATTTAAAAAAAAAAAAAAAAAAAAAGACACATTGCTCTCCACGTGATTCCCGAAAACATCTGCCATCTCCTGGGGGCTTGAAGAGAAAGAGAAAAGGAGCTCATGAAATATAAAATGACCCTGGAATCCATATTAATGACTGCCGACTGTTTCCAGTGGCTCCAGTGTCCCCCTGCTCGGCTGCCCTGCCCTCAGGGGCAGCCCAGGAGCTGCTGAGGGGCAGCACAGCTCTCTCCCCTCGATTCCTGGGGAAATCTGCAGCCAGGGAACACTGGCAGGAATTCTGATTTGCTGCAGCAGGCAAGGAAGGAGCTCCTCCCTGGAAGGGTGGTTTTCCTGTACTCTGCTCTTGCGAAAGCCCAGCTGGAGCTCTGAATCCAGCCCTGGGGTCCTCAGCATGGGAAGGATGTGGAGCTGCTGGAGAGATTCCAGAGGAGGCCATGGAGATGCTCCAAGGGCTGGAGCCCCTCTGGAGCCAGGCTGGGAGAGCTGGGAATGTTTACCTGGAGAGGAGAAGCTCCAGGGACACCTCAGAGCCCCTTCCAGGGCCTAAAGGAGCTCCAGGAGAGCTGGAGAGGGACTGGGGACAAGGGATGGAGGGACAGGACACAGGGAATGGCTCCCACTCCCACAACCCCAACCATCCTGTAGCTTTATGTTTATGGGTGGAGACATTCAACAAACCAAGTTGGTTTGGACTGGATTGGATTTGGATTGGATTTGGATTTGGATTTGGATTTGGATTTGGATTTGGATTTGGATTTGGATTTGGATTTGGATTTGGATTTGGATTTGGATTTGGATTTGGATTGGACTGGATTGGGTTGGATTTGATTTGGATTGGACTGGATTGGGTTGGATTGGATTTGGATTGGACTGGATTGGATTTGCACTGGATTTGGACTGGATCTGTATTAGATTGGATTGGATTGGATTGGGTTGGATTCCCTCCAGAACAGGAGCCAAAACAGCAACGCCCTCCTCGATTTCCAGTTCTTGTGCCAGCCCCAGCCCTCCCCAAATTCCAGTGTCCCACCAAGGAAGCTGCAGGTGCAGATGTGCTGTCCCATTTTCCCACCTGGGAGGTGGAATTGTTTCCCAGTCATCTGAAACCTCAGGGAAGTTCCTTGTCCCTGGAGGTCCAACCAAACCCAAAGGGAATTGAAAGAATTTCCCCTCATTTAATCTTATTTTGCTGAACCAGCCACAGATGTGGAGCTGGGTGTCCTAAATAGCACATCTATCATTCTGCTTTTGCTTGGATAAAGTTTGCCCTCAGGGACTCCCAGGAAATCTGTCTCAGAATTCCCAATCCTCTGCCATCTGAAACGATGCAGTCTGTGAGTTCCAAATGAGACAGAAGCTTCAGTTTCCGTCTTGTCTCGCTCCAATTTAGCCAAGGATAAGAAAGATGTTTTGAAAATATTCAAATTGATTTTCTTTCTCATTTGGGCCAAATCCACTTCCACTCATAAAATCATGGAATTACTAAGTTTGGAAAAGACGTGTGAGATCTTTGTGTCCAACCATGAACTCAGCACTGTCGAGGCCACCACTTAACCATGTCCCCAAGTGCCACATCTCATGGCTTTTAAAGCCCTCCAGGAATCCATAACTTCCCTGGGAAGCCTGATCCGGCCTGACAACCCTTCCTGTGAAGAATTTTTTTCCTAATATCAGATTTATGGATGTCCAACAGCGTCTTTCCTTGTCTGTGTCTGGTTTTTTTTGTGCCTCACAACCCCAGTGTCCTCTGGGAGGGGTGGGCAGGTCTGGGGGCTGATCTGGGCTGTGAGAGGGCTCCTTCCACGTCTAGTTTTGGGTAAGTATTCCCTCATGTTTCACTGGAAAACTGATCTCTACCTTGCCTTAATTGACCAAAGGTTATATTCATAACACTTCACAAAGGATGTAATCTGAAACAGAATAGATAAGGACATATAAAACCTGATCAAACAAAAAGGGAAAAAAATCCCGGAATTTTTCTGCCTTCCACTCCACCTTTTATTGATACCACTATGAATAATTCATACGTTTAAGATGCAGGCCTAGGGATGATTCCCGGTCCACAGGAATCCTTTCACCGGACAGATCTTTGCCCAATAATGTCATAAAATGCGAAGAAAAACATCAGTTGTGCTGCTGAACAGCCCCAGACACCATCACCTGTGCTGGGTGGGATCCAGGAGGAAGAAAAGATGGAGAATTACAAGGGCCAGGAGCAGGAAGAGGATTTTCAGGGAACAGCACAGCTCGATCCTGCTGAAATTTGATAGATTTATGACTTAATTCCAACTGACCAGGACAAGGATGCTCATACCAAAGGTCAAAGGGAGGCAGGGCCACGGTACAGGAAAAATACAACCAACAGCCACATTTTGGCTTGAAGGAAAGAAAAGGGAAAATAAATTCTACCAGAGAAATGATCTCCTCGCATGCCCAAAAGCCACAACTAAAATAAGAGCAGAGAGCATAATACAATTAAAAATATGTTTGTTATGACATGGTGACTGAACCCAGGCCTTGGGAAGCAAACTCCTGAAGGACCAACCCCTAAATTTCTTCCCATTTCTGAGTGCTTAGTGATTGATGCATTCAGTGTTCAAAATGCAGTTTTAATTTATTCAAATGTCAGAGAAACCACAGAAAATCCAGCCACTGACCTAGATTTATCCATTCCCATGCCTGAAATTTGGCTTTCACTGATAAAAGATAAAAAGCAATTTACTGTTCCTTGAGCTTGGCCATATATAATAATAACAGATGATTAATTATTTTAAAAAGCATTAAGTTTAAGCACCTTTTCATTCCCCCTGCAGGTCAGGAAGGCTGTCTGTTATGTTGGTGATAGGATACAGAACAAGATACATAAAAACCTCCCCGGCAAAATCACCCCGGGGTTCCTTTCTTTCCAGCTGGAGCTGCTTTCTTTTCCTAAATTGAAAAACCAAAATTAACAGTTGCTCCCCGTTCACTGACACAGGCTATTTGGGGATTTTATTAGATTTATTTTTTTTATTTTAATTTATTGAAACAAGTTCCTGTGGATCTCTGCTGAAACATCAGCAAGGGTAAACACAGATCTTTAGGTTTTTCTAAAGGAGAATAAGCCAATTTACATGGAATAACAGAATTACAGAATCGGTTCTGTCACTGAACTGGAGGCACAGTACTGCCCACGGGAGCAGATAAAGCTCAAGAATTCTCTGGGAAGATCCAGGGTCATCAGCTGGAGTAAGGACAGGCTTTGACATCTGTGGCTGGTACCCCCCAAACCACGAAACACAGGGACCACGTCAGGAAATAACCACCCACTTTACAGTTCTGGGGACAGTCCTTTCCAGCGCTGCTCCTGTGGCACTTCCTGGGGAAGTTCCAGCAGTTTCACGCCACTTAAAAAATTGGGAGGGATCAGGGAACTTTGTCCCAGCAGGCAATCCCGAGGAACCCAACACTCCTTATCTGAAAAAGGTCTTGAGTTCCTGACTGATGTGGATGGATTCTCCCTGTACATTGCTCACCCAACAAGCTGGATTTCCATGGATCCATTAATTGTAGCTGTCCAAGGTGTTGGATGGGGCTTGGAGCAACCTGGGATAGCAGAAGGTGTCCCTGCATGTGGCAGGGGCTGGAACTGGGTGGGCTTTAAAGGTCCCTCCCAACCCAATGTCTCAGGAGACAAAGCAAGATGTAACCAACAGTTTGTATTCTACCACCAGCTGTTAAACCAGGTGGGGCAGAGTTCTTTATCCCTTCCAGGACCCATCCTCCCTCCAGGGGATATCTGCTGTCCATGGGCCATCCAGGCTCACTGCAGGGCTGATACAATTCCATCATCCCATGGGGAGAGGCTCCACCCAGGGGGAGGAGCCCAGCATTCCTACCTGGATAAAACCTGAGATTCAGAACACCAGCACAGCCTGTCTGCACTGCACCCATGTCACCACCACTGGACCTTCAGAGGAAAACTCCACCCTTCTACAGGATCATCTCTGCTCCAACAGAACCACAGCTGTCACTGCAGGAGGACTGGATTGGGCTGCTCCCAACACCCTGACCAACAGACTATCAGGTCGTGTTCTGACTCTGTCAGTGTTTTCTTTTTGTTTGTTTGGATTTTTGTACTGCTACATTTTTATTTTTAATTTTCCTAGTAAAGAACTGTTATTCCCATTCCCTCGACTTTGCCTGAGATCCCCTTAATTTCAAAATCATAACAATTCAGAGGGAGAGGGTTTGCATTCTCCGTTCCAAGGGAGGCTCCTGCCTTCCTTAGCAGACCCCTGTCTTTCCAAACCAGGGCACCCAAACCACTCTGTGCTTCTTTAAATCTGCAGGTAAGGAATTGTTATTTTCCTTAGAGGCAAGGGAGAAGAGTTGCAGATGGACGGAATAGGTGGAATCCCTCTTTAAAATGGAAAGGGAAGAGAGTCAGGCAAGCATGCAAAATAGGTTCTTAGAACATCTGTGCATCAAATATATTTATCCAAACTGCTACAGTCAATCTTTTCCAGCTGAGTGTTCAGCAGTTCAAATCTCTACAAAACCACAGCAACTGTTCCAGGGAACAAGGGAAATATTCTGCAGTCTAAGGGAAGGAAACTCCAAATCTTACAGGGAAAAACTCCCTCTCCAGGTAGCACAAACTCACCAATGGAACAAGGACATGAACTGAATTTCTTTCAGCACTTTAACGGCTTAATTGGAACTCAAATATTTCTTGCAACTCGTGATGATTTGATGTTCCTGTGGTTTTATATCCACACTCCCATCCCTGATAAATTTTGCTAATTATTGTCCTAAATGGGACTGAGTGGCTTGGGGGATGGATGTGTTCAGTGTCACCAGAATAATGAAAAGCTGATAAGAATATCTGAGCTGCTCTGCCCGGCAACTTCAGCTAAATATAGAGGAGTGGGAATGGGATGGAAGCCTGCAAGAGTCCGGATCCGTGTTCAGCAGTTCCTGGAACTCCACAAACCCAGCCAGGTCTCCAGGACCTTCCCCTGGCATTGCAGCCATGCCAACGAACCTTAATTGACGCATCTCTAATTGTACCTAATTACTGACACTGAATTATTTAGTGTAGCAAGAGGGAGCATAAGCAGAAGTAATGGGATGAAATTAAGACAGGGAAAAATTAGGTTGAATATAAGGGAAAACTCGCTGGCAATGAGATTCATTAGGATGGCTCCCAAGGGAAATGTTGGGCACTGCCTTGCTGCAGACACAGAAAATTAAGTTAAACCCATATTCAGGAAAATTACCTCGATAATTCGGTACGTCTTTTCCACTTTTAAATTATTGAACCCTTCAGGAACTCAAGTGCTGCACAAGTTTTTGCAGGCAGTTCAGGTGCCAGCCCATCCTAACAGCTGATGTCTCTGAGGAGATGATTGCCCTCAAAGCGCTTCCAGGAGAGCAGACCCTGTACTTATTCAAAGCAAGTTGTACTTAAACTTTACTGCAAAGCCAGCAACGCTTAACCCGTGGTTAAGTAGTGCTTAAACGCTCCCCAGGGTGGCAGTGAGGAGGCAGACAGTTATTTTCCCACTCTGAGGTTATAATTATCTCCTGCTCTCCCCAGCAGAAATGAGCGATGGCAGGACATGGGGAGATAGGAGAACCCTTTCAGAGGAGGCATCCTCAGCACTTGCTCCTTCATCTCCTTTTATCATTTGACCCAGGAGAAGTTAACTGCAACAAGCTCCAGACGGAGCTGTGAGCACAGTGAGACATGTGCAGAGCCAGCTTTTATCGTGACATGATTAATGATGTTTGAGAAGGCCCTGAGTGGCAGGGGAGAGAAGGAATCCAAACCAGGGGGGGAAGACTCATCCCTGCTGCTTACACTGTGTAATGCCACCTCAAGGCAGGCAGGGAGCCGTAAACCTTTACAGGCTTATTCCCTATAAATCCTAAACACGATTCCTTTGGAATTGCCTGAAAACTTCAGTGCGATGACAGGACTCAGAAGACGGAAAAAGCCCAACAGTGTGGCCACTGGTGCTTGCTGGGTCTATTTATCTTCATCTGTTTAACAGCTGATGGGGTTTATTTGAGCCTTTCTGGGGTTTAAATTGTACACCAGCAGCCTCAGCAGAAATTGGGGGGCGGATTTTGGGGGGAACTCAATGGCAACAGGATCCCGGCCTCCTCCAAGCTGGTCCCAGGCTGGGGATGAGACAATGCTCACTCCAGGAATTACCAACATCCCAAAACAGCCTTCCCACCCCACAGCACACAGGACACCAGGCTGCTTCCAGAGTTCATGGAATCATGGAGACTGCCCCCTGGAATTAAACTGTGATATCCTGCACAGCTGAAAGTAAAGGGAAATTGCCCCTGTTTGGAATAAAACGGGAAGGAACACACACTCAAACCCGAACAGAGCAAACCTCCCTGGGCTTGTGTTCTGCAGCGCTGGGAGAAGCTCAGATTTAAAAAAAAGGAGTGTATTTCCAGGTCTTAAGCACTGACATAGACACTGCTGCTGAGTAAACACCATTATTCCCTGTTAATCTAAAGGCAAGGAGTGTCAGCAAACAAAAGCAATCCTAAACCCTTGTGCATCATTTTGCATCTCGTAATCGCTGCAAAAATGAAAGAAAACATCTCGATTGTTGTTACACACTGCACCAGTTGCCATTTCCTCCTCCTGAGTCACTGACTTCTGCCTCTCTGGAAGCTGACATGCATCAAGGTGAGTCAGTTTTCCAGAGATATTCTGAATACCTCTTCATTTACAAAGACAGCCGGGATTTTTCAAGGTCCAGACTGTGCTCACAGACCTCAGCTGCTCCAACCCTTTGCTATCTTTTCTCAGAACTGCTCCTGATCAATTAGAGAGCTAATTTAAAGAGCCTTTTTTAAACCCTTATTGATGAACTTGAGCACGTCTCTGTAATTTATGGCAGCACACTCTCCCAATTAATCCCCAGTAACTCATTTTTCAGCCCCCACCACCAACGTTGCAAAGTTCAGTGATCTATGGCTGTTTCCAGAAGTTATTATTCATTTTACCTGGTGCAGCACTGAGGGCCACGTTACCCCTTAACCAGTAACACCATGTCCCGGGATTTAATTGCAGTCACGTGGGGTTGGATGCACTTCCAGAGATCTGCTCTCACCACTGAATGACTCTGCCTTTCATCTCCTCTGAACACGGAGTTCTGAACTTCCATCCTCAAATTCCCGATGGGCTGCAGCAGGAAAGATGAGCGGAGCATAAAAAGCTTCAAAGACAGCTGCTTCAAACTCTTGCAAACTTGCATCTGTCCCTTCCTCACCCGTTTTCTCTCACTCTTTCCGTGTAACTCTTGGTTTATGTTTCAGTTTCCAGCTCTTTTTTTGTTTTTTTTTCTTCTCCACTTGTAGAGGAGACCAAGAGTTTTCTGAACTCTGCAGTAGGTTCCCCTGTGGTCGTGTGGGCGAAATCCAAGAAAAAAATAAGGTTAATAATAGGTTAATAGCCATGACAGCAACCTTATGTTGCAGCTCAAGGTGGGCACTTTCCAAATATCACTGGGTTCTTCAATCCCAGCACTGACCAGATCATATGGGAATGGTGAAATTCAAGCAAACCCAGCTTCCTGCAGCTGTCATTTCTGCTTTTGTTTCCCACTGTGCTCTGGAAGCTGGCAAAAGGTGAGGAATGACATCTCATGGCACTGGTTTCCATCGCTGAGCAGGTCCCCTTCGGTGACACAGAAATCACTGGGAAGATTCCCACTGGATTCAAACAGCCAGAGGGCAGGGTTGGATGGGATATTGGGAAGGAATTCCTCCCTGTGAGGGTGGGGAGGAGGTGGGATAGAATTCTCAGAGAAGTTGTGGCTGCCCCTGGATCCCTGGAAGTGTCCAAGGCCAGGCTGGAGAGGGCTTGGAGCAGCCTGGGACAGTGGGAGGTGTCCCTGCCCATGGAAGGGGTGACACTGGATGAGTTTTAAGGTCCCTTCCCACCCAAACCATTCCAAGATTCTGTGAAATTTTGGTTGTGGTGATACTGAGGGCTTTTTCCAAGGGCTGCTCCATGGATCTGTGGGAGATCTCAGGGGGAGATTCCCACTGGCACCAGTGAAGCCAGACCCCAATGTCGTTCCTCAACTCCACTAAAGTCTATTTAAACAGAGGCAATAAATTGCATCTCTCCTGGTAACCTCCAAAAGAAACTCTGAGTTCAGGTTTAAATTAACTCCACAATTAGAGCGACAACAATTAGAGAGTGCAAATCCTTATTTATTTGCCCAGCTGTTACCAGCAGTGCTCAAACATGGGGAGTTACAGATATCTCTGAACTTCATCTGGGTTTGTTTGCACAACGTTCTGACTAAACAGTAACAAAGCTGGCAAAGTGTGACATCATCCTGTGTCATACCTGCAGTGTGTGGGAGGGAGACAAGGGAAATTTGGGAATCCAAAACCCACAGACTCCACTGATGAGGGGATTTGCTCCTTCCATTACTCAGAACGTCACAAAAGAGCAACGTAATATTACGCAGTTATTCTCAATAAACATTTACAAAGAATTTAAAGATCCCAATTCCGAAATATAGATAATTATCCCTCGAAAGGAGGCAGCCAGGATTTGACAGAGTTAATTTCCCACGGCTGATTACTCAAATTGACTTTTACTTTGTACACAATCACTCTCCCCTCCCTCCCTCCCTCCGTCCCATTTTCTCTTTCTCTCCTTCCTGCTGGAAACCAGGGAATGTACTGGGGTCCTGGTGGAGCCTTCAGAAAAACTGATGCAATTTTTGAACCCTTCACTATGTTAAAGCCTCTATGGGGTGCACGAGGGGGGTTGTGTGGTGTGTGACACCACTGGTGACCTTTAGGGACAACCACCACGTTCCCAGTGACCCCACAGCCTGGTGGCATCAGAAGAAGCTCCTGATGTTCCCAGACATGCCACACGAAAGTTTTTTTTTTTTTTATTTTTCAGGATCGGAAGAAAATTCTGGACTGTGCTGGCCTTGTGCAGGACGTGAGTGCTGAGATGGAACCCAAGGAATGGATCTCTCATATCTCTCATTTGAAGTTCAAAATGGAGTCAGCTGTTATTAGCCCACGATAATTGCTCCAGCAAAGAAGATGGGTGAGGAAGGATAAAAAGAGCTCTGCACAAAGTTACAGTTTTCAAATAAAAGGGGATGTGCTTAAGCACCATTTTCCTGCACACCAGAAAGTCTCTGCTTTGAAGGATCTGTTTAATTATCTCCTTTGTTTAAACCCTTGAGGGTGCCAATTGAAGAGCATTTTAGGGAAGAGCACTCCCAGAAAAATCAAAAACTCCTGGCAAAAAGTCAATTCCACTTGTATTTTTTAAAATACGACTCTCAAAAGCATAGTCACTGGGTGCTGGTTCCCATCAAAACATCCATCCTGAAAGGAGAATGGAGTGGGGTGAACACATCACCTCCAGGCGCATTATTGGGATTTCAGCTCCGCAAAGAGCACGGGGCAGGGCAGGAACCCTGTCAGCAATTAAGGAATAATGAATCCACCAGAATAATGGATATTGATTAGGGACATTTATTTCTGATAAAACGAGGAGAGTCAGCAAAAGGCAGAGATGTTCAAACTAATTACAGTAGGAGCTGAAACAAAGTCAAAACAGTCACTTGGACGAAGTAAACTTGGGACAAAGAGGAGCAGCACCCACGACATCCAGGGACACTCAGAGGAACTCCAGGGCAGAGGGGAGCTCTGTAAAACCGGAATTTTGTCATGGCAAAGGTGGATCAGGCTCACAGACTCATCCTGCTCCCCCTCCTTCCCCACCAGACTGAACCCACAAAGTGGGGGACACTGAGCTCCTGTCCTTGAGCACTTGGGGTTTTTTTTTTTGTTTGTTTGTGGTTTTTTTATTTGTTTGTTGTTGTTTTTTTTTTGTTTTTTTTTTTTTTTTAAAAACCAACCTAGAAATTAAGGCTGGAATCTGAAGGGCAGTTTTGCTGCGGAGATTTTGGAAGGATGAGCTGAATCCCAGAGAGTAAAAAGGGATCACTGCAATGGGAGACTCCTCTGCTCCTGGCAGAAAAGGAGAACTGATGGATGGAAGTGGAAACTTCTGATCCTGAGCAGAGGGAGAGTGAGGGCACAGTGACCCGCCCTGCCCAGGTGTGCTGGGGAATGAAGGGATCCTCAACCAGGAGCAGAGAAAAGGAAGGGAACGCTGTGGTTGTGCTCCCTGGGAGCCCTGTGTGACCTTGGGCTCTATCCCTTGCCCCAGATTCTATTCAACCATCTAAGATCTAATCCTGAAATTACTCTTCCTGAGTATAGGGAGGAATATTCCTTGCAAGGTTTTCTTTTACTGTTTTTATAACCAGATCTGCTGTGGGGTGGGCAGACCCTGGCACAGGGTGCCCAGAGCAGCTGTGGCTGCCCCTGGATCCCTGGAAGTGTCCAAAGTCAGGCTGGACATTGGGGCTTGGAGCAGCCTGGGACAGTGGGAGGTGTCCCTGCCATGGTAGGGGGTGGAATGGGATGAGCTTCAAGGTCCCTTCCAACCCAAACTATTCCATAATTCCACAATTCTATGAAAATCCCAAATAAAATATTCTGCAGATTGTTATTCATATTTTTCCTGTTCTAATCAGACTTACCAAACACATAAAATACTGCTTTTTATTACAAAAAGAGTATTTCCCACACTAGCAAATTGTCTTATTTGACACATGGAAAGACATAAAGGCTGTAAGTCAGAAAGGATATTAACCTTGTAGAAAAGAAAAATCATTATTACAGTGCATAGTAGAAGAATTTCTTGCATGCTCAATAATAATAATAACAATAATGTTGAATTACATGCAGTGCTGCAATATTTTAATAGTATTTTTTTTTACTTTTATATATTTAAAATCTCTCTTTTTAAAATTATTCTGTGGTCCCAAGCAGAGTCATCAAAACACAGAGAAGCTTTTGAAAGGGAAAGCCCTGGAAGGGCGAACCTGGAGAGAGGGGGAATGTCTGTCCTGGGTGATTTCCATCAGTAAACAACCACCAGCTCATTTCATTTGCTCCTTGTAATTCCTCCAAACTCTCCTGTATTGGAGCCTCCAGGGGACAGAGATCTCCTCGCTCCTCCATGGCACAAGGCTCTGTTATCTTATTTTCAGTGAAATCTCACCAGAGAAACAATTTGAACAATTTCAGCACAGGAAACCCCCCCTGGGAAGGTGCCCCTGACACTCCAGTTTCTCAGCTGATGATGGAAAGTTTTTTATTTTTCAAATTGCAACAGCTCCACATGGCTTTGTCACAGGCCCTGAAATCAGAGATGTTGGTGCTTGCCATTAACCACATCGCCAGACCTTGTAATTCCTTCCCTGCTACAGGAAAGGAATGCTCAGGAAACTCCGATTTATTCCCAAAAGGTTCCCTTTTGTACGTGGGCAGGAACAATCTTCCACTTCAGAATTAATGCTTCTGATATCTTTGAAGTTCCAGCTAATTCTCTACAGATTCTTTCCGAGGCGGTTTTTTGGGGGGGATGTACTTGCTGCTGGTGAGAGCCCCCATGGGATAAAGAAACATTATGAGAAATATTAAAGGCACCAAAAAAAAAAAAATAAAATAATACTTTTAAGATGAAGTAAGTCGCACAAGGAAAAGAATGAGCCTGTTATCCTTGGAAAGAATCAAGACGCTTTTTCAAACATTTAATCCCCTGTACTTCCTTGAAAAAGATACCAAGGCTAAAACAAAGAATTGTGATTTTGACCCAACAAGGCAAAAAAAAAAAAATTAAAAAAAATTCCCCTATTTCGCCAGTGGGCACCTTGTGGCTTTTTGAGGTTAACAAGGAGCCTGAAACAATTTAACTGCACTACAGTTCTGCATATTCATAAAGATATGCTGAGCAGATAACAGAGCAAATGATTTAATTGAAAAATCAGCCAGTGTGAATATTTTTTCCTGTGAATCATGGAAATGCGACAAGATCTGTTAATTAACATAATCTCATTTATTTGACATTATTCTTGTCACCTAATATAATCTTCCTAGGAAGAGGGGAAAATGGAAATTACCAAGGGGAGAAAAAAAAAAAAAGAAGCAAAGAGAAAAATATAAATGGGGAAAAGGAGAAGAGAGAGAATGCTCCTGGAAAATGGAAAAGGATGTAGGTTACATTCATCACTAATAGGGAAAAAGAAATGGAATGAGTAAGGAAAAAAGCAAAGGGAAGGCACAGATAAAGAGAAAATGAGGAGAAAAAAACCCAAAACATTGAGAAAGAGCTTAGGGCTTGTAAGAGTGAGGAAGGAGATGGAGAGAGGCTGTTTGGGATCAGATCTGGCCCCGAGGAGAAGTCCAGCCAAGAGAGGAACTGGAGCCCTGCTCCGGCAGGAAATTCCCCTGGCTCTGCTCTAGGCTTCATTTGGGTGGTTACAAAGGATGGTTATGGAAATTTGGGGAGTGGAAGAACCCAATCAATATCATTTATCATTCATCATTCATCATTTATCATTTATCAATTATTTATCACTTCTCATTAACCTTCAGGGTTTTGTTCTATTTACCACCATTTTCCCCCTTCACTTCCAGGGAACAACGGACAGGACAAGAGGAAGTGGTCTCAAGTCGCACCAGGAGAGGCTCAGGTTGGATATCTGGGAAAACTCCTTCACCAAAGCGTTGTCCACCTGAACTTGTGGTGCTGCATAAACAACAAAAAAGGAAATAATGCAATTTATCCAATGCTCAAGGCTGCAAACTCATTTAGTCCTCAATTACTTCTGTTACTATGACCACAGATTTTCAAATGGGAGATAAATTCTTATAAAGCCAGTTGTTAATAGACACTATTAAGTAAAATTTCTATCCGTAATTGTAGATATTATTAAGTGTGGGAACTGATAAAAAAAGAGAAGCCTAATTGGAAAATGGAGATTAATTTCATTACAAAGAATGTGTTAATAGAACATGTCTTGTTTGGCTTCACCAAATAACTGGACTTTAAGGGCAAGCTGTTTGAACGTTCTCCTCACAGGTCAGGAAAAGAAATCCCCTGGAATTCAGGAGGAATACAGATCTAGAAATCCCATTTTTTGGTGCCATTGGAAGGAGAGAGGGATGGATGATGGATGGACGGCGATGTTTTCAAACTGTATGGGAAAATAAGTCTGAGAAACCGAAGCTGAATTAAAGAAAACTAAGGAAAAATGAAATAAAATCTCTGCGTGACAGCAGGGCAAACAGACTCCTCTGAAAGCACTAAACAAACCTGAATTCCCTGATTTATTTTACAAATACTTGTTAGTGCAACTGATCAGGATATGTAATTTTTCACGGTTGTTTATGACGATAAAATGTTCTTTTAAAATCCACACGAGCAACGTGCAACAAACAAACTGTGAGAGCTTTATGGCTGCTCCCTGCAAAGCCCCATTTATCACCCAGACTGAAGAGAAATAGCTTGAAGAGTGATATCAGAATGAACAGGCAGGGGAAAAAAAAAAATAAGGAATTATTTCTTTATTTTGTTATTTTCCCAAGCAGAGAGGGAAAAAAAACACCAAAAACCCAACCCAACCAGGAAATGCTTACAATATTTGTTCTGTCGTTGACAAAATCCTCATAAAAGCAAACAGTAACCCACAGGATAAACTGCAGAGCTTTTTATTTTGCAGTATTTTCACTCCGTTGGAAGGGATGCTTGTAAATGTATGTTCTATTTTTACCAGATTAAAACCTAATTTCAATAAGGACTGCTCGGAAACTGCTTTCATAGTCCTGGTGTTAAGCCCTTTTACTTTATTTTATGACTACGGCTCCACCATTCACCTTTTATATTCTCCCAGTGAGACCACCACACATGAAATAGGATTAAAGAGTGAATTTTGGGAAGTCTTGTTGAAACAGAGCCTTCTCCAGCCTGGCCACTGATGCAAGAGAACATCTCAGTGCTGCACTTCATCATCCAAAGGGACGAGAGGGAGCTTTTACAGAGACGTAAAACCTTATTTTTAGCAAATTAGCAAAGTGTCCGCTTTTCAGGTTCATTACTCACAACTGTGACAATGCTTTTGCTCAGTGCTGGTGGCTGCTTGATCTAGAAATAAAAATGAAGAATACAGGCACATTAAAGCTCCTTATGCTCCCGATTATGGAATAGTGAGGCAGTGAAATCATTTAAATCCCAGGAATGGCAACATCCACCTGTGTGAGTCAGCTCAGGCCTCTCTCTGCAGTTTCCCAGCCCAGGCAGCCTCAACTGTGGGCAGCTGGAACTGATCTACACTCCTGGGAATCAGCTCCCCAATCCTAAAGCTTTTCCATCAGCCTGGATTACTGGAGTGAAATATATTCATGGGATTGATTGAAATATTCTGGTTAAACGCTCTCCTTTTATATACAGAAAACATTCTCAGCTGGAAGGCTCCTTCCTGCCAGCTTAATACTGGTGGAAAAAAAAAAATACCAGGTTGGAGGGGACCTCAAGGATCATCTGGTCCAAACTTCCTCAGCAAAAGCCTGGGAAAAAAACCCAAAACTGTATTTTTTATTTCATAAAAAACTTTCAACAGATTTCTGAAGTTGGATCAGTCTGCTCGCAGGCCTGCAGTGTCCCTCCCTGCTCTAGAGAAGGGGAGACTGGCAGAATGGATGCGCAGGTAGGACAAAAAATGTAGGGAAAAACCAACACAGGAGGTGCCAGTGGTGATGAATCTACTTGTAAATGAAGCAGAGCTGAGGTGGGTGACAGAAGCGTCAGGTTTGAACACCTGCCCACAGTTTGGCACAGCTTTTTTGGCCAGGTTTTATCCGGCAGAAGGAGAGGGGTTTTCTCGTTCTACCTATGTGACCTATTCTGCACATGTTTAAAAATGGGCTGTGCTATCCTCTCTTCACCGATTGCTGAGGGAGGCTGGATGAAAAGACAGACTAAATATTCCCCACTGGAGCTATTTTAGGTGGATGAGCTACATCATGGCCAAACTGTCCTGACAGACACGGGGAGAACGCTCCTGGCCCTTCCTCTCCAATCAGAGGTGCTCCCATAAATTCCCCTGAAGGAATTCTCTAATAAAATTCCCCTGAAGGACCCAATTTAGCCCTTGGAGCAGAATGTAGAGTCCAAAATCCACACCCCATCCCATATTGGCTGCAGCATTTCTTTTCCCCCACTATAACTGATGGAGCTCTTGGATAAACGTTCCCAGCTTTCTGTGCTGCGATTCCTGAGCAATAAGAAAGAGCTGCTGCCTCAATTTCATCTATTTATGTATTCCAGAGAGCTGACTTGGGTTTTTTTACATCCTACCTTGCTCATCTAAACACGCTGCACCGGCAGAGCCAAACCCACCACCTCTGCACCTGTGGAAAGAAAGCAGGATAAAGGGGAACCAGGGACACAACCCCAGATTGCAGCAATTTGCCCTCCCTTTTCAGGGCTGGAACTGAACACAGAAGGTGAATTTGGGAAATGGGCCAATTATTCCTCTCACCCCAGCCCGTGGCTTCCTTGATGTGCGATCCAAGCTCGTGTTTTAGTCGGATTTGTGCCTCACAGGGAAGGCAATTGCTCAGCTCACACAGGCGCTTCAATTTATTTGTCCTTTTAGCAAGGGAATTTCCTCCTCCTCACGATTAGGGCCATGGGTCACTGGTGGCCTTGGCAGGGCTGGGTGAATGGTTAGACTCCATGACCTCAGAGGTCTTTTCCAACCTAAATGATTCCGTAATTCCCAGCAGCCAGCCACCAGGGATTTGCCTGCTCAGAAAACCCTGTGCTCTGCGGGTTACTGCTGCCCTGCCATGGTTTAATTGGTGTTTTCACAGGTGAGCTGCGGGGGAACAGCCCCAAAAGGTGAAGAGCCTTGCACAGGAGGTGACGTTGGGTGCTGAAATCTTCCTGCAAATGTTTCTCTGTGAGGCAGAGAAATGATTCAAGCTGCAGATGCATTTGTGCTCAGAGCCACGCTGCTCATTTGTGCTGCCCACCACACCTTCAGCCAGACAGGAACAAAGGAAAGAACATTCCTCTGACTCCCTGAATCCTCAGCTCTGCCAGGTACACAACCCCACAAAGGGAGTTAAATTGTTTCTGCAACATGATCACCACGAACCTCCTTCCTGGGGGTGTAGTGAAATCACAATAATGTCCTGCGTGGGCCCGGGATTGCACTCCCCTGCCGATCATTACTCCTCAGAACATTCTTTAGCCAATTACTGGGGCTCATAATTGCATTTCTGCCTAATCCACTCGGATTCATTTGTCAAACACAATTTTGAGGCAGGCCGTGTCGAACGCTTTAGTAAATTCTAGATGCTTTCGTGCGCTGCCTCGCCTTCTCCCACTAATTTAGGGTTTAATTAAAAAAAAGGGAGTCATCTTTACTCGGCAGGATTTGTTCTTTACATACCCACGTAAGTGATACTATTTCAAAAATTAAATACAACTCTGAACCTTACTGAACCTCCACTGTTTTCTCTGAGGATTCACGACGTCTCAGTCAACAGGATTTGCCTGGAGAGGAAGAAAACTTTAGATCCTGAAAGGCTCACGATGTTCTGTCTATTTTGGGGCTTTCCTGCTGTATTTCTATCACACAGCTCATTTTTGAAGCCGAAGAGCAAAGTGGTTATTATGACATAGTTTTTATATAGTTTAGATTTTTACTCTCCATGCCCCTGATATACACAAATCTATAAAGAGTGAGAGCAGGCTTCTTTTCTTTTTTTAATCATGAGGGAATATCTGGTTTATTAAGTATGACAAGCCTGTGGTTTGTCTGAAAGTATCTGAAAATGGGATAATTATCAAGGTGAATTGGATCCACGTGGTTATGTCTGTATAATATTTAATATTCCAGCACCAAACCTTAACACCTTCTTGCCATTTTTTCCTGAAATTTAAACATTAGCAAACAATTTGTCACCGAAGAGATTCTTTATGCAGAGTTTCACCAACTTCTGTCAAAATAACCTGCAGTAAATACTTAAAAACCCACAGAATGGAAAAAAAATGTTATTTGTTCGAAGAGGAGAATCAATAGCATGTAGCACTGGAAGGCCTGGTAAATCATTTCCTGCACACCACTTCATATTTACTCATAATTATAATTCACAGGAGTGCATTCCTGCAATCAAGAGACAGGGGTGCACAGCATGAAGAAACATTTAGCACCGAGCAGACTGCATGAATAATTGCCTGTCAGAGTGGCTTATTAAAGGGAAACTACAATTTTACAAGACAATTCTTGTATCTGCTTGTCTAATCTAAAGACAGAGGGCTGTATAAATGCAGAGAGTTCAAGGAAGAAATATTTCTCGCTCCGCAGTCGAGCTAAAAGTTGAGGTTTTTAAAGCATTGAAAGAACAATCAAAGTGTGACAGCTTTGAGATGCACGAGCTCAGACCACTCTAAATTGGAAAGTGAATCCTTTGTGTTTAAGGTGGCAGTGCAGGCAGGGAGATGGAGGGGATGGGAGGGTGGCCATGGAAACCACACTCCCTCCTGTAAGCAGAGGTGATGTCATCCATGGAATGTCCTTGGAAATGTCCCAGCAGATGGGCCCAGAGGGTGAGAGCAATCCAAGGACCCTCCTGGAGCTGCTGCCTTCCCCAACAGCCACCAGCAGGGAACACTGGGATGACTGGAGCCTTGCAAAGCGGCGTTTTCCCTCTGAATGCTTTGGCAGGTTTGGGGAGCTCCAAGGAGCCCCTCGTGTCCCCTGTCCCCGCGGTGTGGAGGGCAGGGACAGCTCTCAGCACCCCCCAAAGCTCCAAATCCTGGAAGGAACCCTTCTGCTTTATTCACCCAATTAAGGAGTTTCACTTCTCCTTCTCTGACCGAATGCAGAAGTTCTTAGGCAACAGACTGGATTTACACAGAATTAAGTTTAAAACAGGATAAGGCTGCAGGGTAAGATTCAAAAATTAACTTAAAACCCCCAATAACCCAAATAAAGGAAAGGTGTCTTGAACTCATGGCCTTTGGGGAAAATCCAGCTTCATGCAGCTACTTTGGCTCTTTAAAACCATCCTGGCGTTCTTTTCCCAACAGCTTTGAGGTGATTGAGGTGCACACCTGGCAAGTGGAAGAAAATAATACTTCATTAATAAAGAGCATTGAGAAACAAAGGAAAAATTATGAGCCTCAGGAACAGCACCTGCAGCCCTGCGGAAAGCAGGAATATTTTGTCAGGCTTGCTTGAATGCTTGTGATTGAGAGGTCTAAAACCTGAAACCTGCTCACTAAAGAGCTGGGCCAGAGCTAAATCCCACCAAAATCAACGTGAGCCTTGCCATTGATTTCAGGGAGCCTGGACCAAGGCCAGGGGCCAGAGGACAAAGGCAGCAGCTCTAAAAATGCTGCACAAAAATATCTTGCCCTTTGTTCCAACAACCACTGCTGAGACTTTAAAGCCACGTCCTGGTCCCTGCCTGGCTGCTGAGGCTGTCCCGGGTTTGATAATGGTCATAATTTGGATTTTCCATCATTTTTTTATTATTTTGTGAAATACACCCAGGCAATTTATGTTAATAACTCACAGCAAAAATCATCACATGGAAACATCCTGCAGTCACTGAAAGAAAGCTTTGCTCCTTTCCAAGTAATACACTTGATAATGTTTCACTTGCAAAAAAACCGCCAAAACCTAATAACTTTTTTAATAACAATCTGAGGAAACTTTCAGCTGAGGGTTCTCCCAGAGAACGCTCAGACTTCCAAGAATAGGGGGCTCGGGTTAGAAAAATTATTGCCGGAGTTGAACATTATAAAACTGACATAGTTTCCAGAAAAGGTTGTAAACAAATTTATTAGGACCTTTTCTTCCGAGAAATACATTAAAAACAATCAAAGTTAAAAAAAATAAGTTGGCCACTGAGAAATGTGTCTAGACAAAGCTTCCATTATATGATTTAACAATCCCTGGCAAATGCTGCTTTAAGATAAAATTGGATTCCCGTCCAGAATATTAATACTTTTATTGCAGAAATATGTGTATTTTAGAGATAAAAGTACATATTCATAGAGAGATAGATGATGAACATTGAAAATGGCCTGGAACACGGTTTATTTTATCAGTGTTTCTCTCTCTGTCAAACAAGTAAATCATTGTTTTTCAGGTGGAAGCTTCTGATGAAGAGGAAGATTTTCTCATTTTCAGACAAGGGCTTCTGCATTTCCATTCCAACCACTGTCAACAGACATTGGTGAGTAGTTCCTGTGGCTGACACAAACAACTTTTGATTACAGAATCAGGAACAGCGCTCACAACTTTCCATTTCCAAACAACTCCACATAAATAGTTTGTAAGCTGAAGTTTGGGCAGAGCCAGAGCAAGCTCAGGAATACAGATATCAGCTTTATTATGTTTGACTCATCTCGGTGCAGGAGCCTGCTGGAAATAAAAATGTGACATTTTTCCAACATGACAGGAGAGAATTTTGAGATGTTTTCCTAAGCCAGACAAAAGGAAAGCGCTGAGCATTAGATCAGCTCCTGTCTTTTTTCCAAGGAGGAACAAGGCGCTGTTTCATGTTTGGCAGCCAACTCCAAACAGCTTCGAGCTCCACCTGGAAACTGAGCCTCGTGCAAAGCACAGCAAATACCTGTCTTCACTTTCCAGGAATCCTGGATCTTCCTGAGGGGAAGGAAATACTCACCTGGTTTCATAGAAACATGGAATGGTTGGGGTTGGAAGGAGCTTAAAGCTGATCCAGATCCACCTGCTACCATGGGCAGGGACACCTTCCACTGTCCCAGGCTGAGGACATCTCCAACCTGCCCTTGGACGCTTCCAGGGATCCAGGGGCAGCCACAGCTTCCAGGGCCTTCCCACCCTCACAGAAAAGGATGTTCAGAAGATCAAACAAGTGGCTGAGTTCCTGGCTTGCTCTTTGTCCCCAGGTGAAGACCACACCTCACTTTGGAGAAGCCAGTTTGTGCTACTTCAGTCACTTGTCAGCTACAAGGTTAAACAAAATTATTTGGGATTTTCCAAAAGGAACTGGACCTCCCATGGCAACGCAGCTGGAAGGTGTGGAGTTGCCACCCCATCATCTCCCCTGAAAGAAGACTCCATCCAAAGGCAGAGGGGATCAAAGGCTTTGTCCTAAGGCACAGCTGATAAAGTCTTTTAAAAGACTCTTTAGGAAGCCAATCCTGCTCGGTAAGAAAGCCCACCAGAGTCTGCAGTGAGAAATCCACTTAGAAACCCAGTTTTGGAGAGCAGCCAGGGAGAGATAATGGTACCACTTGCCCCCAGACCCCGTTGGTGCTGCACAATTCCCCGAGCAGGGTTTGCCAACTGCTTTGGATCGATCCGTTGCCAAAAGCCGTGTCAGCCTCTTGCACTACACTCAGCCCCCTGGGCATCCTCCCATCCCTTCCTAACTTGGTCTTCCAAGGGCTCAGATGGATGAAATTTGGGTAGAGAGTCGATGAGATGTTTTTGTTCTTCCCTCAGAAATTAACATTTTATACGTGGAGGCCATTTCTGTGAATCCCGGCGGGTCCTTTGTTCCCACAAACTCATTCTCCTCGTCGCTACAAACACTCCATATTCCAGTAATCAGTTTTTCAAACCTCCTAACAGGTGCTGGTACGTCATGTTCCCTCTCTGTCATTTCTCATTGTCATCTCATATCGTTCATCAAAGCATGAGAGGGAACATTGTCTGCGGGCCGAGGAAATCATCCAATCTAACCCTGCCCCAGCTAACGTGTCACTTTTGGCCTCAGGAAAATCACATCATCAGGAGGTGACACAAGTGGCCTGGCATTCTGAGTTCCTCAATTTCTGAATGCCTGTCACATTTTAAAAAGCTGGCCGTATAGCTCGGCTGCCTCCCCCTTGCAAATGGAGATCCTGAAAGCTCCCTGGATCACAAGAGAGAGTTAATATTTGTTCAGTGCTTTCAAAATGTTAAGTGCAACATGAGTGCTGAGCCTTATTACCAGAAATAATGGATGTTTGCAACTCCAGCCTGCACTCTTCTGTGTAATCATTATTTGGCTTCTAATAAGAAACAGCTTTACCAGAATACAGTCGCAGAAAACATCTTTGAAAAGGCTCTTAATTTTTAATGTGGGCTTGAAAACAGATTTAAAATCACAAATCTGTTGGAGTTGATATAGTTAAACTTCACTGCCTCTCTGGGAATGATTCATCCCCGACTTGTCACATCCAGCTCTTTGTTTCGCCAGTTATATTTGAATTTGTCAGAGACTTTTGTAAATTGAGTTCATAATCTCATTTTGAGTGTAGATATCAGATATATGAAAAATGCACCAGTAAACACCAACAGAAAAAAACGTCACGACCACATAAACCCTTGTATTGTTGGTTATTCACAGGTTCTGCAAAGATGAACAGGTTGCCACAGCAGTAAACTCTAACTTGACTTGTATTTTAGATTAATTTGTTCAACCCCTTCCCTTAACTGCTTTGGGCTTGACTGTAAAATTTGCAAAAATATTCCTGAGTCTGTTGCTGTTGATAAGAATTAAAGGCCAGTGTGTGCAAGGAACTGCTAAAAATTAACTTCTGTGTGCTTTTGGAGTTAACAACTTAACACTCACGTGAGTGAAGGTGTCTTCCTCCTGTTAGTAAGCACTTCAGCTGGGAATAAAAGGGTTTATTTAGATTTGGTGAAATTTCTGGCTGCAGAGAGTTGGAGAAACCTGCAATTGCCAAGAGGATTTCAGCTGCCTCAGTCCTGCAGGAATGAACATCCCGGGAAGGGTGAGGGGTAAAAATAACCCTGTAGGGGGAGACCTCCTGAGCCAATGCCCAAGACATCACATAAAATGTCCTTAAGGTGATGCCTGAGATGGTTTCGACAAAAGATCTGCTCTTTATGTAAATGTTATTTATTCAGAGCACACGGTGAAAGCGCTGACCCACCATAAAATCTCATTGCCCTTTCTCACTGAAGAATGCAAAACCTCACACCCTGGCATGCTCAGAAATCAGATTTCCCCCTTTTGTAGACACGAGGCTGCTCCCATTTATTATGGCACTGGAAACCACTTTTGATTACGGAGCACAGGATGAAACACCAGGGTGTGAAAAAACGAAGCTGTATCCCTAATAATCCCATCCTTCCAAAAACACATCACTTTGGGAACCCCTGTGCATTTGGAAGGAGTACCTGGGAGATGGTCACACATTTGCACCTAAACATCCAACCCCTCTGAAGATTCCTTGTTCATTCTATCACTTTCAGCAGCACAGTCTGAAGGAACATAATTTAGGAAACGATCCCTTTCATTACGTACAGGCCCCATTTTTTAGGCCAAAACATAAACAGTTCAATAAAATAATATTACTTAATAAATTAGTATCTTCAGCTCCTTTCTGGACTTCTCTCTGAAAGAAATAATTAATCACCCTCTAAATCCCTAATAGCCTCATAATCTCCGAGTATAAAAATTCAAATGCAAGAAGGCAGAAACTGCTGATGGAGCCAGCAGGATGGAAGGAGAAATGTTCTCTCTAACCCTTCTCAAAGACCCTAAAGCAGTGCAATGACTGCAGTGTCCATCCCAGGAGCTAAATAAATTCAAATGTTACCTTTGAACACTTCTGCTGGCAAATGAAGCCTTGCATGCGGCGTGTCGGGCACCCAAATGTCATCCTGCTGGAAGAAAAGCTGAAGACACAGCCAGAGATAATCAAACTGCTTCCATGAAAGTGAGAGGAAGAGGAAAGATTGCTGAGCACCCTTCAAAAACAGGAGCAAAACCTGGAAAAGCACAGAACTTTTCTCCAGCTCTTGTCAAACTGTGCAGGTTTGTAAAGGCCACACCTTGGCTGACAGGAGCCAACAGGAATGTCAAAGGAAATGCAGTTTTGGCTTCTTAATTCTCCCTGAAAGTGCCCACTTTCACCTGCAAGAGACCCCCACGTTAATCAGACACGTATCAGCCATCTGCAAAGCCAAGGCTGAAGTCGTTTTTGTAACACAAACACAAATTTAATTTTATTTCCACTCCGATTCATTGCAATACATTGTAAACCAGAGCATTTATTAAAAGCCTCTTCCCACTAGGTGTAGAAAGCTTATTTTGTGTACACCCAAACACGGAACACGCAGCCAGTCACAGACTCAGAGGTCATTCACCCCTCATGGAAATTACAGCAAAAATAGATGATCAGCAGCTGGCATGGAAGCCACAACATTTCCAACAGAATATCTTTAGTGCAAACAGAAAAGCCAAAAAGTGATTACATTATTTTTTTTGCAAGTCCACCCATCTCCTCCTGGGAGGAATATTTCCAAGAAGAATTTCCACGGTGGGTGTACAAGAACTGCTTATGTGTTTTTTTTTCTGCAAATGCTGAATTTACCTACGAGGCCTGTCAATGAAAAGCAGTGACTACAAAAACTTGTGATATTTAACTGAGCTGGAACAAACATTCCCCTGGTGTAGTCATCTGCAATAACCATGAAACAAATCTTGATCATATCTGTACATTTATGGAATAGCTCTTTTTTATTGTAGATCTGTTTGAAGCAGGGCAGCAGCTCTGTTTCCATTCATCCTTTTGAAAAGATGCTGTGACGAGAATTTCAAACATCACTCATGGCCAAATGCCGCATTTGGATTTCTTGGAACTAACAAATGAAAAGGAATGTTCCTTTGCTCCAAGAGAAGTGTCTCCGGTTCTGTGTGATGCATTAAAGAAATCAGATGAGAACCCCAAGAGCTGACATAAGGATGTGATAAAACTTTCAGGTTTTATGGAAAGAAGCATTTTTCTGTTTCCTCTTAATAAATGAAAACCACACAAGCACAGTGCAAAGAAATATATTATGCCTAAGCATGTAAAATATGTCAGCTTGAACATTTTACAGTTTAATGAAAAATGCTTTTTTTTTCAGGACAGTTTATATTACATTTGTTGGAGAAAAAATAAAAATCCTTTATTTTCTCCACGTCACAGTCCAAAAATTACCATTTTTTTCCTAGCTGTAAAACCCCAGCATTGGGATACTTATGCATTGTGAATTAGAAGCATTTTTTACTGGCTATCAAAATTTTAATAGCATTAGCTCCACTTGTAACACGTTTTCATTAGAACGAGAATGTGGAAAGCAGTAAAATGAATATAGACCCTCATCAGTAGCAGTGAGGCTTTATGGTGGTCACGGGATCAGCTGTGTTTTATTTGTTACAGATCACGATCGGACAACAGGACAAACCTCTTCTTTTCCACTGGCATCAACATAAATTGTGCTATTGAATGGATTTAATATGTGGAAGTTATAGGTAATTCTTTAACTTTCCTTTTATTGAACCTGGTGCTTCCTGCCTTGGGCTTGTACTTGATCTTTGGTGTCCATATAATTCCCATTTAGTGCAGATATAGAGGTAAGCTGGGACTAAGGAGTGCCAAGTTTGGGGAGAATTTAATTTAACTCTTGGTTAACACCTGAAGAAAGCTTGGCAGCAGCACATTTCTCATGAAGGGAAACAGGAGTGCTCCCTTGGCCTCCCTCAAAACAGAAACAAACACGTTTCAGCTTTGAACCTTGAGGCCCAGAAAGGACAGACCGCAGCAATAACTCATTTATTAACTAATTACAGGTTTAAATTAACATCAGTGTCCTCCTGCTTTGTGTCCCCCTGCTCACACCCCGGACCTGCAAAGCCACCACGGTTCCACGGAAGTGATTCCTGGTTATCAGTGATGTAAATGAAAAGTCAATCAGCTTCAAGATTTACAGATTGTTCCAGTCACAGCCTCCAAAACCCCTAAAGCACCTGAGGCTTGAGCAGCTCTGGCAGTTATGCTGCATATATTTTAAAATAACACACCAGCTGTATGAAAGGGGGTAACATCCATAGCTGGAAATAAATATTATTGCTTTTCACTTTCCCTGGCTGGAAAACCAAAGGTGACTACAGGCACAGAGCGAGCACATGCAGTATTTCAGTCAATTCACTTTGATTTCCCTTATGAAAATCAAGGTGTGAAATCAAAGGGCTCCCTTGTAAGCTGTCTTTGGGAAGGCTCTAAATCACGGATCCATTAGTGCAGGATAATGAGGACAAGCCATGGCTTTGAAAACCTTTTGATGTCCTCACTCCTGGGGCAGAGTGAACAAAGGTGCAGCAGCTGGCTCCATCACAGTCCCTTGGGATTCTGCAGGACAGCTACAATAAAATCTACTTGAGTTCGAACATGTTGGTGATGTCCTGGGAAACCAATCCCAAGGGTGGGAGAAGGGAAGGTGCGTGGAAAGAGGAGCAGACTCATCCGGGGGTCTGGGTATTCGATCTCAAAACCTGACAGCAAAAATGCTGTTGCAGAAATTGGTCTTTTGCCATCCACACAACGCAAGAAAATAAGGAGAAAAAGGATTCAACCCTGGATCTATTTTAATCCTTAAATTTGTGCTACAGGGCTTCCCCTTTGGTAGAGAACTAATCCCACCAAATGACAGCCAGTCAGTCATTTCACTTCATTCCTTTCAAGTGTTATCTGTCTGCTGTTTCTTGACTTTTACACACTTTATCTTCTGTTTCCTAAAGACTTTTAATTATTTTTTTTTTTTAAATCACCGTCCTGGATGCCTCCAAGACTACAGGGATCGGGAACAGGAAGTTCATTTCCTTCGCTTGTTCTTTTGTAATCCACGCTTAATTAGCCAGGAGATGCTAGATTTGGACAAGATTTCGGACTTAGGTCTAGAAATCGGAAGGTTTATGATCTTTTTACTCTAAGACCCGTCCAATCTGGCCTTGGACATTTCCAGGGTATTACTTTTCCCTTGGGGAGTATCCACGGGATATCCATGGACTGTGTCCAGCAGCTCCACGTCCTTCTCATGCTGGATCCCAGGGCTGGGGGCAGCTCGGCAGGTGGGGCCTCACCTGAGCGGGGCACAATTCCCCTCTTTTGTACAGCCCATGGTGATGCGGGATCAGCCGAGGTTTTCTCCCCACGCGGCCGGGGCACGTCCAGCTCTGACCGCCAGACCCCCGAGCGCTTCTCGCAGCGCCGCTCCACCAGCTCATCCCCAGCCCGGATCGGACCCGGGCGTTTTCCCGACTCGCCCACAACACCCGCGCTTGGCCTTGTTTAACCCCGCAACATCGGCACAGCGCCCCTTCAGCTTGTCCGGCTCCCGCCTGGCAACCTCCGAACGGGGCATCCCGCTCCAACTATTAAACATCCGCAAATAAAAACCCCTCTTTGTTTTAAAGCCGCATCTGCGGGGAGGACGCAGCCAGAAACAACCGGGTGGACCTGGGACACAACAACCGGGGAGAGGCGGGGAGACGCCGGGGACACAACCGGGGGTGCCCGGGACACAAAGGGGGATAAGCGGGGATGCAGAGGGAATAAAAGCGGGGGAAGGAGGCCGCCGCCTTTGTGCGGAGCCCCTGCGGCGGCCGGCAGCAGCGGGGCCGGGCCGGGCGGGCGGCCGGGCGCGGAGGGGACGCCGAGGGGCGGCGGGCCGGGCTGGCTCCGCCCGCACCACATGACTCCGCGGCCGGGAGAAACTTTTCCCGTCCCGCGGTCGGAAAATGGCGGCGTAAAGGGAGCGGGGCTCCGGCATCCCGGCGGCTCCCCGGCGCCATGACCCGCTGGGTGCCCACCAAAAGGGAGGAGAAGTACGGCGTAGGTGAGGACGCGCCCGCCCCGCTCCCGCCTGTTGCGCGCTGGGGGCACCCCCCGGCCGCGGCCTCCCCGTCCCGCTCCTCGGCCGGGATGGAGCGCGGTGTTCCCCGCTTTCCCCCCGAGTCCCCTGCGGCTCCTGCCTTCCCCCGCCCGGCTCCTCCTGCCTCTCAGGAAGTTGAGGAGTTGTCTGGGAGCGCCGTGCCCCGCTGGGAGAAGTTGCCTTTCTCCCCGTCGCTCCCGGAGCGCTGCGCGGGGTGAAGAAGCTCCGAGTTGTTGCCACCGCGGGTTCTCTCTCCCGGCGCTTGGCGCTCCCAAGTCGGCTCCTTTGGGAGCCCAGCCCGTGCTCCGTGTGCCGTCCCTCCGTGGGAGGTGTAGGGAGCCCGGCTCTCGGCTCTGCGAGGAGTGTGATGCTCATACAGATGAGGGCTTTCCCTGCGCGCTGGGATCCATTTCCTACCCCGCTCCTTCCGTACCTCTGGAACAGAGCGGGATTGTTCCCAGCTGGTGGCTCCAGCATCCCCTGGGATGTTTGGACTGGGACTGAACGGGCCCGGACCCCGGCGAGGTTTGGGCAGGGATGTGCCGAGAGGGCCCGTCGTGGGTTTGAAGATGTTGCGTTCGCAGCGCAAGGTTTTATTTCGGGGTTGCGGCGCAGGAAGCTTTATTGGCATGAATGAGCGTTTGTCTGGGGGAAGGAAATAATAAATCCGACTGTTCAAATTGGAAACGTGGAGTTCAATGCCCGCCACAGTTCTCGGGCTGGATTGATTGTGAAGGAGAACTTTTCATAGAAACCCACAGCTAAATCTCCCGAACAAAGCGAGCGGGAAGAAGGGAGGTTTGGGGGGCTGAGTAAAACCTAAGCGAATTGTAGGAATTAATTTTAAACTCTTGTGTGCGTGCGCCTAGAAAACCTCAGCTTGGCTTTTAAAAGTTGTTAGAAAATCCCAGTTACACCGCGTGGGACCCGTGGGTAATTCCAGCGCTGAGGATGCAGGACAAACACAGGGAAGCAGAATTGTCACTGATGGCAGTCGCTCGTTAAGTGTCCCAAATCACCTCCCTGATGGCCTGGGATGGGTGTTTTGGGATGACTGAATTGTCACGCAGTGTAAGCTGATGTTACAACCCAGTGACAGTGGAAAGCAAGTTCCTCTTTTGCAGGAACCCGGTGTCTGCTGCTGTGCTGGGCCCGGCTTTCCAGGAATGGTTTGAAATTGATTTGAAAGTGACATGAGAGGGAAAAAAAAAACCCCGTGTGAAATAGACTGGTTACTTTATAACTTAGTTTAAGAGTACTTGCATCTCCAGTGTGGGGGATTGCATGTGGGCCCGGCTTTCCAGGAATTTCTTGAAATTGATTTGAAAATGACATGAGAGGAAAAACCCCGTGTGAAATAGACGGATTGTTTAATAACAGAGTTGAAGTGTATTTGCATCTCCGGTGTGGGGGATTGCATGTGTAGTAAGAGAACTGGATTTAAATACAATTTAAGAATAAAAAAAAGCCTTCCCAGTTTGAAAAAGCGCAAGGCGATGTGCTTAATTGGTATTTTTTGTGTCCGCTGCTCTGCAGGGAAGTTTGTAATGGCTTTATAATAGGTGTGTGTTTCTCAGATAGTTTGTTTTCTTTTTCCTGCAAGGAGGCTGAGATCCTCACCAAACTGGGGGATTTCTCTGCTGAATGACAGGGATGTGAGGGTTGAAAAAGGATGAAGTGTCACGAGGAGATAAATCAGATTTAGAGCTGATTGAACACTGGATTCGCTGGCCTGTGCCATTCTGTTACAGGCTGCTTTGGGAGGCATGCCTTCTTTTTGGTGTCCTCCTAAAGAAGATGAATATTCACTTTGGTTCTCCGTGTTTTACGGACCTTTATGTTATTAAGAAAGGGCGCCGTGAGTCTCCTGGTGTTTTATTTTTTGCTGCTTGTGAAAGCTGGAGGTTGTGTAGTCCTCCAGAATTGGAGACAGCACTGTTAACCTGAAAATTCCGACTTGAGAATATTTTTCTTCCGACTTGCCCTGACCAGGCTGATGTTGGCTCGGTGTTGTCTGATAGGGAGAAAATCCCTAATAGGAATGCTAATGGGACTTAGTGAAACATAATGTGGGAAGCTCTGTGTGTCTCATCAAGCCATGCAAATACCTCCAAAAGGACGGTGCCAGGCTCATTCCAGGGGTGCTCCGTGACAGGATGAGGAGCCACGGCCATGGACTAAGCCAGGAGGAGTTCCACCTCCACGTGAGGAAGAACTTCTTTCCATGAAGCGTGGCAGAGCCCTGGAACAGCAGCCCAGGGAGGGCGTGGATCTCCCCCTCTGGAGACATCCCAACCCACCTGGACGAGTTCCTGTGTCACCTGCTCCAGGTGACAGCTGGGATGGACTGTGTGATCTCCAGAGGTGCCTTCCAGCCCCAAATATTTGCGGATTCTACGTGCGGGCTCCCCAAAGCAGAAATACTAGGAAGGTGTGTTGTTGTGGTTGTGTTTATGTCACAGCGGGGGGAGCTCAGAAATGTACAAATGTCTATATATAAAACACACGCATGTTTATATCATACATTTATATCCCTTTTCCCCCTCTCCCCTGGTGTATCCCTGTGCACAACAGAGTTCTCTTAACATCTCAAGGCCTGAAGATTTGCTGGCTGTGATGCAGCTGGAACAGATTATGCCAAGGAGCCTGTAGTGCCAGCTGGTAGGACACAGGTGTGTTGAGGAGCACTCCCCCGGCTGCACAGTGGGATTTGGGGATGCTGCTGGATGCTCTGCGCTCCAGTAAAGTGAATTTGCTGCCCCTGAGCCTCTGTGCAGAGGAATTATCTCAGCAGGCAGTTGAGAGAGTGACTCAGCTCCGCTTCCTGAGAGAGTTCAGGGAGGCTGCAGGAGGAATGGGTGTGGATCTAATGGGATAACACGGATATTAGATTAACATATGGGCAGCCACGTGAACCAGGGAAAGGATCAGCTTCCCTGGAGAAGCTTTTCCCTGCTCCGGGTGCTGCAGATCCTTGTCCTTCATCTCAATCCTGCCTTTCATCCCTCGCCCTGAGCCGGTGGGGAGGAGTGTGGTTGTGTGGAGGGCACCACGGGGGTGTGTGGCTTCCTCCACGGGGACATCAGAGCCTTCCAGACTGTCCTGAGAGCTCTTGGTGTCCCCTCGGTGTCACAGAGTGGCCGTGGAGTGTGGCTGCTCAGTTTCCCATTCCCCGCTCTTAGTGTCATGTGAAATTTGTAATTTTGGTTGTTTTCCTTCTGCTGGGGAAAAGGTGGTTAAGAGCTGCTTTGGGAGGTCTGGGAGCCTGACCAGTACAGGGGCTGTGGTAGCTTCCAAATCCTGAATTCTGCTCTCCTCTGCCCCTTCTCCTTTCTGCTGAGAGCTGCAGTGAGAGGTGGAACTGGTGCTACTGTGGTGAAAAAATTTAAAATGCCTCTGTGTCCAAAGGTCTGTGTTCATACGGAGTAATTAGGCCACTACTGTGGTAGTTTAATCCTTTCCTTAAAAACGGAATAAGTTATGAAATAGAAAATTAGTGCCAGGTGCCTTTGGGTGGTCGGATGTAAGAGGAGAACTTCCCAGTTGCAGAGCTTGAGTCCCCATCCCTGGAGGTGTCCAAGGAAGGACTGGATGTGGCACTCAGTGCTCTGAGCTGGCTGATTGGGCTCAGCTTTGATGGTCTTGGAGGTCATTTCCAACTTCAGTGAGTTCCAGTGTTTTTGTTTGTTTGTTCCTGGTGAGTTTTTTGTTGCGTGTCAGGACTTGGCAGATAATAACAAGCCTAATTTTAGATGGGGACGTTGGCCACAGCTCATGGTCAGGGTGTTTTAGTGCCTCTCTGAGGTTGGGATAGCTTTCCCAAAGGGGTTTGTGGAACTTTCAAACCAGGTACATAGAAATACGTATTTTATTATTCGGGGATGGCTTTAAGGAGTTGGTGGTCTAAGAGGGGATGCAACGATCATGATTTAAAAGTTTTGCAGCTGAGTTCTGCTCTTGTAATGTCTCTTTGAACAGGGGGATGAGGATTTGTCGAGAGGAAAGCTGGTGAAAACACAGGAAATCCTACAGCCAAGCGCTGCTGCTTCTCTCCTGCTGCTTCAGGGAGGGCTGTGGTGCTTTGGGACAGATTCAAGGCTTTTGTGGAGCCCTGGAGTTACAGTCCAGGCTGTGGGGAGCTCTGGTGGCACGTGGAGACTCTGGTTTGAGGTGATGATCTTGTGCGTATTTGTGCCTTAGAGCAGGGAAGGAAACATTTGAAGGAAATTGAGGAGGATGCACCTTAGGAACACATCTTAGTGATTTTAGTGCCGCTGTGCTGTGAGGTTTGCTGGCAGGACAGGACAGGTGACTGCTGTTAGTGACACATCCCAAAGCCGTGGAGTAAAAGCAGAAGCGTCGAATGGAAAATTTGCTGCTGCATTGATCGGTTTATTGAAGTGAGCACACGCAGGTTCAGTTTCCTAGAGCGAACATATCCCCATGGACACCCAGATTAGGGTTTTGTTTGTTTGTTTCGTTTGTTTTATCCCTCTGCTGTGATGAGAGGCTGAGGGAATTGGGATTGTTCAGTTTGGTTTGGGGTGACCTCGTTGTGGACTTTCAGTGCCTGAAGGAATTGACAAGAACCACGGGAGGAGACTCTGTACAAGGGATGGAGGGTCAGGACATGGGGACATGGCTTTAAAAAGGCAGAGAATAGGTTTAGGTGGGATATTGGGAATGAATTCTTCCCTGCGAGGGTGGGGAGGAGCTGGGCTGGAATTCCCAAAGCAGCTGTGGCTGCTCCTGGATCCCTGGCAGTGTCCAAGGCCAGGCTGGACCTTGGGGCTTGGAGCAGCCTGGGACAAGTGGAAGATGTCCCTGCCCATGGCAGGAGTGGAATGAGATGGGATTTAATGTCCCTTTCCCCCCAAACCATCCCGTGGCTCTATTTTACAATCCCCTTTAGTCCTCCTGGCTGAGGGGCTGCATTTCTGTGCTTGCCCCATCCCTGGCGTGTCCTGAAGCAGAGGGAAGGGGCTGGCAGGTGTTCCACACCTCTTCCTGCAGGAATGACCCGAGTTTGACTGCAGGCATGTGCTCAGCTCCTCCCGGTTTGCTCGGCAGCCGCTATTGTTCTCTGTCAATAAACACTTGTTGCAAACAGCAGATTGGAGAGGGAGAACGATGCCAGATAAGTGGAGGGGGCTGTGGGCTCCTGTTTGTTTTCATCCGGGCCAGCAGCAGCAATTACAAGCCGGGATTGTTCTGAGAAATGATACCTGATGGGATTTTCCAGGAATTACTGGGGTTTTTTTCTCTCGTGGAGCACGCACTGACTTCAGCAGGTAGCCAGCTGCCTATGGCCATAAAACAGGGCTTTTATTTAACTTTGCAAAGGAAGTTTTCGGTCAATTTAGGGAATTTTCAGCTGGTGATTTTAGCCTTTATCTTAGAAAATAAGAGAGGAGGTAGAAAAGTGAGGTTTTGCACTTTACACGGTCTGCAGGAATGGCAGTAGTCAGGGGACTGATTAAAGGTGTTTGATTTGGTATTTCCATCCCTGGGAGTGCCCAAGGCCAGGTTGGATGGGCTTGGAGCACCCTGGGATAGTGGAAGGTATCCCAGCCCATGGCAGAGGGTGGAAATGGATGAGCTTTAAGGTCCCTTCAACCCAGACCATTCTGGGATTCTCTGATTTCAAGCAGCACCTTCGTGGGTTTTGTAATTATCCCTTTGTCTCCTCTACTGGAAATGCCTGACTTAGGTGCACTCAAACAATGTGAATTTCGGGCTGTTTGCCGCACTTGGCACGGATTTCTTTGTGTTACAAAGGCATTTTCCTTTCTGCAAAGGCAAAGCTTTCAGGGAAAGGGGGAAAAACAAAAACAGAGGCTACTTAAACCTTCTCCAGGAAGCCCCTCTGTCAGCTCGCAGCTCCAGGAATAAGGGTCGGGATCAATTTTCCTTTAAATGTTGGCGTTTCTGGCTGTGGAGCACATGGAGGATCCTTTGCTTTGTCTAATCCTTCAGTGTGGTCCTGGCAGGACCGAAATCCAGCACCTCTTGTTGAACATCTGTGGATGTGTCCAGCTGTAGATAAACAGCTTTGCTGGCTGCTGCTGAGGAATGGAAGCTCCAACGAGGGAAACTGCCTCACATTCGGTTTTCGAGTATTTATTCCATCAAAGGTGTCAGTTTTGCCTCTCTTTGACTTCCTGCAAGTCCAAAACTTCCTCAAAATACTCAGTGGAGCTGCTCCTCCTTATGGGTCTTCTGTGGCAGGGTGGTGGAACACTGACAAGTCAGATTTTTTTTTTTTTAATTATTATTGTTAAACTTAAAAGCTTTTTTAATTCTGTTTTCTGGCCTGTGGTGGCCCCCAAGGCTGTTCTGACAATAGTCATTTTCTGAATAAGGCTTTAATGAATTCCTTGATGAGTTATTGGAATACTTTCCTCCTTTAGCTTGGGGGGGGGGGGGAGAGGGGAAATTGAAATCATTCCCTCCCTGTCTGAACCAAAAAAAATGTTCAATAAGAGATAATTCTTGTAATTCTGAAACTTTCTCTCCCTTCTCAGACTGCAGTTGTGCAAACATTTCTGTATTTATAGATTATCTGCCCGTGTTTATGTAATTTGTGCGTTAAATCTGATGTAAAGATTTGTAACACAAGGAGCAGCAGTTGCTGCATTTCGGTTTCATCAGCAGAAATACGAAATATCTCTGGAAATACTCCTCTGCTCCGTATAGCTTTGTAACTAAACTGAAATAATTGCATTGAGAACTATTATGTATAATCATGTCCCATATACGTAACAAAACAAACAGATGGATGAGGAACCGAAGCAACCATTGGCTGCCACACACGAATTTGGGTGGGTTGTTTTTCTTTTTTGTATGATGTTTTTTAGCCCTGCTGCCTTATTTCCAGTGCTGTTTGTATAATTTCAGCACAACCCCTTTTTAGAACGTGTTTGCAGACGGTTTTTTGGTGGCTGATTTTGCCCCGAGGGTGTTGGAGTAGCAGAATGTCTTTGTGTTCCCCAGCAGAAGACACCAACAAGTGAGTGGAACAGGATTTGCTGTGTAATTTCTGAACGGGAATGGCAGCGAAATTGGACATAATCAACGTTTGTGCTTGTAGGCACTCGGGTTTTTGAGGCCCTCTGTGCATCCCTGCTCTTGGTAGTGGCTGTGCCATTTTTATTTTTGTGGATGTGCTGCACAAATTATTGAATATTGAGGTGGAAAACCTGGCTGAGCAGGTGTTGTGGGGGTTTGGGGAAAATCTTGTTATCCCTGAGGAGTCCTACGTGGGGAGGGCATCAGGAATTATCCTGGCTTGACCTGGAGAGTTCCTGGCTGGTTCTGGCAGAGCTTCTTGGAGCGTTTGGGAAATTTGGCAGTGCAAGGTGGGCACTTGGAGAGAGCCCAGAGCCTCTGAAGTACCTGAGAGCCTCTTGAGGCACGCAGATGCCTTTCTGGAAGCGCAGCCTTAGGTGTTTGTGTTTGCTCTGCCTTCCTTCTCCTGCTTATCCAAACAAAGCACGGAAGTGCCGGCGTCACCGGGCTTGGATGGAATAAAATAAAATAACATCTGTGGAGGGAATGGGGCCGGAGTGTCCTGGGAGGACGAGGAACAGATGAGGCCACACCATACTCAAACTTAAGACCTTCAGCTGTGCTGTGTTAGGAGGGTTTCCCCCATTTTCACACGTGGAATAAAAAGGAAAAAAACCGGAATTAAGGGAGGACATGGCAAAACCTGGTGCCTCTGGGAGAACAGGATTATGGGGAGCTCCACTCTTACCTGTCTCCAGCAGCTTCCCTGCCTCCCAGCTGCTGCTTTAGCCTTGAGCATCCTCCTAACAGAGCCAGCCGGTCTGCAGGAAAACAAATGTTGGCAGCAGGGAATGGTTCAGGGCGTGGAGTTGGACGCTTTTATTGAGGAGTCGCTTCATGCGGCGTGCGCAGTGTCTGTATCAGAAATGAAGTGGAAGCAACTGGTAATAGAAAAAAAAAAACGAAAAACCTGCTCCTGTAGTAGACCCCGAGACAGGAAATCTCTCAGTGCCGAGCCAGATGGAAGCTGCTGATGAGAACTGGAGTTTCTGAGTCTTGAGGCAGATGGCGAACGATTGAGGGGGACGCTTTGCTTTCAGAAAAATCTGCTGTGCATATGACTCCAGCGAGCAAACCCTGCCCCTGCCGCGGCTGGGGATTATCCTGGCAGTGCCTTGGAATGCCCTGTCAATGCTGTCCTCTCAAGGCGGGCTTGCTCTGCAGTTTCAGTGCTGAGGTCTGGTGAAATGTGGCACTTGGGCCAGGGAAGCTGGAGATAAGGGGCTGTGGGAATGTTTCTGTTGATAAATAGGAGGTTAATCTCTCAAAATGGCAGCGTGTGAGTGAAAACTAACATCAACGTGCCAAGAAAACTTTGACTTTAATTGCTGTTTTTTAAGTCATGGGAAGAGCTGGAAGAGGATGTGTCCAGCAGCTCTTGTTTGATTGACTTTGACTTTTTCCTGCTGCTTTGGGGTGCTGTGGGAGAATTACTGTTCTTTTGCATCAATCTATGGCTCATTTGTGGCTTTAATGTGGAAAATAATGCTCACACTCCAGCCTTTAGTATGCTCTGTCTGACCTGAGGTAGTGCTGATGTTACCTGGTGTCCAGCCTCTTTTTTTTTTTACCTTTACATCTCTTCTTTTTTCCTTACACACAAATTGCCACCAATTTTCTGCAGGCGTCATCACCCTTGTCATCCTTGAAGGAATTCCTTCCTTCCTGCTCACCCTTTTCGCCATTGTTATGCCTCAGATTTGCTTGTTCCATTTTTCTCGCCCTGGCTGGTAGGTGTTGGTGTTTCCATCAATCCATCATTTTCTTTGACCAAGAATCTTGAGTGGAGAAGACTTGAGAGCCTGTTTTATTTCCTTCTGTCTGAGCCTGGTGTATCTTGGTTTGCTTTTTGTTTTTTGGTGTTTTTTCTTTTTTTTTTTTCCTGCTGCGGATTGATCTGTGAAGTTTCCAGTGTGGAGGGTAAATGGCGTGACTCAAACTGGCTGTAAAAATAATAAAAAAAAGGGGTTTGTGGCATTTTAAATTTTTTAAAAATTATTTTGGAGGAATTTTGGGTTCTGTTTCACATCCGAGTTGGTCTGTAGAAGGTTTGTGTTTGGTGTGGCAGGATCCAGCTCTGTCCTTCCCTGCCAGCCTGTCAGCAATGACAGTCTGTGTCCCACCTCTCTGTCACCTCCCCTGGGCTGTTCTGCACTTTTTTGGTGCTGCTCACTGACTTTTGGGCGTAAAGGAACCAAACTTCTTGTCCAGGCCATGGCAGGAGTGTGCACAGGAACAGCTCAGAATTCCTGGAGCACTGGGACTACCTCGTTAACAGCTGGCATTGACTCCTTTTTAAAATTAATTTAGTGACACGTGACAAAGCAGTGGATAAAGATCCTTTTCCAGAAGTTTCCACAGTGTGTGAGTCAAGCGGGACAAAACGCCAACCCCAAAGTTTTTGGTACAGAGACAGATATTCTGTTGGTATTTATGACACTACACTTTGTTTGTTTGTGTTTGTTGGTTGTGTTACTTGGGCGTTTGAGTGGAACTAAGACTCTAAAAGGTTTAAAAAAGCAAGTTAGGTGTTTATCTGGATAGTAGGGACATCTGCAGTTAGATGGCATTGCTTGGATGCTGAGCGTCGCTGTCCTGAAGAGCTCCAGGAGGTGCTCATGAGGCAATTTTTAATAAGGTCTTGATCTGTCTCTCAAGTGTCGATTATGGGAATTGCATTTTGGATTCTGCCTGGTCGCTCTCCTGCTGAATCCCGGTTTTGGGATGTTGATGGAGGTGGTGCTTAGGCAAGATTACGGCAAAGGCTTGGCTAAAGCAATTTCCAGGCACAAACTGGGAATGGGGTCCCGTCAGGTGGTGCAGTCCCCATCCCTGGAAGTGTCCAAAGCATGGATGTGGCACTTGGGGACGTGGTTTGGTGGTGACCGTGGTGCTGGGTTTGCTGTTGGACTGGATCATCTTGGCATCATTAAGGTTGGAAAGGACCTTTAAGATTAACAAAGTGGTTTTGGGAAAAAGTATACCAAACCTTCTTTGAGAATCAGCTGAGTCTTCAAGGAGTGCCTGAACTGTCTTGCTTTGAGCTCTGTGGGGTGGGAATTCTTATTCCCAAAAAACAAAGACTGGATGCAGCCAGCTAAGCACGTTTTAGTAAAGCCTTGAGAGAATGACTCGGTTATGACTCAGCTGACATTGTTGGAATTTTTTGTGTGGGTTCAGCTCTGGTTTGATTTTCTAGTTGAATGTATTCCTGAAGTGATTTATTAACAGGTTTTTATCAATCACTTGTGCTGCAGAGGAGGCCTCTGTTTATTTACTGTTGAGTGATGGAACTGGTTCAGATTTTTGCCTTAAACACAGAAAGTGCAGTTTGGGCTTCCTGCAACAGCTGCAGTTTCCACAGTTAGAGCACACAAAGGTGAACGTGTTCTTGGCTGAAAACCAGGAGGTTTAATACTTTTAGGGCTTGAATATTTAAAATATTGGCATAACTGCAGGCTTGTACAGTCTGGGTGTGATACCATCTATAACACAGCGTGCTTAAATCAAGATATAAACTTTAAATACCAGGAGTTAATGTATTATATTTGTAAAGTGCTGTCTGGATGCTTCCGTAACGCTTCCATAAAAAGTTTGGAGAATATAAAATAATTTTGTGGAGGGGAACTAGAATAAATGTGTGCCAGCTTAGGTTTTTCAGGAGATGGGTGGTGACAGCTTTGTGAAATACTTAGTGAAAAGTAAAATATTGGTGATCATTAATGAAATCTTGAGTTCTATAATTATTTCCCCTCTTGCTGCATGACAGAGTTTGTGTTGTTCCCTTTGCATCAGCAGCTTCCTCTTGCTCTTGGGCCATTCACGGAGGAAGAAACGTTTTGAAAGTTTAAATTGTTTTTTTTCTCCAGAGCACTGAAGGCTGCTTAGCAAGAGGGAGTGAGGTAAATTCCTCCAGGAAAATGGCACAAATAGTCTCTCCCCACCTTTTCCAACACAGGTCCCACAGCTCCTGGTGTCTCCAAGGATGTTTCACCAAAAGTAGCCAGGACAAACGTGTGATTGATATATCAAAACCAGCCGGGTCTGCTGGACATGAATTGAGTGCTGGCTGTCATTAATTTGGTTTTTTCGTAGTTCTGTTTCAGGGTAGAGGTGCTGCAAGTGAAGATGAGTTAAATAGTTGAGAAATAACCCCCAGTTTTAGATGAATGCAGTTATTTTTTCAGCGAGGGGAGCAAATTTTAAGGTGCAAGCTAACACTGTCCAGTCTAGCACAAACTTCTGCTGCCTGTGGGAGCCTTCCAAACAGAGACATGGAAGCAGATTTTGGGGATCATGGCAGGGAAATCACCCTTAAGCTGTTGTTTGCAGCAGAGCAATGCTAGGGACGGCGCAGATCTGCTCCTTGGCCAGGAGCTGGCTCTGCCCCGGCTGCCAGCGGGCATGTGCTGGGTGCTAATGCCTCGCCCCCTTTTCAGGGAATTCTCAGAGTGATGCTGGGAAAATAACCTGCCACAAAAGAGGGGGAAAGAATAATCAAAATACTCCCTTTCTCACAGCGGAGGGTTAATGTTAATTTATTAGCGACTTACTGCTGGGTTAGTGGCACCTTAATCACCCTCCTGGCATTAATATGTGGCCATCGGGGGGGTTTAAAATACATTTTCCTTGGATGATTATGCTTGGGAAGGAAGGAGCTGTGGCTGTGAACTATTCTGAATTAAGAAGGGCAATTTTGAGGCTCAGGGCAGTGAGGGAAGTAGGTACAAGGGGTTTTTTTGATGTGTTTCAGTAGGCTGAGGGGTGGGGAACCAAGTTCTCACCTGGGAATTCCTGTGTACACCTGGGATTGATAACTGGGCTACACCAACTCTAAAACATTCATCTGTTAGGCTATACACATATTAAAAATCATTGATAAATTTTAATAATCATAATAAATGGTTGGGCTTGATCCTTGTAGGTCCCTTCCAACTCAGAATATTCTGTGATTAGGCTAGAAAAGGCTTTAGAATTAATTAAATCAACTCATGTGAATGGTTGTGAATATACAGGTGAGTTCTCATTGTGCCAAAACTGTGGAGCTCAGTGTCGGGAAGCAGGGATTACAGGGTGTTCCTCTGCTCTGGTTTTCCCCCCCTTTCCCGGAAGTCTGTGAATTTATGGAGTAAAAACGTGATGCTGGGTCTTCGATGAACAGCGGGATCGTGCAAGTTACTTCTTTCTTCCAGAATGACTGCAAAACTCGGCGTGGGCGCGCAGGAGTGCCCTGAGGTGGGAAAAATGGAATTTCAGGGGTCTGAAGTCTCTCTGAGAGCTGGTGGAAGGGGCTGGTGCAGAGAGGGAGCTGGACAGTGACCCTTTGTTCGGGCCAGTGGCCGAGCCAAGTGCGCTGGAAGCCGCCCGGAGCATGTGATCGCCCCTGGTTTGGAGAAAAACAATTTTTCCCTGTTTTTTTTTTGTTTTTTTTTTTTTTTTTTTTGTCAAAATGCTGCTCTTATCTTTTAATGCATTCAGAGCTGTTTGGGTCGCTCCCATGGTGACGTTTTCCCCCCTCGTTCCGGTGTGAGAGGGACAAATTCAGGAAAAGTGTGGCTGGTTTCCCAGGGCTGTTGTGGGAGAGAGGGGGGAAAGTGTTGCTGGGTCAAACTGGGGCTCTCAGCAGCTCATTCCTTTTTTTTTTTGGGGAAAGAAGAACAAGTTCCTCGGGGTTTATTTGTCTTGGGGTCTGTTCCCTTGCTGTTGGAGGCAGCCTGATGAGGTGATGGCAAAGGAAGAGAAGTTGAGTAAGGTTTGAAGTGTAAAAAGCCTCAAACTTCTTCATCTTTTTTTTTTTTTTTTTTTTTTTTTTCCCCCCTCCCATTCCAGAGGCTTTCCTGAGAAAGGAACGGAGGAATTTTGATTTTGTTTGCCCTGGTAGAAATACTGAGGAGGAAGAACAGTAGGAAATGAAAGCATCTTCCCATCACCTCATTTCCTCCTTGCTTTAGGCTCTTTGCTCTGCATCACCAGCTCGGTGTTGCAGTGAATTGTGTCATTTTTTTTTCCTGTTTGCACAGCGGCGCAAGAAGAGTTTCAGTGTGTCGGGCTCGATTTTTATAGTCATTGAAACGCCTGTTAAAATACAGCCAAAATATATAAAAATAATAGTGCCATTAAGCTCACTGCTGTAGTGAGAGACACCCTCTTAGCACAGTTCTGCTCTGCAGCAGGAATTTCCTGCCATGGCAAGGGAGAGGCTTGAAGAATTCAGGGGCTGATGCCTCAGGGATGTTCACAGGGAGCTCTGTGTCCTCCTGGAGCACCACGCTGGGCCTGGGGGAGCTTTGGGCATCATTTCTGGGGGTTTTTTAGCCTGGAGTGCTGTGTTGGGAAGGACTTCAGGGTCTGAAGTCCCTTTCAGAGTCTGGATTTAGGAGTGAGCTGGGGACATTTGGGATGTTGTACCCTTGTGTGTGTGTGGACACAAACTTAAACGCGAGACGTTTCACCTCAGCATGAGGAGCTCCTTTCCGTGAGGGGAGAGCGCTGGAGCAGCTGCCAGGGAGGGGCTGGTGTCCCCTTGTCTGAGGGACACATTCCAAACCCACCTGGATGTGTTCCTGTGTCCCCTGCTCTGGGTGGGGGGATGGACCGGATCATCTCCAGAGGTCCCTTCCAACCCCAGCTGCTTTGGGATTCTGTGGCTGGGTTTGGGACCTCTCCCTGCTGTTGATGGAGTTGTTGGGATTCTGTGGCTGGGTTTGGGACCTCTCCCTGCTGTTGATGGAGTTGTTGGGATTCTGTGGCTGGGTTTGGGACCTCTCCCTGCTGTTGATGGAGTTGTTGGGATTCTGTGGCTGGGTTTGGGACCTCTCCTTGCTGTTGATGGAGTTGTTGGGATTCTGTGGCTGGGTTTGGGACCTCTCCCTGCTGTTGATGGAGTTGTTGGGATTCTGTGGCTGGGTTTGGGACCTCTCCCTGCTGTTGATGGAGTTGTTGGGATTCTGTGGCTGGGTTTGGGACTTCTCCTGAGGCTGTCCTTGCTGTTCTTTTTCTGGGATTCTGTGGCTGGGTTTGGGACCTCTCCTTGCTGTTGATGGAGTTGTTGGGATTCTGTGGCTGGGTTTGGGACCTCTCCTTGCTGTTGATGGAGTTGTTGGGATTCTGTGGCTGGGTTTGGGACCTCTCCCTGCTGTTGATGGAGTTGTTGGGATTCTGTGGCTGGGTTTGGGACCTCTCCCTGCTGTTGATGGAGTTGTTGGGATTCTGTGGCTGGGTTTGGGACCTCTCCCTGCTGTTGATGGAGTTGTTGGGATTCTGTGGCTGGGTTTGGGACCTCTCCCTGCTGTTGATGGAGTTGTTGGGATTCTGTGGCTGGGTTTGGGACCTCTCCTTGCTGTTGATGGAGTTGTTGGGATTCTGTGGCTGGGTTTGGGACCTCTCCCTGCTGTTGATGGAGTTGTTGGGATTCTGTGGCTGGGTTTGGGACCTCTCCCTGCTGTTGATGGAGTTGCTGCTGTCGCTGAGGAGCGGAGCAGGCTGTCCCCGGGGCAGAGCAGGGATGGAGGCATATCGCTCAGGAGTGGGTGTGGAGCTGCAGCTCTGCCAGTTCTGGTCCCTTCTCCTCTCCTGGGGAAGCTCAGCTGGAGGATCTGGCCTGACTCACCCCCAGCCCAGGCGCATTTGATGCTCTGCCAGCACTGACCATAAGCTGGACGAGTTTCTCCTCCCCTCCAGCCTTTAACTCTTGCCCTTCTCCTGCCCAGCACACCCCTGGGGTCATAGCAGACTTGAAGCTTTTGCAAATTTTCTAATAATCACGTGGTTTTGAATTTTGTTTAATTCCAAGCACTGAGGCATTTCCTTGCGGCACAGATCATTTCTTGGGTGAGCACAGCTAATGCTCGAATGCTGTCCTTGCCTTCCTGGAGGATGGTGGCAGAGCAAGAGCCAAGTTACAGCTCCTTAGTGGCCCCCAGGGGAGTGTAAGAGGTCTGAGGGAACATCAAAACTCACTGACTTTGTGATTCTGAGTTAGCACAAGACAGATGCCAAAACATCTGCCTCTGGATAATGTTTTGTGTTAGTCCAAATCAGCATCTTGCTTTTTCTGCAAGAGCCAGCGTTGAGAGCTCGGGGTGATGTGATTACTCTTTGCTTCCAGGGTGTTTCATCTAATGGACTTCTTAATAGTAAAAATCAATTTGGATGTTCTTGATTGTGCTTCTTGTTAGCTGTGCATTATGGCACATTAATAATGCTGTTAGAGTCAATAATGATGTATATATATATATATATATATATATATATTTTTTTTTTAGCAGTAGTTTCAGCTTTATACCCTCAGTACTTGGGGGTGAAGTCCTCTGAATACAGATTAGCCAGAAGGAGGGGGGAGAGCTATTAAAAAGATGACTGAGCATCTCACTTCATTAGCTCCCGAAAAATGAAGAGTCTGGCTTGAAACGGGGGGAGGAAGGAAAGCAAGAAACTGAACTTGTTTCTTGGAAATCTTGTCTTCGTCCAGAATTCTTCCATTTCACAGAATGCCAGATTTATTCAGGTTGGAAAAGTGCACCAAGACCTTTAAGCCCCAGCTGTGTCTGATCCCCAGCTTGTCCCCAGCCCAGAGCACTGAGTGCCACCTCCAGCCCTTCCTTGGACGCCTGCAGGGATGGGGACTCCAATCCTCCCTGGGCAGCCCGTATGAAAGGTGAGATCTCTTAAGATACCATAAAGATGTTACAGAGTAATATTCCCGGGTATTACTTGGCTTTCAAGGCTGTGTTAATCATTCCAAACTCCTGAAAGAAGCCAAACTACAGTTCACACGTTACCAGCTTTATTTTACACTGGCTTTAAAAAAAAAAATCCCTAAATCATAACTGGGCTTTTTCAATAAAAGCAGACAAATTGCAGAGGTGAAAGCAAAGCCTTTTGTAAATTCTCTGGTATTAAAAGACATTTAAAGGTTTTCCTGTTTTCTCTAAAATGGAATTGCTTGATTTGAGTACTCAGGCAGATTCCTCAGTCCTCTGCTACTCACCCAGAGGAGTTTCTCATTTCTACACCTGAGGCTAATGGAGAAGCAAAAGGGGAGAAGCAGTGTTTGAGTCAGGAGCTGCACCTGGAGCTGTTCAAGACAATTCTTTCATGTGTGCATGAACCAAGGGTGGATCCTCTTGCCTTCTCCCTTTTCTGGGAGCAGAGCCTGACCCCAGCCTGGCTGTCCCCTCCTGTCAGGGAGTTGTGCAGAGCCAGGAGGTCCCCCCTGAGCCTCCTTTTCTCCACGTTTGATTCCTTCCTGGTTTTTTTCTAATCAGTGCAGAAAGGCCAAGTGAGCATCTTGTTTTGTCCTCCTGGAGCTCTGCCAGCAGGACTCAGCTGGGTGGCTGCACTTTGGGAAGGCACCAGGCCTCAGGTTTGTTATTGTTCTGGATTTCCGAAGTCTCCTCGGCGTAATCATCAATTCGCATTGGGCGGTGAGTGATGAGACAGCAGATGTGATGCAGAACGTGTTGCTGCCCTTGCCATCTGCTGGGAAACCTCAGGTGTCTGTGCTCAGGGAAGCTTGGTGGCCCTTCCCTCTCTGTGCCCTCACTTTGGGAGAGGGGAGGCAGGCTGGCTTTGCAGGGATTTCTGAGCCTGGTTTAGGATTCTCTCACCCGCAGCAGGTGCCCTGTGTGGTCATGGAGGAGTTTCCAGGTGAACCATTGTGTCTTCTCAGGAATTTGCTGCTCCTGAGAGCAGCTCCTGAGAACAAATCCAGAGAGGAGGAGTGAAAGGAGCTGTCTCACCTTTGGAAGGGAAAGTGGTGATAAACCCTTTCTAGCTACTTGAACTCGTGGGATTTAGGATAATCCTGTGATAAAAGTCACGATGGTGGATTTAATCAATAAGCTTAGAGCATCACTGGGCAGGAGGAACCTCGAGCTAGATTTTCACCTTTAGCTTGGTGGTAACTGCTCAGATCTGAGAATTTCTCCAGGCTTCTCCTGTCTTCAGGAAATTATTTCTTTTGGGAATGTTTGGATAACAGAATAATTAAAATACTGGGAAGGAGCTCTGAATCAAGCTTGGTGAGACAAAACCCAAGGTGAGGGCAAGAGGATCCACCCTTGGTTCATGCACACATGAAAGAATTGTCTTGAACAGCTCTAGGTGCAGCTCCTGACTCAAACACTGCTTTTTCCCTTTTTGATTCTCCATTAGCCTCAGGTGTAGAAATGAGAAACTCCTCTGGGTGAGTAGCAGAGGACTGAGGAATCTGCCTGAGTACTCAAATCAAGCAATTCCATTTTAGAGAAAACAGGAAAACCTTTAAATGTCTTTTAATACCAGAGAATTTACAAAAGGCTTTGCTTTCACCTCTGCAATTTGTCTGCTTTTATTGAAAAAGCCCAGTTATGATTTAGGGATTTTTTTTTTTTTTTTTTTAAAGCCAGTGTAAAATAAAGCTGGTAACGTGGGAACTGTAGTTTGGCTTCTTTCAGGAGTTTGGAATGATTAACACAGCCTTGAAAGCCAAGTAATACCCGGGAATATTACTCTGTAACATCTTTATGGTGTCTTAAGATATCTCACCTTTTGTAAAGTCAGAAAAAATTTTTTCGGTATAAATTGTTGTCACCTTTGTTTGCTTTTTTTCCGTTTTCCCACCTCATGTTCTTCTAGTGTTGGCCTCCTCCTTTTTCTGACGTGTGCAGATTCAGGAGTGCAGCTCACTGAGGAGTTTGTTTTGTGTTCTTGAGCAGCAAATGGGGGTTTGGTGCAATGCCCTGTTCATTGTTCCTTGCTTTATCAACTCTTAGCGTTGAAAAAATGCCACTTTCTGTGCCGACACTTAATCCTTTGCTTTTGGCACTTTGGGACTCTCCTGTGGCTGCTGGATTTTATTAAATTAAGCAAAACATACTTCGGCTCCAAACAAAACCAACAAACTTAATCAAAAGTTACACCTCGGGCTTTTAAATATTTTAAATGATAGCTCAAGATCCAGTTGATGAGACAAAATGCAAACATAGCAGTTTCATGCTTTACTCCTCCACATTTTGTCTTTCCCCTTTAATTAAAGCCCTGGCATTTGCTCCAATCAAACACTTTCTGTCACAACATCTTTTGATGTCGCTGCACATAAAATAAAAACTCCTGTGAGGAGTTATCTGCTTGCAGGGGAGTTGGCGGTGCAGTTCAAGCCTTGCTTTGTCATCACAGGGGTGGGATGCACTTTATAGTTATTTTGGTTGCTTGCTTCACGATCTGTCAATGCTGCTAGAAGCCAGAAATGGGATTTATTTTCTCTCGCAGACATATTTTTCACACACACGTATATATTTTAAAGATAAATCACCCCTCCCCGGCTCCTCAGTCAGTTGAGGTCAGTGGGAGCTGTCGTGGGCAGTAATTACCATTCGATGGCTGTTTGTCATCTGCTGTCACCAGAATTGGTCATTACACTGCAGCTCCTGGTGCCTGACCTTCCTTGTTGTGACAGACACCCGTTTTTACCACTCTTGGGTGTAAATTTTAGTGCCTTTTATTCCTGGCTGCCTTTGATCCGGAGTGTTACTGCGCTGAGATGTCGGAGAAGTGCTCAGCCGAAGTGTGAAGTGAGCTCAGGACTGGTTTTTAATCTGTAATAAGGCAGATTTTTCCTGGCTGAGGTGAGTCAGTGAAGTTGCTTGTCAGGGTCCTGGAGGTGGGAGACTGTCCCTGGATTCATTTTTGGATGTGTGAGCATCCCCGGATCGAGCTGTGAGCATCGGAGGGATCTGAGCAAACACCCCCGATGGTTGTTGGGGTTTTTTTTTGTGTCTCACTCCAGCCACGCCGGTTTGGAGGAGCTGGGGCTGTGGAACTTTGTGTTCCCTGCTGTGCACAAAAGCTGACAGGAGAATATTTCTGGGGAGTGCCTGCAAGCGGACTGTGTCCCACGCGCCCTGTGCTCACCACTGCCGGCATCCCTCCGCTCATTGCTGTTCATGTGGTCCTCAGAGCCCCCTTGTCCTGCAGGGCAGCGTTTATGGCTTTCAGATATCCCAGGTACCTGGGAGGGAGGGTTTATCTGTCTCTAATAATGACAAAATTAAGGAAAACGTGAAAACACAAATAGCTTGGCTTGTTTTGATGTCAGTAGAAGCTGTTACTTTCTAAAACCTTCGTTTGAATCCTGGTGATTCTGGTCTCTGCAGTGCACCTGACCTTTATTCTTTTTACCTTGTAGTGTGTTTTAATTCCGTTAATAATCTTCCACCTCATACACTGTTTTCCAAACTGCTTTTCCATGTTTTTTATTTTTTTTTCCCACTTGTGCACTCAAATTTATTTATTTACCTCTTTGCTCTAAAGTCTGTCAAGCCAGAGGAGTTCCGCAGAGACAAGGACGCAGCCAGTGATCCTGGGTGGATTATTTATTGGTGATCCAACGGATCATGGATTTATTTAGTTATCGGTGATCTGGTTGTGAGCTGGAGTTGCAGGAGTTCTGGGGCAGAACAAACAGAAATTGCATAATAATATATAATTATTATTAATAATACTATTATTAATAATAACACAACTACAATATTATTATGGTAATATATTAATGCTATGAACAATATAATATTATTATGTTATAGTTGATAATTATAATATTTGATGATGATGATGATGATGGGATCAGACTTCCCCTCATGCCCACTGGATTGTTCCCGGGGTGTGAACTCAGGGCTAAGCCCATTCTCCGATTTGGGATCAGAGCCGTGGTTTTTTGTGCAGTTCCCTGTTCTTCCAGGGGGAATTTGTGGTGTTGAGCTCCTGTGTGGTGCAGGAGATCTGCTGCTCAGGACTGCTGGGGGAGGAGAGAGCTGGCCAGGTACGGCAGGTGTTTCCTGGATTTGTAACTCTGCCATAGGTTTGGAATTTGAGGGTTTTTTTGGAAGTGCTTTGTTACCTGTAATGAGTGTGGAGCGTGTTGTGGATGCTCTCTGAGCTCCTGCCCTGCAAGTTTCCCGTGTCACTCCTCCAGGCCTTTGTGTTCCAATAAAACCTCCCTGAGTCCTGCCCTGGAAGCTGAGGCAGAAGGAAAAGCAGTGGTGGTAATCTGAGGGGTGGTAGGAACTTGGGAGGTAATTGTGATGTTCTAAAAATGCTTTTGTTTCCTGAAGAGTTGCAACAAACAGTGAGAAATTCTGATTTTCGGGCGTTGCTGATCCTCCTTGGAGGGAGTAGCTGCAGTTGTAAATTGAGGAATCAACTTCCGTGCGTCCACCTTGACTAAAGTTCTTTATTTTCAGTCTTTTGAAATATTTCAGTCTCTGCCATCAATCCTCCTTGGTATTGCAAGATGATTTTTTTCTCCTACGGAGAGTTTACTCCATATAAAACTTAAAAACTTGGCTTTAGGAGTTTTAACTGTTTCGTTTTTCAGATCATGTGGGTTTTTTTCCCAACCAAGCCTGGTTTGGAGCATTCTTTGTCAGATGAATTTGTGGCCATTGCCAATCTCAGTGCTCCAGAAGTGCCCGGATTTTCTTTCGGGAGGGGTGATCTTTGAGTTACTGTTGGATTTGTTGTAGTTTATTGTACAGTGGGTTGCTGCAGTTACCTCTGGCGCGCAGAAGTTCCGAAATCATATTTTTTCAACATCCTGTGCTCGCAGGGAATGACTGAAGCGGCTGAGAAATCATCCTTTAATGTTAGCCTGGCAATTTGAGTTTTCTAAAGACACTTTGAAAGTTTTCTGTGTGTTGAGCTGACAGGGGAAGACAGAGCAGTTCTCTGTAGAGCTGCCTACAATTGACACAAAGTGCTGTGGAAGGCTGGCAAATACAACGAAAATTGAGTGTATTGCCATGAAGAAGCAAAGCGTTATAAACAGAGTGAGGGACAGCTCGAGGAAGTGAACGCGGGGTGTGGTTTTGTTTTGTTCCAAAGGGAAATATTAATAAATTTAAGAACTTGGCTGAATTTTTAAAGAATTTTTAAAATTTTTTTTGTGGGTTTATCTTCTTTTCTGTTAGAGCTGGGATTAAATGCTCAAGAGATGGTGTTTGTGTTCGGACTCAGATGTTTATTAATTCTTATCTATGTTACAGTCTCACAAGTTGTGAGTTCTAGCTAACAAAGTAGAAAATGGCTCTGTCTCTCTACAAGGTCTTTTAAGCACAAATTGTCCAATTATGAGATGACACCTGAATTATTTTTCCTTTTAACCCAATAACCAACCACTCGTGGGCCGCAATGCGGATTTTTCTACCCGATTACAAAGCACCACCCAGATCCATGAAGAAGAAGGTTGAAAAAGGACTGGCCTACACCCTAAATCCTCCATCTTGGTTTTTATATCTATTACTATATTCTAAACCCTTAAACTCTTTAATTTTCCACCCTGTGATATCGCACGCTTCTATCCAAACCCCACACCCACAATCCCAGAGCTGTCACTCAATTTTGGAGCCTTCTCCACGGCCTCAGGTCAATGCAGTGTTTGCTTGGGGGTCAGTGCCTGTCAGCACAGAAAGCCTGGAATTCTCAGTGCCCAGGATTCCAACAGTTTTTTACAACGAGGTTTAGACTGGGAATAATGAGTAATAAAAGCAGAGATGTGGAGAAACACCTGGGGTTGTGTTTCCTTGCCGGCACTAACAGCAGTGTTCCCTCTGCCCAGCTCTCTACAACTACGATGCCCGGGGACCGGATGAGCTGTCCTTGCAGATTGGTGACACCGTGCACATCCTGGAGACTTATGAAGGTAAGATGGCAAAAATCGAATCGGAAAATAGGATTTTTGGAGGGAATTCCTTTTCTGTTAGTGGTTTTTTCCTGCTGTCAAAGTGATGAAGTGGAAGTCGGAGCAAACGGAGACACGTGGTTGATGGGCTGGTGAATAAGCACTGGGTTTTTTGAGGAAGAAGAATTTTCACACGGCTGGGTTTGTATGGATCAGTTGTAGCATCTCCCCCACGTTAGAGGAACGAGAGATGCTTTTTGGGTACCCTTGGGTAGTGCAGAAGAACCTGCTGCTGCAAGGAGTTTAATCTGAATTTGAAAGTCACCTGGGTTTTAAATTATTGATGTGTCTTTTCTGAGATGGGTGCCTGTGTTAGTGCTGTGCACGGATTTCAGACTTTTCCAGGGACCTCTTTTGATATGTATGTTCTACAAACATCACCTGCACCAAAATCTTCCCTCCCTGATCCTTGTACAAGGGAATTCCAGTGCTCAGTTTGATAATCAGCACGATGGGGAAATTGTCACAACATTTTCAGCTCTTAATCCAAGCAAAACAAAACTCTTCCATCATATCCTTGAGTTGAAATTTTATGGCGTGCTGCAGTTTGGAAAGGTGTGGGGAGCACAGGGCTAAATTGTGTGTTTAAAACGGTGTTACACTGTTTGTCTAGTGGAAACATGATTTATATATTTATATGTAAATTATGAACATATGTTATATATAAATAATATATATAAATATATGAAATGTATAATATATAAAACAATACATGCAAACACATTATAGAAATATATTTAATAAATAATATATACAAATACATATATAGATTTTTAATTTATATATTGATTTAATTTGCTTCTCTAGACATTGATATTTGGGTTGACCTGGGTGATAAATTAATTTTAGTTATTGGCTTAATTGGATTTTTTAAATATTATATTTACTAAAACAAACAATGCTTTTTCAACAAGAGTTGATCATCACTTGAAGTGGATTTTTTGAGTTTTCTCACTGTTCCTGGGCTGGCCTTTGCTTAGAGCTCAGTTTCGCTGCTGTAATGAAAAGTCTGACTCTGAGCAAAGCAATCTTTCCACTGTCTGATGATGCTTTAATAAACCCCTAATAATGCAAACATTTTAAAATGCAAATGGAGCGGCTCAAACATTGCACAGCCTTGTACTTTTACATAGAAATAGATTTATTTAATGAATGTGGCAGAAACTGAGCAGGAAACGTAAAACTCTATCAAATGCTGAAATCCTGTCTGATGCTGACCGTTCCTAAATAAGTGGGACGATGGGGATGAGCCACTCTTCCCCTGGACTGAAATATTAGGAAAACCTTCCCGCTCTCAGGGTTTGGAGCACGTGGGATGAGTTCATGGTAAAGGAAACGCAAATTCCTGTTTCTCCCAAGCTCTGACTGCTCATTCCTGACCTGCTGAGATGGGGATTTAGATGCTGGAACTCTTGCTCAGGATTAGGGGATTGTTTGAGTTGTTTGATCTCCTGGTTTCCCCGGATGAAATTGGTGTGGATTGTTCCCCTGGGAGGTTTTGTACCCGATAAATTTCCAGGTGTGTGCCTGGGACTCACCTGCCCCTGCCAGGCTGAGCTGGGAATGGGCCCATCCAAAGGAAAACCCTCTGATTAAATAATCCTGGGGCAGAAAAATTGGTGGAAGAGTCAGTAAAGCCTTTTTGCTGAGGATTTGGGATTTTGCCTTTCCTACCGCTTTTCCCTGTGGGCTTTTTTCAGGGATACCTGCTGGAGTCCACATTCTGCTCCTCCCGTCCTCCTGTAGATTTGATACTATTTCTGTTTGGTTTTCTGCAATAATTCCTAAATTGAGAGTAGTTTTGGGGAGTGGTTGGTGTCTGTGGGCTTTGAAGTGGTAAAAATTTGATTTTTTGGGGTTTTTTCCCCTCTGAACCTGCATCACCAAGAGAAACTCATGGGAAATCCTTGCTCAGGTGGGTCTCTGCAGAAGACAGATGAGGAGTTGGAAGGACTCAGTCTCAAATCCATAGCCTGGAAGATCTGGTTTCAGGACAGGTGTAGGATAACTGTTGCTGCCATGTACTGGAACTAATTTCTGAGTTGAACTTTTCCCTTGTGTTTAAAATAATATTCCCTTCTGTTTTGACATTTTAAATTCTAATTGTGGGAACTTTTTTTTTTCCCTCTGAAATGCAGAATAATTGTGTAGAAAGAATTCAGTGTACGGATCCTGTAAAGTTTCAGTCTTGGTGAAGATATCCCCTGTTTTTATGGGAGTGAGGAGATTGGAAATGAATGTGCACATTGCACTGTTAAATACTAAATTTGTCACTATTAAATACTAAATTTGTGTTCTTTCCAGGAGCCAAAGTGAAGATGAAGCTACTTTTTAGCCTAATTGATGTTGAAAATATATTTTTTTTCTTTTAGGTAGCATTTTAGTTTATTTTTCAGTTACAAGACTTTCTCTGTCCTTCTAATCTGAGCCTTAGAGGAAAAGCCAAACAGGAAAGCCATAGGAATTCCTAAATATCCTGCTCTGCAGGAGAGGAGGATGGTATTTTCTAGCAGAAAAAAACCCCAAATATTTGCCACATTCTGGATTAATGCTTTCCAGATCTCTATTGTCTTAATTCTGTTTCTTGACATTATTTGATGGAATGGGCAAATGGAGCCGTGTGATCAATAGATGTGTCCTCATTAAGGGGAATTGCTGGGAAATGTAACAGAAAATCAACCTCAAAACCAAGATTAACTGTTGGAGCATCAGTTAATTTTCAGTGCTGCTGTGAGGAGAGAGTTTGGCTTCCCAAACAAGGATTTTCACAGAAGTTACTCCTGATATTATGGGAAAGTTTAGTTTTGTTGCAGTTCTGTTTGTTTGTTTGTTTGTTTGTTTCTGGATGCAGCGTGACTGTGTCAGAAATGGATGCACTGTTTGAGGGTAACCACAGCAAATTCTTGAGTGTCTTTTGCAGCTTTGAAAACCAGAAATGTTTTCATTGGTGTCTTCTTAGCTGAGCATTTCCTTGGATGCACAGTTCCAGCTGTTTGGTCCCCGATTTCTTAAGGGCAAGGTCTGGTCTTGACCAGGTCCAGAGATGAGGAGTCCACAACCTGTGTCAGGGCATCCCCTCTTTCCCAGGGAGGGAATTCCTGGAATCTTCCCCAATGTTTTGGGCTGGAAAGGACCTTAAAGCTCATCCAGTGCCACGGGCAGGGACACCTCCCACTGTCCCAGGCTGCTCCAAGCCCCAATGTCCAACCTGGCCTTGGACACTTCCAGGGTTCCAGGGGCAGCCACAGCTGCTCTGGGCACCCTGTGCCAGGGCCTGCCCACCCTCCCAGGGAACAATTCCTGCCCAAATCCCATCTAAATCTCCTCACTTTCAGCTTAAAGCCATTCCCCCTTCTCCTGTCCCTCCATCCCTTGTCCCCAGTCCCATTCTAGCTCTCCTGGAGCCCCTTTAGGCCCTGGCAGGGGCTCTGAGCTCTCCCTGGAGCTTCTCCTCTCCAGGTGAGCACCCCAGCTCTCCCGTGTTTTTGGGGCGCTGTTTAGAGATGGTTTCACGTGTTTAGGTGACCCTGCCCTCACCTGAGCACGTTCCTGGCCAGACCCAGCCCCTCCAGTTGAACCAGTGAGAGCTGCAGGTGCAGACTGGGGCTCCTGCACGGCTCCGGGCTGGACACCAGCCCCAGCAGGGAGGAGCCCCATCAGCCCCTCTGCAAGGAGCAGCAGTGCAGCCAGTTCTCCAAGGCAGGTTTGGGCTGCTCTCTTCTCCAAAATCCCGGCAGCTCTGGCTGCAAAACTTCAAGAGGCGGTAGTTCATCCATGGGGAGCTGTCTTTGCCACGGGGCTTTTATTCCGCAGGTGCACTGGGATGTCCTGAGGCAGCACAGGAGGTGGGCTGGGAGAAGAAATAATGGCAGTTTGTGCGGTGCATCTGATCACAGTTGTGTTGTTGAGCAGTTTAAACTCCGGGGCTACGGAATGTTCGTTCATCTAAAGCCGTGGGAATTGAGGGTTTTTATTAGGATTGGAGTCTGTGCACGGGTTTCGGGCAGTGGAGTGAGCGCAGGCAGGAATGCTTTGGCTCCTTTGCAGCTGAGCGAGGCTGGGAGTGCTGATTGCGGCAGCAGTTTGGTGTTCCTCTGGCTGCAGTGGGAATGTGGGATGGGAGGCCGTGGCTGCCTCTGTCCGGAGGTTACAGACCCCAGGATTTTTGAGGTGGCGCTAAACCAGCCCCGAGTGCTGCAGGGAGAAAGCGATGAATCAATCCCTTGGGCTTGTGCCTGCAGGAGAGCAGGCTGCAAAATCCCCTGTGCTTGAGCCTTTAATTTGGATTTCTGGTCCCAGAGTGTGCATAATGAATTTATCAGCATGTGTTGATTTCAGGGAACTTTCTCCTTGTTCTCAGGACTGGGACTGCAGTTTTTACTCCAAATCTGCTTTTTGACCTCCCCATCCTCCCCTAGACATCCTCCCCTTTGCTGTACAAGCCCTCCTTTGCCAGGATGGAGGGGTGGATGTTGCACCCAGGCTCAGTTTTCCAAAAGGGCTCCTTGCTTTTGTGTTTTGATATATGACCCCTAAATTCCAAAGTATTCCTGTTGCCTGGTGAGATGGCTAACAGCTGAAAAGGGGAATTTATGAAATTGAAGTGGGTTTTGAAGTGGAAGTGGTCTATCAGTAAATTTTTGTCAATTTAATGCTCTTAAGTCAATTTTGTTTGTGTTGGTGAATTAGTAATTAAAATAAAATGCACAGCAGTTAAACACATCATGTAAAGCACCATCTCTGCCCTGTACTTCTCTCCATTATCACTCGGATTTTGTACCTTCCAGGATGACTTGTTTTATCCAGGACATTAAGCCTGTGGAAAACTGAAATTCAGGTGGGCTGAAGCATGATCAGAAACCACCTTACAGTGCTGTTGAGCTGGGAAGGAGCAGCTGGGAGGTGCCATAAATGAACTTTTTAATGCTTTTCCCCCTTTTTTTCTCTCCTAGGTTGGTACAGGGGTTACACGCTGCGGAAGAAGTCCAAGAAGGTGAGTGTGGCCGGAGTGTGGTCTCCTCATTTTTCTCTTGGAATAAAATGGGTTTTGCCACTGGGTGTGTGGGTTTGGTGGAGCTGGATCCCAGGTGTGCACTGCTCCCTGCTGCTCTGTGTCCTCAGCCTCTGCTCAGTGGGAGTTTTTCAAGTTAATAAAAACTTACTTTAGCAAGGCCTAGGAGATGAGTGGCAAGCTCTGGGGTCCAGAGGGAGGACGTGGAGCTGCTGGAGGGAGCCCAGAGGAGGCACCAGGATGAGCAGAGGGTGGAGCAGCTCTGCTGGGAGGAACGGCTGGCACAGCTGGAATTGTTCAGCCTGGAGAGGAGAAATCTGGGGTCACCTCATGTTGGCCTCCCAGTGCCTGAAGGAGCTGCAGGAAACAGGGAGAGACGCTTTGGACAAGGGATGGAGGCGCTTTGGACAAGGGACAGTGGCCTTAAGATGAAGGAGGGGAGGTTTAGATGGGATATTGGGAAGAAATTCTTCCCTGTGAGGGTGAGGAGGGGCTGGGATGGAATTCCCAGAGCAGCTGCCCCCTGGATCCCTGGAGCAGCCTGGGACAGGGGAGGGTGCCCATGGCAGGAGTGGAACTGGATGAGTTTAAGGTCCCTTCCAAGCCAGGCTATTTTATATTTATATTTTTTATTTCTGTGATTTCCAGGTTTTGCAATTTAAAGGTAAATCAGTCACTGAATCTCGACACCCATCATCTTTTTTTTTTTGTGCAGTCACTGCTGCACCAAACCTTTCCTCTGTAAAACGTTCAGACCTTGATGTTCTCCTTGGTCTGTTGAGAGGCTGACACTGCTGCTGTTAAATGCTGCATTGCTGCTGAAATGCAGCCTGCAGCAGCTGCAGTTGGTGAAATGCAGCCTGCGGCAGCTGCAGTTGTTGGTGAAATGCAAATCGCAAATGGAGCCTGACCTTGGGAATTTTCAGTGGTTCCCTTTGGAGAGAGGAGCAGGAGGATGAGGAGGCTCCTCCTGCAGTGGAATTTCAGTGTGCACCAAGGGCTGCATTAACAGCAGCTTTGCCGAAGTGAGGAGAGAGGAAACCACACAAATACTGGTTGTGGCGTCGTGTTTTTATTTTTTTTGAGCCTTTTACTTCATAGTAGTAATTAAACAAAATTAAACTTCAGGGCTTGCTGCTGCTGTTTTTTCACTGAAACCGTGCAAATGCCACGTTTGCCTCCAGAGGTGTGTTTTTAGTTGTTTCCATGTCTAAAAGAAGAGAGTTGGGTGGTTCATCCCACCCATTTCCTTACCAGGCTTGGGTTTTCATTCTATTTTTGTACTTTCCTTTTTTTTTTTGTGTGTGTGTGTGTGAACACATTGAATTTCTTACGAACTGTATTTCATGAACGTGCTTTTTACAGTCCGAGAAGCTATTAAACATTTTTCTTGCCTTAAATTAATTTCACGTGTTGCTGCATTTGTCTGGCTGCCACTAAATTTAGTGATTTTTAAAGAATTTTTTTAAACTGGGGTAAAAATGCCCATGCACTGTTTTTCCCAGTGGCTTCCCAAGAATTTCTGTTACTGCATTGCCAGATGATCAGAAAACTCAGCTCCTGCCTTGAAGGGTGAGATGGTGGAATTTGTTTTATCAGCTTGACTTGGATTATTTTATAAATATTGTTTTATTTCTGGCATCTTGATTAATTGAGAATATTTTTCCAGAGAAGCTGTAAGGTTGCAATAACGTCTTGAAAGGACAGGCAATGCATGAATTCAAGATATATTAATTATATATATATATTATTCAATATATATTAGTCTATATATATATTCAGTTATTCAATATATATTAAAAAAGTCCCAAACACAACTCTTCTGATGTGAACGGCTCTGCGCACCCAGCAGTGTTTTGGCATGTTTTAGGTAATAAACACAACATACTGTATGCAAATGATTTAATAACACCTTTTTTTTCCTCTCCAAGGGCATATTCCCTGCCTCCTATATCCATCTTAAGGAAGCGATCGTTGAAGGCAAAGGGTAAGTTGGATTTGAAAAGAACAAACCTCCTTTTTCCTGTTTTATCCACATCATTTCAGTGCATTGCCAGGTAACTTACACTTGTTTCCAGGTCGTTTCCTGCCTCCCTGAGAAGTTATTTTGTAATTTTCATGTTCCTTTCCCTGCTGTGTGCAATAGTTTGAGCTGCATTTGTTGTTCAGCAGCTCTTCAGATCCTTTTGTGTCAAATCAGCTTTGCTGGACATGCAGGTAAAACTCTCTAACGTGAATATAGAAGTTGAGTTAAAAACCAGGAAATTTAACCCAACCCAATCCCAGAGGAAAAAGGAGGTGGACTGAAATTAATAAATCATTACCCAGGTATGAAATGGAGCGAAACAGGATTAAAATGTTTCATTCCTTGGTGCCTGATTTATTTTTATACTCTGTTAAATATGTAAATGATCAAACTACTAATCATGAGATTGCTGCATAATGACATCTTCCTTGCTGATTGCAAAACTGCCTTTAAGTACAGTTAAAGGCACTTCTGCAACATTCAAAGATCTGGCTGGGGTTTGTTACCTCCATGGCACCTCATCTTAAAACAAATCATCCAGAAACTTCGTGGTAACGAATTGAAGCGTAATTTTTCGTTGCAAGACCGACATTTTGGAAACAAAGACTGATTTGAGAGGAGTGTAGGTTGGGCGCATCTGGTTTTTCGTCTTGGTTGTTTGTCATAAAATAAATAAGTAATGAGTGTTACAGGGCGGTGTGCATTGGTATCCTTGGGAGTGTAGAAATGGGGAGAGGGTGGGAAAAAATTTTAAGGGTGTGGAGGGATAGGGTAAGAGAGGATGGCCTTAAAGTGAAGGAGGGAGGGATGGATGGGATTTTGGGCAGGAATTGTTCCCTGGGAGGGTGGGGAGCCCCTGACACAGGTGCCCAGAGCAGCTGTGGCTGCCTCTGGATCTCTGGAAGTGTCCAAGGCCAGGTTGGAGCAGCCTGGGACAGTGGAAGGTGTCCCTGCTCATGGCAGGGTGTGGAACAAGACCATCTTTGATCCCGTCCAACCTCAACCGTTCCATGATTCCATCATCTGAGCACATCAGAGCACCTTTTATGTGGTGTGGCTTTACTGGTGTCCAGAGCTTCAATGTCTGATAATGTTTTATTTCTTCTTACAAATTTATAACAAGTGATACTTATTCCGGCCCAGTTCTGTTCAGCTCCCTTTGGAAGTGAACAGTTCTTCCTTAGGAATTATTCTCTAGGTCAGGTGATCTAGATTAGATATCAGCATAAAAATTTCCCCAGAGGAGGCTGCTCTGTGCACTGGTGGTGTCACCATTCCTGGAATTGCTCAGAAATCGTGTGGATGTGGCACTTGGGGACATGGCTTAATGGTGACCATGGTGGTGCTGGTCACACTCAGTGACCTTAAAGCTCCTTCCCAACCTTAACAATTCCTGTGGTTCTTCATTCTCACTGAAGCTGCTCCTTAATTTCAGCCTCTTTTTTAACTCTTCCTCTCCAGCCAGCACGAGACCGTGATCCCCAACGAGCTGCCCCTGATCCAGGAGGTGACCACCACGCTGAGGGAATGGTCCATCATCTGGAGACAGCTCTATGTGGTGAGGACAGCTCAGGAAAAACCTCCACACTGGGGGAGTCCAGTGGGAAAAGCGGTGCTGGGAAAAGGACAAGGAGAAATAGGAAGGAACTGCTATTTGTGAAGGAACTCTTCATGAATTTCCCCTTCTGTTGTTGTTTCTAAAGGCTGCTTTCAGTGCTGAACATCCACGTGGCATCATCTCTGTTAAAGCACCAAACTCAGTGGTTTTTTTGTGCTTGTTAAAGCACAAATCTCTTGCCTGTTTCCTCAAATCTGTTTGTTTTCCTGTGCAGAATCAGGTTTTTTTTAGTGTTACCTTGATCTAGCAATATCTGTTGAGCAGTTGCAATCCCTTTTTGTTGTGTAGGTTTTATCATAGAAAATGTTTGATTTTTAAGGTGTATACAGATTTGGAGTAATTTAACATGTAATTTTATTAAAGAAATTAAAGAAATGGTTTTCAGGCTGTTTCTTAAGGCTGTTGGTCTCTGTTACGAAATAACTGAGTATTTAATGTTGAATTTGTGGGCGTAAACTGAAAGCTTTGTAAAATTACCAGTGCAGGCCTTTAACCTCTCAGTATTCCTTTACATAAAGTTGATTGTTCCCAAATTTTGACAGCTTAACTTGCATACTTGTTTCTTTTGATACATTAAGGTTTCAACCACAGAAGAATCGGTTAGAAATTTGTAGTGATAATTATTGATATAATAATTATGGATAGCCTCACTGATGGGAAGATACAAAAACAAAGGTGAAAGTGCATGTGAAATAGGATCAACAGTTCAAAGTTACATTTAAATAAGTGCAGTTCAGATTTTAAAAAAATGTAAATTTAAATAAGTTCAGTAAAGCAAGGCCTGCTGTGGGATTTAAGGTGCCTGGCCCACACTTGTGATGCTCTCATTGTGCAAGGTCACTGTAACAAGATAATGGGAACACAAAATCCCTTCATTTAAAGCGGGGTTTAATGCAGTCTCTGTTTCCCATAAATATGTTTGAAATCTTGTATCATAAAAGTGCAAGCTGTGTAATGAAGACACCGAGTGGTAATGAAGACGTTTGTGCTGACTAATGTGGCTTTTAATCACACCCATGAAAATAAAGATTAGGAGTAAGAGTGTAATGGAAATGATGTAGGGTGGCAATATAGAAGATGAAGGATAATATCTCCTATGAAAAGAAACAGATAATGTATTAAAGAGAGAGAGCTTTAAGGAGTTGGAATAGCAGGGAGTTTGTGTGCTGAGGAGCAGGGAAGGAGCAGACAGGCAGGAATAAAGGAGGAGGAACAGAATCCCAAGAGGGCACTGGGAACAGCTTTGCCCTAGGCTCCGTCCCCAACCCGAATGGTTTGGGATGGGAGGAACCTAAATCCCACCCAGTGCCACCCCCTGCCGTGGGCAGGGACACCTTCCGTTATCCCAGGCTGTGCCAAGCTACAACCCCATTTCCCACCCTGGAAGTGTCCAAGGCCAGACTGGACAGGGCTTGGAACACCTTGGGATAGTGAAATTTGTCCCTGCCCATGGGCTGGGGTTGGGATTTAAGGTCCTCCCCATCCCAAACCATTCTGGGATTCCCCAGCAGCGGAGCCAAGGGCAAAGCTGTTCCCAGTGCCCTCTCGAGATTCTGTTTCTCCTCCTTTATTCCTGCCTGTCTGCTCCTTCCCTGCTCCTCAGCACACAAACTCCCTGCTATTCCAACTCCTTAAAGCTCTCTCTTTAATACTTTATGTATTTCTTTTCATAGAAGATACCATGCATACGGTTAAACAACACTTGAGTGCTTTGCTAATAATTTTGGGAGGTTTTGATGTACTGGAGGTAACTGGTTTCAGGCTGGGCAATCCGCAGACTTGAGGGATATTCCACGCTGTCCCTATCGTACGTATCAAACCCCATTGAATGGGGTTATGCCTTGATTCAGTTTGTGATTTGTGTTTGAATCTTGAATGGATGTTGAGTTTTTGTTTGCAGAGAGCAGGGGATGTGGAATGGTTCCCGTCTCTCTGGTTTATGATTGCCTGCAGCCTCGAAAATCAGGAACCTCTTCCCCATTTGGATTTGTCTGTATTTAGCTCCCAGCCATATGTGCCTGGTGTGTCTTTCTCTGCTACATTAAAGAGCTTTTAATAATGGGTATTTTCTCTCTGTGAAGGTTCTCCCACTATAATCAAGCCAGCTTTTGGATAATCTGAACAGACTGAAGTCTTTAAGTTTCACAGTTAGATATCCTTTTCCCAGAGTCTTGGAGTCATTATTTTCTTTTCCTGCATTTTCTGCAGTTTTTCCTGGTGTTTTTTTTGAAGTGGAGAATTTTATTGTAATTGACTAATTATTCCTAGCACAGCTGAGTGTTGCCAAGGAAAGTTTGTGTATGCTGAGGGCAGTATTTAATATCCACAACTGCAGGCTTTGTAAACAGCTGAGGTATTTAACTTCCTATCAAGTTTAGGTCTTTCCTGGTGTTTCACTGTCCTTTAAAAGTTACCTGAGGACGTGTATGGCACTCCAGTGAGGATTTTCAAGTGTTATTGTGGAGGTTTAAGCAGAGAGAGGAAGGATTCTCCCATCTGTTGCAGAACTTGAGCCTCTTGCTGTTAAAAGGCACCATTTTCAGTCCTGTTCTCGGTGCAGAGGGTCACTGAACAAAGCTACCCTGGGAATCAATAAAAGGACGTTTTCCCCTTGAATGCCTGGAAACCAGCCTGACCCAGGTTTTGAGATAACATAAATCCAAGCTTTTACACCGATTCAGCTCCTTAAAGCCGCGTGCAGCACTCTGAATATTCTGTGCTGAAGGAGGTTAGGCTCCTGTTCCAGAGCTGCTCTGGACCTACACTTTGAATTCCTATTTACAATTGCAATTTATCCTGTGTGTTCCCAAGCCTTCAAACCTGATTCCTCTCCCATTTTCCCCCTCAACAACAGCAGGACAACAGGGAAATGTTCCGCAGCGTCCGGCACATGATTTACGACCTGATCGAGTGGAGATCCCAGATCCTCTCCGGGACCCTGCCCCAAGACGAGCTCAAGGAGCTGAAAAAGAAAGTGACTGCCAAAATTGATTATGGCAACAGGTTTGTGAGCAGCATTTTCCATGTTTTTCTGCCCGAAACCAGATCGCCCTGTGTGAGACACGTCAGCTGTCAGTGAATTCTTGGAGGATTCTTTTTTTTTCCCCCCCTGTAGCTGTAGATGAAATATTTGTAAATTCACTCTTCTGTTACAGCAAGATAAAGATTGAAGTTGAGGCAGCTTCTTTCAAGTGTAATATGTAAAGTGGAATCCATCTCTCTCTCTTGCTGGTATCATCAATTTGATCATGGTGCGAAGCTGTAATTTTTTAAGGCCAATTCAAAAGTGCAAGTATTGCCTGCCTTGAAAATAGAGTTTTCGACTCCACTTGCTTCTGTGGCACAAACAGTTGACACCCTCTGAGCACCGCCAGCTGCCTGTGCCCTCGAGTCACTCAGCTGTAATGTGATGTTGAAGGATTTGGCTCAGAAGCACCATTTAGCTCTTGGTTCCTCTCCTTCCCTGGGATCCAGCTGGGTAGCACAAGATGAACAGGGAGATTTCACAAAAGAAAGGAGACGTTTAGCACAAGGAAGTGGAATTTGGGAAGGAGATATTGACCCTAAAAGCCGTGCAGGTTGCACGTGTTGGATGTTTTAGGGATTCAGATGTATTTTCTCCTGAGATGGTTGGCTGGGTTTAAGGACAAATTTTGTAAACACAAATTTTGGATTATATTTAGATTATTTTAATTATTTTAAATGATTTTATTATTTTAGATTATTATATATTTAGATTATTGCATTTAGATTTTGCATTTTGGTCAAAAATGAGAAATCTGATCTGACTCTTCATCATTTGAAGCCGTGTTTTGAATACCGAGGGACAGTGTTGTTGTTCTCCCTTCCATCCTGCCCATTTTGTGAGGTTCTGTTGTCCTCCACACCTGGGAGTGAAAAAGTTTGCACTAACCCAGCCTTTGAATGCTTTGTGATGCAAATACCTCACCATATTTCAGCCATTTGTGTTCAATTCCTTCGGAACTGCCAAATTTGCAGGATTTCTGCTGGTCTACTTCATCAGCAAAAACTGATTAATGAAAAAGAAAAATAATCGGTAATTGCATTCGGTCAGTGATTATCGTTTGTGATCTGAGATATGGACAGTGGTACCTCTGCAGGCAATTACCCAGATGTTGGGATTATTTGTTTGGCTACTGGATTTTCCCCATCTGCCCAAGGGCTTGGTGAAAGTTGCTCTGAATAACCTCCAGATGCTCAGCCTTCAAATCCAGTGGAACATCTCGTGCTGTGCTTTGTGTTTGTAATGTTCTGACGGGCTAATTAAGTGATCAGAATGTTCTCTGGGGAGTGCAGGAGGGAGGTGAACGTGAACTTCCGAGTAAATCCTCACCACTGAAAGATAACATATGTTCCTAATAAAACCCGACGTTCACTTGTGCCTGAAAGGAGCATGAATGGGGATTTTAGGATCCAGACAGAATGAATTCATTATCTGCTTTATAAATACTGGGTGATCTTTGAGGTCCCAACCCAAATAATTCTCAATGTTTTCTGTCCTAATCATATCCTAACTTTTCCTGGCTGGTGAAATGCTGATTTGGAAATAAGTTTGGTTTTTTTTTTTTTCCCTTCTATAAATACAGATAAAAGTTATTATGCAGCATATTGTCAGAATAACTGAGGAAGCAAAAATGGCTTTAGGAATCTAAGGGTATTTTTAAAATCTTTCTGAAATTGGGTCAGGTAATTTTGTTGTGAAAACGCTTTTTTTTGGGGTTTTTTTTTTTTTTTTTTTTTTTTTTTTTTTTTTTTGTTCTGTTGCAAATATCTGTAACTGGGACACTTAGGAAAAAAAAAAAAAAAAAATTCAGATTGTTTTCCCGAGCATCATTTGCAAGTTAAAGGCTGAAACAAAGGAATTGAATCAAAGGAGGGTTTGCTTCAACTCCTTTGACAGCCTGTGCAAACATTGGTGTGTTGTAGTCTGGGTTATGAGACTTCCCCTGGATTTCTGAGCTATTCCCCTGGCCCAGGCAGTTTCTCCCATGGAAGGACTCTGACAGTTCCAGTGCTCTGTGGGTGTTTCTCCTGCTGTGGCTGCTGTCCAGGGAGCAGTGGGAGGGAAGGAAAAAATCGACTTTGGCTGCTCTTCTGTTTGGTTGGAGTGATGAAACCATTTCCTCACCAGAAAATTCATCTGGGAGTGTGATGTTATGGGGATGCTGGAAGGTTTTGTGGTGCCTGAGTCCAGCTCCAGAGCAGAGCTGAACAATCTGCTGCCTCCGCTCTGCAGCTTGAGAGATCTTTGTCTCCCCTGCAATTAACGCAGTGCAGTTAATTGGGGGGGTTTGGGTGTTGACCCCGCTCAAGGGTTTCACACTTGCAGGAGTGGGAGGGGTGAGGAGGAGGTCTCCAAGTCCATGGAAATGTCTGGGTGTGCCACAGCTCCTGCTTCCAAGTCCTGGCAGGTTCTGCCCAGAGGGAATTTACTTTCGGGTAAATCAGGAACCCCCTGTGTGACTTATCAGACACAGCAAATTTGGTTTAAGCTCATTGATCAAACATATTTCAACTCTAAAGTTCGAGCAGCTCCACTGGGAGAGCTGAGCACGGAGTGAGAAGGAAGTAGGGACACATTTATTGGGGTGGAGGTGACAAGGACAGTCCTAGGGAAGGGACGTGATTTTTTAACCCTTGGTACTGCTGCCAGCACTGTGGAAAAATGGGAAAGGTTTTTCCTGAGGCTGGATTGGATTGTGGCAGAAGGTTTCCTCTCAGCAGAAGGTAATTATGGATGTTAACACTCTGCTGACAGAGATCTGGCTTCTGCTTTAAAAAAAAGGAAACAACTTCTGCCTCATTTTGTGGGGTGTGGGTAAAACATGAACTTGCAGTTGGAGGAGAAGGTGGAGTGGGAGACCTGAGCTGTGTGTGGTGGGACTTGTGTTGTTCAGACCGTTGGATAAATCAGAGGAGGAGACCCGAGTCTCTGGCAAATTGATTTGTTTAAGGAATTGCTTCCCCAGCTGTTGTGCTGTTTCATTTCCACCAGCTCTCCCTGTGCTCTGGGAATGAGTGACTTGGATCTCCAGGCTTGGTGACATGTTAAATTGCATTATCATGTCTCAGATCATTTCTTTCCCATCCCGTGTCAGGTGTGCAAGTTGAACACGTGGCAGGTGTTTTTTAGGCACTCCTCTGAGCGCTGTTAATCCACAAGCGGGTTTTTTTCTGTCTTGTTCAGAATTCTGGATTTAGATCTGGTGGTCAGAGATGAAGATGGCAACATTTTGGACCCAGAGCAGACCAGCACCATCAGCCTTTTCAGAGCACATGAAATTGCTTCCAAGCAAGTGGAAGAGAGGCTGCAGGAGGAAAAAGTGAGAGACTCCGTGGCTTTTCCCTGTGAAACACAAGGCTGTAAACTAATTGGGTGACTGTTATTTTTAGCATTGGTAATGAGGGATTTGATGTGTTTATGAAGAATTCTTAAACATTTTATAAGAATTTTTATGTCTTAGGCTGGTTTTTTTTCATCCTCTAAAGGGTTTAGTAGAATTTATGGTTCAGACCTGTTTGGATAAATCAGCTGCATTTGTAGGTTAATATCAGAGAAGGGCATGTGAGAGGTTTGTAAGTTAGGATGTCTTCAGAGCTTCTATTTGAGAATCACAAAGAATAAAATCCTCATTCTTGTGTGGTTTCTTTATGCCAATCCTAAAAACTTGTCGTTGAAATAAAAGGGGCAGATTTAAAGCCCTTCTCAGTCTTGAATTGTCAGCACCTCTGCAGTTCAAAATCCTTATTTTTAAACAGAACTTTTTTGTTTCTTTTTCTGTTCTGTGTTCCTGGATTTATTTTTTTTTTTGAGGCTTTATTTTTTCTCCATTTGTCTCTCTCTCCTTAATAAGTGAAGACATTTTTCTCTCCTTTTTCTCTTTTTTAACTTTATTCCTTACGGTGTGGCACTTCAAGACAGATCCAGAAAACGCTGTCTGTCATAAAACTTAACAGAAGAAAGATCACAGGAGCAGACATTCAGTGGAAACCTCCTCATTTCTGGAAGTCAGGAAAGTTTTATAGCAGTTGGGTGTCTGTTAGGCTAAGTTCAACTTTATTTTGTTCTTGAATTGCAGTCTCAGAAGCAGAATATTGACATCAACAGACAAGCCAAGTTTGCTGCCACTCCTTCATTTGCTCTATTTGTGAATTTAAAGAACGTGGTGTGTAAAATAGGAGAGGATGCTGAAGTGCTGATGTCCCTGTACGACCCACTGGAATCCAAATTCATCAGGTTGGTGCCGTTTTTGTCTGTGCCTCCTCAGGGATGGTAGGGAGGGAGTTTGGGGGCTTAGCAAAGTCAAATTGCTGTGGAAGGCAGAGGCAGGTCCCTTCACTTGGGGCACGTTTCAGGGTCGTGCTGTGCTTGTGGTTCCCCCAAGAGCAGGTGGAAATTCAGAGGTGAGCACACCTGCAAGGGCTGTGCAGAATTCCCACTCTTGGTTGCTGAGAAGCTGCTTTCTTTATAAAAATTGTGTGCACCAAGGGAAATGCCAGCTCTCTGCTCAACATTTGTTTCCTTAGGGTAAGGAAATTGGGTTGAAGAGTCTCCTGTAAATTCTGAAGTTGATTTTATCTGCTTATGTTAAAGGGCATTCAGTGATAGGATATGGGGGAATGGCTTTAAGCTGAAAGAAGGTAAATTTAGATGGGATATTAGGAAGAAATCCTTTTCTGGGTGGGTGGTGAGGCACTGGCGTGGGTTTCCCAGAGGGGTTGTGGACTCCCAATCCCAAGGCCAGGCTGGAGAGGGGCTTGGAGCACCTTGGGGTAGTGGAAGATGTCCCTGCCCATGGCAGGGAGTGACACTGGATGGGTTTTATGATCCCTTCCAGCCCAAAGCATTCTGTGGTTCTGTTGCTCTGTGATTTAAACAAAAAGTCTCCAAAATATTGTTCTTTTCAGTGAGAACTACCTGGTGAGGTGGTCGAGCTGTGGCCTCCCCAAGGACATTGACAGGCTGCACAACCTGCGGGCCGTGTTCACCGTGAGTGCCCTGGGAGTGAGCTGGGTGTGACCAGCCTGGGGGAAACAGCTGGAGAGGGGCTGGGGACAAGGGATGGAGGGACAGGACACAGGGAATGGCTCCCGCTGCCAGAGGGCAGGGTTGGAGGGGAGATTGGGCAGGAATTGTTCCCTGGGAGGGTGGGCAGGCCCTGGCACAGGGTGCCCAGAGCAGCTGTGGCCGCCCCTGGATCCCTGGAAGTGTCCAAGGCCAGGTTGGACATTGGAGCTGGAGGAACCTGGGACAGTGGAAAATGTCCCTGCTCATTGCTGGGGCTGGAGCAAGATGATTTTTAAGGTCCCTTCCAACCCAAACCATTCTGTGATTCTGTGCTGCCCAAGGCTCACATGAGACGTTTCTCTTAAGTGGCTGCTAAATATTCTCAACACCTAGGAAAAACCAGAGTGAATTTTTGAACTTTGAACTTACCAGGAATGGTCTGGCCTCCTAAGGAATTAATTGACACAGAGCTCCAGTAAGATGTTTGAATACTGTCGCAAAAGCTGCTCTACTCTGAGAGCACTTCTTGTTAGAGGCTTGCACAGCAAAGGCAAATTCTGAGCAGCAAAACCCTCTGCCTGCTGAAATGAAACTCGAAATTCAGCTATTAGAAAGCAGCCTGATGTTGCTACTGCTTGTAGGACCTGGGCAGCAAGGACCTGAAGAGAGAGAAGATCAGCTTTGTGTGTCAGATCGTGCGCGTGGGCAGGATGGAGCTGCGGGACAACAACACGCGGAAGCTGACGTCGGGGCTGCGCAGACCCTTCGGGGTGGCAGGTACCCCTGGGGTGCATCTCTCCATCTCCATTCTTCCATGGAAATTGGGTGGTGGAACCGCTTGGGTGGGTTGTATAAACTCAGAGTTGTTCCAAATCTCATCAGCCTGGTTGCCGTGTCCTTCCGTGGTTTGTGTTAGCCGAGATGCCAAAGCTCGTTTGCACCGTGTTGTTCCACAGAGAACTCTGACATTCCGCAGCTGATAATTCCACCCCTCTTCCGAGTCACTGTGGCTTCAATTCCCCAGGGGGCTTCCCTCTTCCCACCTTGCTCAGTTCATTCAGTGCCCTTGGTTTGTCTTTGCAGTGATGGATGTTACTGACATCATTAACGGGAAGGTTGATGATGAGGACAAGCAGCACTTCATCCCGTTCCAGCCGTAAGTAGGGAGCAGTTGCAAGGACAAGCAGGAGTGAAAAAAAAACGTTTCCAAACCAAAGTTAAAAGATTTTAACTGATTAAAAAAAAAAAAAAGCCAATATTTTAAGTTAGTTTGTTTCCATGGGATATTTTCTCCTGAGTAATATTGCTAATATATCTTCCCTGATAATTTGCCATTTGCTGCAACAGGATCCCCAGAAACTTGGGGGTTTTTTGAGTTTAAAGCATGCATTCCTAGTTCTGCAGCCTTGTTTTCTTTTTGTTTAAAGATGTCAGGGCGAGAATGTGTAAGAGCTGAAATGCTTAAAGTAAGTTCATTGCTGGTTGAGCTCTGCCTGAGATCAATAGAGATCATGTTCCATCCCTAGATCCTAAGCTTTTACTTCCATGAAGTGAGGAAAGGTAGAAGGGATAAAGGAAATAAAAATTTTCATGAGCTATGGATGCTTAGGTTTCCCATTGTGGGAAATGCTGGACTGCCATCTGTTCCAAAAGGCAAAACATAGTTATGGGAGCTAAATTCCTTGATTAATGCACTAATGGATATTCAGATGGGCTTCTAATAATATTAAAAATAAAAAGCTTGACCTAATAAAATCTTAAATGAATTTTGTTTTGAGAGATAGGCATAATTCAGGAAGCCCTTGTGGTTTGAAGGTGTAGGGGTTGCACACTGCAAGGTGTGCAGGTCCTGCAGGGGTAGGGGCTGTTAATGACAAAAAGTACAGTTCCATTTTTGAAGGAAAGTGGAGTTTGGGGAAGAGAAGGATACGTTTCTTGTGTGGTAAACAACAGCAAAGTTGTTTTTTAGCCAGTATGCAATGAAAATGAACCTTTCAATGGGGGTGCTAATGGAACATCCAGTTTTCCGCTCCATTAGCACTGATTCATTTTTCCTGTTACATATACACAGAGCCTTAAAAAGATGCACAATGTGATTTTTCTTTTTCCCCTGCAATAAATGAAAACGTTCTCCTGAAAAAGTCTGTCCCAAAGGATATGAATAAGGTGGAAACATGCACAGGGTGAACGCTGGTGGTGTTATTTCCAACGTAGACTTGGGCTGTGTATATGAGGCACGTTTTTTTCTCCTCATCCCATGCTTTGTTTCTGTTGTACCATATGCAATTCTGTTTTCATATCTTTGTTTGTATTCATTCACTGGCCGCCAGCACAATGGCTGTCAAAGGCACTTGGCAAGATTTACTTCAGTGCCACCTAATGCTGCTGTTTATTTATCGTCCCCATCTTCTCATTTATTCACCGAGTTTGGGTTGTCTGCTCTTCTCCTCCTTTTCCCTCTGAGATTGATGGGAGCTTCTCCTTCAGGCACTCCACCTGTGGAATGACAGAGGTGACCCTGGAGGTGTTGCAGGGCCAGTCTGCTTTAAATTTTATCTATATTTCAATATTGATGTAAAAGAGAACTGCCTGTGTGGGTTTTCACTGCTTAACTGGGGACTCTCAGGTGGGAGACCTCCCCCTGCTCCCTGGGGGAGCAGAACCCTCACAGCTGTGCTGGACTCTCTGTGGTAGATCAGCGTTCTTCTGATTAATGATCTCCCTCTGTCTTTCTTGTTACCTTTCCTGTCCCTTTGTCCCTGCGTTGACTAATAAATACTCTTTGTCACGACTGTGATACGATCTTTTGTGTTCCCTTGTCACTGTGACTTCTGGTTTTCTGTGCCCCTTTGTCTCCTGGTGTTGGTCGTCATGTGCATCCTCCAGGCTAGCGTTGGATGACGCCATTCGACACAAGCAGCTGAACATATCATCCCGTTTTTCACCCAGGGTGGCAGGGGAGAATGATTTCCTGCAGACTGTTATAAACAAAGTGATTGCTGCTAAAGAAGTCAACCACAAGGGGCAGGGTAGGTACCGCTCTTCCCGTGCGCCGTGGTTTGTTTTGTGCCCACGCTGGGTTTGATTTTTGGGGTCAAAAAGTTGCTTGTGTGGTTTGTTCCTCCCTTCCCCACTGTCGGATTATTCCTTTGTCTGACCCAGAGATGGGGCAACTGAGAGAGAGGTGTTTTAAAAGCTTTATTTCGTTTTCGGTCTCATGTGAAGGGTGAGACAATACAGGTGTCACAATTCATGCTATCACAAATCAGAAGCCAAACTATTTCTCAATTACAATTATTATAATTACGTTGTGTTTTTTGGCCTATCAGCTTTTGCCACACAGTGCTGTTAATGCCTTAAAGCCAATCATCTAAAATTACCCCTCGTGGGTCCTACTACAATGCATCTTTCACAGTTTTGTTTCTCCAAACTCCGAAGTATCTGATCTATTTGCAAAGCCATCGTTTGATACTTGTTTCCAGTTCCATTTCTCTCTCAACAACGTCTGTCCTATTCCGTGGCATTTCTAAGTCAGCATTTTTAATCTCAGAATTTACATACAGATGCAGAAGATGATGTGAGCCTTCTGTCAGGCTTTGAGAATTCTCTACGAATCCATTTCCCACACCCCACCCCTCGGGGCTTAGCCTGCTCTTCCCCCTTCCCCATAATTTTTCCCCTTCTCAGTGTGGACTCTGCGTGTTGTAGCATTGCTCAGCTCTTGGATGTATTTTTATTTCTCCTGGGGAGGGTCCAGGGGAAATCACAATGATCAAGAGTCTGAACATCTCTCTGATGAGCAGAGACTGAGGGAGCTGGGCCTGGTTTTCTCTGGGGAGGAGCAGACCGAGAGGGAATCTCGTTATTCCATGTAAAGACATCCAGAGGGTGTCAGAGGTTGGGACCAGACTGTTTTCAGTGGTTCCCCAGGACAGGATGAGGAGCGGTGGCCATAAACTAAAACACAACAAGTTCCACCTCACCATGAGGAAGAACTTTCCAGGAAGGAATTCAGGATTAATGTGGAGTTACGCTGATTAATACAGAGTTTCCACCAAACACTCTCTGAATATCTGTATCGCTCCAAACCTGAGCAAACCCCAGGAAAGCTTTTCCCCGATTTCTGCGCTAATTAACAGCAAACAAAATTTTACATAAACCTTGGTTTTTTAGATTCTCCTTTAGCTAATGAGGAAAAGTTTTACCTGCTTCCCCTCCTTGTTTTCACCTGTGGCCAATGTGTGTCCCATAGGAGGAAACATTTCAGTGTCTTTGATTAATTCCAGCCTTTTCCCTAAAAACGAGTGCCCAAGCAAACAGAAAAAGGATTTGAGGATTGTTCCTTAGCCAGTCAGTGCAGGTACAGTTGCATCTCAGAGAAATAGCAGCTGTCAGAACCATCCCTGGCAACAAATCAACCCAGAAACTCTTACAGAGATGTCATGGAAGAGACAAGCTGCCAAGTGTACACAGAATGAATGTACAGTTAATTCTCTAACAGGGTAACCCACAATTTATTTCGTGGATGAATATTTTTGGGGTGTTTTTTCTCGTAGCTTTTAATTTTAGGATTTTCTTCTGCAAATTGCTGCTGTGATTATTTCGTGCTTAAACTTGATTGCCAGCCACTTCACCAAGTGGAACCTTCTTTGGGTTGGGTTGCTTTTTGCTTTTTATGTTTTGTTTTTTTTTTCCACTTTGGCATCTTTCTTTTTCCTGTAACAAATGTGCCTGATGTTAGTTGGCAAGCAGCAGCTTTTGAGTGGCTTCTCCTGCTGCCGAGCAGAAAAATATCAGCTGTGTGAAGCTGATGCTGTAGATCTGTGTGCTCAGAGCAGTAAAAACAACTTTTAGGGGTGGTGATCAATCAGTTTGGGGTATGGATCTGCTCGTATTGCTTGCTTGGAGTCCTTGGGTTTTTCCATGCAAATCGTCCTTGCTCCTTCTCTTTTTTTTCCCCATGGAAGATAAACATCTCATTACAAAGAACATGGAACATGATCAGAAATAATTCTGTGTGCTGTACTCGTATTTTTGTGTGAAGTGATGAGATCTTTTGAGTGCTTTGAAATATTTTGTATTTTTTTTTTAGTAAAGGAAGATCAGTTATCTTAACACATGTTAATTATTTTAACCTCCTTACATTTTCCAATTTGTGAAAAGAAATCTGTAGCATCTAAGGATAAATCCCAGCAGTTTCATAATTGTGGTTTTTTTACACAACAGGTCTGTGGGTGACTTTGAAACTTCTTCCAGGAGATATCCATCAGATTAGGAAAGAGTTTCCACACTTAGTGGACAGGTCAACAGCAGTGGCTCGGAAAATGGGCTTTCCTGAGATTATCATGCCTGGTAAGGCGCTTAATTAATGCTGCTCTGTTATATTTTAACCTGCTTTAAATGGCTGCGTGTATGGAATGTTTTGGAGGAACAAAATAATTGCAGATGAATTTAAGGCATGTATGGTATGCATTATTAAAAAAAAAAAGGATCATCGAAAGATGTTGTCTCGTTGAAAATAAATGTAAAATACTTTGGCAATACCTGCATCAATAAATAAAGCTCCCACCCCCATCAAGAAGACAGGAAATCCCAGTGAGAGTGGAAATTCTCCATTTTTTTCCCCAGTTAAAAGAGTGTACACAAAGTACACACTTTTGTATTTATCCCCATAGCAAGGGCATATGTAAAACTTCCCTCCTGTGCTGAATCCAAAGCAGGTTTTTGAGGCGCAGGCTTGATTTAGAGATAGCAGCTCTCGTAGGGTTTGTACCAGATTCGGGTAATGCATTTGAAAGAGAGCCCGCATCATCTCTTCTTAAATACATCTGTTCTGTGCATGTTCAGTTCAGGTGTTTACGGAGAAATAACCCAAACCCATAAAAACCAACCCAAAAACCGTGGTGCTCCTCAAAACAAAAACTGCCATGGGCAGGAGCTGAACCCTCAGTGTCCTCTGCAGATTGGTGGGCTCTGGAGGATCCATGGGATGTTTCCAGAGCCCGTCCCGGTTCCAGATGTCCCTGTGGCTGCTGGCAGATGTCTGTCAGATGTTTTACAGTCTCTTCTCCATGTGTGAGTGCCTCAGCACCTTGCTGCATCCTTTGTTGGATCATAGAATTGTTGGAAATCCCTTGTTTCCCCAGCTCATTTTCAGCATTTCAGTTGAGTTGGGGTGGAACTGAGGAGCATTTTTAAGACATAAATCTAAATTCAACCCTCCCCTGCAACCCCCAAGCCAGCAAAAACATCAAACCTCTTCCTGCTGTAACAAATTAGAGACCTCTTGTAGGCTGTTAAAATATTTTAAATTGCAAAATACCTTTGTGTGGGATAAATGACTGTGTTGAAACATTTCCTTTCAAGTGAATACTGAAAACAGTTCTGCAAAAATAAAATAAATGGAAGTGTGGTGTTTGAAATGTTTTGCCATTGTTTCTGTGCGTCACTGGCTTCCCAAATCCTTGGGTTTGCTGTGGGAATTGTGGGTTATTTTGTGCTTTGCTTTCCTCTTGTAGGAGATGTTCGCAATGACATCTACGTCACCTTGGTTCAGGGAGATTTTGACAAAGGCAGTAAAACCACAGCAAAGAACGTGGAAGTCACAGTGTCTGTTTATGACGAAGATGGCAAAAGATTAGAGGTATTAAAGTATTTAATGTCTGGGGGCTTTTTGATTTTGATATGTATCATGTTAAGCCTTTTCAACAGCTGTGTCTGTCAGCTCAAGGTCCCAGTTTTTATTTTCCACCAGACTTTTGCCACCATTTAATACATCCTGCCTTTTCAATGCATGCTTTTTGATACCAGTTTCATGAGGAGCGTTCTCTCTTATTCTGACCTACTTCGCTGATTGATTTTTTATTTCTTTGACTGGAAAAGTGGAGTTTAAGTGACATAAAGTTTCCCCTCTTGTTTGTTTTTGCAGAGTGTGATTTTTCCCGGTGCTGGTGATGAAGCCATCTCGGAGTACAAGTCAGTGATCTATTACCAAGTAAAGCAGCCTCGCTGGTTTGAGACTGTGAAGGTATTTAAACTGTAAAAATTACTTCTCTGGGTGTTAATGTGCCCTTAATACAGCTTTCAGTGGGAAACAAAACTGGGGAAATCCAGGGCCTGTGCTCAGCAGGGCAAGGAATAGCTCAGCCAAGAAAGGCTTTGACTTTTATTGCATATTGGATTTTATTTCAGCCATTGCTCAGGATGACTGTTGTGGGGAAACTCCAGCATCTCTTCAGGAATGGTTAGCTCTATTTCCATGAAGCTGACCTAGAGGAGAGCAGGATATTAAAGCCTGAAACATATTTGCCGTAGTGTTGGACTCATCACTCTTTGGGGAGCTGGCTGTGCTTTAAGCCTGCTCATTTTGCTGGGGTAATAACCTCTCCACTGCCAAGTTCGGAGGTTGCAGAGGAGGCTGAGTCTGGAATCCATGCAGTCTGTATGTGAGCAGGGACTCTGTGCTCACAAGGACCTTGGAGCTTCTCCCCACACCAGAATTTTCCCTCCAAAGGTGCCCTTGTTGTGTCCATAGACAGGAAAGGGCTGTTTTGGGGAATGGCAGGGGATGAATGTGCTGCTGGGATTGTCACTCCTTCGTCATTGGCAGTGCCAGAGCACTGCTGCGAGATGTCTGGGTGGGGTTGGGAGAGGCTGAAGGTGCTGCACCGAACATTTCCTTCCCCTCCCCTTGTGTTGGACTCGTCACTGTTTGGGGAGCTGGCTGTGCTTCAAGCCTGCTCATTTTGCTGGGGTAATAACCTCTCCACTGCCAAGTCTGGAGGTTGGTGGTGGCTTTCTGGAATCCGTTCAGTCTCTGCAGCAGCAATGAGGCAGATTCTCATTACCCTGGGCAATGAGAATTTCAGACTTTCTGTGCTGACAGGCGCTGACCCCCAAGAAAACACTGCATGTGACCTGAGGCCTTGGAAGAGGCTTCCAAGAGCTGCTCCCCACACCAGATTTTTCCCTCCAAAGGTGCCCTGGTTGTGCCCACAGACAGAAAGGGGCTGCTGAGCATGGATGTGCTGCTGGGGGGTGTCACTCACTGATCATTTGGAGGTGCTGGGAGACGTCTGGGTGGGGCTGGGGAGGCTGAAGGTGCTGCCCTGACCTTTTCCTTCCTCTCCCCTGGTGCCAGGTGGCCATCCCCATCGAGGACGTGAACCGCAGCCACCTGAGGTTCACCTTCCGCCACCGCTCCTCCCAGGACTGTGAGTAACTCGGTGGCTGGGCTTGGGAAGACAGGTGCCTGCCAGGGAAAAGCCAGAGCTTCCCTTGGAATGGGGAATGTAAACCCCCTCCCTCTGAATTATTGTCATTTTGAAATTAGGGGGCCTTCAGGCAAAGATGTGGGAATAGGAGTAACAGTTCTTTACTAGGAAGATTAAAAATGTAGTAGTACAAAAAAAAACCACTGACAGAGTCAGAACACAACCTGATACCCTGTTGGTCAGGGCGTTGGGAGCAGTCCCATCACGTCCTCCTGCAGTGACAGATGTGGTTCTGTTGGAGCAGAGATGATCCCGTAGAAGGGTGAAGTTTCCCTCTGAAGGTCCAGTGGTGCTGAGATGGGTCTGGTCTCCCTCTGGGAATCCAGTGCACACAGGCTGTGCTGGAGTTCTGAATGCCAGCTTTGATCCAGATAGGAATGCTGGGCTCCTCCCCCTGGGTGGAGCCTCTCCCCATGGGATGATGGGATTGTGTCAGCCCTGCAGTGAGCCTGGATGGCCCATGAACAGCAGATATCCCCTGGAGAGAGGATGGGTCCTGGAAGGGATAAAGAACACTGCCCTGCCTGGTTTAACAGCTGCCCATTAACTGAAGACACCCTCCCCTTCCCCCCCTGGAGTTATGAGGAATGGATCATAGAAGAGATAAAGAAAGAAACAGCTCCACAACAGGTTTCAACAAATGCAGTAGAATACATCATGCACTGAACCCAAGACACTCAGCCTCTCCGTGGGAATTCCTACCAGGACCTGCTGCCACAGTCCCCTGGAGCAGGAATTGCATTCCCACATTCCCAATCCAGAACTGATTACTGCCATTGCTTTTAGTGCAGGATTAAATTAGTGACATTTTACTTTGTCGTATCTCAGCTCCTTTTTCCCTTTGCATCTTCCTCACTCTTACCTATCCTGGTCGAGTTTTTCCTTCCCTGCCCAGTTTTTTCTCCAAAGGGAATAAATGGATTTTTTTTTTACTAGGTTACTAATGGAGTAAAGCTCTCCATTAGTAACTCAGAGGTTTGTGGTATTCTGTGTCTTAGGGGTAGGGAGTAGTAAAGATCTTCAACAAATGGGAACGTGGAAGTTTACAGTTGGCTTAGCATCAGTAATTGAAGACTTCAGGATTAAGAAAATTGTTTAAATAATATAGAGACTGATACCTTTTAAGGAAAGCCATGTTCCAAAAGTCAGTGTCGTTATTATCAGAATTACGATTGTGTGCTACAAATCACTAAGAGTCAGAAATGTTCTTAAGATGACTCAAATATTTAGGTTGGCCACAGCCTAAATATTTAAAAGAGATCATCCCTAAATATTAGAAAGAGCCCCTTTCAGGGCTTTCCCCCAGGCTCCTTGGGCTGTCTCAAGGTGATGGCACTTTCTTTCTGGCTTCACTTCTCAGCTTCCTTTCTGATCTCTCCTTCAACTGTTGCTTTGTCTTTTTAAACTTTTGCCAACAGTTTTGAGCAAGAACAAGCTGCATACATTTTCTAGTTCCTTGGCTGCAGAATGGGTCAGCTTTCAAAAAACTGAGGCACTTCATCTGCAATTATGGACCCAGCTTCTGTTTTGCTTCTAATGTTCCCCCTCCAAATGTGTGTCCTCAGGGCTCTGTGCTCCGATGAGATCCTCAGTGCCGGTGTTTATTCCAGGTCCCAAACGCTGCCATTCTTCTAAAAACCTGTGCTCTCTCAATGCATCACATTTCTGTTTTGTTTTCACAATTTGCCTTTATAAAGCTTTTCAAAAAGGAACAGACAGAATATGGAAAATATGAAGCATCTGGTTACCGCTGATGTGTTCATTTGGTTTTGTTTTTTGGTTCTGTCTTGCTTTTAGAAGACTTCCCCAGTTTTTTGTAGACTTAATTTCCATGAGAATCTTTGCTGTGGTTGCTCGCCGTCAGGTTGTCCGCATTTTTGAGATTTAGGTGTCCTGACTGTAGAAATCATTGTGATGATTTGTCTTTTTTTTTTTTTTTTTTTTTTTGGTAACAGCCAAAGATAAATCTGAGAAAATATTTGCTCTGGCATTTGTGAAGCTCATGAGATACGATGGGACGACTCTGAGAGATGGAGAGCACGACCTTATCGTTTACAAGGTAGAGTTTTGACTTCCCAGCAGGGAAGCTCCACTGACTGACTTCTGGGGAATTCCATTCCAGAATTACACTGGAAAACGTGTGTTGAACTCTTCTGTTAAATCAAACTGAGCAGCAAATCCTCAAATCCTGAGCAGTTGGTTTACATGGAAAATTGAGTTTAATATGTTTTAATTTCAAAGGCGTTTGTTGTTAAAGATGCATTTGATAGCTCCAAACCTAAGAAAATCCAGGATAAATGTTAACATTTTCTTATTACCAAGGTTTTGACTGGATATTTTCTCCTGCTGTGTTTCGAACATCCCTGTAGGCAGAAGCCAAGAAGCTGGAGGATGCCTCGACCTATCTCAGTCTGCCATCCACGAAAATCGAGCTGGAGGAAAAGGGACACTCAGCAACAGGCAAGAGCATGCAGAACCTTGGGAGCTGCACCATCAGCAAAGACTCTTTCCAGATTTCCACTCTGGTCTGTTCAACAAAACTGACCCAGAACGGTGAGTTCCAAGAGCTGTTGCTCACAGCAGGGTTGGGATCTGTGTGCTGACTTTTGTGCCTTTTCCAGCCCCTTTCCCTGGGACTGGCTGGTGGCTGTTTGCTGGATTAGGTTGTGTGGGTGAGTGTGTGAACCATCCAGTCTTTTCTCTGTTTTGCTCCAGAGCAGTTGATGTCTCTGAAAAACCAGAAGAATCCCAAGTTAAGTGGAGCTAGGGATGTTGTTTCCCTTATAGTTGAGACTCTTCCCCTCAAGTGCACCTAAACAGGCTCTGTGGCATTTTGCTTTTCATTGAAAAACTGCGCTGAGGAAGGGGATGAGTTTGCTTTCAAGAGTAGGTAATATCAGGCCTCTGCTCCCAGACAGGCTGGTTTATGTTATTCCAAGGTGCAGTATCCGTATCTCAGGGCTGAGGACAGCTCTGATGTTTTCGCCTGGGGTGCAGAAGGGATGGTAGGGGAGGATGTGTTGCCTGGAGGTCCCTCTCCTGTTCGCAAACCTTCCCAGGAGCGGCCTTGGCTTGGTGTGTTTCTTTGAAACCTTGCATTCCGTGCCTTTTTTCCTGTTTTGTCAGCTGGCTGAGTGCATCCCAAGGCTGTGGCAAGCTGGTGGCAGCCACCAAAGCAAATATTTCAGCTTTGCAGCCTGTGCCCTGTGTGTGATTCCTGCGCTCGGTTGCCATGGAGCGATCCCTTGTTCTCCTGGCTGCACCAGCAGCGAGTGGGGAGTGTGGGAGGGTCATTCCATGGGGAGTGAGTCATTCCAGGGAGCTGCTGTGACTCAGGATGGTCTGTGGGGAGCTGGCTGAGGAGGGGAGGTGCTGGGAATCACGATGACACTGCCACACTCATGAGTCCCCTCTGGCCAGGGGGGATGTCCCCGCTCCGGTGGCCGGAGTTGGCTGCGACGTTTTCCAGTGGCATCTCCCGCCTCATCCCGGGTGTTTCACATGCTGAGCACATCGGATCCACTGCAGTCTGGCAGCCTTGGAGCCTGGCAGGGTGTTCAGCAGAAAAACTGGGATGTGCTTGTAGGATTTCCCAGCAAAGATGGGATCACAGCTCAGCAGGCAGCGCAGTGGGGCTGGGGCTTGGGAGAGCAGGAGCCAACATCTGGAATTAAACTGCTGTTCGTTGGAAAAACCTCTGCTGTTTTTCCCTTCAGCCTTCCCTAGTGCTCGTTAGCAGTTAAAAGTATTTCCCAGTGATCAATATATTGATGTGGCTTTCACAGAACTGCTATTAAAATTAAGCCTGAGCATTGTTTGGTGCTTAATTTACATATTGTTTGCTTTGAAGGCCTGATCTTTATTTAATGCTGCTGTTAATTATGTTGTCTGGGAAACTTTTCCTCGGAGTTGCCAAAGTCTTTTCTCTCTCTTCAAAGTACTGTGACATTATTAAGCAAGATCGCCATGTCTCGTTGAGCGGAAAGGAAACAAAACAAAAGAATCATCATTAAATTCCTCCCTCAAGTATCAGTTTTCATCTAAAACTTGGCAGTGCTTTTCAGATGGTGATTTCTGAAGCTGATTTTCAGTTTTGTAAAATGGTTGGTGGATAGTCGTCCTTTAACTTTCTTAAAACCGAGTAAATAAAAATCCATTATCACCCCCACTCACAAAAATGTTGAGCCAAAGCAGATTTTTCTCCTTTTGCTTACCTATAATACTTCTTTCTTTACCCTCCATAACTATCTTAGAACTGGCTTTGAGACTTATTTTTAGTAATTCTGAAAGTATGTGGATAAGTCGTCTGGCTTTTTCTGCCTGGTGTTTGATGGTGCAGAGACTTTTTTGTGCCTGAGCTCTTTGAACACTCCCTCGACTTCAGTTCTCTATGAAGTTTTTAATGTTGCTTTTCTATCAGTAATCGATGTCCTTAGCATGGAAAAGTTTTCAAAATAGCAAACCCGGCCACTGCTGAGACTTTGAGAGAGAGTGATGGTGTGAAGTGTCTACTTTGTTAACACTTGAGCAATTTTTAGTGACTTGAGCAGAATTTATTAAAGCAGGACATTTCCTGGCCTTTTCCTGGACTTTGCAGTTGATTTTGAGGAAGGCTGGCGATGTAAGACAAAGAGGAGGAGAAAAAACCCTCGGTGCCTGTGGAAGTAAATCCTCCTGGTGCCTCTTCCCAGACTTCCAGGATGTCCTTTTGTTACCAGGGTGATGGGAGCAGAACTGGAATTGCATTCATAGCCCTGCTGGGAAAATCAATTATCAATACGCAGAGAGCTGGCTGGTGCTGTCCCCGTGGATTTGCTGTTGGAAGCATCCAGGGCACCTCTGAGGCTTATTCCAGGAATTTCTCTGTTTTCTCCCTGAAGGACTCAAATCTCTGGACAATAGTGGCTGTTCCTTCACTGGAATCAGGACTTGGAGGAACCAGGGAGATCAGAATTTTGGAGAACAGCCGGGAGGAATTTGACTTAGCACAGTTGATAATTAAAATAAAACAACAAACCCCAACACGCACATATGACAAATGGAAGTGCTATAGTGGTAAAAAAAGTGAAGCTGTGTAAGCACAGGATTAAAATAAAAATCATACAGACTGGAAAATCAAACGTTAAAGTCCAGAAGGCAGAGAATTTCAAAGAACAGATGGGAATTTAGTTAGAAGGGAAATATTATCTAACTGAATTCGGTGGCTGGGCTTTGAGGAAAGTTTGGGTGTATCTATAGGGAAGATTTTGCAAAGACAGATGTTAAGGAAAGCAGATAGGCAGGAACCTGGGGTGTTTCCTTCCTCTTGTTAAATATTCTGTGAAAGAAAATCTTCCTATGCAGTCCACAGAATAATGAATCACGTTAATAAAGCCAAGTTGCTCTTGGAGATTTTGCAGTCTGGACTTTTGCAATGGGAAATTACAGAATCCCAGGCTGCTTTGGGTTGGGAATGGCCTTAATGATCATCCAGTGCCACCCCCTGACGTGGCAGGGACACCTCCCCCTGTCACACATTGCTCCCACCTGGCCTTGGACAATTCCATGGATCCAGGAGCAGCCACAGCTTCTCTGAGCAACCTCATTCTGTCTTCTTCCTGATGTTTTCTAACCTCACATTTCACTTGACCTAGGCTGACTCCAGCATTCCTGTTTCCTGTAGGCTAAAATACTGTTTTCCATCCTTTCAGTGCATTGTTTTACACGCGGCCCTGTGAAAAGAATGGGATTAAGTGCCTGACTGGTGCTTTGCTGGGGTTAATTAATGCTTGCACTACCAGCCAGTGCCCATTTTTTCCGTAGCCTGTGAGTTATTTTTCCCTTTCAGTTGGCCTGCCCTGACATTTTGTGCTCACAAATGTATATTCATTTAGCATTTGCTCTGCCATCACGCTGTGAGTCCACGTGGGTTTGTTTTCTTGGGGCAATCCATGATGCTGTTCAGAGCTCGTCTGTGGGCTGGCTTTTGTTCAGATCATTTCTTCTGTCAAGCTGATGCCTTGTTAGAAGTCAGACTGCAGCCAAATTCAGGGGTGGAAAGCTGATATAAATATATCCATGAAACACTTTGGATAACTCATGGAGGCATCTTTGCTTTGCTTCCAGAAGCGATTTTTTTTGTTGCTGTTGTTAATACAGAGCTCCTAAGACTTTGGGTTCAGGCTGTAGACTTCTTGTAGGATGTATTAAAAGGAGTGGAGGACTTGGATTCAAGTCTTTCAAAGCTTTAATGTAGTTAAAACTCACTTGATTTCTCCTCACAAAGAGATGATGAGAAGGTTTGGTTTGAGTGCTGCTCGGAGGGGAATCATTCCAAGGAGCGCTGTGGTCCTTTCCACTAGAAGTAATTTCATTTATTACTAAGAATGAAAGCTTTTGGAGAAAAGCATAGCAGCTGCTCTGAGTCTCTGCAGGTAATTTCCAGAATAAACACTGCAGATTCATGCCTGGGTAGACGTTGTGGTGGTTGCTTGGAAGGTCTGAATAGCAAAGAGGTGAGGGAGTATTTGTTGGGAGAAAGTGCCTGGTTTTGAGTTATTTTGGGCAGAATTCACATAGTATGAATTATGTGGGGAGGGGGATGAGGTGCAGTAGTGGGCCAGGGGTCAAACTGAAGGTAGTGAGTCTCTAAATTAGTCATAAAATCATTTAAGTTGGAGCAGACCTTTAAGGTCAGTGAGTTCAGGTTTTTTTATTGAAGGTGAGTTTTTCTTGTGCTGAAAACTGACTTTCCATGGGGAAGAATTTCCCCCTGAGGCAGGAGGAGTGTGGGTTTGGGGTCTGTGGGCAATGCCGGGGTCCGGTGCTGGCCTTGGGATTTACCAGGGAGCTGCAGGGGAACCCCACTGAGAGCTCCTCCCCAGGAGTTTTCCCTGAAGGAAGCTTTGCAGTCACTGATGGAGAGAGCTGGCTGCCTGCATTCCCTTATTTATCGGGGAATGCTGGATGACACCATCTTCAAGGTGCAGGATTTGGGCATTGAGACCATTTGCATGACCTGGGCTGTGCCCCGAGGGTCCATCCCTCGGGAGCAGCCAGGCAGAGTGGGCACTGGAGATACTCATCGCCCAATTTCCCCCCACTCTCATTTAGTTTGCACCTCTCCGTGCTTCACTGTGCTTTATTTTCCCTTCAGTTTATGCAGTGAGAGCAAAGAAGCTGGAAACATTCATGCTGGGAGAGTCACTGCCCTGTAGATACGACTGTGTTGGTGGCTGACTAATTCCATTTTGGCATCTTTTTCTAAACACACAACTGTTGTGTACAGCAAATTAAAATCCCAGGGACCAGGCTTCCTTGGCCTAGATTTTCCTGCTGATATTTTCAAAAGCCGGCTGCTTTTCTGAAAGCCTCTCAGAGTTCTGTCAAGGGTGGAAGGATTGTCCGAGGTTTCTGCAGCATCAGAGGGAGCCAGAAATACGTTCTTGTCCAGGGGAAAAAGGCTGAAGTAAGGAAATAAAACTTTGTGTCCTGCATATGGTGATGGAGCCTGAGGAAAGGGAAATAGCCTTCCATGAGATAATTGCTGGGGTTTTTTTTATTATTCCTAGTTGATCTCTTGGGGCTGCTGAAGTGGAGATCCAACACGAGCCTGTTGCACCAGAACTTGAAGCAGCTGATGAAAGTTGATGGTGGTGAAGTGGTCAAGGTAAGGAGTTCGTGTCTGTAAAAAATCCCAGATTTTGAGGTGTCTTTTTTCTTTTGGCTCTCCACTCTCCCCTTCAACCTCACTGCACTCACATATTAAAGTGCAACCAGGAATCTCAAACCTCAGGGTGCTGGTGCTCCTCTCCCTGCCCTCCAAGAACATTTCAGATGTCTGAGAACTGATAAAACACACGTAAAATGCACATTTCTCTAAATTAGCGTGTTTTTTCCTTGCACTTTGGTGAATTTTTTTATACAGGCACATGAAGAAAAAGTGTTTTTCTTTGCAAGATCAGACCATCTCAGAAGTCTTACGTGGTGACATTAAATACATTTTTAATCTATGGATGTGGAACGCAATCCTAGTGTGTGCTGCTGTTGTTTTCTTTCAAAAGAATACTTCTGGAAACGTTTAGCTGAGCCAAGTTATTTACATTTGCCAAGGCCACTGAGTGATTGCAGAGAGCTACATAAAGACAGATTTAGCTGTGCAAAAGAGGAGGCAGGGACTTTATTGAAGGTGTTGTAATAAATCAAATCCAAAAATGTGTCAAAAGATGTACTTGGGGACAGGTGACCCTGGAGAGTTGTTTCCTTACTTCAGGGGATTTTTTGGTTGGTTAACAGAAGCACAATGAAGCCTCAGCTTGAAGTGACTGCCAGCACCTGGGAATGCTGATTTTGTCATCCTGGGAGGGTGGGGTCCCACAGATTTGTGTTTTGGGAAGGTTCTGCTTGCTGTGGCTTTGTCCTGGGGCGTTTGAGAGCAGAGTCTGGCCAGTAGTACTGTCACTTGGAATTCCCCCTCCTCTCCAGATGTGACATCCCAGAGTGCTGTGGCACATCCCTGTTGGGTGGGGATCAGGGATTTCCCTGGGACGCACAAATGGGCTTTGAGTAAAGAGAGTTCTGGAGTGAGTTCTCCAGCTGGCTCAGTGAGGTTCCCTCCTCCCTGAGCACAACTGGAACCATGCAGAGAGCACGAGAGGGAATGTTTCCTCCTTCTTCCACCACCAGCTTCATCCTTTTCTCAGAGGGCCGATGTTTACATTCTCCATCTGTTGCAGCAGTTCCATCTTTGTGGAGCGTGCTCCATTGCAGGATCTGGTTTGTGACTGTTCCTTTCTGTCCTTCCAGCTTTCTTTGCCCTTTGTGTTTTTAGCTACGATACCCAGTGCAGTCTGGAGATCTTTAAAAGAAGTACTGATGTGATAAAACACATTCATATTTTCCGTTTTTAAAACTCCCAGTAAAAGGCCTGAGTCTACTGGAATTCATTTATTTGAGTGGAGATGAGCCCAGATACCCATTCTGTGCCTGTTCTCAGAGTGTGTGGAAGCTGTAAATGTTATCTCCCTTCCCCAGAGGCTCTGGCTCCATTTGTGCAGAGTCTGTGGAGTATGAGAATATAAACTAATAGTGTAGGAATTATTCATGCTCCCTGAGAAATGTCCTGCCCCTTCGCACAGCAGCAGCAGCTCTGCTGTGCTCTCCCTGCCTGCCGCACCGAGTCCTGCTGAAGAGATTTAAAGCCTGAACTCTGCTAATGAGAGTCAGGCTGAGGTGCCTGAATGTGAAATCAAGGCTTGATCAGCCTCCCAAGCATCCTTTGGCTTCCAAAGGACTCAGTGTGTGGCACCCAAGGGTGCAACTTCTCCTCAGACCAAGAGAGAAACTTCTCCTGTCAAGGCTCAGAGCTGTGCTTTGCACTTCCCTCCCTGCCAGCTGGCAGCAGGCACAGAACCATTTGGAATTACAGAACCATTTAGGTTGGAAAAGACCTCTGAGATCACCGAGTTCAACCTTTAGAACATCAAGTCCAGCCTTTAATGTGCTTTATTTGCACATCTTCTTTAATGGGATGAGTAAGGCTGTGAGAAGGTGATGTTTTTCTTTTGCCCCTGTAGTGGAATTATGAGCTGGCTCTTCCCCAGGACTGGGCTAAGATCAGCTGCAAGAATTCTGCCTTTTCTGGTTTTTTTCATCCCCAGCAGCACAAACGGTGCCTCTGTGTTCACTTGGTTTAAGGAGTTTGACATTCAGCTGTGAATGGGGCTTAATTCCTGACATTTGACTGGAGATTTAGGAGATCAGGTGAATCAGGCTGGAGCCAGGGGACACTCATTGCACAGCTAAATGTTTTTAAAGGAGGAAGGCGGGACTCGGGCTGGTTTTCCATCCCTCTCACAGCATGGGGAATCTCAGGATCAGTTCCCTTCTGCTTGTTGAGGTGTTCTTCCCCAGTTACACCCTGTCTCATCCTAAAGGCAAAACTCTTTTTTTTGTTTATTTTACTTCCCTCTGAGGGTGGGCAGGCCCTGGCACAGGGTGCCCAGAGCAGCTGTGGCTGCCCCTGCATCCCTGGCAGTGCCCAAGGCTGGGCTGGACACTGGGGCTTGGAGCAACCTGGGATAGTGGAAGATGTCCCTGCCCATGGCTGGGGGTTTGGAACTGGGTGGGATTTAAAGCCCCTTCCAACCCAAACCATTCTGGGATGATTTGACACAGATGTGCAGGAACCATCCACATTTAACCCCTTCTTTCTCAACCCAAACTGAGCTGTGATCCAGCCTGGCTGTGCCCTGGAGGAGCCCCTGTGTGTCTGTGCCAGCTGGAGGAAGGAGCTGCTCAGACACAATCCCATTGCAGCAGAACTGATGAGTATCTCTGGCAGTGCATGGATTCCTGGCTGTCCCTGGGAAGAACAACTGGAATTTAGGAAGCTTTTGTCCCTGTGCTTGACTGGCAGCCCCTGGCACTGCTTTTCCTCTTGTGTTGCCCAGGCAGGGAGGAATTCAGAGCTTCCTGTGTAGGTTTGGGGCTGGGGCAGCAGTTTGGGGTGCTCTGTTCCCATGGCTGCATGAGTGAGCCCACCTGGGATTGTGGATCTGTGGTGCAGGGATGTTTTGAGTGCCTTCCATGCCTCAGCTCCCACTTTTCCTGGCATGAGACTCAGTCGCTTGTGTGGTTTGTGCTCTGGAACACCCGAGTTTTCAGCAATGCATGGGCCTGGTGACCGTGTGGTGAACCTGCAGTTTGGAAATTCTTGTTGTTGGAGCACTGTCGCAGATTGAAATCGTTGTCCAGGTGTGCCAAGTGTGATCTCTGACTTCATTTTTTTTTTTCTGTTGGAGTGATAACCTGTGTATAAATAATCAACTTGACTAAAAATGATTTGCTGGGAAGAAAAGTGTTGAGTTTTCCATTTTTCAGCTAACTTTTTAAATGCCTTTACTTTAGCAAAAGTATGTATAGAAACCTGTGTGGAATCTAAATGTAATTTTCCTCTGGAAAACGCGATGAGCTGTGTTGTTTCTTCGTAGTTCCTTCAAGATACGCTGGATGCCCTTTTTAACATCATGATGGAGAACTCAGAGAGTGAGACCTTTGACACGTTGGTGTTTGATGCTTTGGTGAGTTTGCAGCGGGAAGGAGGCTCTGAAATGTACAGAGCAGTAATGGGGAAGAAACGATAGAATGAAGTTTATTAAAGGAAAAGATCTGAGCTGAGAGTTACTATTTAATTTAAAAGTTACATTTAAAGGTTCGGATCCAGGGGGAGTTGGGTTATATCATGTCATCCTCTTAGAAAAAAAAGGAAGCATTCAAATCCAGTCATTTTAATGGATTAACTGCAGAATTTAGGACAGAAGCAGAACAGAAATTTTAATGTCAGTAACATCTTCTCTGAGAAGAAAGGGCAGTGGACAAAAATTAAAGGTTTTTTTTGAGAACAGCGCACTAATGATGCTGGTGGTTTTTTTCAGGTATTTATCATTGGGCTGATTGCTGACAGAAAATTCCAACATTTCAACCCTGTCTTGGAGACCTACATCAAGAAGCATTTCAGTGCTACCTTGGCCTACACGTAAGTTGGAAAATTGATTTTTCCTAGTGTGACTTGCAGGATTTTTCCAAGTAATGTTATTTACTTAATCGTTTATGTAGTTTAATTAGGAACGTGCCCATGAGCTTGGGAGGATCCTTAAGAAGACTGGGGATAGTCTTTGTTTCTTTCTTGAGATGGAATGGTAAAGCTTTCAGTCCTGTGCCAAGGAGAAGTCTTGATTGTGCTGTAATGAAGAGGGGGATGATTTGACAATTTCAGGAGTTGTTTTGCAAGGAAAACAAGAGCAATTCTCACCCATATTGGAAGGAAATCATGTCCATTTAAGATGCTTCAAACACTGGTTTTTTGTGCATTAAATGATATTGTCCTCCCGATTATCCACATTACTGTCAATGTGGGGAAGAAGCAGTGAAGGACAAAAAAACGAAGGCCCATTGTTTTTCTTGTCCTAAGTCTTTTTTGACAGTTGGAATCTTTGCTGCTGTGTTAGACTGTCGTTGTTGGAGGAGAAATATCTAATGGATTGTCTTAGCAGTGCTGAGGGGAAGGCAAACCCAAACCAGGAACCCTGGGGTGCCCTTTGCTGGTGCAGAGTCTCTATCAAGGGACATGAAAATGTTGGAAAATACTGATTTAAAATTCGTGAAAAATCATAAATTCATAGAATATCCTGAGCTGGAAGGGACCCACAGGGATTATCAGTCCAGCTCCTGCCCCTGCACAGACACCCCAACATTCCCACCCTGGGCATCCCTGGGAGCTTTGTCCAAACTCTCCTGGAGCTGTGGCAGCCTCAGGGCTGTGCCCATTCCCTGGGGAGCCTGGGCAGTGCCAGCACCCTCTGGGGGAGAACCTTTCCCTAATCCTCCTTTAATTCCCGAAGAAGATTCGAGCCTTCAGTCTCAACGCTGATATTTTGATCTCTGAGCTGCTGCTGCTGTTGCAGCTCCCTGTGGAGCCTCCTGCATCACCTGGATTTCTCAGGAAAAGCTGAGGGTGCTCCTTCCATGCCTGGCATGGAGAGCATCCTTCCCTTCCTCAAGTGCAGGGAGACAGAAACAAGGGAAGGCTGAATTGTGACTGGAAGTGTCCCTATGGATGTGACAGATCCCTGCCTTTCACTCATAGAACATCCAGCCTGGAAAAGAGCTCCGAGATTCATTCATCCAAGAATGAATCCCAACATTCAGCTGTTGCCCTGATGTAAGGAGAAGTGGCCTTGGCAATATTTCAGTGGTTACTTGGAATTCTCAGGCAGTTTGCTCCTGCTCCAGCAAATCCCCAGGCAGCAGCATTTCTGGGAGCTGGGGGTTGTTTTCTGTTAGTGGGAAATAACCTGGAGCTTGTTTATGTGGAGTGGGGATGTTGGATGGTGCTCTGGAGCTGGGATGATTTAAAATGGAATTGCTTGTTGGTTGCATTAAAGCCCTGATTTATATTCATTGGAAGGGAGGGAGCTGAAATGGGATTATTTTGAAGATTGTTTCACTTTGGAGTTTGATCGGCTTTAAAATGGGGAAGAAGAGAATTTCCAGCTGGTGGTGTATACTTCGAGAAATAAATTTTACAAATTTCAGCCCAAAATCCACAGGAGAGCTTTCTGAAGGGGGAAGCCTTGTTGAATGAGGAAACTCACACTTTGTGTTAATTCCAACAGCGTGCTTGTATTTCATTTAATTATTTTTATTATTCTGATTATTATCAGTAGTGTGTCTTTCTCAGAGCCTGAATCTGAACATCCCTCTGAACATCCAGCACAAAATCAGCCTTGCTGAGATTTGTTGTATTGCTTGTTTGTTAAATGAAGTTGTGGTCTGTGATTTTTCATTTTTCGCTCAAGAATAAGTTACAGCTGCTTATCAGCAGAACAAAAACACAAGGAGTTTATTGGTTGAAGAACGAACTTTGCAGCTCTGTGGGCACGTAATTTTTCTTTAAACTGTTCAAAATGAAGATTCTGTGAGAATACCTGTAACTGGTATGTGGGTTTTGTTTTTTTTTTTTTAAACAGAAAACTGACCAAGGTTTTAAAAACCTACGTGGACAATGCTGAGAAGTGTGGGATCACTGACCAGCTCTTCAAAGCCATGAAGGCCTTGGAATACATCTTCAAGTTCATTGTCCGCTCCAGGATATTGTTCAACCAGTGAGTACAGGCACTGCTCAAACCTCCCATTGCCAACAGTGCCCCAAAACTGCCCCAGTTTTACAGTCCAGCAGTTAAAATAGCTTAATACTGCACTCTTTTTAGAAATACTTGAAACTCTGAGAAGTTGTTTCAGGAGAAGGGTTTTCCCTCTTCAGCAGAGATCTGGATTTTCAGTAGCAGTGAATTGGTAAAAGGATGACAGTTTAGGTCTCTGAACAATTAAAGCTTGGCACTATTTGGGGGGAAAAAAAATTCTGTTCCTGTGTTGTTTTTTATACACAAGACGTTATAAAGCAAGCTGATGAGATCTTCACTCAGATTGAGTCCTTTTACTGCTTGTTAACAGTGGTAGCAACCTTATTACAAGGGATTTATGTAGAGCTCTTCAGTTACCATCTCCACCACCCTTTTCTCTAATTTAAGGCTTGGAATTTATTTCTGTAGGAGCCCTGCTGCAAGATTCGTAAAATACTGGATGTCACTGGGGCTGGAGCAGGCCCTACAAATCACTTGAAAACAGGGGAAAAAAAATTGGATTTACAGACAGTGTGACCCTCCAGGACTGGCTGTGGGATTTCCTCGTGGGAAGCACAGACTCACAGCCCTTCAGGGATGGGAAACCCCAGCTCTCCCATGCCAAGGGGTTAATCAGCAAAATTGCTGAATGCAGAGGGAGGCTGTGATTTGTTCTGCTGCGGGGCTGAAGCCCCTGCCTGGGGGGTGGGATTTGGAGTGGTTAAAATGCGGGAGTGTGGCAGGGTTTGGAGTCATCGCTGCTGCTCTGCTGAGGAGTCACAAGCAGCAAGCTGAAGCTTTTATTCCAAAATATGGTTTATTTTTTAACTTCAGGAAGAGGGTGGTGGGCTCAGTGGACGGGTGGAGCATTTTAGCAGTTGAGTTCTGGGTAAATCCATGGAAGTTCATCCACTTAAAGCATGGTGGCACCTCTGTTTGTTCACTGCAGCAAAAGGTTGATAAAGGCAAAGTATTACAAGTGACCTTTAGAAATATCTTTATTTGATTTCCTCAGTAATGATCCCAGTGCTTGTGGGTGTATTTACTACTAGTCCTAAAATCCTCCAGGCGGTGCTGGAAGGACCAGCCTGGTGTAAACCTTGTTTTCTCACAGCTGCAGGGATTTTTCTGCTTTATCAGATATATTAAATAAATAGATGTTATTAACTGACAGTAGGAACACATTTGTGAGTAACTTGTTTATTTTCATTATAACTTCCTTCTTGAAAGGCAGAGCTTTTTGTCTGAAGCACTTTGATTTATTGGGCTGTCAAGTTCAGTTACTCTTTCTGTTGGTGTAAGTTTCAGCTCTCTAATCTGTTCAGGGGGACACTGAAATCCATTATGGAAATGGGGACTTAACAAGTTTTTTATCCTCCATAACCCCTTGTTTTAGCCTGAAAGGGGAATAGAAGTGTGCACAGCAAAATAACACAATTTTGTGGTTTGGGCTTTTTTTTTTTTTTTTCCTGTAGTATTTATCTCCTCTGTGTCCAGGTTAAAATGAACTTTTTTTCATATCTGGGGCTTCCAAAGGTTTATGAGCACAGCATTAAAAATGCTACACATTAACTTCAGTGTAAAGCAGCAGGAACATCCTGAACTCTGTGTTCATCCCAAAAAAAGCCCGTTTCCAGCTGCAGTGTGTGATCCATCATGATGTAGCTTTAGATGGGATTTTGGGAAGGAATTCCTGGCTCTGAGGAGATGGGGCCCTGGCACAGGTGCCCAGAGCAGCTGTGGCTGCCCCTGGATCCCTGGAAGTGTCCAAGGCCAGGTTGGAGCACCCTGAGGTAGTGAAAAGTGTCCCTGCCCATGGTAGGAGTGGGACTTGGTGGGATTTAAAATCCCTTCCCACCTAAACCGTTCCATGATCCCGTCATCTTGGAACACGAGCAAATTGTCCGAGGATCGTGCAAAACAAATTTCTGGATGAAATCCTCTTTCTGAGCTGCAGACTTACATCCAAGACCTTCCTACGGGGTTTAATTCCAGGAGAAAATGGAGGGAAGTAAAAGGGAGTTGAACTCTTGCAGGGAGCTGCTCTGATGGGTCTTGGTGCCAGATGTTTGGGGGGATCAGAGCCAGTGGGACCAGGGAGGGCTCTGGCAGCCCAGTTGTTACTGGATGAGGCTCTTGGAGGCAATCAGAGCTGACTGATGGGTGAAGATGGGGTTAACTGGGGGAAGGAGTCCTGGAATGGTTTGGCTGGGAAGGGGCCTTTAACTCATCCCATTCCACCCCTGCCATGGGCAGGGACACCTCCCACTGTCCCAGGCTGCTCCAAGCCCCGATGTCCAGCCTGGCCATGTGATGTTTCTAACTCCCCCTGCTCAGGTTTATTCTGGATTCCAGATCCCTTTTTTGGTCTTGTTAAGTCTGAGCATCCCTGATGTGGGTGAGTCCCACGTGCTGCCTGAGGAGGGGAAAGTTTCCAAGGATGATGTGGAGCCAGTGCTGGTGTCCCCATCATTTTCCTGTGAGGACTGTGCCATCCCACACCTGAAGCAGGGCTGGTTCTGCATTTTAACCCCTCCACAGAATTCCAGGAGCGCTCATTAGACCAGTGGCCCAAGTTCTTCACCTTGGCTGCATTTTTTTTGGCCTCTGTTGTTGCTCAGGTGCTTCTGTGCAGTTTTTACTCCCCCTGAAAACATCTGAGAGAGAGAGAGAGTGATCCCAGTGGGCAACTCAGCTCTGAGGAATCTGCCTGAAGGCACAGGGACCTTGCTCCTGGAGCTGGGGCTGAGTCACTCCTCTGTGTCAGCTGTGCTGACTCCGTGGGAAACTGAGCCCGAGATTAGTGCTGAAACACAGTTTAACCTCAGTGCTTCCTTCCCACAGGAAAAAAAAAAAAGTGTATTTTAGCAAAAAGAGGGTGGATGGGTTCTTTGTGTCCCCAGAGTTTAAGGTCACTCACCTGAGGCCACAGGTGGATTTTAATGATTGCTGGCAAGTTGTCCGGCTGCTTTGTGGCTTCATCAGCACAGAGCTGCCTGCCAAGGGTCCTGCCAGACATCTGCAGGGTGGAGAGGCTGTCCCGGGGAACTGGGGCACAGCTCAGAGACTGGAGCAGCGCTGCTGCCCGTGGCATTTCACACAGACAGCTTCACAGTATAAACCTCTTCCTCCTGCTGGCCCAGCCTGGCCAGTCTGTCTTGAGTTGTTTTTTTTTATTTTGTGGAAGAAAGCTCTTGATTCGGTGAAGAAAGTTGTAAAAATTCTGGAAAAAAAAAAAGTGAGACAACAAATGGCCATCTGTCATTTGACTGTCAAAAAATCCAGCAGATCTTTTAGAACAGTATTTCCACTGTGGTTTGTGCTGATGAAACCTAACTCTTTTTCAGGCTGTATGAAAACAAAGGAGAAGCAGACTTCAGGGAGTCTCTGCTGCAGCTCTTTAAGTCCATCAATGAGATGATGAGCAGCAACTCTGACCAGACTGTCATAGTGAAGGTTGGTGCTTTCCACATCTCCGGTTTTGCATCCTGAACCACAACAAGGCAGCCAGTGAAGTGTTTGCTTGTGTTTGTGCTGAAAAGCTGACTTCACTTCAAACGAGGTTAATTCTTGGTGCTTCTGCTGAGGGGTTTGTGACTGTAAAGAACTTTCTTTGAACATTGATGGAATCCTAGAATGGTTGAAATTGGGAGAGACATCCGAGATCATTGAGTCCAACCTTTAATTGCTTCAAAAACCTCACTTTGATTTTCAGAAGAGAACCTAATTTGGGTTCTGTGATCTGTGTCTTTTTTAACTTGTATAACCTTAAAGTTCAGGTGTTTTCAAGGCATTGTATTTAAGATGCTGATGACAGTAAAATCCTCATATATTAATCCATTTATTTATATCTGAGGCTGTTCAGGAGCTTCAGTATAGAATCTTAAGCCCTAATACATATTTTAAAAAGAAACTGAGTAGTGAGTGGGTCTGGAAGCTCCACCTTTCATCCCTTAAACCTTTTCTTGTGTCCCTTTGAAAACAGCATCTGCTTTTGATAACATTGGCTCGTGCAGTTGGGAAGGGTCTGTGCCCTCAAATGGTGCTGATATCAAAGAGCAAAAGCTCTGGATTACAGAACTGGTAGATTTTAATATGCAGAGGGGGCTGGATACAGAAGTTAGTGGATCTTTTTCATCATGGAAAACTACAGAGACTGCTCTAAATGTTTGTTGGATAAGCTGCACCTTGAACTTCTCCTTGGGCTTCCAACTTGAGTTTATAAAAAAGATGAAACCCCTGGCCCAGCCCTGCTGAGTCACTTGAGAGATGATCCAGGGGCTGAAATTTGGGGACAGTTGGACTCTTCCTGCTCAGCTGTTTGCACAGACAGACTCTGAGAGATCCCTGTGCCAGTGGGAGGAGTTCCTGGAGGAGTCCAGCAGGAAAAGTCCTGAGTCAAAGCCCCCAGTCCTTTGTAGCCGAGCTCGTGATGCCATGCTGAGCACACAGCAAAAAGAGATCGTGGGGATAAAGCAGCTGAGGAGGAATATTTTAGGCAGAGAGGCCCAGACTGGATCATCTGATAACAAAATAGGGATATGGCACGCTTCAGGAAAGCTGTATTTTCATTTCACTGCCAAAGCATCTGTCCTGGATGGAAATGAGCAGTCTGGGCTTTTACAAATAGGGGGTTTGCACATTACGGGAGTGGAATGGGATGTTTCTTTTTCCTCAGACTCCTGCTGCAGGAAGGCAGATGAACATGAGCTTTTTTTTCTTTAACAATTTATACCTCAGGGGGGAAAAATAATTTAAAAAAAACCCTAAAATTTGATTTGGTTGTGTTCACCTGAGCTGCAGGAAGGAAAACTTCCTGGCAAGGACTGGAGAGATGTCACCAGCAGTGGTTCAGGGTCAGAGCTCTGCAGGCTTGGGGAGAGCACAGCTGCGGTCTGTGTTTGTGGGGTGGCAGAGGAAGCTCTGGGGGATGAGCCAGTGTGGGGTTAAGTGTGCTTGAGGAAGCCTTTACAGAAGCCTTGACAACCTGTCCTTCATTATTTATTGCTTTCATCTCCTCTGGACTCTAATTACTGAGCTCTTAGAACACATAAGTGTTACTGTTGGCTTTTTGCAGCTTGGGAAATTGCTTTTATGATGCTCAGGTATCCACTGGAGCTCTGCAGTGGTGAGAAATGTGTGTGCAGAGAACAGAACTAGGGAATGGATGGATAAATGTGGGAATTCTCAGAGAAGAGCGAGGGGATTCTGTGCGTCCTGCCTGGCAGAAATGTGTGCTCCTGTTACAGAGAACAAAACTATTGACATCCCTTGGCAGGAAAGACATCTCTCTAATTCTGTTGGTGAAACTGGAGCAACAGCAGAACACCACCTGAAGAAAGACTGTTTTGAGGAAGGAGAGTTGTTTGCCAAGGTTGTTTTGAGAAGAAGCTTTTTGGAGGAATTTTTCCTTGGGAAAAAGTCAGCAGCTGCTAGCAGGCTAAAACCTCTCTGACCCAGAAATATCAGGCGCACACTCTGGGCTCTGTGCAAAGGACAGGCACTTGCTGATGTCCTGAGGAGGGGAGGGAAAAGGAGGTAAAGGAATTGTTTAATCTTTTCTGAAGTTTGTTGTTGCAGGGGGTGGTTGTGGAGGCAGCCAGGGCAGCAGAGGGACAGAGCTCAGCTCCAGGGATGTGCTGGGAGAGCCAGGAGGGGAAAGGAGCACAGAAGGCACAGCTGGGATCTGCTGTGGACACTGCTGGGAACTGGGATGTGGGCTGGGCACACCAGGGTGGGGCACTGGGAGGGAATCTGAGGACAAGGAGATGCTCCAAAGGCTGGAGTGAAAAAAAAAGGATGGAACCCCTCTGGAGCCAGGCTGGGAGAGCTGGGGGGGGGCTCACCTGGACAGGAGAAGCTCCAGGGAGAGCTCAGAGCCCCTGCCAGGGCCTAAAGGGGCTCCAGGAGAGCTGGAGAGGGACTGGGGACAAGGGATGGAGGGACAGGACACAGGGAATGGCTTCAAACTGACAAAAGACAGGGGGAGATGGGATATTGGGTGGGAGAGTGAGGAGCTGGGCTGGAATTCCCAGAGCAGCTGTGGCTGCCCCTGGATCCCTGGCAGTGCCCAAGGCCAGGCTGGACACTGGGGCTTGGAGCAGCCTGGGACAGTGGGAGGTGTCCCTGCCCATGGCAGGGATGGAACAAGATGATCTTTGATTCCTTCCCAACCCAAAGCAGGCTGGAATTCTGGTGCTGTTGGAGACTTTGCTGAAGTTTTGTGGAAAAGGAATGATTTTAAAGAGCTAAGTCCCCAGGTGTTGTGCAGGAAGATCAGCAGATCTTGCTGGAGCAGTTTTAGGCTTTTCCCCCTGATTTTTATAAATACTGGGGAAGCTAAATAAGTGGAGACAAAGTGTGTTTGGAGAGAGATAAGAAGTTGCAAAGACTTAGACAGAAAATGAAGGTGCTTTTCATGAAACGAGGCAGATGCTTCTTTCACTCACCCCAGTGTTTCCATTTCTCCTTGCAAGAACTGGAATCTCCCTTTGTAGTTTATCACCATGGAGCAGAACTGCCACTGGAAATTTTCTCTGTGTTGTTCCCAACTTTTTGGGCTGGATATGCTGGATTTTTTTTTTTCCTGTCTGCTGGGGGAGTAGCCTTCAAGCTGACACAGAATGAAAGACTGCAGTCCTGTGTTCTTAGCGAGAATTCCTCTTTATCTATTCAAATATTTATGTCCTCGTGGAAGCTGATGAGCTGCTGTTGACTGTAGGTCTTCAGTTGTTTAGTGTTTTGCATTTAAATGGCTTCTTTTTTTTTAATTTGAATTTTTCAAGGTTCTGGCATGTGTGGGGGGAAAAAAAGTGTTCTCAAAGGAAAACTCTCAGAATTGTTCGAGGATTTACGGTTGTAGCGCACAAAAAGAAGTTTGGGATTTGTACTTCTTTTAGGATTATGGATATTCAAAGAGTCTTGGGTAGGGGAGAATTTATAGGGTTTATATATGTAAAAAAAACATTAAAAAGTTATTTTTAAATTGGCTGGTGCTACTTCAGCTGTGAATTTTTGCAATAAATAGGTAAAATTCCATGTGGTCTTGGAATGTGGTTTGAGCAGAGCTTTACTAGAACTTAAACTTGCTACAGCACTCTACTGGTGCTTATGCCTCATTTCTTTTGCCTTTTATACACTCAGATGTGTTGGAATTCAAACGTTGAGGAGCAAGAACGGCTAAAACCCACTTTCACCCCAGGCTGCAATCAGCCCTGTGGGTTTGAATTTGGGAAGGTGAACTGGTAAGTTTACCATGTTCAAAACAGCACAGGTGTTGTGGGGGTTCTTTAGAGTTGATGAAATAAAATTTTTCGGGATTTTTTGGGGTGTTTCAGTGCTGTCTGCAGTGGAGACAGACGTTTCAGGGCTGCCTTTTCCAGTTTTTGGAAAGGCGTGGGGGTTATCCAAGGTGGAGAGGGAAATCCAGGCAGTGATGTGGGCTGCCATGCTGCGCTTGTTCTCCGAGTAACAAAAATTCTCCTCTGATGCTGAGTGGCCGTGGGGCTGCAGCAGCTGCTTGGCAAGGAGAGGTTCCAGTTTGTTTTCCAAGCATCACTTTGACTTTGAGGGTTAAACCTGATGAAATCAGGTGAGCAGCGTTCGGTGGTGCGTGCATGCATTTTTAATGGTTACAAGTGTGCTGAGCCGTCCTGGGGTTATTCCTGTTTTCTGCTAATTGGTGCGTGATAATTATTTCCTCAACCTTCTCCTGCTGAAGCAGGAGCTCAGCTGGAGCCTGAGAATGATGTTTCAAGTGTGGATAAAACTGCAGATATTCCTTAGTCAGGGATTCCTGCAGCTCTTGGGAGGCAGAGAAGCTCCTCCTGCAGTGGAGCCCCTCTGACAGTTGCTGCTCTGATTTTATTTAGGATGGCTGGGAGCTCTGGATGATCTGAATTAAGGAGGTTGTGAGCTCTCTGTGTGTCTAAAATCATCCTGAGTGTGGCCACGGAGAGCTGGGGTGGAAGATGAGATCGTTTTTTAGTGTGAATTCCTCTGTGCCTGTCCGTCCTTAATAATTCTGCTCACTTCTAACACATTTCTCAGTGTCCACTCTGTGCTTTAATATCCAGCATTTATTGCTAAAGCCACAGAAAAGTACTGAAATGAAGGCAGGGAAACGTAAGGTGTTCGAGAAGAAAACGAGAGGCTGTATTAATGTGCAGGGCTTTTCCAACAGGTGGAATTCTTCATAAACGTCACTTCAGATTAGTTGAGTAACAAAAATGCAACTGTGGACTGAAGTTCCTGGGTCTCTTGGAATCTGTGGGGGAAATAGCTCCAGGAGATATTTATTTGTCATGGTTCTTTGGGCCGGTTTTCACTGAATTTGAGCTGGTTTACCCTGAGTTTGGGCTGGTTTACACTGAATTTGGCTGAGTTTGGGCTGGTTTGGGCTGAGTTTGGGCTGAGTTTGGGCAGGTTTACCCTGAGTTTGGGCTGGTTTACCCTGAATTTAATGCTGCTTTGCAGATGGGATAAAAACTGCTTTAGTCTGTGGGCTGTGTATCTGCTCTAGGCCGGGGCAAATCTAAAATAGGGTTTAGGTGTTCCTGGATATTGTTTGATCCAGCTGCTGACTGAGCTTAATTAGGTTAGGATGAGTTTAATGGAATGGCACCCAAGATAATGCTGGGGTGGAAGGGAGGTGCTTTGTCGAACGGCACAAAAGACGAAAATTAACATTAAAATAACCTTCTCAAATGGAGTTGGGTAAAACAAATTTATTGCTTTGTCAAACAAAAGGGTTCAGGAGAATATCCTGACTTTGGCACCGAGGTTTTGTGCTTAATTTGGAGGCCAGGCTGATGGAAACGAATGGCTTTGGAAAATGACAGTTTTAAATTAAGGATTTTTTTTTTTTTTTCTTTTATGGACTACAAAGAGCTGAACTTAAACCCCAGAAAAAAAAAGCTGTGGTGTTCTGCTCAGAATACGTTTTGTTTAATGCTTTGCAAATGTCATTTGGTCAATCTAATGACAACTTTAAGCTGGGTTTGTTTTTTTTTTTTTTTTAACAGCTACTGCGAAGAAGCCTTTGTGACATTTCTTTTTGTCATTCCATTTATAAACCCAAGAATGGGATAATTTTCCATTGTTGCACGATTCTTTTTCTGTCCTGCTTTCTTTTCACTCACCAGTGACCTACTGTAATTATCACCGAGGTGATTTCACTTTTGTATTAGTTAAGAGATCTCTCCGTATTCTCATCTGTGTAACAAACAAAAGTAAAGGAGTAAAACTCATTTTTCTGTCTGTTATCCATAATTATATCAGAAATACTTATTAAGGTTGCCCTGTCTTATTTTAAGGTGCTTTTATTTGCCCGATGACATAAAGAAAAGGCTTTTATTTGTCCTCTCATCCTTTTGTGAAGAAATTAAATTTTTCCTTGAAAAGCAGCTCCTCCTGGCAGTTTTAGCAGTGGGGCCACTTTCTGTCCCAATAAATAAATGAAGCTTACTGTTATTTAAAGATTCGAGTGTCAAAATGAAGTTTTTTGAGGTTTGAGGGTTTTCCCCACTCAGCAAAAAGCTGCGGAAAAAATTCCTTTCAGAGAATGCAGATCAATAATTCAGATCAACTTCAAATCATAGAAGCTCCTTGAACTTTTAGATCTGGGCAATGTGCTAATTTTGCTCTTGGTAGATCCCATTCTTCACCCATTTTTGTCTCTTTAAACCTGTCCGGAAATGAATTATTAGTGAGAAAAGAGTAGCATGGGACTCTTCATTGATGTTCAGGGGGCCACTGTTGAGAATAACAATTCCATTGCTCCTGATTTTATTTATTCTGGCCTTTTTGAAGGTTTTTTTATTTTTCCCCCTCAAATGATCTTTTGGTACCAACACTGACTTTGTTCCTTCCACACAAACGTGATTTTCCCTGCCAGCTCTGGACGAGTTTAAGAGCACACAATTAATCAGCTGTTAAATCAATTGATGTTCAGAGGGGCCACCGTTGGGAATAACAATTCCATTGCACCTGATCTTACTTGTTTTGGCTTTTTTACCACATCTGAAGGGTTTGTTTGTTTGGTTTTTTTTCATTCCAATGATCTTTTTGATACCAACACTGCATTTGTTCCTTCCACACCAACGTGATTTGGCTGGCAGTGGTGGAGAAGTTTAGGAGAACACAATTAGCTCTGAAGTCATTAGAAGCCCATCAGTGAATTTACCTGAAAGGTTGCACAGGATGATTTAGGGAATGATTTCAGGGATGGTTTAGGGAATAAGTTGCAATTAGTCCGTGGCAGGATAAATCCTGGGAATTGCCATCCCCTGCGCTGGCTGTTCAGAGAGCTCTGGCCATCAATTATTGCTTGATTTTATTCCATTTAAGGCAAAGCTTTGACTTTTCTGGCCCTGATCGTTTGCACTTAGTGAGCTGTGTTTCTTGGCCCACTTAATTGCCTTTTTCACAGTTTTTAAAGGCATCCTTGAAGCACTGAGCAGCTCCATGGCTTCTCTTGGCAGCTCCTGCTTGGAGGGAGTGTCAGCTCATGGTTCTTCCCATCCTTTCTGAGGAATAACTCCTTTCACACACAGCTCAGGTGTTCATGAAGGGGAAATTCATGTGTATTTGTGTGCTTGGGATGTAGAGGATGAGCCACCAGAGTGTTCTGAGTTGGCTTCAGCCTATCGTGGCTTGGCTGATGTCACGCTGAGCCACGTGAATCACAGCCTGGGCAAAAAAAAATAAAACCCCAAAACCACCCCAGAGCCAGCAGAACGGTGAGTGTGGGAGGAAGTTCAGCTCAGGGAGAGTATATCCATTATTCATGCCACACACTGGCTCATTGCTGCTTTCACTGCTTTTCATCCTTCCCCTTTGCTGCTTTATTTGTGTGCTTTGTAGTACTGGAAATGACTGATTTTGTGACTTGATAAGGGTGGGAATAATTTGTCACTGGTTTCGCACAAAGAGAGGAGCCCCTTCGGGCAGTCAGGTTTTTATTGCAGCCCAGCTTGAAGCCGTGTGTAATTATTGAGAGTGTGTGTGAGGCTGATCTTGGCAGCTTTGGGTGTGCTTCTCGTGTGATCACAGGGAAATTACTGCAGGAACCTGTTGGACTGAACATTAAGGTTCCTCACTGCTGTGGTTCTTTTATGCTGGTTGGAATTTTCAAGTGGTTAAGGCGTCCCTGTGTAACCGTGGAATTGAGATTTTTTTTTGGGCTTAGTTTGCTGTGTGCTTCTTGTGGAAATGAGGAATTCGAACCCTTGTCCAGCGCTGATCAAGAGTGAAAAGTAATTAATTTAATTTCTTTAAATGGGAGGGGAAAAAAAAGAAACAAACCAGATGCTTATTTGTTTTTTCCTCATGTTACATGGAAAAGACGAGCAGGTTTATTTTTTTTTTAATCTGCTGAATTTCATATTCCTCATTTATGCATTGCAGTGTCCTGGGAATAACCAGCATTGCAATGGAACTGCTGCTCACAGAAAATCTACTGCAGCTTGAGCAGAGTAGGATCTACAGCGAGAGCTGCTCTTCTACATGATTTAATAATACCAATAAAGAATTATTTCAGCAGCCCTTTGGCTTAGACTGATACTGATCTAATCACGGAGCTGCACAGCCTCATGGTCTGATCATCTTGTCACATAATCGAGCCAGCTGAGGTGGGAAATCGGGAGATATACTCCCAGAGTCTTCTTTAAATCTCCAGAATTAAACTTTAATTGGTTTGTCCATAAAGCAGACCCTCAGTTGCTGCTAATTGTTGCAGCTACAAGCCGTAAATGGGTGTTGTAAATAGTTTTACCCCACAGTAGTTCATGGGAGCCGTTCAAGTGATCATTTTTACGCCGGGTGTGAAATTTTAATTCAGGGTATAAAATGCCAGCTCTCTTTTTAAGACGTGTTACTAAACATTTATGGCTGCGTGCATGTGAATGATCAGCAAATAAACCCCCGATGCTGCCTGTGCTTCCTCACTGGTCATGAGAGCCCTCATCCATCACTGCTCCATTTGCACAATTCCTGAGTCCCCAGCTCAGGAGTCCTTTCGGCAGATGTGGGGATGTTTGATGATCCAGCTTCAGTGGATTGTGATTGAAAATTGGGCGCTCTGAAATCTTCATCCAGCCCAGGGATCGGCTGGGGGTTCCCTTTGGAGAGGAATCTCAGCCTTGGTGGCCTCTGGAGGTTCTCCTTGGGTCTCACCAAACCGTTGATTTGTGGCTGTCAAGATCTCTGGGGTTGGGTGTGAAATACAGGAATTGTGGCAGGAAAAGGGAGTTCTTGGAAAAGAAAGGAGTGGGTTTGTGTTTGCTCCTCAGGACTCTTCTGCTGTGGCTCTTCTACCTGTAGAGACCCCTGGGGATGGAATGTGTCCAGCCTGGGGGGTGTAAATGACAATCATTTCTCACAGCACAGAGAGGGTTGGGTTGGAGAGATTTTAAAATCCATCCAGTGCCACCCCTGCCATGGCAGGCACACCTTCCACTGTCCCAATGTCCAGCCTGGCCTGGGACATTCCAGGGATCCAGAGGCAGCCAGAGCTGCTCTGGGAAGTCCATCCCCGCTCCTCCCCACCCTCCCAGGGAACAATTCCTTCCCAGTATCCCATCCAACTCTGCCTCTTTCCAGGCAAAAAAATACACCTGTTATCAAACCATTTGATTTAATCAATAAAACACAAGGTAAGGCAGACAAGTCTGGCTGTTCTGGTTTATATTTCAATTACTCTGCGATTTTTTTTTCCTCGTCTGGTGCTCAGTGCATGCGATAACTACGATTTGTTCCAAAGAAAAAGATAAGAGGAGTAAAAATTCCTACAAACAGTTAAAATATTAAACATCTGTTTATATCTTCCGAGCTCTTTCATGTGCTGTGCAGTGGCAGCTGCGAGTTCAAGGGGAATTGGGAAGAGCCAGGGTTTCATGAGTGGCTACCAAGAATTTACTGCAGGGAAGAAAAATGCTAATTAGGTGTTTTGTTTAATTTTTTAGCGGAGTAAAAATTAAACCCAAACAACTCCAGCATGGCTGAGGAGGAGGAGGATGGGAAAGTGCTCAGCAGAAGATGGGGATAAAGGGATTAGAGGAACCAAAAGGTTTCTGTGAAATGTTGGAAGGAGCTTATAAATCTCTAATTTTGGTCGAAGTTTCCCCAGTTCATGAACATTTCATGCCTCTGTCTTCTTTTAAATCAGTTTAAAAGTTTAATTTTCACTGAGTTTCAGCTCAGGTGCCACAGAAAATGGTGAAACCAAAGCCACCTCCTCGTGGGTGATTCTCTTCTTGCAGTCTTTGCATCGCCTTTAGCACATTAATTTTGTTAATTTGGGGTTTTTGGTGTGGTTTTTTTTTTTTTTTTTTAGGGGGCAGCACTTAAATACTTGCCAGCAATTGTCAACGATGTGAAATTAGTGTTTGATCCGAAGGAACTCAGGTGAGTAGAGTTAATTAAGTGTGGAATGTTAATTTTATATAAATCTTTACTTATAAAAATGCATATTAAATATACACACAAATATAAAAACACATATAAATATGGAAATATTAATAATATAAAATAACATTAATATATGATATACAATATATAACATATTATATAATTACTATTAATATAATATATACTATTAATAATACGTATAAATATGGAAACATGCACTATATATTTTTCTCTGTTACTACTATCTATATATGCTGTATCTAAAGATACAAAAATATGTAAAAATATGGAAATATCTACTGAGACTGTGTAACCCTTAAAAATACCTGCAAGGGACAAAAAAAAATGTATTAAAACCAAAGTGATAAAACTTCTCAGGTGATCCATATTTCACTAAGGGCCTGTTTTTTAAAAACGATGTCTAACAATTGCCTGACAAACTTTGCAGTACAAACAATTAGCAAGAATTAATAATAATCAGGCAAATGCCATCAAAACCCTTCAGCTGGACCATGATGCTTCACTCTTTCAAGTATAAATTTCCTGTAAATAATAAAATAATAAATAATTTAGTGAACCCTATTGCTGGATTGATGTCTCAGTAGCTCATAAACACGGCAGTGTTGTTAGTAAATTGAAAGGACGAAAAGAGAATGTTTAAGAAAAAAACCCAGCATTGAAAACAAATAAAAACTGGTATTTTAGGAGAACTTTTAGCTTAAAGAGAAGAATACAATTTTATTTTTCATGGTGCTGTTACAAACTGAAAAACCCCACATTTTAAATCTGATTTTACTGCGCAAACCCTTCTAACTTTTGTCTGGTTTTATTTCTATGGTCTCGATATGCCAGAAGGAGGAAAAGAGTTAAAGTAGGGGTAAAGGAATTTAATATAATTTAGTCTCATGTTCCAGTGGCCTGAGAAACCTGGAATTTACCTTCTGCTTGCCTGGACTGTGAAGGGTTTTACATCTACACTTCCCTGGGCTTAGGAAGTCCAGATTTGTAGAGTTTCTGGACTAAATAATAATTTTGGTATGTGACAGGAAAATTCCTGAGAAAAGAGAAAGGAAAATGCAGGATTTGGCCTGTTTTACCCCAAATATTACATTTTTCCTTTGGTGTTACCTATGCAAATTGCAATTAATACTGGGAGTATTTAAATTGAGGCTGGCTTCTAATTAGAAGTGAAGTCTCAATAGGAAAAGCAAAGAACCCAAGATTTTAGGAAGGGATTCAAAATTATTGAAAAGTCTTTGTCAATATTCAGCTGATGAGTGTGATGGTACCTTATCCTAAAATGTCCATGACTGGGGGGTTTTTTTAATGGTTAATTTTTTTATTGGTAGCTTACAATGTTAATTATCACCTTATTTTTGGCATCCATTATCACAAACGTGAGGCACAGGCAAGGAAAACTTGAAACCTAAATAAATGAAATTAAATGAAACACAGAGGGAGAGTCTAAAACCGAGATACAATGGAGGGGACAAAAGAAATTACATTAAAAACGAAAGAAATTTGTTGAAAACTATTCATGATTCTCTGTTTTAATTTTTTTTTTACGTCCCAAAAAAATTGAGTTTGCTCGTCCTAAAGCATGAAGCTGTGTGTCCGATTCTTTATTCCTGGATGTTTTTTCCATGGCTGAAGGGGGGGGGGGGGGGGAAGTTTAATGGATTTATGGATTTTAAATTTAATTTTAATGGGTTTTTTGCTTTCCGTATGCGTGTGCAGCAAGCTCTTCACAGAGTTCATCCTGAACGTGCCCGTGAGCCGCCTGACCATCCAGAAGCTCTACTGCCTCATCGAGATCGTGCACAGTGACCTCTTCACCCAGCACGGTGAGCAGGAACAATTCCAGGGAATTATGGAATTCCTGGAATTCCCTGTCTCTGCCCTGTCCCTTCTGCCAGCCCTGTGTTCCATTGGAAGGACAAAATTTAAAATGGAAACCCAAGAGTGGTTTGGGTGGGAAGGGACCTTAAAGCCCATCCAGTGCTTCCCAGTGATTGGAGGGCACCTTCCACTACCCCAGGCTGCTCCAATCCCCATCCAGCCTTTCCTTGGGCATGAGGAAAATCCTAATGGACACTGCAGGGTACAAATGGTAAAGACGTGAAAGTGCAAAATGACAAAAAAACCCTTTGTAGTGGTTTGAAAGCAAAACCGGTGAGAGGCTCCAAGTCAGAAATAGAATTTAATAGGAAGAGGAAAAAAAAAGAAGTCAAATAATATAAATGCAATTAAACAAAAGACCAGTGACAGAGTCAGAATACAGTCTGACGCCCTGTTGGTCAGGGTGTCAGAAACAGTCCAAAGTAAGCCCTCCTGGAGTGGCAGATGTGGTCCTGTTGGAAGCAGAGATGGTCCTGTAGAGAAAAAGTGTCCAGAGATGGGTCCAGTCTTCCTTTGGGAGTTCCCTGGGAACACTGGATGACTGGTGACACTTGTGGCTTCTTTTTATCTAGGTGGAAATCGTTTGGCTCCTCCTCCCTGGGTGGAGCATCTCACAATGGGATGATGTAATGTGTCCTATCATTGGTGAGCTTTAATGGCCCATTAACAGGAGATAAGGAACACTGGGATGATGTAATGTGTCGTATGATTGGTGAGCTTTGATGGCCCATTTACAGGAGATAAGGAACTCTGGGATGATGTCATGTGTCATGTCATTGGTGAGCTTTGATGGCCCATTAATAGGAGATAAGGAACACTGGGATGATGTAATGTGTCGTATGATTGGTGAGCTTTGATGGCCCATTTACAGGAGATAAGGAACACTGGGATGATGTGATGTGTTGTATGATTGGTGAGCTTTGATGGCCCATTTACAGGAGATAAGGAACTCTGGGATGATGTCATATGTGATGTCATTGGTGAGCTTTGATGGCCCATTAACAGGAGATAAGGAACACTGGGATGATGTAATGTGTTGTATGATTGGTGAGCTTTGATGGCCCATTTACAGGAGATAATGAACACTGGGATGATGTAATGTGTCGTGTCATTGGTGAGCCTTGATGGCCCATTAACAGAAGATATCCCCATGTAGTTAATGGGAGGGTGAGCAGAGATAAGAAACACTGCCCCACTTGGTTTTAACAGCTGGCTTGTCATCAGAAAGGCAGTCACCCCCTCGCTCCTGGAGTTACAACAAATAAAGAAAAAACACCTCCCCACCCAGGTTTCAACAGATGGAATAGAATAAACTTTTTTTTTGGTTACATAAACCAAGACACCATTCGATCCGTTATTTTAAAAGGGCACGAAGCAGCCACGTGATTGTTGTAACTTTGTGTTGGGGTTTATCAAAAATCATTAATTCAGCTTTTTGTGCCCAGTGAACTCGCGTGGGGGAAGCGAAGGTTTTTGATGTCGTCTCTGCCTTGAAGCTGTTCCCTGGCTGCAGGAAAGCAGCACAGAAACCTTTCAGAGGGTGCTGTTCATCCATGCCTTGTTATTTGCTGCTTTCCCATTAATGGGCCAGTGAAAGAGAAGTTCAGGCACTTGTCCTGCAGATTTCTTCCTTTGGGGTGCAACACTTGATTCTTTTTCAGGCTGGCTGCAGGTTAAACTGAGCCAAACAAAGTGTTTGTGTGCCGTCAGGGAAGGTAATGAGGGAGCAAATAGGCACTGGTTCAGTGGCAAAGGAGGTTTGGAAGGATTTCTGCTCTCAGATCACTAAAGCTGAGGCTGCTGAGTGCTTGTGAAACAAATTTTACTGGTTTTAATTTAAAAAAATCGTGGTGGATTGGGCATTGTGGTGGTTTTATACCACTCTTAAAATCTCTGAGAAACAGTTTACCACCGTGGGTAGGAATTCTGTAGGGACAGCAAGTCCAGATTTTGTCTTCACTTCTGAAATGATTTGAAATTATTCAGCCCTTAAGTGCTGGATTTTCAAGAACGAAAAGGAGGAATCCAGGTGGAGTTGCTGGTGTTGGGGCCTGGGTATAATGGTGTCCCCAAGAATAATTTAATGTTTCCTGGGTAGAGCTGTGCATCAGTGTTAATGATCTGCTTCTTTCATTCTCAGCTCACTGTCTGTGTAATAATTTCCCCTTCTCCTGGCTGATCTCAGGTTGCCAGGACTTTGGGGCAGAAGTCAGTGTTATCAGGGATCATCCTTTACTCTGCTGGGGAGGAAGAAATGGAGATAACTCAGAGGGAACAAGAAATGGAGTGTAAAACACACTCCTGACAAAGGCTAGAGGGGCACGTGGTGCATTTACCGTATTAATCTTCACCTTCCTTTATTGAGGCAGTTCCAGTTTCAGAGGGGGAGGTAGGAACCGTGTGTGTGGCTGGTTTGTTTTTTAAACCTGACTGCCAAACTCAGCCCTGCAGGGCGCAGGGAATGGTGAAGTCCAATATTATTGAGCTGCTGAGACATTTAAAAGGATCCATTTTAATGGGAGGGTGATTAATCAGGGCCCAGGCCAGGTTTGCTGACAGAACAATGCGGCTTAATGGCTCTGAGATCTTATCAGGAGGCTCCTAAGCCGGGTTTTGCTGTCACTGCCTGTTAGGAATGTCCTAAATCCAGCAGCCTTTGGTCTGGCTGGGATGGGGTTTCCAGGCAGGAGCACTGACCCAAACCACTCTGGGATTCCCATGGATGTCTTGGGGTTCTTATTCAATAAACAGAGTGTGGCCTTAAAATCTTCTCTTGCCGTTGGTGTCAGAGAATCCCAGACTGCTTTGGGTTGGGAGGGACCTTAAATCCCACCCAGTGCCACCCCTGCCATGGCAGGGACACCTCCCACTGTCCCAGGCTGCTCCAGCCCCAGTGTCCAGCCTGGCCTTGGGCACTGCCTGGGATGGAGCTGCCACAGCTTCTCTGGGAATTCTATCCCAGCTCCTCCCCACCCTCCCAGGGAAGAATTCCTGCCCAATCTCCCATCCAGCCCTGCCCTCTGGCAGTGGGAAGCCATTCCCCGTGTCTTGTCCCTGCATCCCTTGTCCCCAGTCCCTCTCCAGCTCTCCTGGAGCCCCTTTAGGTCCTGGTAGGGGCTCTGAGCTCTCCCTGGAGCTTCTTCTCTCCAGGTGAACATTCCCAGCTCTCCCAGCTTTTCGTCTCAGGAGAGGGGCTCCGTCTCTCTGATCTTTTCACTGTAATTCTACATCATCATCATTCTCTGAAGTTCGTGTTTGAAGCCTCGGTTATTCTGGGAACCTTTCATAAACACTCAAATTCACTTGAAAAATCAATCAACCCCCTATCCACCTTTTTGAGGTTTAGATTTTCCCGTCCCTTGCTCTCTGGGTTGGAGTTCATTACTAAAATGTTACCTGCCCTTCGTGCTTCTCACTGATTCAGGAATTTTAAACTGACAGGGAATACTTTCGTATAAGCTGTCAGCTGATCCTGGATCCTGTTGCACAAATGAGATTTTCTTTTCTGAAAGCAATATGCACTACAGCATTGTGGACTTAGGGTAGGCTGGCACATGCACAGGAAAATTTCATCAGCCTCTTTCTGGTGGAGAAAAAAAAAGGCTCCAATTCTTTGCTCTGAGAGGTCAAGGAAGATTTATTTGTGTCTCCAGAGGAATTAAAATTCAAAATAAATGAATTTGTGAAGCTTGAAGGATTTGGGGGTGAGAGGGGTGGGTGTGTGAAGCAGTTTGCTGAAGCATTTTGCTTTAGTGATGTTGTTGAGTGATGGATGATTCAGTGGGAAATCTGGAGAGTTTGGGACCTTGGATCAGAGTGGAGTCTGGCGGTGGGATTTGTGTGTCTTTAAAAAAAAAAGATGTAAAATATAGTTGTGAATTTCATTTTATATATTTATAACCACAAATATGAGTATGTTGTAATTATATAAATAATGTTTCCATTTAGAAGTAAACGCATATATAAATAAATAACATTTATCCCTACCACCATATAATAACATAATACATATAATCTTACATCAATTTTCACTCCACTACATAAAAATTAACCAAAAAGACGTAAATGTAATTTTTCCCTGAGTGTGGAGCAGTTTAATAACAATTTAGTGGATATTTCCAGTGCTCATGGCTTGGGAGTTAAATGAAGTGTCCTGTCCTTGCAAAGGTCAAGGTTTTGGTTTGTGTAAACCGTGATTTGTCTGATTTGTTTTGTCCTATGGAGTTGTTTGGGTTCTCTGTTGCTTTGTTTTCCAAATGACTTCCAGCTGATTGCCAAGTGAGCTGTGGAGCTGCTGGAGTTTGAAAGAGAAAATCCAGGGATTTTTCCATGAGGAATTGGAGTCTATTGAATGGTAGTAGACAACACCCAGCATTTATGAGGGTCCTTGTTGTTCAGTTATGACTCAACTCAGGAGCTCTGTGGTGGAAACTGAGCACAGGTTCATTTTTTTTTGGCCGCATGAGCTAAATGAGCCATAAAATAAATGGATTTATCAGTGTCCCAAGAAACAAAACGTTTTTAATGACACAAATTTATGGTGTTTATTCACTTGTGCTCATTGAAGGCTTTCCTTGGGTGCTGCTAATTGATAATTCCTGCTGAGCATCCTTTGGTGCAGATGAATACTTTATTTCTCTGTGACATTAGATCACCGCGGGCTGGACTTTGCTCTAGAACAGATGTGGAATTATCATTGCCTGTGATCATTGTGCAGCAGGTCCTGAGCTGGTTTGGGAGCAGGAACTGAAGTTCTGGACCATGAGTGTTCCCCGTTATTGAGGGCTGGGAGCTGTTTGTGGCAGGCAGGGTGATGGGATTTCACCTTCCCTCCTCTGTGTTCCCGAGTGGTCAATGCAGAGTCCATCAGCTCCCTGTTTTCCAAAACAGTTCATGGCAAAGATGCCCTGAAAATCTCGTCTCCCTGTAGGGGATGTCACCACAGCACTGGGGTGGTTGAAGCATCACAGGACCATGGAATGGTTTGGGTTGGAAGGGATCTTAAATCCCACCCAGTGCCACCCCTGCCATGGGCAGGGACACCTCCCACTGTCCCAGGCTGCTCCAAGCCCTGTCCAGCCTGGCCTTGGGCACTGCCAGGGATCCAGGGGCAGCCACAGCTGCTCTGGGAATTCCATCCCAGCCCTCCCCTCTCTCCCATGGAACAATTCCTGCCCAATCTCCCATCCCTCCCTGCCCTCTGGCAGTGGGAAGCCATTCCCTGTGTCCTTCACTCCAGATTCTCTCCTCTCAGGGAGTTGTGCAGAGCCAGAGGGTTCCCCCTGAGCCTCTTTTTCTCCTGACTGAGCCCCCCCGGCTCCCTCAGCTGCTCCTCATCAGCCTTGGGATGATTTTGTGCAGTTCCCAGCCCATTTTGTTTCCCCCCACGTTTATCACCAGCCCCAGGTGGGAGCTGAGGAGCCCTGGCAGCTCCAGCCAAGGGAATGGAGTGCTCTGTGCTGGTTGTGTAATTCCAGACCAAGCACTGGGACAAATCAGCGTGTTTTCCCTTTCTCAGAAATCCATCCTGACTGCCTCCCCCATTGATCAGAGCCACTCCAGCCAGTGGAACTCAGAGGTGACTCAGATATTAAACTGATCTTTGCCCCCTCCCTCCCTCCCTCCCAGTGGGGCTTAGCAGGGCCCTGGAACATTCTCAACCTTCTAATTAGGGGCCTTTTAAGTTACTGAAGACTGATTCACCTGGCAGGCTTTGCAAAGCCATGTTCTGTGCCTTTCCTGGGGTGCTCAGCAGCTGGGCTTGGGGGTTCCTCCCCTCCCCTGCATTTGGGGACAGTTCACATTACACGACCCCTCTGCCCTGGGGGGGGGGTTTGCCTAATCTGCTGTTTCTTTTCCGTGTTAGTCCAGAACTCAGGGAGCAACATTTCCCGAAGTTTCCCAGATGCAGAGGCACAAGGCTGGGATGACAGAGCATCTCTGGGGCAAATCTGCAGAGCCAAGCTGCTCACTGGGCTGACACTTACATGGATAATTAGTCATTGATTTTGACCTGGTGATTCCCTCCATGTAGGAACACTCTGAGTACTTGAGCAAGGAAAAGAATTTTTTCGGTTTTTTTTAGTAGTAGCAAATGGTCAAAGGTTGGAGCAGTTCAGAGGCAGAGGTTTGTGAGGTGAGGTTTTGGTTGAAAAGCTGGAAGTTAATTTATTTTTCCTGATTTTTCTTTTTTTTTTTTTTGCGTGTCTTATGTAAGCGCTGAAGCACATCAGCCTGAAGGCCCTGAAAGCTGTGTTTGTAACCTCGTGTTTTGTGTGCAGACTGCAGGGAAATCTTGCTGCCAACAATGACAGACCAGCTCAAGTATCACTTGGAGAGACAGGAAGATTTGGAGGCTTGCTGCCAGTTGCTGAGTAACATCCTGGAAGTGCTCTACAAGAAAGACGTGGTGAGTGCAGGGTGACTCCGTGATCAGGAACACTTCACAGAAATTGTTTTAGTGAAGTGAATTAAGCAGGTAACTCTTGAAGCTTTAGAGTTGTTTTTTTTTTTAATTTTTCTTTTATATAACCTCCTCACCAGCCTTTTCTAATTCCTAATTTTCCAGTGATGAAGATGTGTTGTGTGGCATCTCACACATCACACCAGGCACAGCACTTGTTGTTTCTGAGGCACGTCCAGTCCAGCCTTTCTGCTTAGATAATGAATAAATAAATATCCTTAGGAGTTAAACCTTCCTCATTTGCTGTGCCTTGCCTCTCCCAGGTGGAAAATGTTTTGTTTTGGTGCTTTTTCTTTTCTCCCATGGGCACTTTGGGCAACGTGCATTTGAGTTGTATCGTTGCTGACATGGTTCCCAGACGTGCAGCATGTACAATATCCCTTTTTATTGCATAATAGGCTCTTTTTTGCTTTCTCTTGACCTCAACAAACGTACAAATATTGGTGCTTTGCCAGAGAGCTGCAGTGATTTGATGCTCTCCTAAAAATTTGGGCTGCTGCTGCTGCTGCCTGAACCTTCAGTGCTGTGTAGAATCATACACTAATTCAGCTGGAAAGGACCTCGGGGGTCAGCTACTCACATCCTCTCTGGCATCTTATTTAATCGAGGTTTTTTTGGGTTTTGCTCTGATTTTTGTTTGTTTTTGGAAGTAGCTCTGTGTGGCTGCTTCAGAGAGGGGGTTGTTTTACAGGAGGAATTTGGTTCTGGCTGCTCCTGTCACTCTTTGTTGGCTGCTTTTTCTCTCCGTGGTAGGAACTCACCTGCAGCTCCGCCCTCTCCCAGGCTGATCCTGGCAGCAGGGCCAGCTCCTGGGTGAGTTTGTGCTGGTGATGGATCGTCCTTCCAACACGCAAATCTATTTTTCATCCATAAAGTAAAAGACGGGAGCGAAGCTCATCCGTTTCTTTCTCCTTGTCGTGTTCTTGGCTTCGTTTTTTGCCCATCATTCTGTGTGAAGTTTCTGGACTTGTCCTTAAAAGCTGCTTGGAATAAATATTCCATTTTAACTCTTTCAAAAGCAGTGATAGATTGCTTCTAATACTGACTGAAATTGGCAGTTCCTTAATGAAAGTTTTGCTTTGCTTTTCTCTTCCTTTTAATTGAGCTGTGGCAGAACAGCTCCTTCCCTCCCCACCAGTCTGGGAATGCCTGTGGGGGTTTGATGTTGGAAAAATGACTTGGGGGAAGAAAATTAATGGGTAACTAAATGTCATAGGCTGCTTTTCTAAAGTCTTGGCTTTTCATTGACGTTGCAACAGCACATTTTAATTTATCAGTAACGTGTATCACCATAATAACGCTTCGTTGAAGTGGGAGACTCCTTTTGATCAACAGCAGGTGATGTTTTATTGAATTTCCAGCAGACAGGTGGGTTGAAAGGCAACACAAACGTCGTGTTGGTGTCTGTTGTTTGTGGTTCTCAGTGATTTATTCCTTGTCCTCAGGGCCCCACACAACGCCACGTCCAGATCATCATGGAGAACCTGCTGAGGACAGTGAACAGGACTGTGATTTCCATGGGACGGGACTCCGAGCTCATTGTGAGTAAACTCAGACACCTCTGTCACATCTTCCTGGGCCTGCCTGTAATAGGATTGCAGTCCCAGGTGACCCAAAGCAATCAAAACCTCCTCTTTCCCTCTCTCTGTGTGCTCAGGAAGCTGGAAAGCACTGCCTGGTAATTTTGCTGTGGTTGACACAGGGGGAAGAGCAAAACAACAAGAAAAAAAGCTTGAAAAATATCTGTGAGGAGGTGATTAGGCAGGATTGATATCTGTGTGCACCAAAATGATGTAGTATTGGTAATTAGCCAGCTGAGAATTGTGAAAATGAGACTTGGCTGTTGTTACTGCATTACAAGCATTTACTTGTCTTGTTGACTTAAATTGAGATAACCAAGGTAAGTGTTCAGATGACTGAAGAGCAGAGCCCAGAATTATGTTTAGAGGAAGGACTTATACAAGCGACCCTCTGGACTTAACACTGTGATTTCAAAGCCTTACACTTGAATTTCTCCACTGATAATCAATTAATGTTGGAGTAAATAATGAAAAAAATAGTGCGGGCTGTTGATCTCTGAGATGGGGATAGATCTGAGCGTGGTTCTGGGAGTCTCTCTGTGTTTTTGTGAGTCTCTGTGTATTCCTTCTCAGCTGTCTGCACCTGGCAGCTGATCTCTCCAGGAAACTGGTCAAAGTGGGCCAGGTTTGTGCTGTGTCTGAGCACTTGTCCCTCAGTTCTGCATCAGTTTGGGTCAGTTTGGTTCAATGCACTGATTTCTTACAATGGGGTTAATTGTTAGTCTGATAAATGAGTCCGTCAGCAATTTGGTTTTTTGATCTCCTCTTTCCTTCCCAATTTAAACTCTCCCTGTAATTACACACAGTGATATTTGACTTTTACAGGGCTCTGTGTCCTCAGCACATCTTCCTTACCTCCTGCTGCCCATGTCCTTGGCATTTGGGGGTGCTCGCGTGGGCAAATCTGCGGCGATTTCATTTTGTCTTTGGTGCATCATCCACTGGCTTAGTTTTTTGTCTTCCACTTGTATCGCTCGAGGTTTTGTTGTAAGGAAGGGATAATGGATCTCCAGATCCATTGTTGGAGCAAGAAGTCACAGAATCCCAGGATGGTTTGGGTTGAAAGGACCTTGAAAGTCATTTTATTCCACCCCTGCCCTGGGCAGGGACACCTTCCACTGTCCCACGTTGCTCCAAGCCTTGTCCAGCTTGGCCTTGGACACTTCCAGGGATGAGAATCCACAACCTCTGTGGGGAAATGGTTCCAAGCAGATCATTCCTGCAGAATATTCCAGTGCTGCTGTTACCCTGCAGTAACAGTGCAAGGAAGTCCAAAGCCTTGTGTGTTATTTTAACTTCCTCAGTTGCAGGCTGAATGTGAGCTAATTATTGTTTTGATGAACGTGATTCAGGTGATATTTAAAAATGTTAATTATGCCTTTTGCAGTTAGCTGAGTAGATTTGAAAACTTGTGTGTGTGTGTGTGTGTGTGTTTGAACTGGGAACAGTGATATTAAAGATCTGCATTGTGCTGGTGAGCACAGCCTGGAATCCCTCCTCGCACAGCCTCTATAATCAGCTAAAGAACACTGAGATTTCAGGCTATTTTTAATGAGTACTTACTCCTACCTTACAATGCAGCCTTTGCTGAAGAGATTCCCCTGTTAAATAACCAGCCACAACTCATTTTTTGTGGTGTCAGCAAAGTAGGAAGAGTAAAATGAATAATAATAATAATTAGGAAGCACAGCCTGACCTCTCTTGGCTCAGATTTGGGTTGAAACGATGCAGTGACTTTTCTTTTTTTAGTTTTACCTGTAGTAGAGAATTAACCCCTCAGGGTGACTGGAAGGAAGGAATTTGAAATATCTGACAGAGTTCAAGTAATGATAATTTCTTTAGAAGAAGTAAAATACAGGACATAACCAATTTTTTATTCTATAAATGTAACTGTGTTGGTGACCTAAAGCTGGCATGTTTTCTCCTTGGAAAAAATGCTTTGTGGCACCATCTCCATCCAAAACCTGATGTTGCACAATGCAGTTTGTGAGCAGTGGAGGAATGTCCAGGATTGTAGTGCTCAAGTGAGAAGTTTTAATTACAGGATGAGCCTTTTCTACAGCGTTGAACTGGAAGGATTCTCCATTTGGTTTTCATTTTTTTCCTCCTTAAGTGTGAGTTCCTTGATGAAATCAAAAGCAAGTTTTGTCCTGTACCTTCAAAAGAGAATTACCTTGAAATAAGACACCCGTTGCAAGGAGAAGAACCAGATATTAAGTAAAATGAAGTACAAATGATAAGTTTAAAATCCGATTTAACAATTTTGGTGGCAAAAGAATTTTTAATCCTCGTTAGTTTGGACTGTTTTTCCCCTCTAAGTCTTATTGGTGTTTTTTACTTGATCCATTTGCTGAGTAGAAGATTCTATTATTATTATTATTTATTGATATTTATTTTATATAATGATTCTGTTGTTAGTACAGGATGCAGCCTGAGGGTGCTGAGCTGTGTCCTGCTGCTCCTGACTGCCTGGTTGAGGTTAATTTTGCTCCCGCCTCGAGCTGCTGCTGCTCCTGGCACAGTGAGAAGTCACCTGGAAAACAAACCACAAAACCTTTCTGACTGAAGAAACGCGTTGCCTGAAGGAAAAGCAAATTGAGCAAACTTCCTTGAGCCTTGGGAAGGGCGGTTTTAAACCATCTCTTGCCTTTCCTGGTGGCTTTTTTGGGCAATGTTGGGTTCCGCGTGAGGCAACATCTCGGCCTCCTCCAGTAAATCAGGGCAGAGCGGCCTCGGTGGCAGCTCCAAAATGATCCATGGCTGCTCCTTCTCCTCGTGTCAGCAGCTTGGGATGCGCCTCATTTCCAAGGCCAAGGAGAGCAAGCTCTTCAATTTCTGAAAGGAAATCTCCTGGCCTAGGGGAAGATGGGGGTTGGGGTGAGGTGGTCTTTCAGGTCCCTTCCAACCCAAAGCATTCCGTGCTCCTGTGGTTTTAACTTCCAAGAGTGTGTCCTTAAGGAAAGTGGCTCTGGAGAACATCCAGAGGCATGTGGGGAGCAAAGTCACTGCTGTGAGCAGGGAAAATGGATTATTCTGGATATTGGGGTGTGTGAGTAGGAAGCACTGGACATGACCTCGTGGTTGCTGATGGATGGAATCTTCTCCCCTTTGCTGCTTTCCCCTCTGTGCTTTGGGATGAGGATGAGGTGAAACCAGAAGAGAAAGGATGCAGGAGCCATCATCAGAAGGAGAAAAAGGGCTTTCTGGAATCTGTCCAAGGCTTCTGGAAGGAGATTGAGAAGGGCACTCTCTGTGGGGTGCAGGTGACACCTGACACAAGGAGAGTGACAAGAGTCATGTAGGGCAGAGTGGCACTGATGGGGGAACTCTGGATAATCAATCAATCAATCAATCAATCACCGTGTTGGATTGTCCATCTCTCAGCACTTCCAGGCTGGAGGCCTCTCCAGAAGGCTGCAAAATGCAAGTGCAAGCCTGAAATAAGAGTTATTGATGGTCACAGGAGACTTCTGGGGCTGCAGTTAATTATTCAGGAGTTGAATCTGGATATAAATTATCTTCCCGTGCCTCAAAATCCATCCAGGTCAGGCTTCATGGATTCCAGAATGTTGGGGAGAAAACCTCGTTTTCTTCACCAGAACTTCTTGCATGTAAAAACACTTTGCTTTATCGAGTCACATGTTTTCTTCCCTTTCGAAGTCACCAGAAATGACATATTGCAAGCTAATTTCACTGAAACCGAAGTGGTATTTGGATGGTGGCCATGCCTTTATTCCATCACTAATACTGAGGGGTTTTTTGTGGTGTCAAACCATCCCCGTTGCATTCCCTACCAACATTTATGGGAACGAGCTGCACTCACCTAAACAAATGGACGCATTTGTAGCACTCCAGTTATTTTAATGAACCACAGATGGCTTTTATGGAATATTAAAAAAATCTTCATGCAGCCCCTTTTCTTCTCCCAGACAAAACGGTGTTGGTGCAGTTGGATTTTTAGTGGCAATCTGGTTCAATTCCAGCTCAATTCCAGCAGCAATATATAATATGTGGTAATACACAGGTCCTGGTATAATCTAACAGCTGACCTGGTTGGGAAGCTCATGAAAAATTACCACATTTGATTGGAAAAAGTGATTTAACCTTTAAAACATCGAGTGGAATTAAAGGCATGAACAGTGGTTTTGCATTTTAGGCAAGAAGAAGCAAACACTTTGTACCCACGGTAGGATTTTCCAGTTTTAATCATGGTTTTTTTTCAGTTTATCCTGGTTTTTGAAAAGTATTTTTACAGTTATTTTTGGTTTTAGTCTTGAAGAAACCAAGTGCTACTCACAGGAATAGTGTTTTCCTCATAGTTCTAAACCAAAGAATGCAACTGTTGCTGCGTGGAAATTATAAGGACTCAGCAAAGAGCAAGGGATATAAAATCACTGCAGTTTTTATTGGCTAAAAAGTATTTTGAAGCAGGAGATGGGAGAGAAGTTCAACTAGAAAATCAGTGTATGAAGTGCAGGGGACTGCCAGTGAATCCAGCAAAGCCACACTGAAAATAAAACCGCATTTTCCTCATTAGAACCTCCAAGATCTTCTACATGAGGGTGAAAATAGCTCTGTCACATTGAACTAAAAGCTCTAAAGAATTAGGGTTTTTTTCTTCTCTTGGTGTCTATCTAACCTGAGCCTGAGTGATTCTAAAGGCAATACAATTATGATACATTTTACACACTTGCAAAAACATTTTATTACAAAGTACATCGGAGGGCAGGAGAGAACACCGGATGTCAGTTGGAAGCAAGACTCTATGGTAATAATGTCAGCTTTTCCCCAGGTTTAAAAAAATGTAAAAAATTAAAAACTTTGCAACTTCTTAAGAAAATAGCCTGGACATGTACAGAACACGCCGTGAGAACTTTCCCTTTGAGCTCTTTGTTTCTCCAGTCGGAGTTTCCTCCCTCTTCTCCCGTGATTCCAGGAGCTCTGGATCAGTCAGGAACCACAGACAGGTCGGGTTTGTGGCAGGGTCCCTGCGCACACAAAAAGCTACTGAGGATTTGGGAATTGATTGCCATGGAGAGATGCTTTCATTTCTTTAAAAAAACCCCAAACACTAGGCCTGTTAGCATGGAGGAGTGTGTTAGTTATTAATGTTATTTTTATAGTGAATAGTGGTGTTTTTTATGTCATTTTTGGAGATTCCCTTCTGCTTAGAAAAGAAAAAAAAAAGGAATTTTTTGTTTGGAAATATTTGGGTTTTCTAAGTCATGTCATGTGGGCTGTCTCGTAAACAGTTCTATATTTTAGTTAAAAACAATATAAAATACATGAAACATGGGGGGTTTTTCCACATGAAACAATGGCACTTCCTTCCTGGTGTACAGGATCACCTTCTTTAATCCTTCAACTCTTACCAGAGGATTTCAGGATTTGCTTCTGTGCAAGAGCTCGTAGCCCTCTTGAAGGTTTACTGCAACTATTGAGCTGGCCAGAGGCATCTTCTGCATTTCCTTTCCCATTTTAACTTGCTTTTCTTGCTCTTTGGAGGAAAAAAAATGAAGTTATTTTCCTCCAGTTTCCTCTCAGGCATAAATTGGATGCTGAGCTAAGAGGAGAAACTGCAAAAGAAAAACACTTCCCCGGATTTTTAGTATGTGCAAATTAATGATCACAGTCCTTGCACCTAAAGGCTGAAGAATTTGTACCTTCCTGCTGCTACAGGGGATGCAATTTCAAACCCAGTTTGTCACATGACACTCAAATTCTCTGAAATCCTTAGGGAGAAAAATCCCAAACCAAAACAGAAGACGAGATTCCCACTCCCTGGCCACTTCTAGCACGAGGAATTTTTCCACCAATGGTCATTTTAGATGCAAGTTTAATGACAGTAGCAAATACTTAAAGGAAAAGTTGCAGTTAATAAGTCAGAGCAAAATTTTAAGTGCCATTTCAGAAAAAGAAAAAAACCAAAAACAACCCAAACCAAATTAGGAAAAATCTGATTCACATCTCTCCCCTAAGTGTTTCAATTACTGCGTACAATTAATAGATCGAGATATAAATTATAATAAGCTGGGAAACCCATCTGAGAAGCTTAATAAATAGCATTTCAAATTCCAGCCTCTTTCCAAGCAGTGCTGCAGCCTCGACATCTTCTGCAGCAGTGGAGAGGTTTTCCAAAGACGGCTCCAAAAAAACGCTAACCCACGGCAGAGGCCAACGGTCCGGATTGGGATGGGTCTGTTTTGGGGTCGGGTTTTGTTCCTGTGTGGCTGAGACCTTTCCAAGGTGACACCGAGGGGTTGTCCCATGGCCTGGACCCTGTCAGCTGGAGGTGCTTAAAGGCTGATTTTTGGGAGGTTTCTGGCCGCTGCCCCGGCGGGGCCGAGCAGCAGAGTTGGTTCTTCCGGTGGTGAGGACACAGCTAAACCAGAGATGATGAAATGTGAGAGCTTGGTCGGAGTCTACATCGCATGAAGGCAGAGGATACACCACAGTCACGTCTCGGAGATCGGCGCGGCCTCGGGCCGCGGGAAAAATTGTGCTTTGTCCAGGAATTCTGTGCTGAAAACTGCACTCCCCGATCAACATGGAGCTGTAAAACTGAACACCGCTGCAAACATAAGGCTTGCTCGTTTTTTTTTTCCCCCCTCGTTGCTGCCCAAAGACAACAACCCAGACCCCCAGAAGGCTTTCACCATTCCTGTGGGAGCAGGATGCCGGCCTACGCTTTAACGGGGCGGAGCGCGACGCTTTTGGATCCGAGGACGGGGGAGGGAAACAGTTTGACTTCCCATCTTTGTCCGAATTTCCATTCAGGTTTTACATCCCACATTGGCAAACTGCGAGTAGAAGAGGGCAGGGGCTCCCCCAGGCCCGTGCCCCTGGGCATGGTCCGTCGTACAAAGGCCTTTTTGGTACACGCGGTGGGGACTGGACGCCGCCCTTGGCCAGGACACTCCTCCTTCCACCAAGATCCCGTCAGAGATGACGGAGAGAACTCCAGAAACTTGTCAAAGAAGGCCTTGAACTCCACACGTCATGGACTTGGGTTAAAGGAACCAGAGTTTCCATCTTCCGTGCTTTTTTGATTCAGTTTTGGATTTTTGCTTGGGAGTAGAGGAGTAGCTCTCCTGAGAATAAGGCAAAGGTGCGACCTGAGTTTCCTCAATAGGATGAAGTTTTCTCAAAACTGGCTGGAGTTTATCTTCTTGCTGTTTAAAATCCAATTCCACGCTAGAAGTGGGAAGAAGAAAACACTCATTAATTTTGTTGATAAAAAAAAAAAAAAAGTTTAATTAACCCAGTGTCTAAGTGCTTAATTTATGGAAGTCAAATAATAAATAGTTCTTGCACCAAAATGGAAAGGGGAAGTTCAAAAAGGGAGATACTATGGAAGAAAAGTAGGAATGGGGTTGTTCAGCTTTTCCCTGCTGTAAAGGAGGGTCTTGAGGATTATGGTGGAGGTGCTGGGAAGTGACTGAGCATTAGAAATACTCAGTCACTTTTTATTTTTATTGACACATTTTTTTTTATTGACACATTTATTGACACATTTTTTTTTAATTGAGAAATACTCACTCCACTTTTTTTTTTCTTTTTTTTTTTTGGGTGGAGAAAAGATTTTTGAGGGTTTCTCCCTTCTGGGAGCTCAGGGTGGCAGCCAGGCACCTGCATCCTTGTTCTTTGGGAAAAGCTGAGAGGTTGGCCAAAACAGGCTGTCCCAGAAATTCTTTACCTGAGCTGTTCCTTGCCACTTTCACCACGGAAAAGAAAATTAATCTTTTCTATAGGAGTCTATGCATACAACAGGAACTTGAAGAAATTAACATCGAGTTCCTGTTGTATGCATAGGCTCCTGTACATGTGCTGAACAAATAGATCAATTAAAAAGCAGTTCTCCTTTATAGTGCATCCTTGCCCTCAGAAAATAAACCTGAAGCTGTAAAATTCCAAATGTCCTGAACTCCAAACACTGCCAGCTACAAAACCCTTCCGGCAATTAAGAGCCACAGTTGAGATGGAATTCCAGCCCTTGTTTGGGCTGTGTGCTGCGGAGCATTTTGAGGCCACCTTATAAACCAAAGGAACGACAGCATGAAATGGAGCAAGAATCCTGTCCGATGGTGGAAACTGAATTTTGGCCCCTCAGAAACACCCTGGGACTTGGTGGTGTTGGTTGGGTTTGTGCAGCAGCCTCTGGCCACGTTCTGCACTGAGGCTGTTCCTGTCTCGTGTAGAGGATTTGGGGTTGGAAGGGACCTCTGAAGGATGTGTGGTCCAACCCTGTTGCAGTGGGGGCCTCTGGATATCAGAGGATGAATTTAAAAGGGTAAAATTTGGAGAATTTAGACACTTGGATTAATTTAACTCTCCCCTGTCCCCCTCCACTGCTGAGTTGTCCTGGGGTTTGCACTGGCTGCTTTCATCATTACCTAAATATGAAGTTATCACTCCTGAGCTTGAGGTCACTTTTGATTAGGATTAAATATGTTCTCTGAGGTATTTCTGCCCATTGCTTGTTTGGAGCGAACCACTGGAGAAGTGAGATCTGATTCCTCAGGTCTCATCCAAAAAGAGATTATGATATATATAACTTAGGTAAGAATTCAGGTGTGGAGTATTTTACCCCTTTCTATGTTTTTAATGAATAAAAAGCCATTCTAAATCAAAGATAATTTTAAAAATTTCAGCTCACTGCTGGAAGTGCAGAATGGTGAATTTTCAGGAGGCAGCTGTATTGGTGCAGAAGCCTATTCCAAGCCTACTGATTGATATCCCTCCTTGTTAATGGAAAAACAACGTTCTCTTCACTGATAACATGTTCTGTGTCCAGTGTAGGTGGCAAAAAAAGAAGTGGTTAGAGAAGTTCAGCATGAATTTAGTGGTGAGATTTGGAGATCAGCTCATTGGGAACGTCCCAGCACAGGAATTCTGTCTGTGAGACAAAGAAAATCTTGGAATGAGGGAGGTGCTCCTCTAAGAGCTCACTAAATCTCATTTAAAGTGCAGCATTTAGCATGTATTGTATCTCTTTTTTCTCAGTATAAAGTTTTTTTTTGGGGGGGGGGGGGGAAAAAGCTTTTCAGCTCTGGCGTTGCCACAGCTCATTTTTACTCCTTTCAAACATTATTCTTGCAGGGAGGCTCTTAAGAGCTGCTGAAAATTGCTGTAAAAAAAAAGAAATTGTTATAGAACCCCCTTGCTGAAGAGAGTAATTTTTAATATAATCATTTTCTATTAAAGATAGATCTCAGGAAAGAAAAGGCATCTTGGTTCTGGTCCATCTGACAAGTTCCGTGTTACTGCCTTTTGCTGCTGCAGCACAGATCAGCTTTCAGCTCTTCACATGCAAGGGAAATATTTTGCTTCTGAAGGGTAGAAGGAGGCTGAAGGAAAAACGTTTGTGTGATTTCAGCGTTTAGAACTGTAAATTTTGCAGAATAATTGATTGGTGTCTATCAGCATCAATTTATCCAGCTTTGGAGGTGTTTTAATGGAATTGCTCCATCAGGCAAACTATTTGATTGCAAACTTGGGCTTTAATTTATCCCTGTTTGTGCTGCAGAAATAAGACAAAAACCTGATTATAAAAAAAAAAATAAATCACATATCTTTCCACATTATCTGCAGCTGACTTTATTTTTATTCTTTAACTTTATATCAGTCATATGAAATACTAATCAGCATCATCAATGACAGATTCCCCGAAAGGTTTGGCTTGGAAAGGACCTTCAGGATCATCCAATTCCAACCTTCCACTATCCCAGGTTCCTCCAAGCCCTGTCCAGCCTTGTCTTGGCCACTTGCAGGGATTAAATTCAGCAAATATTCCATATTTGTAGGATTTCTTGATATTTTTGTCATCGAGCTGCATTCCTGAGCTTGATTCTGTCACCTGTCACAGCTCTGCCAATCCTGTTTTGCTCGGTGCTATTTCTGTCCCCTCAGCATCTCCAGGTGTCCTCTCTCCAAATGACCTTTTCCTGAAATATCCTCCCTGCCATGTGCCTCTTTTCACTTTCAAACTTGGGTTTTGTCCCTTAAGCCCTGCCCAGAATAACTCCATTAACTTAATTATCCAGGACTCTCCTGTTCTCCTGGCATTCCACACGGAGATGGGGATTTTTTTTTTCCTTCAGAAGCATTTTTTCTTTAATAATAGAATCCTATTTCTCAATAGACTGGTAATTCTGAACAAGCCCTCTACAGAAACAAGAGATGAATCTTAAATATTATTTAACAGCACAAACCTTGGCCTGTCACACCTCATCAGGACATCCTAAAGCTTCACTTCCCTACATATTGTTAAATTTGGAGCACTGAGAAAGAGTTTTTCCATGTTTAATCCCAAATTCTTCCTCCAAACAGAGGGGCTGCTTTACTCAACAGCTACAAGCAGTAGAATTCTATTTGTGATAAAACATTTCTGTGTTTTCTCCCCAGAATCGCTGCAGACTTACAAGGTTTGCAACCAAAACTTCCCATTTTAGGGCAGCTGCCTGTGTGCGAGTGCTGTCCTTCCCAGGAAAAGTGGGCCAAATATAATCAACAAGCAGCCCTTGGATGATTTTATTTTCACAGCAACCTCACAGAGTGATTTTTTTTTCCCAATATCTCATCCATCCCTGCCCTGTGGCAGTGGGAAGCCATTCCCTGTGTGTTATCTCTCCAATCCCTTGTCCCAAGTCTCTTTCCAGCTCTCCTGGAGCCCCTTTAGGGGACCGGAGGCATTGGCGTGATGAATTTTCTGGTTTTGGCTTTTCTGTTTCTGACAATATGTATTAATGACTTTAGTTTTTGCGTGCAGGCAGCAGTGAACCATTTCTAATTGAGTTGCTGTACGAGGGATTGGAAGCAGAATTTGAGGAGTGAGAACCATTGGGATTAAACATATGGACCGTGGGAGGCTATGGAGCAACAAGCTCTGAGATGTGGATGGGTTTTCTTATTTTCTAGCACAGTCACACGTTGTTGTCGTGAATCATTTCAAGGTTTTAGCTGCTCATGGTCTGGTGGTTACTGGAGAATTGCTGAATCAGAGGAATCCGGGTTCGGGATGGAGTTGCTGAGGGATTTATCAGAGATTCAGGGAACCACAGGATGGTTTGGGTTGGAAGGGACCACAAAGCTCATCCCATTCCAACCCCTTGGGCAGGGACACCTTCTGCTGTCCCAGGGTGCTCCAACCTGGCCTTGGGCACTGCCAGGGATCCAGGGGCAGCCACAGCTGCTCTGGGCACCCTGTGCCAGGGCCTGCCCACCCTCCCAGGGAACAATTCCTGCCCAAAATCCCATCCAGCCCTGCCCTCTGGCAGTGGGAAGCCACTCCCTGTGTCCTGGCACTTCAGACTCTTGTGGTCTCTCTCCTCCATCTGTGTTGTAGCTCCTGGAGGTACTGGAAGGACAATGAGGTCACCCCAAAGCCTCTTTTTTCCAATTTCATCAACCTTTCCCCGCAGCAGAGCTGCTCCATCCCTCTGCTCACCCCGGTGCCTGCTCTGGCCTCATTCCAGCAGCTCCATGTCCTTCCTGCTCTTGTCTCCTGACACCTCCAAGGCTGGAGCCTGCACAGGCTCTGGGCAGCTTTTTCCTCTTTCTGCCTGCAGGGCAATCCTTTTTTCCTTCCCCTCCAGCTGAACCCCGCAGGTGACACCTGGATTTCCCTTTTTCACCCTCAAATCCTGCAGGCACTCAGAGCAGCTGAACCCCGCAGGTGACACCTGAATTTCCCTTTTCACCTCAAATCCTGCAGGCACTCAGAGCAGCTGAACCCTGGGCATCAAGCAGGGGAGGTGAAGCAGGAATTCCAGAATCCCACCGTGTCCCATTAATTGGATGACACGGCAGTAGTGCTTCACATCCTGGAAAAAGGGGATCCAGATGTGCACTAATCACTTGAAAATGAGCTTAAGGCACTTCCCAGCAATCTCTGCTGGATTTCCCATTTCAGCCAGAACTTCAGCCCAGCCCGGGCTCCAAAGCACTGCCAGCATTCAGGAGCCTTGGAGATCCTTTTTTTTTTTTTTTTCCCAATAAGCATCTTACAGTCCAGAGATAAGATGAGAAAATGTAAATTAATTAATGTGGGTAGGAAATAAAAAGGTGATGAAAATTGCTATTCTCAGCACTGAACCACCTGATTTTCTCGCACTGTTGCTATCCCCGGGATTGATGCCTTATGCTCACTTTTTATTGCCACATTTGTTAATATGAATAATTAATATTTAAGTATCTAACCTTTAAAAGTGAACTTCCGTGTGGGCTCTGTGCTCCCAGGTTAACTTTTATCCCCATATTTTAACCTCGTGTTCCACCTCTTGTAATGAATTTCATTTTATTGATTTTAATAATGCATTTTCTGCTGGATAGTGAGAGTCCAGCTTAATATAAAGTAAAAACAGAGCAGCATAAATCAGCATTTTAAATGAGTAAAAAATAATCAAATTAATGGTTGGGACAGCTGGGAGGGATTTCCCCCCCCACAGAACTACAATAGTGGAGTGTTGATTTATTTTCCTTCCAGGTCAGAAATCGGGATTTCAGCTCCTCAGAGTTTCCTTCCAGAAGCTGAAATTTCCTTGTAAAAGCTGTTGGTAATTCCTGACCTTCCTGCCTAAAGGGAAATCCAGCAGGAATTCCACAAGATGCTCCTTCCCAGAAGTAATTCATGCTAAAAGCCAGAGAATAATACACAAAATATTCAAGAGAAGCCCCATTTTCTCCTGCTCGAGGATTAACATTCGTGTGGGCTGGGAAATGAAACGGGAGCAGAAAGGGCAGGTCCAGGAAAAGATAATTACAGAAGAAAAGAGGCTGGGAAGCTCTCAGCCCACCTGGGTTTGGGGTTTTTCAGAATTGCTGCAGTCTCTGCGTTTCAATGCAAGTCCAACTTAACAGCAAGATTTGACTGCACTGTAAAAATTGTATATTGACTGTGATATACAGAATTTTTATTTAAATGCTTCGGTGTTTAAAGCGACTTTATGCTGGCAATACCCCCCCCCCCCGATAAAAACTTCTTTTCTGTCTTTAAAAATGTCCTTGGTGCATCAGCGTCAGACAGAAATTTGTGTTGTGTTTGTAGTGGATGATTTTGGACGTGTCCTGTGACCTCGTGATTATTGAAACCGCTGGATTAAATGATAAAGTGGTGGGTTGTTTTTTTTGTTTTGTTTTGTTTTTTTTTACAATTTAATGACATTTTTGGCTTCTGTTTTAAATTCTGCCTGCACATGGCTACAAAGAATATTTTTTCCTGACAGTTTTAAGGCTGTGGCTGCTCTGGGGCAGTGAGAGAAGGTGTCAGTGATTCCTGGGTCTGGAGTTCCAAGTTCCTGGACGTATTGCAGATGAAAGTAGAATTTTGAGGAAAATAAAATATCCAAATGGGGATGTCTTCCTTTTCCTCCTGATTTTCAAAGCAGCTTCAGGTTTTGCTGATTTGTCTTTTTGATACTCTTTAATATTTATAATATTAAATATAATGTTAAATAATATTATTATAATCCGTTTCCTGTTTATTTAAAAAAATGAGAAAGCAACCTGATTTTCCTTTTATTTAGGACTAAGCAATATATGTTCTTCTTAATATAAAGAGAAAATAGTATGAAATAGATTTGTAATCTCAGCCAAAAATTTCAATTTAATATGCAAAATAACTGTATTTCCCAAAGGCTGCTCTTAGAATTTTTTCCTGACAGTACTGATGTTTTGGATGCTAAAAACCCTGTAAAGCACAGCAGGGGTTTTTTGTTGCCTTCTCCACTGGCTTTGGCTTTTGTGCCCCTTTATATAAATAATCAGAAATTCATCTTGAGGGGGAAGAATTTAATCCCATGAATTTCTACCTCCTCACCTGTGCTCTACCTGACACTGCAGGGTGCACTTGGGTAATTTAATCATTCCTTTAAGGTGCTGTTTGAAAGTAAAGATCTGAAACAGCTGTAAATATATATATATATATATATATATATATATATAGTGTTACAATGTTCAAAATGGAATCAAATTCCAAAAACCCACGCAGTCATTTAAGGCAAAGCGAAGGAATTCTCTTGAAATATTGATTTATCCCATAAAGGCATTATTTACAGATATTTAAAGTCTCTCCTGTGTTAATGGGGAAAAAGAGATCAAGCCTAAGAAACTTCTGCTCTGTCAGGTCCAGCGCTCTCAGGAATTTCTGGCACCTTTTAATTTTAATTTCTGTCCCTAAAATCTGTTTTGCCCTAAAGGGAACTCAGGTCACTCCCTGCAGCATTTTCCATGCAAACCCTTGGCAAAAAGAGCATCTGGATTTAATCCCAGCCTGATTTAGGAAGCGCTGCCCTTTTCCCAGAGGTGTCAGGGCCTTGTGGAGGAGCAGAAATTCCTACAGGACATCCCAGGGCTGGTTTTATCAGTGAATTCCTGGTCTATCCCTTCTGGTTTATCCCCTTTTCTGGTGCTTCCCCTGCTTTGCTGGGTCTCTGGTTTCAGGTTTCTTGCCTGCAGCGTGAATTCTCCTAAACTGGCACAAAGCTGAGCTGCTTTTTGCTCAAACATCCCCTGCAAACATGGCTTGAGGCAAATATCTAAAGGAATTTCAGGTGGGAATGGGAATGGGGAGCTGGACCTGCCCCCTCCACCCTCTCTCGATAGGAAAACTCCCCCAACCTGCTTTTCTGGAGTAATTCCATTTATGTTAAGTGTGACAATGGAAGCTGGAAGTTTCCTTAACTTGAAATCCGCTTAGTAGAAATGAAGATTTGCAAAAATTTCTAATTGTTTTTTTTTTTTCCTAGCTAATGGAACAAAGATAATTCCCTGCTGGAACTGTGCTGTGTTTTACCTCCAGGCTGCTCTGAGCCAGGAATTGCACAGGACAAGGGAGGCTTTGGGTGTTTCTGTGCCTCTGAACTTGGCCGTAAAGGAGGAGTAAAGACATTAATTGGTTCCTGCCCCTGCACAGAACCCTGGTGTGGTCAGTTGTAAGGTGGAGCTGGAGCTTTCCATCCTTTTTTCCTTTCTTTCTGTGCAGTGAAGAGAAAATCCATAAATAAATAGCTGCAGCTCTTCTGCCTAAAGCTGACTGAGCAGAGAATTAAGGAGCGAGGGGGGGAAATCCTACATTGGTGCCTTTATTTGAGTTTCTCTTCACTGGGATTGTCATCTTTGTGCATTTTCATTTGTGCTGCGCTGCCTGCTTTGCTGGAACCCTGAGACACATTTTTGTTTTTCGTTTTCACCTCACCTGCAACGCCTGCAAACAGTCAGTTGGTTTTTTTGGGACTCCAGAGAAGGATGACAATGAAGCTGTCAGTGTGAAACATCACCAGCCTCATGCCCAGTGCCTGTTATTCCTTCACTGGATGTGCCAAAAAAAAAAAAAAAAAACAAACCCAAAAAACAGCCTGGGTAGGAATGTCAGTTTAGAAAATCAAAAATTGGTTTGGATTGGGAGGGATTTTAAAGCTCATCTCATTCCATGGGCAGGGACACCTTCCACTGTCCCAGGGTGCTCCAGCCTGGCCTTGGGCACTGCCAGGGATCCAGGGGCAGCCACAGCTTCTCTGGGCACCCTGTGCCAGGGCCTGCCCACCCTCCCAGGGAATAATTCCTGCCCCAAATCCCATCTATCCCTGATTTTACTCTAAAACTGTCCATGGGATCTGTGTCTGGTTATCTTTGCTTTACAGACCCTCGCTCCAAATGACTTCCCAACTCCAGTTGTTACAGCCGTAAAAATAAATCTAAAGTAGGTACAGAAGCGTATAAAAGTAAATTTGAAGTTGTCTTGTTGGTCAGAAAATCCTAAATACCTCCAGCAATTTAAAATCAAAGCTCACACCTTGTAACACTTCCCATCCCACAGCTCTGCTGCCCACAATTCACCTCTTTCTGATTTACACTTACACAGGTGTTGAATTTGATGACTTTCAATGGAGTTCATGATTTTAGTGGAGTTAAATTTCTGTTGTGTTGATTGGAACATCCAGGCCAACCTGCATTAGTGACTGAATCATTGCTTTCTCCCAGGAAAAAAATGGGAATATTGGGATTTTGAACTCACCTGTAGATAATACATGCACTGTTCCTGCACGTGTCACAATTGGCCGTGTCCTGGCCGGTCCGATAGGAAAGCCTGCAAAGACAAGAACGTGAAATCAGTAAAAAAGTTCTTTATTTTACTAAGTTTTGGCCTTCCTTGATCATTTTCATAATAATCAGAATTTCAGGATTATTATTTTTTTACCTTGAATATGGAATACAAAAATCCAGACATTAAGAAAATAGCATCAGAAATGGTATATTCAGCTTAAATTAGGAAATGAATTCTTTGGGGTGGATTAATATTTTCTCCACTTTCACTCTAAGCAAACTCTGAGCATTAAATCAAAACACACAATCCATTATTTCAGGAGGAGCGTACAGACTATAATAATGCAAAATAGGAATTTTTGTGCCTCTCGGTGGGGTCTGAAGATGTTTATGGTGTTAAAAGGAAGAAAATGCCTTGGCAATGACGTTTCCTGTGCTCCCTTAGCCTGATGTTCGTCACACTCTGGTTTGAAGTCTCTTGCAGCAGTGACTTCTCATTTACCTGTGCTTGTCTCTGCCTTGGTCACTTTTAATTCCAAAGGGGTTTTAGGGTATGCAGGTATTTTTTTTATACATAGAAATCTCATTAAAATAAAGATATTTCATTAAAACAGAAGAGTTGCCTGTGAGCGTGAACGTTCTGGCACGCAGATGAGTTTAAAACGAAAATTGTTAATTCGGTATTTGTGCATCGCCACTTAAGATTTTTCTTTGTGAAATCCCAAATTTCGACTCTTTCGTAGTAAATTCCAGTTTGTTGCATACAAACAAATGCTGGCGACGTTTCTTCAAAGTTGTTTTTAGAAGAAGAGGGGAAATAATTAGTCCAGGGAACTTTGGAGATGTGGAGAATAGATCCAAGTCAGGATTCCTTCAGGGAATGAGGTTCTGCCCTCGAGCCCAGGCAGTTCAGCTCATTGACCTCCAATTATTCTGGGCTGCTTTGCTTAACCAGGGGCATCTCTGCCCCTTCCCTGCCCTTGCAGGGACAGAGCTCCTCTGCTGCCCTGACAAAGGAACAAAAATGAAAAACTCAGCATTTGAAAAAAAAAAAAAAAAGCTTAATTTTTACCTGCCAAAATATCCACCCTGTGCAATATCAAGTGTTAATGGGAAATTCTGCACCAGCTGTTTGATGTGCCTGTCCCCAGGATGAAAAATCAGCATTTCTGAGGTGCTGCAGGCTGTTTGTGTAGCTCAGGAAATGCTCAGCTGGGCCTGTGTCACTTTTCTTTATGATTTTCAAGGATTCTCAGTGGCTGGGGTGGTGGCACAGCCGAAGGCTCTGGGGCTGTGGGTGCAGCTCTTGGCACTGTGCTGGCACCAACAGAAGTTCGTAAAAGGGTGAATCCATTTCTTTAAAGCCTTTTTTTTCCTTCTAAAGGCAAGATGCAATGTGGAGTTCTGGCTGTTCTGGATGGTGGTTGTTATTTGGCCTCAAAATTGCTTTTTAATCAGAGGAACGTGCTCAGAATCCCAACACTGCTGATTCTTAACGTCGCACAAAAGCCACATCACAGAACCATGGAATGGTTTGGGTGGGAAGGGATTTTAAATCCCATCCAGATCCACTCCTGCCATGGGCAGGAACACCTTCCACTATCCCAGGCTGCTCCACCCTCATCCAACCCGGCCTTGGACATTCCAGGGATCCAGGGGCGGCCACAGCTTCTCTGGGAATTCCATCCCAGCCCCTCCTCACCCTCCCAGAGAACAATTCCCAGTTCCCAATGTCCCGTGTAAACCTGTTGTCATTTTCCCCACCTGGAAAATTAAATTCGAGATGAATTTAGGGTAGGGGGTGATATAAAAGTGGATTTTTATTGAAGGCTTTCGGGGGCAGTCATGGAAAGATGTCTACAAAAGTCTGACCTCACAGTGGTGAGTACATTTTTATGGGTTTTAGGAAATTAGCATAATTGATGAAAGTACTAATTAGGAGGACAGGTGGTGATGCAGTTTTCTCCAGGTTAAGTCCCTTTTCTGGAGTTAGGCACTGTTCTTTGTCCATGAAATGTATCTTGAAGAGTTGTTCTCAACCGTGCTAGTTAGGAAGAACCAAGATAAGATAAGGGCCTTGCATTTCTCAGGGCTTGGAGTTCTGGAATTAGTTTTGGTTTTTTGTCTAGGAAAAAGTCATGGGAAATTATCGGGAAAATTAGCCATTGATATAATAGGTTACAGAGCTCCAAATACCTGTCCAGAGAATACAGAGGACATGTAAAAGGAAAAAAGGCAAAAACCAAAGTGGCATCAAACCCACCCTCCTTCAGCTGTGCAGAGGAATTCATACAAAGCAAAATGTTCATTTGGTGTGCTCTTCCTTATGGGAAAAAACCCCACTCCTGGTTTATATTTGCTCTTATCCTCTCTCAGAGAAGCAATTCCTGATTTTCATTTCCCCTCTTCAAACCTTCTGGAAGCCGACATTCAAATTGTCCCAGCTCTGAACCTGAGACCTGTAAAATGTTTCGGTTTTTTGTTTGTTCATTTTTTTTTTTTCCCCCAAGCTATTGATCAGCTCCTAAAAGCTCTGACTAAAGATACAACATTTAAAATCTGCAGGTGAGTTGGGGCAGGCCTTTATTTACTGAGGACATAAAGAACAGTCAATAGCTGCCCTCAGAGGGACGGGGCTCTGCTCTTTATAGGCAAAGCCGTAAACGCTCTGTGCTGGTGCCAGCTTGGTTTGGGTTTTACTGTTTAAAGTTGTTTTCATTGGGACATTTTTTTAAAGTTTAAAGTTGTTTTCAGTTGGGACATTTTCATTCATCTCTGTAGCCCTGCAAACAGCTGGAACTGGATGATCTTAAAGGCCCCTCCCAACCCAAACCATTCTATGATTTATTGATCTTTAAATGCACAATAATTCCAGATTTCCATACTTTACTTGCTGGGGTAAGGCTGACTCGTTAAGCTGATGAAAAATGGTCCTTGGATGTAAGTATTTAAAAATGAGCTGATTTTTGGGTGATGAGTTTGAAATCCTGATCTCTCAACTGCCACATTCAGCTCTGCTTGGTTTTAGCATCTTTACAATTCTCAGTCTTCACTGGTTATAGTGATATATTCATTTTCTAGTTGGATTTAATTCTTGATTAATTTTTCTCAAAGCACTTTCTCGTTACTGATTATTTTTAGCTTTTCAGAGATGATTTTTACATATTTTCTATTATTTCCTTCTTTGAGTGATCCTGTTAGAATTCCCTGAAAGCCCCAAGAACACTCCATGGCGTCCCAGTGTTTCGTTTCCATCTGGCAGTTTCAGAGCTCTTTAGCCAGGATTGAATTATGCGAGTGTTAGAACAGCATAAATTCAATTATTTCTGTAAAAATTAAACTCCTCATGAAAGAATTCTGTTGTTGACACCTCAGGGCTTTGGACTTTCACTTTCTTGTTTTCACATAATTTTCTACACAAACACTTGCATGGAATTTGTCTCCTCCACACCAGCAAGGATTTCATTTCTGGCACAACATTTCCATGCAGATTTTAGGCAGTGAGGTTGATTTTCAGTGCAGACTTCCTGAAAAACAGAGCTTCCATCAGTTTTAACTCCTAGGAATGATTTGAGAGCACAGTCTGGATACCAGGAGAAGGAGAGCAGAGTTCTAGGTGATGATGTTTTCCTTGTGCCTTGCAGCGTTTTGAGGAAGCTGCTTTTTTTTTGCCTTCCTCCTAAAAATAATTTGGAAAGTATTCCAGTGTAGGAGAGAGACCAAAAACTTTGTCCTTCGTTAGTAAACAAGTTTTTATATTTTGATTAAAAAAATCTTTCAAATGTCAAGTTTTTCACAAAGCAAAGTTTCCTACAGAAAGTCCGTCGCCTTTTTAGAGAAATGAAAGTTGGGTTTGGCCTGGTGTAGATCCCAGGGGTTATTCCTGGAGTTTCAGATGTTTGGGATGTGATGTCCACTGAGGAGGAGCCGTTGCTCCAGAGCTTCACCCTTTGTACCTCAGATCCTGGATTTTCTGTTTCCACGTGGATGTGCAGAGCTTGGGCATGCCATGAAATCCCAGAATCCCAGACTGGTCTGGGTTGGAATTTATGGGTTAAATCCCGAAAAATTCCCTGGGCAGGGACACCTCCCACAATCCCAGGGTGCTCCAAGGCCTGTCCAACCTGGCCTTGAAGATCCTGGAGCCAGGATGGATGTAGGTGAGTTCAGTTCCTCTGTCTGCATCTCCCCTTGGAAAGGAGATCTCATCTCCAGTTTTTCACACATTTTTCCGTATTATTTTCAGGAGACTTTCATTTTCTCACAGGTTTGTTGGTTGTTTTTTTTTTTTTTTAGCATTCTGGGCACAACGTGAGCTTAACCTCAATTAACACTCCCAAGTATTAAAATATCTTAATGAAGAAGAGCCATTTTGCTGACATGGACTGGCAGGAACTAAGAATAGGCTGCAATTTTCAGAGCAGCCTAAGGGGATTACACCCTCCAAATCCCTGTGGAACACAGAATTTGTGCACCTGCTGGAGGCTTTTTTTAAAAAAATTACCAACTTTAACATCAAAGTCTTTGCATTTGAATTTTTTTTCTTTTTGTTTGTATAAACTAGAGACACCCCATTGAGCTGAGAGAGGGAAGCTTAGATCTGTGTATGCTGATCTTTTAAAAATTTCTTTTTTATTAAAAACAAAGGAAAAACTCCCGTAAAGATGTTGAAGGATAGATCTGTTAGATCTGGATGTCCTCCCTTCTCTGCTGGGAGTCAGGGAATACTTGATATTAATTGAGTCCCCTAATGGCAGGATTTTCCAGAAGTGGCTGTGATGATCCTGGTGCTCCTCACACTTTTGATGGATTATCAGCAGCAAGGAGGATGAACAGACATCAAGAATAATTTTTTTTTTTTTTGGAGTTGATGTTTGCTATTTAAATATAGCGAAACAAATGATCTTAAGGCCTTTGAAGTGTGTTTGAAGTGACAGTTCTGGCCTTGCTCAGAGGAAATGCAGGCCCTGCTTCTCCTGAATCTTTGGATTAATTGGAGTTGTTTTATTATTTCCTAGAGCTGCTGGGACAATTCATAACACAGCTGGTTAAACCCACTGAGCCCAGAATCCCAGAGGGGTTTGGGTTGGAAAGGATCTTAAAACCCACCCCCTGCCATGGGAACACCTTCCACAGACCAGGTTGCTCCAAGCCCCATCCAACCTGGCCCAATGCTGCCCATCTTTAGAGAAAAAATGCTTTACAAATCAACAGCTGGATGGAGAGCTTCTCAAAATCTTTGTTTCCCGCTCCAAAATATCACAGAAGTGATAATTCCAGTAACTGTGCTTCAAGAGAAAATTGGCATTATTGTCGTTATGAACAGAATCTGCCTTTTGGCACAACAAAACGACTCCGCTTTGTCATGAGAGCTTTAGTTGTCCTTCTGACTTGAGTAAGTCATTTTTCAGCCATGTAAAATGCAGGGAAAAAAAAAATCTCTTGTATATCTTCTGCATCTTATTTTAGGTTAAAACAAATCCTGCTTAGCCCTAGAGGTTTATTCTGCCCTAGGAAAGATTTACCACTTTAGCTCAATGGGGAAACTCATACAAATGCATTTGTGTCAGCAAAATCAGGTTTGTAGTGGATGAAAACCTCTGCTTCCTTTAAGAACTTCAGATTCTGCTCCCAGACCAGGTCTGGGCAGGTCTAAACCACCTTGGGCCAGCCTTTGGCTCCTACAAAGGTGTTCTGAAAAATCACTTTCGTTTTAACCTTTTCGCTGCTGTGTTTTCCTGCAGTTGATAATTAACCAATTAGCAGTCTGCATTTAGAGATGATAAAAAGCAGGATGGATATTGTGCTTCGAGGAATTACCTTGAGGCTCTTCTGGATGCAAAGATGGATTTGTTCCATGTGTTTCAGGGTCTGGTGTGCTTGGGTTATTTTTGGTTTTCGTCCTAACTTATTTTTCTGTTTTCTGTGGTTTTGTTGTTTTTTTTCCTGTTTCCCTTTGTTTTGTTTTCCCCCGGGAGCACTCGGAGATCACACAGGTCTAAGTGATCCCAGCTTTGTGCTCCTGGGTGGTTTTCTAGTAAGGATTAACTAAACCTTCATGAGAACAGTTTTCTTCTCTCCAAAGCTCATCCCATTCCACCCCCTGCCCTGGACAGGGACAACTTCCACAATCCCAGGTTGCTCCAAAGCCCATCCAACCTGACACTCCCACACTGAACACTCTGCTCTCTCTTTTTTATTTCAAGGCTGATATTACTGACTTGGCTTCTGAAAAAAAAACCAAAAAAAATCCTTTGCCATGTACAGGAAGTCAATGGTGAGGTTTTTCAGGCTCTTTCCAAGACAGTGGTTTGTCTTTTGCTGCATCCTGACAGTTGGAAGCAGATGAGTAATTTGCTTTTTGAGGTATTTGCGCTGTGGGCGTACAGCACGACTCCCACAACAGCAATTCAAGTGCTTTCACCCTGTAAATACATTTTGTATTATACTCAGGTTAGTCAGGGAGTGGGGGTTTTTTTAATAAATATACATTTTAATAGGACTGTTGAATTATTAAAAAAAAAAAACCACCACAGTGAGAATGAAGAGAATTAAAATGTATTTCAAGTGAAATCACAAAATCTTACAGGAATTAGGTGTGTGCGAGGTCAAACATCTCTCCTGAATATTTGTGCCTCTGTTGCCTCATTAGAAAAATCAGGAGGCTAATGAAAATGTCAGCTCGTGGTGTTAATAACAATTCAGGGAATTTGCTGTGGTGGGACAGCAGCTGCATTGCTGGTGTGGAATTCCTAGGCCAGGCTGGTTCTGTGGGAGCACAGTGCAGTAGTGAGGCTGGGATGAGCTCTGTTCCTTCCCCCTCCATCCCAAATCTCTGCTGTGCTTTCCCCCAGTGGAGGATTCAGGACTGGAGTTGGGGTGGTTACCTGGATGCCTGGAGCCTCCTGAGCCAGCAGCTCATCATCAGATCTGCTGCACCCACCCGTCCTTTCCTGCAGCTTCAGGTGTTCCTCTTCCCACTGCTCTTACACACCCAAATCCATTTTATATTTCTATTTCTATTTTATATTTCATTTTGTGTGTGTCACCTTTGGGAGCAGCTGGGGTGATGTGTGAAATGGTGGAAATCCTTGTGCCCTCACAGCTCCTGCTGCTCCCAACCCTGAGCTGAGGAGTTCCTGCTACTAAAACACAACCCCTGGGGTTCCGCTTGGCTTGGACTTCGAAACTGAGGCCGCTCCCAGGAGTTGTTCCTTATGAAGGAGGGAAGATGGGAGAAATCAAAACCTGTGCTATTATTTCATCATTTTGCTGTGATTAAGATTTCAGTGCAAGCTCAAATGCCCTTTGTGTGTTGTATCTCTAAGCCTACACTGGCTTCAAATAATAACTGCAGCAGCCAGACTTGTTTGAAATTCCAAACGTTGTGCAGTAGCATAAAATTAAAAGAGGGAGGAGGAGGATTGCTGGCCACTGATCCTGGTGTTTGTGTGGAGCCAGTGCTTGGTGCTCCAGGAGGCCTGGACGTGGCACTCAGGGCTCTGGGCTGGTGACAAGGTGGGGAGCAGGCATAGCTTGAACTCGGTGGTCCTGGAGGTCTTTTCCCACCTAAATGATTCTGGGATTCATACTTGCAGGAAGGATGGGAAAATGGATGGAGATAAAACCAAAAAAACCAGCTGGAAGGATCATGGAAGTGCTGAACTCTGCCTCTTGCAGCCTGAGCAGGTCCCAGTACTTTGTGTTTTCTCATTTCCTTGGGTAAAGGGAATTTGAGGAGAATCCACAGACCAGGAGTGTGGCGGTTGCTTGACTTTCGTCCACAGTTCCAGGTCCCGTCCCTGGAATCCCTTCACAGCTTGCGTGGATGACAATAAAGTAAACAAACCTCTTTATTTTTCAAACAAATGACCTAACTCGCGCCAGGTTCAAACCATTCCACAGGATAAACTTCCTTCTTAATGCCAGAATACCTCTGCTGGCCTCTGCAATCCAGCCTCTCATCCTGAGGAGTTACTGGACCACACACAGCTTCCGTGGCTTTAAACTGCAAAAAGGTTGATGGAGATGGGATTTTGGGAAGGAATTCTTCCCCTTGGAAGTGCCCAAGGACAGGTTGAATGGGCCTTGGAGCAATCTGGGATAGTGGAAGGTGTCCCTGCCCACGGCAGAGGTGGAATAAAATGAACTTCAAGGTCCTTTCCAAGCCAAACCATTCTGGGATTCTCTGATACTGGAATCAAGGGAAAAAAAAATCCCAGTGTTCCCCCATATGGTTGTGTCTGTCCTCTTCTGCTTGGTTCATGCAGTGAGTAATGGGGCAGAGATCATCCCCCATCATCTTCCTGTTAGGAAAAGAGGTCCAGACACATCTGGGAATGTTTGGAGGGATCTCCAGCCTCCCTTGGAATGGCAGTTTTCCTCCTGGTTGACCTGGAGCACTGATCCCTCTGTGATGTGCAAAAACCATCACAAAAAGCTCAGGATTGTCCCAATTTCACTGAAATATTTTACTGACTACTGTTTAACAAGGAAAAAAAAACGGTTCCATGGCAGGGAACTACTCATCCATCTTCAAAATTCCTCTGCTTTGGCAAAGCTCAAAGCAAAACCTGTAAGAGCTGTGGGACGGTGTGGACACCTCAGTTTTGGTGAGGTGTGAGTGAGAGCCAGAGGTGGGATCAGGGAGAACGGACACATCCATGGCTGGATGGACGCATCCATGCCTGGGAGCTCCTCACTTCCCTCTCCCTCAGGCCACAGATCCCAGGATGTGTGGGTTGGGAGGGACCTTAAAGATCATCTCCTTCCAAGCCCCAGAGACCTGAATCCAGCTCAGGACTCCATCATCTCCCAGTTTTTCACCTTCACCTTCCGAAATGTGCTACGCAGGAGCTTTTCAAAGCCTGTCCCAAATCTGGAACCTGGGGTAGCTGGAGCCTCTGCAGTTTAAAAACAAAGCAGCCCTGTCTTCAGACAAGTCTTTTTCCTCCTTTTTTGTCATTTTTCCTCAGTCAGGATAAGAGATAATTGTACCTTTGTGCCAGCACAGGGGCTCAGGAGGAGGTGTCAATTAGAAATCACTTGTTTCATCTCCCGGTGAAGGAACAGCAGCGAGAAATTTAACACTGTAAAGCTCATTTTGGTCCCATTTTTACAGGCTCGTGGCTCTGCATTCTGACACTGCCAACAGCCAAACTGCACTTATTAAAGGATTATTCTAATTGTGAAAACTTGATAATTCCTTACCTTCAATCATCCTCTTTTTTATCTTTTAAAAAAAAGACTGATTTAGCAGGAAAACTCTCCTTGCAGGTGTTTGATTTGGTGACATTGGGAAGCTTCTGATCTATGGTAATTCCTACGGATATATTTAGCAAAAATATTGTTTGCTCACAACTTTTTTTTTTTAGTTTCTCATTAATAGACGCCATCAGTGTTTCCAGATTTGAATTGTGAGGTTTTGCTGTTATTGGCCTTTGTTGTCCTTGCAGCCAATCTGCTGGAAAAGTCCTGAACCTTAATTTCACTTTGAAGCTGCAGATCCCAGGCTGGAACAGGGAGGAGTGGTGGGGAATGACATTTCTCCTCGGTTTTAAAGTCCGGTGAATAGCAACCAGATAGAAATCAAATTATTTTTCTCAGTATTTCAAATACCATTCCATTGAATTGTTCCTGTTCAGTATATGCAGATAAAAAGCTGGACTATATTAGCAAAATAAGTTCTATTTTCTGAGATTCAGAACATTCCTAATGGCATTTTTTGAGGAGAAAACAGAATATTAACACCAAGTAACTCTGCTAAAATGATTATTCCTTCTTTTTTTTTTTTTTTAATGTTGGTTCCACATTCTGGTTGTGGTTAAGTGTTCACTTTTTCCTTTTTTTTCCCCTCATTTCCTTGCTGAAAGCCTCCCACCACTGTATTCCTCACAGAGGATTGATAGAAAGTGGCTCTGACAGCAGGGTTATTTAAGAGCTCTTTATCTTCAGTGTTGTAGTACCCAGGTACTCTGAATTATTACACATTAATGTTCCAGGATGTCTGTGAACTGTGAGACTTTGCCCTTTTTATCCACTCTGACAATCTGATCTGAAAGTTGGATTATCAGCCCCAGAATAAATGTGTCCGACTCTAATGAAAAATCTGATCAAAAAATATAAATCTCATCCTGGTTTGAAGGCCTGTGAGATCCTGTGCTCTGAGGTACTCCTGGTACCTGCCTTTGGAGAGCCAGCTCCAGACGGGTTTTAGGGAGCTAATTCAGAAAAAAATGGAATTTCAGGTTAAAAAAAATGGAACTTGCAGTTTAAAAAATGGAATTTGCGGTTAAAAAAGTGAAATTTCAGGTTAAAAAATGGATTTTGAGGTTAAACCCTGGGTGATGCTGGAGTATTTACCTTCTGGATATTTCAGTGATTAGTCTTACAGGATCAGCTTTCATTGGTTGGTTGGTTTGGGATTTTTTTTACGTGAGAGAATTTTGGATGAGAGGCATCAAGGGGATCCTATAGGCTGGTAGCAGGTGTTGGAATAACCCCCATGGAGTTTTGGAATTTAATGGAATAGTTCCAGTGGTGAGGTGTCAGTGTGTGCCTGCTCTGCTCCAGCTGTGCTTGGGGGAGCAGGAAAGGGCTGGTGCAGAGCTTGGAAACCCAAATTTCTTACGGTGAGGGCAGGTAAATGGACTTTTGGTGTCTTAGTGCTGCTCCTGCTTTGGGTTGAGTGAGGCCCAAGGATCACAAGCTCCACAAAGCTCTGATTTGTGCAAAAATTTACCCCTTTTTCTTGACTAAGGAAGATGCATCCAAAGAGACTTCCTGGCTGTGCCTCAGGAAGGTGGATTGTTCCAGTTTCCCAGGTGTTTTGGGTGTGTCTGTGTTTGGGAACGGTCTGTAAATGATGCACACCCCAAAATACAGCAGCTCCGGTGAGAGGAAAGAGGGGAGAATTTAGGAGGTGGTTTTGGGGATAGTGAAATGAGTGTGAGCATTTCAGAGGTGACTGCAGGCAGAATGGATGGATGGAAAAAGGTCACAGCAGGAAATAAAGGCTCTCGTCACACTCCTCTTCCCGAGCTCTTCTTACAGTGTCCCAAAACCCGGAGTCACTCAGAACGTGACACCATTTGTGCATCCCAGATGCAATTTGCACTATTCTTTCTGCTTTCCATGGATTTATTTCTAGTGAGCTGTCTTTTGTAGTTAAGCTTATCTATTGTTTCCCTCCATTTCCAGGTTTTCCCTTAGAAACGATCTTGTTAAACCTTCCCTTTGCCAGGGCTGTAACTGAAGGGAAAAAAAAAAAGCAAAACAAAACCAACGAGGGGGGAAATCCCAAACCAAGCCCTGTCATCCCTGCAGCTGGCACATCACTCCCAAAGGCCGTGCTTTCAGAAACTCTGCTCTTGGGAACTCTTCTAAGCTGCTTTTTCTCCGTAAAGGAGAAATAAGGAACCGCAGTTTTGGAAGGTGGGGGGTGGATGGACGGAGTTGGACAGCAGAGCTTGTTCCTGCCGTGGTTTGCTCTGGCTCCTTGGTGTGCTCTGAAGAGCTGGGCTGGCTCCTGGAAGGGAGCAGAGCAAACAACCCAGGCAATAATTGCTTTGGCTCCCTGGCTTTGATTTGCCGTCGCTGCTGAGCGGGAGGAGCACTTTGGGGTGACCTTGAGGACGGGAGTGCTGGCAGCGCTGCTCAGGCAGGGTGAGGATGCTCCCTGCTCTCCTCTTCCCTTGGGTGCAAACCTCCGTCCGGACACACAAGGTGGGCTTGTTTTCTGCTCACGAATGCGAGGCACAGAAATCCCACCGTCATTGAAAAACGTGCGGTGACATTTAAATTCCATCCATGACAATGTGTTCTCTCAAAGCCTCTTTCGAAGGAGTTTGTTGAGAGCTCTTTAAATTCCTGAACCAGTGCTGACTAATAGAGGGATATAAATTAGCTCTGAAACGGGTTCATTTCACTCTTGTCTAATGCCTAGCATTTGGCCTGGCAGAGTCAAAATACTGTGACTTGTTTTGGTGTGGCAAATTGAGCACTTTGTTTATTAAAATCGCTGATTTGTTGTATAACGAGGAGGGCCCAGATTACTGTTCCTTCCACGGCAAGGATTTAAAGGGCAGGTCACTGCTGTTCTCCAGCAGCAAAGTAATTCTGATTATGTGCTCATCTTCTGGTCTGAATTTCACAGATCTTCGTTAGCCAGGTTTTAGAATGATTAACTTGCCTTTCCTTGCAGTCCTGTCAGCCTCAGTGATGCTCCACACATTTGGCTTCCTAAATTCTCCATCTGAACACGGGCAAATATGCCTGTAAAGTGAGATGGCTGATGATTTATCAGAATAAAACCGGGTTTGTGTTGTAAAGCTGCACCCTGCATCATGTAATATTCAATGTTTTGTTTTTTTTAACTCCGAGCTGGGACTCTTAATTGAAGCTGCAGCTCTGCACTTCCTTCATGCATGACTTAAGGCATCCAGCAATGTTTGCTGGGATGTAATTTGCCTTTTTTTTTTTGTTTTTCTGGGTTTTTTTGGTAGAAGCTTCCACACCGAGAGGTAGAACAGCCATTTTGCCCAAGATTTAGTAAATAACGATGCACACGATGCAGAATTTTAATAATGCCCCTTGATATTGGAGGGGGATCACAATTTCTGTGTTTCTCCTCCTGCTCCCGTGGCTTTCCCTTTCCCTTCAAGCAGAGTTGAGTGCTGGCTGTTGTTGCTAATTGCAGATGATGAAGCACTGACATTTTCAAAAGCACACATGGATGATAGGCACCCAAAGGATGAGACTGCTGCCTTCAGAGATGCTGCTACAATTCTGCTGCCATCGACTCATTAGGTGATGAATTGCAGTAATAGCAGTTCAGGACCTACAGCATATTAGTGAAAATGAATCCACTGAGCACCAGTCCCATGGCACTGCAACAGCACTTAAAGAACACTGATTTCCTTAAAGGCAGAAAAATCTGATTAAGAAATTCAGTTGGGGCTTTGTTTTTTGCTTTTGGTGGGATTTTTTTTTCTCTTTATTTTTTTTTTTCCTTTACCAGCGGCGTGTTATTTGTATTTGTTTCTTGTAGCGTGTTATTCTAAGGAATTTAAAGCACAACAGAAAAGCAGCTGAGCTCCATAAATACAAAACATCTCTTACTGTTCTAGCAGGTGGAAGATGCTATAATAAACAGTAGAACTATAGCAGAACTTGAATTTCTTGATCTAAACTGACCTAAAACCAGGTTATAACAGGAAAAAAGCTCAACATGCTGGCACTGAGGAGACACGTAATAGTTTACACAGGGTCTGTGGCAAAGATGTTGTAGGATGAATGCAGCACTTGGCAAGAATTACTCTCATAAAAGGATGGGGCAGCCTATTATTGCAGGAGTTGTGTAATTGGAGGGAGCTGGGGATAAAGACAGGCTTGGTGTTAATGATGTGTTGGTGCTTGCAGGAGAACAGAGTGTTCTCCCAGCTCTGGAGGGAGGGATCACTGCAGAAGGTCCCGAGCGCAAAGCTGTGCAGTCTCCTTCCAGATCCTGCCACGAAATCAGAGGGGTCTGGAAGGCAGGGATTGGAAAGTGTCCCTTCTTGTCCTTCCCTCCCCATCTCCACAGCCTCCGTGCCCAGCAGGGAGGGAGCAGGTCTGGGACATGTCTGGAGCATGTGCAGGAGGCTCCAAGTCTCAAGCAGTGCTAATAAATAGGCTCCTCTTGGTCAAATGGAGCCTTGTGAACTCCAGTACACGAGTCTGAGTGTCTCAGAGGCTGTAAAGATATTCTAAACTGGGATTTATGGATAATTTCACCGTTTCAGGGCTAATACAGCTGTGTAAGGCTGACAGCTGCAGAGGAATTATTTGAAGACAGTCCTGGATAGTTTGGCCAAGATCTGTTTTGTGCCAAGGGCAGGGATACACTCCTAACGCTGGCTGCATTAACAGCTCTGCTCTGTCAGGGCAATAAAAAATCTGTATTTGCTGCACCTGTGGCGGTGCTATCTTTGGGAAGGGATAAAATCTGGATATGTGATGGTATGGAGGAAGCAGAGTATTTATAGCAGGTGACTCTGGGGGTGATGTGGGTGTTTGTGCACTCATGGTTCTCGACGAGCGGGTGATGAGTTATGATGATGATGATGAAATAGTTTGCTGTGCTTTGTGATTTGAAAAGCAGCTTGGCACTTCTTGCCAAAGCTCCTGCAGTTTCTCTAAGTTAAGAAAGTCAGGGGAGTTCTTCTTCTGAATAATAATTTTTAAAAAAATAGAATTGTAGAATTGTTTGGGTTGGAAAAGATTTTTAAGGTCGTTGAAACCTGTGTGGCTTGCAGGTAGGCCAAGAAATGTCCCAGTCTGAGGATCCAGGACTTGATAAGGTCCTAGATATTGATAATTGATCAGGATATAAATAATAATACAACCAGCTGTAAAATGAAATGAAAACACAACGGCTGTGTTGACAGCAGGATCCAGCTAAGATGACTTTTTAATGCCAGACATTTTGAGTTTAAGGATTCCCATGATTTCTCCCTTCCTAAAGAAATTTAAATAAAAAAAGGTGTACCTTTCTGAGTCAAACAAAAGCAGGTGCCTCAAGTTGCACGAGCGGCTGGTTTCTTAATTTTAAAGTCCTGATCTCTCCTGGCAAATTGTGATTTAATTACAGAAGTATTTCAAAACACACAAACAGCACAGATACATTTTGAGGTATGTTCTCTGAATAAAGATGAGGGAACTAAGGCGAGTCAGTCTGCAAAATGTTTGTTGAGGTGATCAAAGATGGGTTGAACTGTCCAGGTAAAGACTAAAGGTTGTACTGAGTTACAGTGTCAGTATTTTTAATGCCTCATGGGTTGATCTAAGTAATGAAAGTTGGGGATAAATACCATTTTATTTCTTTCTGCTTGGGTTTGTTGTGCTTAGAGCTCTGTGAGAAGACTTTGGTACTCAAAGTTTTCATTTCATTTCCTTCCGGAAGAAATACCACGAAAAATTCAGGTGAAAGGAAACCAGACAAGATTCATATGCCATTAAGGGAATTATATTAGGAGTTGTAATAATATCCCCTAATCTTAAAAAGGTAAGTCTCTTACAGAATTAAGGTTTTGCTGCTGCTTTTCATGCCGTGTGAGGAATTACGGCTAATGCAAGTTGCTGATGTGAAAACATCCTCGCTAATCCTGTTTGGAGAGCGGCTCGTTCTGCGCTCCTTAGAAAAGGCACAAAAAGATGTATTATGGGCCCTTCGTTAAATAATTACTTAATTACACCCTGGGACTGGCAGATAGCAATCTGAATGCTGCTGGCAGGCTTCTCCTAAAGCAGCAGAACTCCGTGTGAGGAGCGCCACGTGCGCGGCGGCAGGGCCGCGTCGGCGGCAGCAAACTTACAGTGGAAAAGACATTTCAATCAGCTCGTACTCATTAAAAAAAAACATCTACTCACCCTTCCCTGTGAGCTTCTCCCTTCTCTAGCTCCTGTATAACACCCAACAACACTTTGATGGTCTCCTGACTCGAGCTGATCAGGTTCTCCATCATCTGAAGCTGCGCTTTCAAGTCCACAACTTCGGTGTGAGGCACGATTTGTTGGCATTCCTGGCTCACGGCCACGGCCGTCCGGCAGGGCTGGCTCTCCTCCATGGGGGCAACGTTGACCTGCAGGCTCCGGTCGCTACATTCCGGGGCCGGGCACTGCGGCCGTGCCGCGCACGCTCGGGCATCTCCGCCCGGGGCCTGCACCCCGTTCAGCTGCACCGTCCTCTTGTCGTCCTCCTCGGGGCACGGCCCCCAGTCGCCCAGGCCGGGCAGGTCGGGCTGCGAGGCCGGCAGGTAAACGGTGGCCACTTCGGTCTTGAAGACCCTCCCGTGGAGGGGCTGGGCGGCCTCGTCGCTCCCCAGCCGCGCCGTCGCCGCCCTGCCTCGGCCCGGCGGCCTCGCCGGCTCCTCCTCGCCGGGCTCGGCCAAGTTGGGCAGAGAAGAAGGAGGAGGCTCTTTGGGGGAACTGTGCAAATCGCTGCTTTTCCAGGCCTCGGCGCCGTCGTCGTGCGCGGCGCGCTCGGAGATGTGGGAGATGAACTCGGCCGTCTGCAGGCTGCCGGCCTTCCTGCCCCACGCCGCCGCCTCGCCCGGGCCACGGCCCTCCCTGTCCTTCACCTCGATCAGGAACCCGTTGTTCTCGCTCGGTAACGTGTCCACGGTGGAGGCGCTTTTCAGAATATTCCCTTTCTTCCGGTCCAGAGGGAAGGTCTGGTAGCACTTCTTGAGATCAGGGGACGTCTGGACTCCTGTGCTCTTGGTGACGTTGGGGATGGACCTGCGGGCGGGCACCGTCATGTACTTGCGGTAGGCCGTCTTGTAGGCGATGGCCTTGGCCTCCCTCTTGTCAGGGTCCTGCGTGGAGGAGGTGGAGAGCTGCTTGTCCCTCTGCTCGTTCTGGGCCTCGCAGATATCCTTGAACCTCACCTGGAGGGCTTTGTTCCGTTTCTTGATCTGCCGGTTGGGATCCAGCGCGTATTTCATCTCCAGCGCCAGGGAAGCCGCGGGCTCGACGTCGCTGTCCGAGGCGGTGAGTAAGCATTTGCTGGGCTCCTTACTCACCATGATGCCTGCAGCCAAAAAAACAGTGCAAAAAAAGCCTCGAGTTACGGCAGAAATGTTACTTTTCCCCCTGAGGTTTTTGCAATATTTGAGCCGCGTTCCTGTGATCCCGCTGGAATGGCTGCGACTCGCCACCGAGGCGCTGGATTTGGTCAAGTTGCAGCCCTTGGTGGTGTTCTAGAGATTTGTATCTTAATCAAAGATACAAATTATCTTTTTATCTCAATCTGCTGTGAGTACCTGCTCCTCAGAGAGGAGCTTTCCTGGTGCCAGAAGTTTTCCCACAGCTCTTTTCCCAGGATAGGACCGTGGCTGTCATGCCATGGCTTCCCAGGAAGCAATTTCCTTCAGGAATATGTGCTCCCACTAAGCCAGTCCTCTGAATTTACCTGATAGTTACTAAAAACTACAGGGAAGTTGGAAACCAAATGTCTTTGTCCGAGTGAAGAAAAGTTGAGAGCTCTGCCCACCCTTAATTCTCTTTTAATGCAAATGTTTAGTAGCAAAAAGTGTCAAACTGGCATTATTTTTAGAGTCTGCCTGCTTACCAAACACATTTCTGCTGTGTAATGTATTCAGCGTTCTTTGCAAGGAATTAATTGGTCGTTAGAGGTGTCATTATTTGGATTTTTATAAAAAATTTGCACATGGCTACAACTAAATACAGATTAATTATTATTAGCAACCGGTTGGTAGTGCTGGGTGCGTAAAATTTATGAATTGGGGAAGTTTTGGAGGAAGTCAGCAGCGCATCAATTAAGGTTTTGCTTCAAATGCAAAACAACTCATCCTTTCCTAGAAGCAGTAATGTGCCTTTACGATACAGCTGTTTATCCCCAAAGATCCTAAAGCACTAAAAACCCTCCAAACCTGAGATGACTCACAGAAGTTACTTAATCTGCCATTGAAATACAAGCTCCTCCTCCAGGAGGAGAAGATGCCAGCTGCTTAACACACCATCTACCCCCCAAAAAAACCCCAAACCACAGTGGTTGTACAGATCATAGGGGATCTGGAGTGGCTGCGTAATTAAGATTTCATTTTTACACCTCATTTGAAGTTGTAATTTTTACTTTCCCGTTGTGCAGGTTTCTCCCTGAGACTTGCTGAATTACCAAACTCCCACTTAATCCAAACACTCTGCATATATCTCCTGTTGAAACCCTCAGAGGGACTCGGGAGTACAATGTAAAACAAGTAAAGGGACTTTCAGGTGTACTTGAAATATGTTTTTAATTAAAATTCCTTTGTCTATTTAATGAAATATGTGAAACTCTTGAAGAGTTAAGTGCCATAATAGCATCTGTTTTAGAAAGCCAACTCAGGGGCACACGGGAATGAAATCTTTGACTAGTCTGTATTTAAAGTAAGAAAGCTTAATGGGGGAATCTTTTTCAGTGGAAAACGGAATGTTTATGATGTTTAAAAGTACAAGTGACACTCCCCTAAAGATACACACGGATATGCCTGGCACTGAGTCCAGGGTTGGACTTCTGGGTCCAAAATCTCATGAAAACATGTTGTTACTTCATGTTTTTTTCATGTTTTAATTCCCTGGCCCCAGTAATTTGTGAAGAAGGAACTGAAATATTCCAGAATCCCCCTAGTTTGCCTTTTTCTGTCTGACTTGGGATGCTCAGGGAGTGGTGAGGGAGCTGCAGTCGTTGGAGAAGTTCTTTCTGTGATTCTGATGTAGTGCAAAGTCTGTAGAAGAAGCAAAAAGAAAGGAAAATTCAGGACAAAACCATCCAAATAATGGAATCTGAGATTGCCAGATCCCAGTTTGCAACTGGATATTTTATTTATACAAGCCTAGGATCTGATACCAAGGTGACCAAGTCCCTGCTTTGGGGAAAAGAAAGAATAAAATGGAAATTTTAAGGGGGAGTCTGAAGATAAAAGTAGAGTAGGGGGGTAAGATCACTTATCCCTTTAACAAATGAGGTACAAATAGGGACAGATTTTGAGGGGAACAAATCAACCACATTTGAATGTCAGGAATTTTTTGTTCCGGTTGAAACCCTAAATAAGGAGTTGGTTGTGGGGGAACATCAATGTCCTGGCCTGGCAGGTTTGGGCTGTATTTTAATTGTAATTGTGTTTGTGAGTGAAGAGTTGGCTTTATTTGAGGGACATTCTACAAACAGCAGGTAGGGAGCACAGCCATCCATCTTTTTGTCCATCTAGGGCTGGAATTTGGGAATGTTTTAATGAATAAAGTGCTGCCTAAGATACAAACCCAGTCCTTTAGCTTGCAGTTGGACCACAGTAAAACCTACTGTAAAAACGGCTGTCAAACCCCAAAACTCTGCACTGCAGAATTACTGGAAGCAAATTTTCCAGCACAGTCTGGTAAATGTATGAGTTGACCAAAAAAACCCTCGAAATACAAGAACACAACAGCCATTACAGCCATTAGTTCCAAATCTGCCAGTGGGAGTTTCTGAGCTCCCAAGAAACTGTGGCAGAAATGAAATGTTGCATTCACAAAGATGTGAAATAGTCAGTAGCTGTGTCTGAAAAAGCCACTTTTTTATCCAAAAAAGGCTTCAAAAATTGGCTGTTAGCTCTGAAAGTCACCCTTTAGAACCTTCTCTAGGGATTCCTCGGAGCTGTCAAACTGAGTTTTTGGGCACTTGGTTATTTGACAGCAGGATCCATTAACATGCAATTTCTTTTCAAGTATTGGCTTGATATTTCATTAGTGTCTCGATTTTCAGATGATTTCACCTCCCACTTGAATCCCATCATTTTTGGGGGCTGCAGGGATGGCTGGATTTGTTTGGGATGACTTCTTCCCATGGAATTCCTGGAATCCATAACCCAGCTGACACCAAGAGTCTGGAGATACCCTCCGGAGCAGATAAACAGGGAACTTTATTCTGCAGTTAATTTTAAGCATATCTTTAATAGCCAATAAATTGATTCTTCACCAAATTGCTTGTCTCCCTTTCCCAACTGCACAGGCCTGACTGATTTAGCTGATCCAGAGGTTTTTTATTCCCACTAGTAACTGGGAGTAATAATTTTCGAGATATCTGTGATTAAGAATGACAACAACCAAAAGAAGTCGATTTTTTTTTTTTGAAGCCTTGCTCGGATCCCGGTGTCTCTGAGGGGAACTCTCTGTGCTCAGCTGATAAAAGAACAGTTGAGCGAAGAGTAGAGTCAATTGTGAGTTAAACACTTCACAGGGAAAGAGTTGATAAAATATTTCTTGTTTGGTTTCGGTTTTCGTTTGGACAAAGTGTTGCCTCCTGTTTTGGCTTCTTTAGGCACTGCCACGGCGTCGTCCCTGCAGGATTTTTGGACACTTTAGGAAACTACTGAGCTGAGAGTTTCTCAGTTTATGGCTCCTGCTGTCAGGGGGGTAATAAAGCCTTTGAATTTGAATTTTAGTTGCAGATGCCAATTACATGCAGATAATGGAGTTCAACTTTTTATCTGTACTTACTCCAAACAAAGAGCTGATTTGCTAAACTAAATATTTAAGTAATCACAAGCTTAGGTTTTTTTTCAGTTTTTAGCCTTGATTTGTTTATAAACTCGTGGCTGATTAGCCTTAAGCAGCATCCCTCTGTGTTTGAATATGGAAATCAACTATTAACTAATAAAAATAACTAAAAAGTGAGGCACAGAGAAGCCTTTGAGTGGGTATGAAATCTTCAGGGTAATTATGGAACCCACCAGTTAGGTGGCAGAAATCTTTGCAGGACCTTCACTCTGCAGAGTCACTGCTCTGGGAGGAGAATTACAGCCTGGAATTTCCAGACTGATTGGTTAATGAGGGGAGAGGAGATTTGGAACTCACCTTGCAATTTCCATTTTATCTCTGTCAGTTTTACGATACAGAAGCACATTCAGGATGTGTTAATAGGCAGAGTGGGCTTAAACTTCCCAGGTTCCAAATGCAGATGAAAGGCACAGATTTCACTCCTTGGGTTTCCAGAGCAAATGAAGGCTTTGGAGATGCAGCTGGAAACACCTGTGCACGTATTAGGAGCACCCAGGATTTTGTGGCTGGATGGGTTGGCTTAAAACAATGCAGGGAATTGCAAGTAATTGGCTTTTTGCATGGAAAGTGGGAAGTGATCTGCAGCATCTTCTGGATATTTCCAGGCTGGACATTCTCCTGGGAAATCCCCACTGCCTCAGATATAATTTTATGTGCCTAAATACCACCTCAAACCACTTACTTTTCAAAAACTATTTGATGTCTATAAGTCATAAGTGTATCCATGGAATATTTATCCTGTTAAAAATAAAGAGCAGAAGGAAACTCAGATTTACTTCATAGAAACAAATCCAGTATGGAAACCTAATGTTAATTCTTAATATCCCATACAGTTTGACTTCATTAAATGAGTATTTTTGCTCTTTTCAAAGGAAACTAATTGTTAATTAGCTGACAGTGTCGTTATGTTAGAAACTTTAATATTATTTAGTATCATCCTAAAAGTCACGTCCAATAAAGAAGACTGTCATGATAGAAACGTTGGAAAATGCAAAATATCTTAGGCAATTATTAATTATAAAAGTTGTTTGCAGAAACTTTGCCCGTGCTAGAAATTTCTGGAGGGTTTTAATACAAAAGGAATGAGGAGAAATTCTGACCTGCAGATAAATCCGAGGGTTGCAGGTATTCCCAGTTTTTAGGGGATAAATGTACTGATGAGAGAGGATTGTTAGGAAAACTGATGGGGTAGCCCAGCCTGTCTTTATTTCATCACAGAATCGTTCATGTAGAATAACAGACTTAGCAGTGCTGCTAAATGTCAAACCAGTATTTTTTTTTTAACTCTGTTTTGAAACCCTGAGGCGCTGAACTTGAATTTTCTCTCTCTTGAACTTCCTTATTTATTGCTCAATCCCGAAGCCATCCTTACTGCTGCGTTTCCAAGTGCCTTGGAAGTCTTCCTTTGGAATTAGCAGGATTCTGTGGCATTGGATTTGTCTTTTCCCCCCCACCCATCCATTGGCAGGCTCTGGGAGAATGATGTATAAAATCATAGCTAATGGCTGAGATACCAAATAAATGCCTTTAAATGCTCTTGTGAGCTTCAGAACTAAGTGGCAACAAATAAAATGAACGATTTAATAAGCCTGGAGACTTTTAGATAAAACAGGGATCTACTGGAGGATAAACTACTTAAAATTTCCCTTACAAACCGAGCCAGTTTCCCTGAATGCAGCCAGCAGAGGCAATTTTCTGTTAATTTTGACATCTCTACTATGCTTTCAGAGCACAAATTTTAATAATCCTTAGGTTTTGTTGCTTCCTGTATTGTTCCACGCATAAAATTAAAAGGAATCCATTCAGTGTGATAAAATCCTGGAAAATGAGGGTTATTTTCCCCATAACAGAATTCTGCAAGGAATAGCACCATTAACAGGAGATTTGCACTTGCACTAAAACCAGTGCAGACTTACGGGGTGAGTTAATAACTATTAACTTCCCAGTGGAACAAATGCAATGTCGCAAGATACTCCCTGGGAACTCAGAGTTGTTCTGATCTCAAACATTCGCTGGGATTTAGTGGGCTGGAAAAAAAAAAATAATGTCACTGTTACGGGAGTGATGCTGATTTTTCTCCCTGTGCTCTGCAGCCCTGAGGACGAGGAGGAGAGGAGGGAAGGTTTCTTCAGCGTTATTTTGTCATGTAAATCCGGGCAAGGCTTTGTCCCTGCTCCAGGGGGAGGAGGAGGAGGAGCAGGATGCTGCTGAGGATGGGTTGCTAGGAGAATCCCTAATAGTTCTGCTCACACTCTCGTGGCTTGCAGGAGTCCAAAAGCCACGGGACTTGCGCTGGAAGGTTTTTCATTTTTATGGGATTTTCTGGTAAATAATTTAAAGGGCAAGCTGTTAGAAACAAGGGTTTAAGGCAGTTCCTTATCGGCGTTGCTGTTGAATGCTAAGTTTAATTGTTCTTAGTTGACATCAATAGGTTTTGTGGGTGTTTAAGGGAAAGAAAACACAGGCGAATGACAGGGAAAAAGCAGTGCTGCTCTTCAGCTTTGCCCAACAGGGTTGTAAAAGTGTCAGAGCTCTGCACAGAGGGATCTGAGTGCTGAGAACACAGAATCATGGAATGGTTTGGGTTGGAAAAGACCTTAAAGATCATCTCGTTCCAACCCTGCCAGGGACAGGGACACCTTCCACTGTGCCAGGGTTTGCTCCAAGCCCTGTCCAGCCTGGCCTTGGACACTCTCAGGGATGGCCAGGCTGTGAGCACCTACAGGAACTGAAAATCAGAGATTTTCAAGCGTTGGGCGCAGAGGAAAAAGCAGATCAGCAGGTCCCAGCTCCAGGCTTTGATCCTGCATCCTTAATTGTGCTCTGCAGATCAGAGCATTCCCTTGGGAGTGCAGGTGATCCCTACAAATGGGAGGTGACAGTGACATTCCTGGGGTCAGGGCTGTTAGGGCATCCCAGCCTTGTCAGCTCTTCCCGCTTGGATCAGGGCTCCAGGCAGACCAGCTTGGGAGGGTGGGGAGTGTTGTTAAACAGCTCAGCCGGGGAATTTAGGTCTGAAACCTGACATCATTAAAAGGATGTTAACTGGGGAATGGGATCTGTCTAGATGTGTGTCTGCACTCCACTGCTGGCAGCAGTCACCACCAAGTAAGAGCTGTGTCATTTGTCACCTTCTTGAGGAGCACGTTCCCGAAGTTTCTGGTTTCAGGCAGGTTCTGGTTCTGCTGGAATTCTGCATTATCCGTGCACAGGTGGAGCTGAGCGTGCTGGTGTTGGGGGAATTGCACAGATCAGTCTGACTCCTGCTAGAGGATCGTACAAAAATCCCCATTAGTTACCCAAGAAGAGTTTTAGTGGAGCAAAAAGCTTCAGTTGCTGAGGGGAATTAGAGTCCCTAAAGCTGCAAAGCTTCCTCAAAGCTGCATCTAAGATGCTCTTGAAGTACTGGGAAGGAAGAGCCAAAGTCTTGTGTGAGGGGAAGTTGTCTTAAACTCCCCAAATCCCAGGTTCTCATCAAACAGGAGGACTCTGGGAGAGAGAGGGCTGATGGAAATTGCTCCTTCCAGGGAACAGTTTCAGTGCCATGTGGGAAGAACTACGTGGGGAATGAAGAGGGAAGCAAATACAACGTGGAGTTGCTGAGTACCTTGCTCCCGGGTTTTGTGGACCTGGGATAACGTGGAATAGGATTTTAAAATAAACCTGGTGTCCCTGCCCATGGCAGGGGGTTGGAATGAGATGATCCTTAGTGCCCTTCCAGCCCAAACCGCTCTGTGATTCTGGATAGGAATGATTAGGAAGTTCATTAAAGTAATAATTAAAGACCCTCTCAAGGATATTTTTTGGCGCCACAGCTGGCCACCAGACAGATAATTTGCATCACTTTTCTTGTGGCTTTGTGTGCTTTCATTACAAATCGTGAGTGCAGGAACGTGCCACGTTCTTCTCACCAACCTGCTCAAGTAAAACCCACGGATTCCTCTGGAATTCAGCAACTTGGGCTCGGTCTCCAGAAGGGATCAGTGTTATCACTGCTAGCAGGCAGCTCAAGCATAATTTCTGCTGAATTACTCTCTCCAGCAGTGGGATGTTTTATCTGTCTCTTTGTCAGCCCCGTGGAGATGTCGCTGGGTTTTATTTGCTGATGGCCTTGATACACAGAAATGGATTCAGCTGATCCACAAGTTACGTTTCTGCACTCGTGGATATCTCCTCATTCATTCCTCTTCTCTATTTGCAGGAGACAATAACGAACATAATAACAAAATGGGCATGAACAACCAATTACTGATGGTCGGAAGGAGACTTTGGACTTGTTGCAGATTTTGTGCTTATTCATAGATAAATACACCAAAATCAGGGATTTTACTGAATTCCCTCTTCTTCCTTCTCCCAGGAGGAAACTAACCAGAACTACTTGATGTGTTACTAACTTCTAAAATCCAGTCCTGAATTCACACACCTGCCTCAATGTATTTGTCTTGGGCATCGGAGAGCCCCTGTTCCAGCTTTTAAAAAGTCATTTACGCCACGGTTGGGCTTTGTAAGCTTTGACCTCACCAAAATTGTTCCAAGCAATGCGATCACAACCTTGACATGAGAATTGGGGAAAAGAAATGGAAGAGGAGAGAGAAGGGCAGCTGTAAAACAAGCAGGGAAGGGTGGGCAAAAGCACAAAACAAGTAACTCCCTTTTTTTGTGAGCTTGTGACAATTCCTCCTCGCTCAGACCAGATGGAAAGAGCTTCCTCTGCTTTTGTTTTTAAACTGGTTTAATTTGGTAACTACGTGGGCTTTATTTATAGGCTTGCTCCAGCAATCATGGGCAGGCAAAAATAACAGCAGCAACCTGCTTCTCTTGCCCATGGATGTCACCAACACGAGTCAAAGCTGGCGTTTCTGAGGTGGTGGACAACTGTTTTTGATATGGGCTGAGTCTGAGACCAGATATCAGCAACTCTGGGGAGTGGGACACGGTAGAGCTCCAGCACTTCCCTGCCAGGACAGAAATCTCTTGTGATGATTTAGAAGTTTGGGTCTGCACCTAAACATAGCAGGACTTGAAGGCTCTCAGTCTTTTTAATCCATCTCTTTAATTCAGGCTTTGAAAATGGCCCGTACTCCTCTATGCTCCTCTGGACCAAAACCCAATGGATTTAGCTGGAAAAAAATGGAGTAAAATCAGGCTCGGTGTCTTGTGCCACTGAAGGGGGAGAAGAACAGGCACAGAGGACACCAAATGCTGCTGTTTGATCACTGAATTGTTACTTTCACACGCTGTTCTCTTTGCCTGGGAGGCTTGTGCTGGGATGTCTTAATGGGAAGCAGTTTTCAGGCACCGATCACCCTGACACAGAGCAAAAGCACGAACAGGGTGAACTGTTCTCAGGAATATTAGGGGATCACTTTTCACCCTGAATGTAGTAAAATTGGAGTAAACAGCCTTCAAATGGGCATATGCCAGTACAAGAAGAGGATGCTCTGAGCACATTCTGTGTGGTCAATAACAATTTAAAATCGAGTGTCAATACCCAGGGAGTCCTACCTGTGCGTGTTCAGAGGTTATTTAGGATTTTCTAAGCAAGCACCGGTTTTTAGAAGGCTGATTGTGGACCTCCCACTGAATTTACCACTCTGAGATGATTTTTTTTTTCCTTAAAACATGCTCATGATTTCATTTTCATAAAGCCTATTTAATTTGCAAACTGATGAGTAAAATTACAAGGGAGTACTGGGCTATAAAATAGATTTGTTGCTTACATGTTTTTTAATATGTTTGACAAATTTTCAGCAGGTCTTTAAGCCGTGCCTGTCATAAAGCAGAATATAAGAGCTTTTTATTAATAGCTAGTTCAGATAATCACGTGAATTTTTTATGGTCTCAGATATTCTAGATTTACTGTCATTTCCTCAAGTGGGCATGAATTATGGGACTATACATCCCCAGTTCTCCCTGTCCTGTGCTCGGATAAGGAATGGCCTTGAGACATCACAGCTCAAGAGCTCTGTGGAAGTCTCCTTACGTTTTAGCAGGGATTTTTGGCAAGCTCACAGGTTTCCCTCACTGGTTTCCACATCACTCAAGGCAAAGGACTGGCATGGCTAAGTTTGCTTTTAAATCCTCCAGAAGCAAGCATTAGTGTCGGCATTTCCCTGCCTCGAGCGCAATCCCTGGCTGAGGTTGGGTTTTTGGGTTCCCAGGCAGGGTCCTGGTGGCAGGCAGTGGTGTCTGGTCACTGGTCTGGGAGGTGACGCACGCTCCGTGACTCGGCACTTGGGCAGCTCCTGGGCTTCAGCACCACATTTTCCTTCCCTCTGTTCCTCTCCACTGAACTCACCACTCTTTTTTTTTTTTTTTTTTCCGAGTTAATTGTATCTAGACTAGAATAGAGAATATGCTGTGTGTGCCCCTCATGCAGAAGTGCTCCGTCAGGGCAGTGGTTAACTGGGGAAAAAGGCAGCGAGGACCTTACGAGCTCCTTGTTTGTGAGCTCAGACAGTACAAGGGTGCACTGAGTGCTGGCCCTCTTGATAAGGAACTGAACACTTTCTCTTGTGGTGCTCCTGCCCGGCTGGTTTTTTTATGTGTCAGTCCCAGGGAAAAGCACTGATTCCATCCAGGGTTAGAATTATCTCGAGCATCTTGTTCAAAACACACATCGTTAATAATGACCGAGTGCTAAAGAACAAACATTTTTCATCAAGGGCATTGTGACATCCTTACAAAAAAAACCCCAAAAAAAGCTGATTTAGTATCAGCTTTCCCCATCATGGGAAGGGAGGATGCTTTCAGTGCAACAGCACCTTAAACCCTGGAGCAGGAGTTTTATTTTAGAACTGTTGGAGTTAGAACAATTCAGTCTGAGTCTCTGGATTAGCAATCTACATTATGGATTTCTCCTGCAATCAGGGACCCTTATGCCGCCACTGTATAGCAGAATATCACCCTCCAGGTGATAAATTAGTAATACCTGAGCCCTGAGATATTCTCATCTAAATATGAATTTTTAATGCCAGGAGGAAAAATTCCAGCTTTTAACTTAGAACTGTTATTTGTACTCGGAGGGAACAGATCGTTGTAGTCCAGGCAGCCAGGCACGGGCAGGCTGGTGGAACACCAAGAGGCATCACACCAAGAGTGAGGAGATCCATTCCTCTCCCTGATTCCCTGTTTTTACTGTTGGTCTGTTGGCTTGCAATTTGACATTAAATTAATCCCAGTCCGTGGCTAGGACATAGTTGCATATCATGTGATTGTTTTTATTTATTTATTTCTTTATTTTTAGCGTGGATTTTTTTCCATCTAGAAGCCAGATTTTAACCTTGATACATGCAGCATTCCTGGCAGCCCGGTAAATCCGAGCAGGATCCAGCACTTAAGCTGAGGGAATAAATTCCCCGTTTATATCAGACGTGACCTGTTACTGGGTTGCCTTTCCTTAGCACTTGCCAGCATTCGGCTGGGGGAAAAAAGGAAACGATTCTCCGAGGCTGGGAAAAAACAGGTCTTCCCAGACTTCCCGGTCTTAGAGCCTAATGAGTTAAATTCGCCTCCGTGCAGGATTTTAAGCTGCTTAGACACGCAAGGTCAAAGCAAAGCGCTCCATTCCCCGTTCCGACTCGTGGCTGAGAGGGGGGCACAGCTCCCTTGGGACAGAGCCCTCGGGAGACGGTGACATAAGCAGGGAATCTATTCCCCGCTTCCAGCAGTGCAAGATGTCCCTGTTTTGCCGGGGCTGGCGGCCCCCCCGCCTCGCCCGGGCAGATCCCATGGAACTGCAGTCCTGCATCCCCTGGCTGCCGTAACTCCCCGTAAAGCCGGCACGAAGTACAGGCGCCGAGGGCACGGCCGTGCATTTCTGCTCGCGAGGGAGGCCAGATGGAATCGCAGAGCGGGAAGCTCGGGATGCCTTGCAGGATGCAAGGGCTGTGACTTTGGGGATGGTTCCCTGTTACCTTTTGTCCCGTTCTCCTACGGCGTTTCCACGGCATCCCCGATTGCTGTGTGGTCGGTGATGATGGTGATGGGGGACTCGGGTGTGTTAAATCGGGAGAACCCTGCACAGTTCACGGAATAGCCGCGGCTTCGGTCCCCCGAGGAGGATTTTTGGGTTGGTTGGGCTTTTAATGAAGTGCTGTACTGCAAGTTCAGGGATGAACACATCCCGTGTTCCTCCATCGCCGCTGTACGGACACTTCATTAGGACGGCTGAAGTTAATAAGCAGCGGTAGTTCCTCGCCATCAGCCATGTGAAAAGCCAGAGCACTTCGTGCATCCTCCAAAAATCCTCCAGCTCCCCCTCTCCCCTCCCAGGCACCGCTGGAAGGGGAGCAGGCATAGAAACGCTGGTATTTTTCTAGAAGAAAGTCGCGTATCGGGATATTCTCTCCTTATCTGTCGCCAAAGTTACTGGATGCAGGAGCTGTTCCCAGGCAGGCAGATACGCTATTGCATAACGCTGGCGCTCAGCGCCAGCCTTTTTCCTCCTCATCCCTACGAAGTTTTCCCGCTGGCGGAACCAGCGGACGGGCTATTTCGGGGGGCTCGCTCGGCGCCTTACCTTGTGCTTCCTCACGCAGAAGCGGCGGTCTGGGCGAGCATCTCCCTCCAGCCGCCGGGGCGAGCTGGGCGTCAGAGCCTGGGCGCCGGGGCGCATCTGCCGCCGAGCCGCCGAGCCGCCGCCGCCGCCGCCGCCGCCGCCGCCGCGCTGCCCCGCTGCCCTCATGGGCTGCGGCGGGGGCTTCGCTGTCGCGGGGTCCCCTCGGCCGGGTCCCCGCCGAGGGGAACTTGTTGAGCGGGACCGGCGGGCGTCCCCCAGCCGGGCGGGAGCGGGGAGGAGGAGCCGGGGGCCGGGCTGGCGGCGGGGGCGGGCGGGGGAGGTGGGATGGGGCGATGCTGGGGCGGCCGCGCACAAGGAGGGGAGAAGCGAGGAGCCGGCGCTGAGAGCGCTTCGTTTATTCCTCTGGTTCCTCCTCTGCGCGGGGGTTCATTAATGACAGAGCCGTGCACGCCATGCCCGCGCACCCCGGGCTTCCAGCGGCGCTACGGGAGCGATGGAGCAGCCGCAGAGTGGGTGATGCTGATCCATCGGGAATTTCAGCGAAGCGCTGGGTTAAAGCTACACGGCTGCCTTTCAGTGGGAGGGAAAGTGTTTAAGGTGCTAAAGGAGTAGCTGCTCCCATTTGCTTTTAAGCCTTGTATAAAATGGACGCAAGTTCAGAGCGAAGCAGTTTGGCAGAGGGGATTGATAAACGTGATAATCTGTGTAAAACTTGAACCCCAGTCTTTTCTCATTTTACGGAGAGTTGAACAACGTTCTTAAGTGAAAAGCAATTAAATTTTTTCACTAAAAAAAGAAAAAAGTTGGAAGTTAAATAGGTCGTGTGTATTTAACCTGAGTGATAGACAGAAAATGCCATGAGAGGCACGAGAATTGGTCCGAGCTGGGACGCGTTGGGTCTGTGTTTCATCCTGAGATTCTCTGGAGTTTTGGTGTTCAATAAAGACTTTCCAGCAGGAAACTCCCCTAGCCCAGGTGCCAGCAGGTGAGGGCCACAGAGCTCCTCTGTCCCAGCACTGCCTTCAGCATTGATGTCAGTGAGGGGTATTGATTTGGGGGGCTACTGAAGCGACCCCTCATTTGAAAGGGCAGATGAGAGCGGCTGGACCAGCCCCAAAACATTCCGCCACCACCGCCGTGCCACAGCTGGCAAGGACAGCCGAGCCGGGCACCGGATGAGTCCGGGCATCCACGGACACGATGCAGCAGAAACACTGGCTCGAGTCCTGGGTGTATTTTGGAGTTAATTATGTGGAGCAGCCCACTGCAGCACGGAGCGGCCGCGGCTGCGGCAGCGGCCGGGGCAGCGCGGGGCTGCCGGCCGGGGCACGGGGCTCTGCTGGGGCAGCGGGTCCGAGCGGCTCCGCCTGTCACACAGCTCGCCCTGGGGATGGACTCACGGAGAGCCTGGCTGCTGACATCGCCTTCTGCCTGTGCAGGGCTGCATCGGAGCAGTGTTCAACAAACCAGACAGTCAGCAGAGGGCAGCTCCGTTGTTCTCCCTGTCTGCTACCTGGCCAGGTACTCCCCTTGCCCTCTCCCCTCTGTTCTTTATCTCTGCTGCTGGTCCCCAAGCCAGGGGTGTGCGCCCCAAATCGCCTACTGCTCTGCCCTGGGGTAGGGACTGTGACACGGCCTTGTCACGTCTTTGACCACACTTAGCATCTCTTGTGATATTTTATCAGAGATTTTTGGGTTTTTTTTTTTCCAAAGAACTTAAATATCGACCTGCTTATTGATGCAACAGCAACCACCACGCTGTTGTTTTCTTCTTTCTGGGTTTCTTCCCAGCAGTGCTGACTTGCTGTGTTCCAGGTCCTCTGTGGATTTGTCTCTGCAAAAATAAATGTGGTTTTGGCTGCAGCCTGGATACAGACGTGGGTAAAATTACATGGTAGGGTGACCACGTCTGAAATAACGCAGGCTACTTCCTCAGAGCAAACAGATCAGTGCTGGGAGATGCTGTTGCTTTTTCGCAAGCTGAAAGTGTGAGTTTATCCAGCCCATGATTACTGGAAGCAAATACTATAACTCGATGTCCTGAGTGACTTGAAGGGAGAATCTCTGTGACAGAAGCAGCAGTTAAACATCATTCTTGTCTTCTCCATAATGATATTTAGAAGCTGTTGTCTCAGGGCTGATTAGTCTTGCACAGCATTATGCATGTGCCCCACTTACAAACTGTGCAGCATCTTCTGGAGGCTTTTGGGGAATTAAAAAGTACTTTCTGATGTGGACCGGATTCATGTGTAACTGCTGACACCATTGGCGTGTACGGGGATCTTTAAAATCGGGGTTTGTGAAAAATAAAGTGGTTTGTGATTGTCATGCTTCATGTTACTGTAGCATGTTACGTAGAAGTAAATACACTTCAAAATGCTTCATCATCCTGTTTTTAGCCAGCTTTTTAGCCTTTAAAAATGCTGAGCACAACTGTTGCATAGTGAAATGTAGTGTTGAAGAGATGCTTGAGAGGGGAGAAGAAGGGTGGTTGGGCTTCAACCTGGGAGGGTGCAAAGAGAAAAGGGACAGTTAATTGTAGTTGTTCTAGGTTATAAATGTATTTCTCTCTCATGGAGCGTCCACCTTCCCAGATTGGCTTTTTCTCCCTGTGTCTGTCAGGGAGGAGTGAACACTGCTTGGGGCTGCAGGGCTTCCTTGTCGTGACATGTGCAGGTGGAAGTCCTGCCTTGGACTTCTGGGGGGAGTGAGAAAACCAGGGATTGGAGAGCAGTGAGGTGGATTTTTAGTGGCGTTCCCTGTGGGGATGTACAGTAGAGGGGCCCTTCTCCCTCACTGCTAATTGCATAGTAAATTCAGAGAGGCACCTGTGTGTCTGTTTAGAAACATTCATCACACACAGCCTGGTGTTACAGACTTCAGGTTTTACTTGGTTTTTTTTCCCCTTACACTGAATTTCTGAGGACACATCTGGATGACTGTGGGAGGGTCAGCCTGGCAGGTCCTCCCCACACTCAGGTTTTGGCTCAAGCTGTGCCTTGGTGGGATTTTTTTTGCTGAGCAGTTGCTTTGTAGGATTATGCTCCTCTAGAACATGCAGGTCCTACAGTGGAACACTAAAATGTAATTTTTTGGGTCAGTCAGTGAAGTTCTTGTGGAGGAAAACTCGGCTGCAGCTCAGGGAAGAACACGTGGCAGCCAGAGTTCCAGTTACCTGCCAGGTGTGGTGGGGAAGGAGGATGAAAAACCAGCACCAATGGGATTTTCAGAGCTACGTTAAATAAATCATATTAGGAGGCATACTTTAAATCCCAACACTACATGCCTGAGCTGGGTTCTCAGAGATATTAATTCTTTAGAACCAGGTGAATTTATGGCAGAACTTCCCAGCTGTGTTGGAGATGAAGGAAGGGTGAAGTTCACTTGATTTGAAGCAGAGCTGTGCGCAGAGCTGTGCCTTTTCTCTCTGTAGACTTGGGACCGATGCTGTCATTCTGTCTTTGTTAAAACCAAGTATTTTTGCATAGCTGAGCCTTCATTCCCATTAATTAGGTGTTGTTTTTCCCCATGCCTTTAGATGATAACTGCCTGACTTTCTGGGCTAAATCGGTAATTTCTTTATTTATTTCCTCCAACCTGCCACTGGAAGAGAAATGGAGGGGTGTGAAATGTGCACCTCTGCTCCAGCTGAGGTGAGGGCAAACTTGGCTGGAATTTCAAACAGGTCTTCATGCCCTCAAATCCTTGGAGGTGCTCCTTGCTTTGCGGGAATATATTTTGGGGGAGAAATAAGGTCTCTTGGAGTCATGTTTGGCAGAAATTTGGGATGTCTGCTGGAGTGTCTTGCTCCATAATAAGTCTTTTCCATGAGCTTGGACAGTTCATTTGAGCCTGTGCTGATGTCTGTTCTTTATCTGTGAAGTGCTAATTCCACATCTCTTTACTTAAAGGAACATTTGGAAGAGAAAGTGGATTTAAGAATATGTGTCTAATACCCATAATACCTGCGTGCAGCTGAAATATTAAACAGCTGATTGAGGGAACTGCTCTTTGTGGGTTTTCTGCTCGGAGAAGAAAAATGCCGAGTAACCTCATTAGCTCTGATGGTTATTTCTGTGCTTCGTTGGGATAGGAATGAGCAGGGTTTCGTTTTCTCTCTCAATTCCCCGTTGTACAGATCGTTGGAAGAAAAACATAACAGCAGGTCTCACCAGCTAAAGCTGAGATTTTGGGTTCCAGCTGAATGCTGCCTCATCAGGAGCCCAAATTGCTGGAGATGTCAAGAAAATCTGAATTTTCTTGGGACGGGAGTGGGAGTTCTGTCATATTTTCACTGTGTTTACAGTTCAGAAAGGTTCCTTCTCAGCACACAGATGGTTTTGGGGAAGGGAACTAAGCTGATGATTGGGAAAGCTTTGGTTGTTCTTCCAAGGATGGAGGTTCTGAGCTGCTCTCTCATGGTGTGGAATCACTTCCCTGATAAAGATGTTCTCAGTAGATGCCAAATTCTGGTCCCATTTTCATGCAGCCTGTACAGTTGGGAAATAAATGAGGGTCTGGGAGAGCAGGTGATGTATGAGCCCCTAAATGGCTGCATTTTGTTCATATTTGAAAGGCAGTTCAGGCTGTCGTCGTTACTGATGGCTTGTGCTTTTAGAGCCCTTCTTTTTGCATTTCAGAAATCCTTTGTGCCCATCTGAATAATAAATCACCCTGGTTGATTTGCTCACCGAGAGCAAATGGGAAATTACACCCTTGTTAAGATGTCATGAGGAACTGGAATTGTGGGGGAATGTTTTTAAAGGAACATTCTGCCAACTTTATTAATATTTTGCTTTGCCTCGTTTATTTTATGACCTTCCCGAATTCCAGGGTTTTCTCTCTGGCTGCTTTATGGCAAGGGGAAAACATCCTGCCCTGCTTAAAAATAAAAAATAACAAACCTGGTTATACTTTTGATTGCCTTTAGACAAATGATTTCAGATTTAAGCACCTAATGAAATGTGGGATGAGCACGAATTCCATCTTCAAACTCAAGTTATGGGCAGAAAAAAAGCAAATCCAACAAATAATGGGGATACTTGCATCTGATTCCTATTTGCTCTTCGGTGGAATAATATATTATTTATACAACATTGATTTCATTAGATGGAGGATTTAATGCAACTTTTCTGTCAAATTGGAGAACATTCGATGCTGTAAAGTCATGTAAACTCCCAAAGCCTCAGGAAGGTTTTCTCATTTGAAATATTGAACTATTTAAAATTTGAACACGGCATAAAAATACAGACTTTCCTGTGCTTTTGCATGTTGCCTTCAATTTAGAAGCCCAGAGAGCAGCCTGGCCCTAATGCATAATGCTTACCAGAAAAACACAAGCTGAAATTAAATGTGTTAAACAAGTGAAAATGCAAATCCTGCAAAATTATGGAAGAGAGACATAATGAACAGTGCAAATAGAATTAAACTCATCATTTCTATCAGTGCTCTGAGCCTAAACCAAAATTAAGTGTTTTGGCCATAATGTTCAGAAATGAACTCTTCAGTGTAGTTTCTAAAATCCCCAAGCAGGTGCCAAAATAAAATTGCTCTTAATAACTTTGATACATGACAGAGAAGTATGATGGCAGTGAAAAAAAAAAGGGATATAAAGAGGCAGTTTGCAGCATCATGGGCACCTAAAATTCAGCCATATGCTCACAATTAAGAGTTTCTCCTCCCTCACTTATTTTTTTCTAAATAAAATGACCTAGAAACTTGCCTTGTGCAAAGAAGAATATGCTAAATTCCTGATTGACTGTGCAAAGACCTAATTCTTTTGTGTATTAAAATGTCTGTGACTGAGTTTTACCTTAAGAAAGGAACAGAAGTTATTTTGCCAAGTCTGGAAATCCTAAAAGCCCGAGATATTTCATAAAGTTGTGTTCTCAAAAATATGGGAAGCCTGATAATGACATTAAATGAGTTTACAATTGACAGCAGAGGCCACGTGAAGTCCTTCTTAATCCTTGCTCTGTGGCTCTTCAAACCACAGTGCAGGAAAAATGTCTCTGTCCTTTATGGCTTGGGGACACTGAATTAAAAACCTTTCAAAGCGGCGCCACATTTTTATTTTCTTCAATTTTTAACCAAGTTCAGGACTTTAAATATTAAATACCTAGCAGTGGTTGAGGAGCATGATTAGCAGCTGCTTTATATCCAAGGGCTGTCCATCAGTATTATGGAAGAGCCCAATAACTGGAAGGGGCTGCTGGGGAGGAAAAGGATGAAATCTCTGAAAACCCAGAAATAAAGTTATGATTTGATGGCAATGTGGCACTTCCTCAGTTTACTTCTGGGAATTCTAAGTAGTGCCCCAATAATTTGAGTGTATCCACACCCTTCCCTTGTCAGCGTGCTTCTGCCCGAGCCTGGATGGGGGAGTTGGTTGGATGGGAGGTGGAATGGCTGCTCCTTGTGCTGTTATAGGACACGAAAGAAAGATGAGAGACTCCAAATGTTTCAGAAGGCAAAGAGCACAGAAAAAAGACTTTATTGTCTAATTCTTACGGCCTTTTATAAGGTGTTCTGATACAGACTTAACATGATCAGTGAATAGGAACAACACCTCTCTAGTGCCATTGGTTGAACTGGAGAAACAGCAAAACACCGCCTGGAGAAAGATTGTTTGGAGAAAGGAGAGTTGTTTGCCAAGATTGTTTTGAGAAGAAGCTTTCTTGAGAAAATTTTCCTTGGGAAAAAGTTAGCAGCTGCTAGCAGGCTAAAATCTCTCAGACCCAGAAATATCAGGCCCCCACACTCCTTGTCTCCTAACTTTCCTCCTCCTGACCTTGTGCATTCCCTTGTGGAGCTGCCTTTGCTGCCTGTCCCCATGGCTCCTGTAGGCACAGCTCCCATCACTCCCCGGGTGGGAAAAAGAAACATCAAGACTGAAGTCCCATCTCATATTTGTTTGAAGTTCATCTCCTGCTGGCTTCAGCAGCTGCTTCCTGGTTCTAACGCAGTGAAATTTGTGAGCAGCAGCTGTGCACTCCTTTCATCCCCGCTGCTGGGGATTTGGAAACCTCAGGAAAATGTAAATCCATCCACGCTGTGCCTTCTTGGGAGAATCCGGGACTTTGTGGTCAGTTCTCAGGAGGGAACTTCTCCGTCCGTTGTCACAGAGTAGTTTAGGTTGAAGGGACATTAAGGCTCGTGGCAGGGACACCTTCCATCATCCCAGGGTGCTCCAACCTGGCCTTGGACACCTCCAGGGATCCAGGGGCAGCCACAGCTTCTCTGGGCACCCTGTGCCAGGGCCTGCCCACCCTCCCAGGGAACAATTCCTGCCCAATATCCCATCCAACCCTGTCCTCTGGCAGTGGGAAGATAAAAGGCTCTCTCCGTCTTTCTTCCAAGCTCTCTTTAAATACTGAAGGCCACAAGAAGTTCTCTTTGGAGCCTTTTCTTCTCCGGGCTCTTTGGTGGCCCTTCTCGTTCCTCCTGCCATCTGTAATGGCCCCTCAAGCTGTGGAGACTCCGTTTATTTATGGGATTGTTTTCCTTCTCTGTGAGCTGATGGAAATCAAAGCTTTCATTGAAAGGAAAGGTAGGAAATGTCACCAGGGCTTTGTCCGAGCTCGTCTTGTCCTCAGGATGATGAGCTGGAGTGATGAGCTAACGAGCTTTGTTTGGAAGCATAATCTTGTTATTTCACATCAATTACCGAGTGACAGATAGGATCTGCGGCAATTGATAATCCAATGAGGGGCTTGATGTCCTGTGGGAGAGCTCCTGGGGACTGAGGGTGGTGACAAATGGACAGGAGGTGGCACCATGAAAGCTGACACATCTTGTGGCTGGGACAAGGGACATCAAGTCTTGGGGGGAAGAAAGGACAAACCCCTTGCTCTTCTCACTGCAGAATCCCAGGACGGTTTGGGTTGGAAGGACCTTAAAGAGCATCGAGTTCTACCCCTGCCATGATCCCAGGTAGCTCCAAACCTCATCCAGCCTGGCCTTGATACTCCACAGCAGCTCATTTAACAGGCAATTCGTGATGTGGGGTTTTTCATAAAATTTTAGTTTAGCTAAAATTTTAATAAAAAATATCACATCATGAATTTTAATAGATTTTAATAACATTTTAGTTTAGAACTTGAGATTTAAAGTATCCTTTTGTTTCTTTGTTTGGCCTTTTTTTTAATGTTTTTTTCTTAAATTTCAGGTGTTATCAAAAGTTACAAGGACAAGATTCCTGCCTAGGAGAAAAAAAAAACCCAGTAACTAGAAAAAGCAGAATGCTTGTACATGTTAATTTTTCCATTTATTAAGGAAAGAAAGAGTTTTAATAATTCACAGGGATGCAATGAGTATTTGCCTTTTATATATTCATATTTATCACTTGGCTTGAATTGTAAACATATTAATTCCTGCCTAGCAGTTAATGACTTTGGGTAATGTTTGTGCTCTCTTTGTGCAGAAATTGTCCATATAGCTCACAGTTACTTATAGGGACAACCTAATCAGAGCTACTTCCTTGGCTCTGAAAAACATTTTGTCTTGCTCTAAGTAGCTTTTCCGAGGTATTTTTTAAAGCATTTTTAAAATAATGCTTCAATTTACCTCCTCAACAGATGATGAGTATTTTTCAGCCAGGGGAAGTTACAAATCCCGTTTTTGCCAAATGTCAGGAGTGGGATGAGTGTTGTAGGCTCTGCCATAACTCAGGGTTGGTTGATTTTCTGCTCTGGTTTTGGATGGTATGCCCCCCCCAAAATTAGTTGAGATGGATTTAAATGCATGGAAATTATGCCAGGAAAAGTACTTCCCAAATAATGGCACTGTGGTATTAAAGTAGGAATAAAACATTTCACTCACGTTTTGAGATCTAAAGATGGGCCCTGGGAATAATTGGGGTGTTTTGGGGTTTTTTTTTTTCCCATATTTTGTATTTTTAATATTTCTAAGTAGTACTGTAACATAGAGAAATATAGAAATATTTGAATTCTATGATATTTTAAGTATAGAATCACACAGTGGTTTGAGCCGGGAGGGGCCTTAAAGAAAATTTAGTTCCACTCCCTACCATTCCATCAAGGTTTTGCAGTAGCCTGTGTGCTGGTTTTAGTGGGTTTTTTAATTCTTTCTTAATATTTATTTTAAATTTGGAATCTATCCCAAAGCTGCTTCACCTTTGCTGGTTTGATTTTACTTCCCCTTGGGTCAGATTCCTGGATCTCCAGGGTTGGGATGGGAAATCCTGGGTGAGTCTGGGCATGAACCTGAACATCAGAACCTGGAGAAGAGATTCCTGTTCTTACTGCCCCGATGGGAGGAAAAAAGTCTGGGAAAAAGGGATGTGTCATGAGATATCCGTGCATTTTCATGGAATGGTGTAGGAAGGCTGAGCTGAGCTCTTTGAGCAAACCAGCCCCTTCCCAGTGACATTCCCTGCCCTGCTCCTGCAGCTGATTTTCACTTTGGAATGTTTTAACCACTGATTTTAATCTTGCTTTGGATTTAATTGATTTTTTTCCAAGGAGAGATTAGTTCTCATTTAAGTGTGGACGTGTAATTAAAAAACCGTCTCTCAACTTAAGTTGCGTTTGCTGCCCACACGCCAGGGCTGTAGGTAGGGGAAAGCAATTCCAGAGCTGAATATCCATCTCTAATCCTGTTGTTAACGTGGGAGTGTTATTGTTAGAACGTGATAAAAGGACTCCTTATTTGGGAGGGATTTACTTCTTTCCCTTCTGATTTCTGCCAAAACAAAGTTGGGGAGGAAAATAAAATTCAGTTATGAGTCGGAATTTATTTCGGCGGTGGGAAACCGGCCCTTCAAAATGTTTTGTTGTTGCTGGAATACGTGGAGCGTGCTGGGTATCGTGAGGAAAATTGTCAAAACATGTTTCTCACCTTGGGTTTAGTGAGAAAATAAGGAAGTTGTTCTCCTGAAATATTTTAGGTGGGTTTTGTTTGACTTGCAAGTACAGAGAAACCTGAATTAGCTTCATCTGGAGGCAGCAGAGCTTCCTGAGCGAAAATTCTGTTCTTTCCTTCAGGAGGAGATCCCTGGAAGTGTCCAAGGTCAGGCTGGACAGGGCTTGGAGCAGCCAGGGATGGTGGAAAGTGTCCCTGCCCATGGCAGGGATGGAACTAAAGGAGCTTTCAGGTCCCTTCCAACCCAAACCTGTGTGGGATTCCACGGAACGGAGAAAGAATGAGATGTGTTTAACGTATTCCGCTCGTTTCTTAACTTCCAAGTATGTTATTGATTCAAGATCAATATAAAAGCAAAAATCTTGCGTGTGACAGGAAATTCCTGGGTCCACACTGGCTCATATAACCTCAGGAAGTTTGTCCTTTAGCTCGCTGATGGTCTCCTTTTGTCCTTTTTGGGATTTCTGCTGAGTTCAGGTGGGAAGAGGATAAAGAGCCTTTTATCAGCGGCATCCTGTTGGAGCTTACTCTGCTGAACGTCTTGGTCATCGTCCCAAATCGTAATGAAAGAGGGGTTTCATTAATTCGCTTTTCCGCAATAGAAGAGTTCATCTCCTTTTGCTTAGATTGCAGCTTAGAGATTGATTTCATATTCTTTTCATGAGGCACCTTTGAAGCTCTTCTGGAGTCTGCACATTGTTTAGCACTGGCTTGTCTGCGAGAATCCCCCAAAGTCTCCTGAGTTGCTGCGAGTTTAATAAGAAACAAAATTCAAATTTAATAATGTTAGGGAAGAATTGGGTCATTCTTGGAGACTCAGCCCACATATCCTCGTGTTCAGATTCTGCAGATGAGGCTCCCTTTAATTAAATGCAAAGTATTAAACAGGTCTGTGTTCCTTGAGAGGGCATAAAATGCAGATATGGCTGCTTCTCCAAACACCTGCAGACAGCTCCTGGAAAATACAGATAGCTGGGCTTAGGGATCTCTGTTGGAAAAGGGAAAGGCTGTGGAGGTTTTCCTTTGCAAACCTTGCGCACATTTTATAAAACTGAACAAGCTGCAGAAGTTACAGGTGAAGTGAAATTGTGCAAGGTGAAGTAAAATTGTGGGACAAGGATAAAACTCCTCTGCTCTGCTCTGGAGCTAGGCTGGGAGAATTGGGATTGTTCAGCCTGGAGAGGAGAAGCTCCAGGGAGAGCTCAGAGCCCCTGGCAGGGCCTGAAGGGGCTCCAGGAGAGCTGCAGAGGGACTGGGGACAAGGAATGGAGGGACAGGACACAGGGAATGGATTCCCACTGCTTAAGGGAAGGGCTGGATGGGAGATTGGGGTGGAATTCCTGGCTGTGAGGGTGGGGAGAAGCTGGGCTGGAATTCCCAGATTTTCTGTGTCTGCCCCTGAATCCCTGGCAGTGCCCAAGGCCAGTCTGGACATCAGGGTTTGGAGCAGCCTGGGACAGTGGAAGGTGTCCCTGCCCGTGGCAGGAGGTGGAAGGAATGATTTGGGAGCCAAATTCCAAGGGAAGAGCCAGGTAAGGTGAGGACATTCCTGTAGGCAGAGAAGAGTATTACTGGGTATTAATGCTACTGGGAATTAATCTTTTCAGCTCCTCTTATCTGTCAATATTGGAACAGGAATTCTCCCTTGAAATGTGACCTGTGTGGAAATTGTATTTCTCTTATTTACCGCATTGATACATGCATTTGTGTAAATGCCATTAATTTTCTGCCATAACATAAAATATACGGAATAAAATACATACAGAAAAGTACAGAAAAGTGAGCTTGAGTCAGAGAAGTCAGAACAAAGGACCAGCCTGTGATCAGTCTTTGTGTATTTCATCGCTTCTGCTCTTTGGGGAGGAGGGAATGAGAACATTGCCTGTGCTGGGGATTTCATTTTGATATCGTGCAAATGTGGAGAGAGCCCTGCCTTTATTTCCCCCACTGATGAGAGCCTGGCAGTAATTCCTGTCTGCAAGGGCTGGGTCACCTTCTGCAGCTGGGAGAGCTGGGAACATCAGAGCCTGCATCCCATAAACCTTCCCACATCCACCGTGTTCTGTCCCAAAACCTCGGGAAGGGAGCGGCCCCCGGGGTGCGGAGTGTGAGGGTTGATGTGCTGAGTGAACCGAAGGTAGGAATTAATTACAAAATGCAAAAGCTTCCCCAAAGAGACCTCCTCCTGCAAGGAGTTTTTTTAATCCAGGGATCTCTGAGCTGCGTGGTTTCATCAATTAAATTTGGATTGCTCACATTTCTTATCTGTGCAGCTCGCTGAGCCCCTCAATAAAGCAGTTGCTAAATAATTTACATTAAAACAGGCGGAGGAGAAGCACCAAAAAGTGGGATCATTTGTCTTCAAAATGGCTGTTGCTTTGAGGAGTGTATTCATCTGGCAGCATCACCTGTCTGGTGTGAAGATTATCATTTAAAAGATCATTTCTCTTCCTCTGATTCCCATAATTTGTCACAGCGATCCCTCAGTGCTGCAGGGACAACATCCCAAATACCTGTGGGCTATCCCAATCCCACTGGGATTGCAGTGCGTTCCTAACTGGGAATGCCACTTCTCTCCAATTATTATTCCCTTTTAAAAGTTCTTTTCCTTCGGTTCTTCTCCTGGTCTGCATCGAAGTTTTTTTACGTGGCTTCCGACATTAATTGTGTTTGCTAAATAAAATAGGGATTCTCACTGTGATGGGTTTGCTTGTATTGTTCCTCCTCAGTGACTTTTTGAAGGGAATATCTACAAGGGCGTGGAGTGACAGCAAAACAGGGAATGGCTTTGAAATGAAGGAAGGGAGATTTAGATCGGATATTAGGAAGAAATTCTTCTCTGTGAGGGTGGTGAGGACCTGGCATCAGAGTTATATTCCTTATTCAGTGCTGCATTTTTGCAAAATTATTTTAAAACATTTTTTAATGGCTTTTCCTTTTTATTTTTTACTGTTTGAGAACTGGCCATTCCCATAAATACAGTTATTTTCTGTGTTTTATGACTGCATTTATAATTTTATTAGCGGCATTAACAGATGTGTAAACCAAGATACCTGAAACTGATTTATTGAGGCCAGTTCTGTAGATTTTCAGTCAAATAATGTTTAGTGTAGCAGAGGGAGGGGGAAAAAAAAAAAACAAAACAACCAACCATGAGGGAAGGCAAGTGCATTTAGAAGACCAGAAATAAATGTACTGACCTTGAGCACTCCTGAGCACTGTGGGTTCCACTGAAGGGCACTGTTCAATACTGACACTGTGTGGAGCTTTTAAAAGAGAAGCTTTTTTTTTTTTTTTTTTGGTTAAAATTGAACTTTTTTTTTTTTCTGTAAAAGAGCCTTAGAAACATGATAAATGGTGTTGCTAAAACATCTCATTAATTTTTTCGCCTGCTTTTTACAGAAGTTGGTGCAAAGCACTTTTGAATCGGGCAACTCTTTGTGTCTATTCCCAACTGTGTTATCACCGACTTCCTCACAAATAAACCTTTTTGCAGAGTGAATTTCAGTTGGGCTGCCGCGATCTTGGAGTCACAGAATCATGGAATGGTTTGGGAAATCCTCAAAGCCCATCCCATTCCACCCCACCCATGGGCAGGGACACCTTCCACTGTCCCAGGCTGCCCCAAGGTCCAGCCTGGCCTTGGACACTCCAGGGATCCAGGGGCAGCCACAGCTGCTCTGGGAATTCCAGCCCAGCTCCTCCCAGCAAGGATTTCTTCCCAAAATCCCATCCATCCCTGCCTTCTGGCAGTGGGAAGCCGTTGTCTTGTGGAAATATTCTCTCTCCATCTTTCTTGTCAGCTCCTTCAGATGCAGAAGGCCACAGCCAGGGCTGGATTCCGGTTGGGATCTCTGTGAAAACCCTTTTGCTTTTCTTCCAAAGGAGAAAAGCATTCCTCCTGCATTCACTCCTGCAGGGACTCAGTGCTGGAAGAGTTTTCCTTTTAAAACAAGCTTTTCTATCAACTGAGATGGAATTGTCAGAGCTCAAATCAGGATCTGTAAAATACTTTTTGAGGTAAAACACGGTTTGAAGACTAAACAAGCTGCTGTTCACCTCTAAGCTCCTGTATCAGAGCTCTGCATTTTGCGTGGACTTCTCCTGCCTTGGAAAACCTAAAATCGGTTCTGCTGCTTAGGGAGGCTCTGAACTCCTGAAGTCACATCAGGTAAAGGAGGTGGCACATCTTTCCCAGGAGCTCTGGAAGCAAAACTTGTCACTGAAAATATCTTAGTGCATCTTGATTGGCAAAAAGATGCTTCAGAATAACGTTTGTGGCAGCAGGAAAACGCCCAAATATTTATCGCTGCCTTTACTGCAGGTGTGAGCTTCTGTTCCTGCAAGGAAAAAAGCTCACATGTTTTATTCTCGTGTTCAAGAGGCAGGGTTTGGCCTAAGGAAATGGAATATTCTGTGTATTCAGTAAAAAATGTGATAAGTGGGAACGTTTTGCACTTGTTTTTATCCTGCTGCTGTAGCCACGAAATCATCCTGTCGTCTCTGAAGGCGCTGCCGAATTTACTGTGGGATTTTTCTATTACGGGAAAAGAAATGTTTGTTTTAATGCTGTGAGAAATACATGGATGAATTTTCTGTGCACAGAGAGAAATTTAGGGAGCCTTTGGGAGGGTTCTGCTTTGTTTTGGGTCTTTTTCCCGTCCTGGTGTGATGCTGCTGGGAAAAGCTTCAGGAATCAAACTCCCTTCAGGATGCCCTGGAAGCTGTAACTTCCATCCATTATCTTTATTTCAGGATATAAAGCATTCTTGAAAAGAAGGAATGATGGAAGATCCTCTGCCTTATTCATGCTGGGTTTTGTAATACCTTTCTACTACAAATTACATAAAATACATTATTGAAGTGAGCCAACTTGTCTGCAGACAAATCGGATTTTACATTTTCACATGGCAAAAAAGATGAAATTTGGGACATTTTAAACGTTTTAAGGTTGGATTTTTATCTTGTGAGTGCATAAGTGGTGATAATTTAATGAGTGATTTCTAGAATTGATAAAAATTGATTTTTAGTTCTTTATTTATTGCTAATATAAGCTGTAAGCAGAGAGAAAACTTTATTTTTTTTTTATCTTTACTAACTCTCTGGGAATCGTGAGGGAATTAAATCCTTTCCAACAAAGTAAATTCTATGGAAATGTTCTGAAAGCCAAAATGTAGTGAATTAATTCGAGTGATTTTGTTGGGGATTTTTTTTTATTATGCATTCATCCATTTATTTATTTAGCTGTGTAGTCTTTTAAGGCCACATAAGGAAAATTTAATGGAAAAAAAAATAGATGAAACTCAGACTTTTTCATTTATTCCTGACCGTGGCAACAGGGACATTTTAATGCGACATCACTTAGCTGAAGTTTGATTTCTCTCGATTTTCTCGCTATACATAAAGAGCTTAACATTTCCATTCAAATATTTCACCGGGAGAAAATGGACAAGGCTGTTTAAAACAGGATCTTTCATCCCTGAGGGAGAAAAGTGTTGGCATGTGTGGTCCCCCCTGCGGGGAATTCTCTTCTCATTCTGGAATTTCTCAGTGTTAATGTTACTTGTGGGGGTTATTTAAAAGGAAAATTTCCCTTCTCGTATCTGTACCAGAGCCATTTGAACACTGAGGGTTTTATTTTAAAGGTGATTTAGGAAAATAAGTCGTTTTGGAGCATTCCCAGGTCTCTTCAAGTTTTCCTTCAGAACTGAATTGTACAGAAATCCGAAGTAATTCCACAGTTTGGAATTGCTTGCTCAGTTTTTTAAGATAAAATGTGTTTCTAAATAATCAGGCACCCTCTATACAGAAAAAAAAAGAGATGCTTTGGTGTTGGGCTTAGGTTTGTTTTCTTTTAATGGAGCTGAATTTTCACTCATCCTCCTTGGGAGCTGGATCTGGCTTCCCTTTGGACAGGCCTGCAGATACCCTGGATCCCATGATTTTGCTTTGGGAAAGCTTCAGTCGTGGAAGAGAATCACAAAAGCATCCAGGATGGAAAACCTCTGTGAGATCATGGAGTCCAACCATCCCCCAGCACTGCCGAGGCCACCCCTGGTGTCCAAGGCCACCCCACGTCCCCAGGTGCCACATCCATCTGGACTTTAAATCCCTCCAGGGATGGGGACTCCAGACCTCCCTGGGCAGCCCCTTCCAGTGCTTGTAAATCATTTTGGTGAAGGAATTTTCCCAAATATCCACCCTGAGCCTCCCCTGGGCCAGCCTGAGGCCGTTCCCTCTCCTCCTGTCCCTGTTCCCTGGGAGCAGAGCCCGACCCCCCCGGCTGTCCCCTCCTGGCAGGGAGCTGTGCAGAGCCACCGGGTCCCCCCTGAGCCTCCTTTTCTCCAGGCTCAGCCCCTTCCCCAGCTCCCTCAGGAATTCTCCAGCCCCTTCCCTGGACACACTCCAGCCCCTCAGTGTCCCTCTTGTCCTGAGGGATCCGAACTGACCCCAGGATCTGAGGTCCCTCAGCAGTGCCAGCTCAGGGCGCAACTCCTGCTGCCTGTGGGCACACAATTCCTGCTGCAATCCAGGTGCCAGTGGCCTGGGGCACCCCTGGGCACACCTGTGACACACCTGGGCACCCCTGGGCACACCTGTGACACACCTGGGCACACCTGTGACACACCTGGGCACCCCTGGGCACCCCTGGGCACATCTATGACACTTCTGGGCACACCTGTGACACACCTGGGCACCCCTGGGCACCCCTGGGCACATCTATGACACTTCTGGGCACACCTGTGACACACCTGGGCACACCTGGGCACCCCTGGGCACACCTGTGACACACCTGGGCACACCTGTGACACACCTGGGCACCCCTGGGCACACCTGTGACGCACCTGGGCACCCCTGGGCACACCTGCGACACACCTGGGCACACCTGTGACACACCTGGGCACATCTGTGACTCACCTGGGCACCCCTGGGCACACCTGTGACACACCTGGGCACATCTATGACACACCTGGGCACCCCTGGGCACACCTATGACACTCCTGGGCACACCTGGGCTCATTCCAACCCCCAGCCCCCATCCTGTGGGCACTTCCCACCCCCGCTGGCCCAGGGTGACCCTCGGTGACCCTGGTTTGGAAAGAAACAATCCAGGAGAGGCCGGAATTGTAACAACCTGCTGGCAGAAGGCTTCTCTGGTGGATATTCTTTAATTATCTTCCTCCCTGTTTTGACCACCTCATTTCTGAGCTTTGCAGCAGGGAAAGGCTTCCAGGGTAAACCTTGCCACTATTTCAGTGAATAAACAGCTGATAAATGCCCAGGACGATGGAAACCCCTTGCAGGACTGGCTGGGTAAACACAGCTTTGCAATTATTCCCGTGGTTCAAATTGAAATTGATTTTTTAGAGAATTAGGTACTTTTTTTTTTCTTCCCCCTATGCATTGCTTCCAGTGCTGGTCTGTAGATGATGACAGTGATCTCCGAATACAGCTAAAGATTAAAAATCAACTTAAGATTAAAATCTAATCATGTTGTTAGCTACTGCTAACTAGTCAGTAGAGCATATTCAAAACACCTCGAGTACAAATATTGCCTCTAAATAATTACAAACCTTTATTAGCATTGCAATTAAAGAGTGTGCTGGCTGCAAGTGGTACCTCACAAAGAAAACGATGACTGGTAGTTTTACTTCCCTCCTAATATTAAATAGATTTTTCCTTCCTAGCAGGAAGTGGTTTGCAGGTGGGGATCTGCAGATAAATGCTGGAGCAGGGATGTGTGTGTGTGTGTGATGCAACGTTGGCTTCAAGGAACAATTTTATATCAAAGGAAGGGATTTTATTACCAAGATAAACAGCAAGATGAGCATGAATCATTATTTTATGCAGGGAGACAGGCAGAAGTGTTGATAACTGGTTAAAGACCCACAGCCAGTCTGCTCAGCACCACTTTGGGGGCCCAGCCTGAGCTGAAATGACAAAATTTAACAAGTTTCTGTCATTTTAACTAAAACTTACAGCACTACAGAATCCCCTCCTGTGAGCGTTCCGTTTCTATTTGCTTATTGTTTATTTTCCTGTCTTTAACTCCAGCAGCCATTCCAGGTTTTTAACCAGCTCTCCTGTTGGCATTTCCACACTTGCACGTGGACTCAGAGAGTCTCACCAGCAGACACTCAACTTTGCTGCTCCTTTGTGATTCCCACCGTGCTAATTAAGGAGCTCTTCTTGTGTAATTATCCCTCCCTTCGGTGACACATCATTGCTGCTGGCTGGGGACACTCAGAGCAGCTCTCCCTGTGCAGCCAAGAGCTGCTCCCAGGGATTGTCAGGATGTCAGAGGGGTGGAGGATGGGATAGGGATCACCAGTATCAAGGTGTTGGCAAGCAAATTTATCCACGCCTCTGGCTGCTCCTAAATTGAAAAATGAATATTAAAATGTGTTTGGAAGTTTAACAGTTGATCCAAACCCATGGGGGTGCTCGCCTGGAGAGGAGAAGTTCCAGGGAGAGCTCAGAGCCCCTGGCAGGGCCTGAAGGGGCTCCAGGAGAGCTGGAGAGGGGCTGGGGACAAGGCATGGAGGGACAGGACACAGGGAATGGCTTTAGACTGACAGTGGGTCGATTTAGATGGGATTTGGGCAGGAATTGTTCCCTGAAAGGAGCTGGGCTGGAATTCCCAGAGCAGCTGTGGCTGCCCCTGGATCCCTGGCAGTGCCCAAGGCCAGGCTGGACAGGGCTTGGAGCAGCCTGGGACAATGGAAGGTGTCCCTGCCATGGCAGGGGTGGTGGCACTGGATGAGCTCTGTGGTCTGTTCCCACCTAAACCCTTCTGGGATTCTGTGAATTTTTTTTTAATATCAGTTTGCTTTGAGAAGTTCCTCAGGGATGAAATCCATCTTTTAAATCCTGCACCCGTGTGTATTAAATTACTCCCCAAACAGGTAAATAAATAAAAATATGCCCTAAATGATCAGCCAGTTTGAGAAGTGACTTCGTTGGAGGGAAGCAGAGCTGTTGGTCACCTGGGAAGGGCTGGATTTGCCTGCGTGAGGGTTGATGGGAATAAAACTAAAACCAGATTGATGTCTTTGCCAAGCAGCGGACTTGGAGGATATTGAGGTGTCTGTGAAAAGATCTCATGGACAAAACAAACCAGCCACAGACCTGGGATGGGCTGTGCTCCATCTGCAGCCTAACCTGAGGCAGCCAAGTTAAAAAATGGATAATTCTGCCTGGTGCTGGCACATCACTGTGACTGATGGCATCCTTGGAGGAGATGGGAGATGGGATTGTCACAACAGCTCGTTAGGCGCTGTTGTGACAATTAATGTTTGCATTTTTGAGATGGTCCCGGCTTATTTCCACTGCACAGCAGGAAACTTTGTCTTTATAGAGCCCCAGTTTCTGTTCTTTTCAAGGGTTGTTAGGAAGTTCGTTTGATGTCCCAGAAGAGCAGCTCAGGTGGCCTTTCCTTCCATATTCATGGAGTTTGCAGGTGCCACAGAGCTCCCATCAGGAACCTCGGCATCCTCTGGAAAATCCAGTATTCCCACATGGACAAAACCAGTCCTGTAGGAGTTTAGATCTAAGCTCCATTGCTGGAGAAAAGCAAATTCCAGGAGTGCTGGTCAGGTGGAATTTGGGGCTTAACCTGTAAATCAGAGGGCTCAGAGCACATGCAGGTGACCCGGTGTCATTTCGGGTTTAATCTCAATTACTTGGACTGATGTGGAAATAATGATTTTAAATTGAAATGAATGCTGATCTTAAAGGTAACAGTAAAGGCTCTGTGCCTTTATGGAGAGAAAATTCCTGAGTGTTCTCCTGGGCTGTGGCATGGAATAACCTGGAAAACAGCACAGAAAGGGGATTTGCAGTTTCATCAAACCATAGAAAGAGTCACTTCTTTTCTGAGTCATTCTGCTGGGGGTTTTACCAATTTTTAATGTTTTTCCTCTTGCATCAGAGACCAGAAAAGATGTGGACGTCGTTAACAGGCTTTTAGTGGACGGGCAGAGAGGGGGGATGGACAAGAAGCTCCCATTTTTGGGGATTTTGCTACATCTGGGAACCATGGGAATGGGTTGGATTGTTACTGCAACACTTTCACACACCAGAAGCAAAAATTAAACTTTCTTTTGGTCACTTTTCACCTTTTTTCTGTGGTTCAAGAGAGATCTGGATGGTGCTGCTCTTCTGGTTTTAGGGAATTTCCTGGATTTTGGTGGTGGTTTTTTTAGAGCATCACTGTGTCTGAAAAGACCACGCAGTGAAATGAAAACTTGGGGTTGGTTAAGCTGGAATGCTCCGAATGATAATTTTAGAAAGATTTCTTCCTGGAGCAGAATATTGACTTTCCAAATGCAAATGCTGATATTGGGGGGATATTTTTAGGTGTGCTGTTTATTGCCTCGCAGAGACTTTAATGTCTGAGCAATTTTTAGATGAAGAATACGTGGCAAAAGCTTCGGTGATAAACCCAGGAGATTGGGAAATTGGAAACTTTTCGAGATGGGATTTTTTTTTTTGTTTTGTTTTGTTGCCTTGACAGAATTTTGCATATGCATAATGAATTTTAATGCTAGAATTATCTCCACTGCATTCTGCGGTCGACTCTATTATTATTATTATTATTATTGTGTGGCATTATCCTAAATAATGGATTCCTTCGCTTTGCTTTCTGCCAGGGGAGTTTCGTGGCCTGCATGACAGCCATCCTGAGGCAAATGGAGGATTATCACTATGCCCACTTGATCAAGACTTTTGGCAAGATGAGGTCGGATGTTGTGGTGAGTTTCGTTTGTTTTATCTCTTCATAAGATGCCTCAAAAAAACCTTTGGGTTTTTTTTTCCCCTGTTACTGGCCCTTAAATGCACTTGTGAGATGTGAACAAAATGCGTTGGGCATTGCAGATTTAATGTAAAATAATTATTTAGGCCCTGTGACACGCACGGGAGTACAGCTGGAGCTGTTCAGTGTTTTAAAACATGAGGCAGTGGGCTGGAGGCAGTTAAAAGAAAGCAGTAAAAAATAGTAGTGATGAGACATTACAAAAATCTGGTAAGGAAAGAAGAAACAGGATATAAAAAAGGCTTTCTTAGGAAAGGAACTTTCAGTGTTAAATCTTCCAGATGTCCTGATTTCATTTCTTGAAGCAGCTTTTACTTAGAGGTCTGCTGGCTCTCCCTTTTCCCTTTTATGCAAAACGCTTTCACCTTAAAGATGCCCTTAGTTGTTAAATAAGCAATAATAATTGTAATTTGTCTTCTCAGAGTGGTTGGGCAGCCTGGCTAAGGCAACAACCCAAGTTAATTAAAGCATAATGGAAGGGAGTTTATAGCTGAGGAGATAACTCTGTAATAACCTGGAAGTGCCACTGCCATGTGGCCGGGCAACCGGGGAGGGGACACCCAGCTCCTGGCTGAGCTCCAGCAGTCAGTGATGTCCCATCCCCACTGCCGCCGCTGCCACCCTGCGCGTGCTCCAGGCAGCTTCCACCTGGCTTTTAATCCCTCTTCACCTTCTCTTCTTCCTTCCAGCCCCACCAGAACAACACCAGGACTTGCCTTTGTGTCATTTCTGTTTCAAGTTTCCAGTTTGTCTTGAATTTGTGTTATTCTTTCTGTCTGTGCTGGGCAGGGTTTGAGCTCTTTGCCCTGTTGCAGATTTCAGGTGCTGAAGCCTCTTTCTGCACCTGCTCTGGCATCTCTAAAGCTCAGAGCTGATTTTAAATAATATTCCTTGAGGTGTGGAGGTTTGATGGAAGAGCATTGTTAATCCTGTGAGTAGTGGAAACTACAGGGAGTAAACTAAATTTTCATTTTTTTGTTGTTTTTTTTTTTTTTCCATTTTAAAGGTTTTTCCACTTCTTTAACCCAACAGTTTTTTGTGCCACTCTCATTTGACTCACCCAGTAGAACTGAAATCCAGGAGTCTTTGCTTCTAAACCCGGAGCTGGAGGTGAAAACTGCGCCTCCTATTGCAGAGGATTCCGTTTAATCACAAAGCAGTGATTTAGAACTGAGACTAAATTCAGCCAGGGAGAAATGAAACGTTTCTTCTTACCAAAAAAAAGGCAAGAAAGAGGGGAAATCTTAAGCTGTGGTTTCTTTTTCACCACTGGAGACCCTTAAATCTTCCTTCAGCCACTGCTCTTGCTCAAGCAGGAGTTGGAAGCTCAGGGCTGGAAGTGCTGGAGGAAACTTTATGGTCTGTGTTATGTAGGTGGCAGGTTTAGATTATTATAATGGTCATATTTGGCCTCAAAAGTCCATGAAAGGATGAGGTGGAGGGCAATAAAACTAGTCTTTTACCTCTCTGCAGAGTAGAGAGTTTAGATTTATTAAGGAATGTCTGTTCAAAGAGGAGTTTCTTGCTTTAAGATCCTTTCCAGCCCGAACTCTGCTGTGATTCTGTAAAATCAAAATCTGTGATTCTGCTGTCATCCTGAGATGAAACATTATCCGAGATCAGGGAGGTTGTTTCTGGGACTAACTGATTTTTTTTTCCTCTTTTTACTTGATAAAAAATATTTTTATTTGAGACACATGTGGTTTAGTTAACAAAAAATGCCTGGGAATGTTCTGCCATGTGGAGAATCTCAGGCGGAGCTCAGGCTGTTTCCTTTCCATCAGGAGATGGGGATTTTTTTGGGGTCTTACCTGCTGTGAATTCTATTTCCTATTAAATAGGATTTGTATTTGTAGTTGGAGAGAGAGCAGGAGTTGTAACCCTTCCTCCTTTAGTACAGGCTTTTCTGGTCAGAAATATTTGTCCTGCTTCCAGTTACACTAAAAATAAGCCGCTTTTTCTTGTCCTGGTGCCTTCCCTCTCTTCCCAGCCCCTCAAAAAACCCTGACTTTTCCTCATAAAATGAGGTTAATTCATCCAAACCATTTGCTTTTCAATGAGAACCAAAAAATGGAAAAAAAGAGCAGTAATATGAATACATAAACCCCAGGTGAGCATCAGGAGCCTTTTATTTGATCAATAATTAGCTCAGTTGTTAGAGAGCATTATTTAAAGTACCTGGGTGAGCGTGGGGTTATTAAAATGTAAATATCAGGGGTTGGAAATGCAGAGCTGAATCAGCAAAGTAGGTCAGAACCCCCAGGCTCAGGAAGGAACCAAATCATCAACAATGGGATTCTTTCCCGAAAACACAGGGAAAATGAGCAGAGGAATGTGCAGTTTGAGCTCTGAACTGGAGGCAGATTTTCCTGAGCTGGAGGAGAGGCTCTGGGGTGAGTGCGGCTGTGCACAGTGGTGACACCTGGACCTGGAGCAGCTCCAGACGTGCTGTCCCTCCTGTTCATGCCAAAGCTTCAGGATCTGGTTCTCTGAGCACGGTGCTGTTTGGTCAGAGGTTGGATTTGGTGGTCCTGGGGGGTCTTTTCCCACTTTACAGTCCTGGGATTCTGTGATCCTTGCTGGTGTTGTGTGGTGAAATGACAGAGGAGCTCTTTTACCAGGAGTGGTCTGTACATGGTGGAGCCCAGCACCCCGGAGTTCCCAGAATCCCAGATGTTGGGGGTTAGGTTTGTTCCTTCTTTCTCTAAAGAATTTTTTCCCCACGCTGGGGATGGAAGGGACCTCTGGAAATCACCCAGTGCCGGGGCAGGGGCCAGGTGGGTGGGGAATGACTCCGGAGGAGGAGGAGGAATTTCACGTTGCTTTGTGAAATAAGAAACATGGAGAGAGAATATTTGCCAGAGCCTCGAGGGACAGGACAAGGGGGAATGGATTCCACTGCCAGAGGGCAGGGACAGATGGGATTTTGGGAAGGAATTCCTGGCTGTGAGGGTGGGCAGGCCCTGGCACTGGGTGCCCAGAGCAGCTGTGGCTGCCCCTGGATCCCTGGCAGTGCCCAAGGCCAGGCTGGACATTCGGGCTTGGAGCAGCCTGGGACAATGGAAGGTGTGGACCAAGATGATCTTTAAGGTCCTTCCCACCCAAACCAGTCAGGAATTCTGGGATTCTTGATCTCAAAGCCGTGTCCTCAGGATCTGTGCAGCTCCCTGCATCCACTGACAGGGAGTTTCTGAGCCAGGAAAACTTTTGAACAGAGCAGTGGATTAAAGGATAAATCTGCTGGAGTTCCTGCCTCTCAGACCTGTAGAAAGACTGATGAGAGCAGGGACCTGAGATTGGTTTCTCACTGAAAAGGTTACACGGGAGCCGGTCTTAGTTAAAAGTCCAGTGGATGGAGCATATTGGGGATTTTTTTTGTAGGCATTTGACATTTTAAAGATAGACCAGATAAATACCATTACTGAGAAGCTGTATCAAAGGGAAGATATTCTAACCTTGGAATGAAAGTCCATTTTTATCTCTCTGTGAAGTGGATCAAGGACTTTCTGCATGAAGTTCTCTCTTCCCCTTTATCTTTCTCACAGCATTTGATATTGCTGAAATTTTTAGATAGCAATTACAGATTCCCAAATTGTAAGAGATGATTTACATTGTAAAGTACACGAAGTTTCTGGTCCAAGGAATTGTTTGTTTATAGCTGTGTGGAAATAATTTGCTTTATGCCGTTAAATTAACTTGTTCTTGGGCAAGTTTTCACTTGCAGAAGCGATTCCTGCTGCTCACTTTGGGGAGGATCCCTCTCAGTTTTGGGATGTCCAAACCATTTTTTGTCCTCTGCCCCAGGTGGGGGTGATGATTTGAGCTGGAACTTGTTTATATTTTAATACATAAATAATCTCCATTTCTGGAGAATATCCATGAAGGGAGGGATTATTCATCACCTGACTCCAGGGAGTATTTGTTAGTGCAATCATAGGAGTTAAATAAATATTTAGCTTTGGTTTTTTCCCCTCTTTCTATGAACCAATGTGCTTTTATCAACTTCCCAAGAGTGTTTCATGACAGGTGTGTCACAATCCACGAAGGAACTGGGAAATTTTGTCCGTAGTATGGAAAAAAACAATGATTTTTCCAGCAGGAACTCCTTTTGGATAACTGACGAACCAGTGCTTGGCCTCGATGAATCCCATGGGTTGCTTAAATGTGGGATTACTGCTGTTATAATTTCTGAAACGGAATTATTGTAAGATTTATGGGCATTGAGTAGGATTTAGGTGTGTTTTTTATGAAAAACAGCTTTTTTTCTTTTTTGAGGAAGCAGAGCACCAAGGCCCCTTTGGGGGGGCAGCCATTAATAACTGCCACCGTCCCTTGGGAGTTTTTCTGGTCCAGTTTTCTCCAGCTCTCGTCTCTTCTTCTAGGATTTCCTGATGGAAACGTTCATTATGTTCAAGAACCTCATTGGGAAGAACGTCTATCCCTTCGACTGGGTGATCATGAACATGATGCAGAACAAGTGAGTACAGAGGGAAAAGCTCCGGGGTTGCCTGGAAACAGCGACCACGAGGCTGCAGCCAGCCTGCCCTGCCTTCTCCTCCTCCTCTGATGCAAAGAATGATTGAGAAATTGGGGCTCTGGAGCAGCTTTTTAGTGGCCTGGTTTAGGGCTCTTGGAGTCCACCAAAAATTAAGGGTGGCTTCAGTCTGAGAAGCTGGATTTCGGAGCCAGCTGCAGGTGCAGTAAAATTCTATCCCTGTCTTATCATAATTCAGTTAATTCTGTGGAAGATAAATCGCATGTTCTGCATATGACCTCGAATTAGCTGGTGTTGTATGTCCAGGAATGATTTCATTGGTGTTACAAGAAAGAATTAAAAAAGCTTTTAAATCCAAATTCCGCCACCCCAGTAATGGAGAGAGAAGCTGAAGATGTTCCTAATGCTCATTTTTTTTTTTCCTCAATAATTGCAGTTCTGTCATTATTTAGCATTCCTTTGTGCAGTGTTTTATGCTGGTGACATTTTATTAAGTGTGTCAAATGCTTTTATGTGTACTGAGATGAAAGTATAAGGGAAAAACATTATATTTACCAGTTGCCTGGAGAAATCTCTTCTGCATTTACTGGAAGCTACTATGGCTGTAAAGTTGTCAGCGTCTCCTTATATAAAATCCTTAACCACAGCTCCTGCTCTCCTTATAAAAATGCACCATAACTTTAATCTTGGCTTCTGAAGTCTCCTTAACTCCCTAATAAAATGCATTCTGAATAAACAGGAGTCAGGAGATTGAGCCGTCTTCGGGCTCTTCCTGCTGGTTTGGAATGCTTGGGAAGCAGCTGGAGTTTGAAATAAGGAGCCCTTGGGAGAGCTGATGAGGAACGTCTGAAGCCCTTTGGATTTATTCCTTTTTTTTATTAATTGTGAAACTGGTTTTGCTTCAGCAACTCTTGAGTGTGTTGGGAAACCCTCCCAACATGTGTTTCCTGGGAACAGGACAACTCCGGGCTTCCTGAAGTTTGGGAGAGGTAGAAACAGGATTGTGAAGGTTGGTGTTCGGACATTCCTAATGCCTTGACTGGCATTGATAGGTGTGGACGGGGCAGTTACAGTGTGCTCAGTATTGCAGGGAGTGTTCCTTGTGCCAGCCCAGCACAGGAGGGACAAGGAGCTCATGGACAGGATCCAGAGGAGGCCACGGAGCTTCTCCAGGGCCTGGAGACCCTCTGGGACAGGCTGGGAGAGTTGGGGGTGCTCACCTGGAGAGGAGAAGCTCCAGGGAACCCTCAGAGCCCCTGCCAGGGCCTAAAGGGGCTCCAGGAGAGCTGGAGAGGGGCTGGGGACAAGGGATGGAGGGACAGGACATGGGGAATGGCTCCCAAGTGCCAGAGGGCAGGGCTGGATGGGAGATTGGGCAGGAATTGTTCCCTGGGAAGGTGGGGAGGGGCTGGGCTGGAATTCCCGGAGAAGCTGTGGCTGCCCCTGGATCCCTGGCAGTGTCCAAGGCCAGGTTGGACACTGGGGCTTGGAGCAGCCTGGGACAGTGGAAGGTGTCCCTGCCATGGCAGGGGTGGCACTGGATGAGATTTAAGGTCCATTCCCACCCAAACCAGTCAGGAATTGTGTTCTCTTCACATGATTGCCAGGTGACCTCCCAGTGTTCACTCAGGTGGGGGTTTCACCTCGGGTTTTATTTGGCACCGTGAAATTCTGGCCATACGAGTGAAAGAGCAAAGGTACAAACAGAACCTTTCCCTGCCAGTGGTTTTTTCCTTAAAGCTCAAGGGGATCCTTCCCCCAGGCAGTTCCTCATGGAAAATTAGGAGCAATACAAAGCACGATGGTTCACGGTTAGGACAGAGGCGTGGAATTTTTATCCTTAAAAATAGTCTTGTCTTCATCCCGTGCTGAACATGAAGTCCTGAGGAAGCAGAAATGAGATATGTTGATGATCTTTGATTCCTCCGTGCCTGTAGAATATCTGAGTAGTATTTAAAGTTAAAGCCAAAAGCATTTCCCAGTCTTTTTGGCGTTGAGGAGTTCCTTCAGACGTGCTAAGGGATGCTGTTCATCCGTCATTCCCTCATTCTTTCATTCCCATTGCACCAGCTCCTTTTGGAAACACTTCTCAATCAATTTCCACGCTTTTCATTTTTCCTGTGGGGTTTAACGTGGTTTCCAAACCCAGAAAGCTGCGTTGTAAAATACCTTGTTTTGTCCATCTGCTCCATTTATTTCCACCCTTATAAAGTTTTATTGAAGAAAACCAGATGAAATTTAACAGGAGGTTCTGTCTTTTAAAGCTGTGGTGTCCCCTTCATAGAAATAACTCTGAACGTGAAATTTTGTGTCATTTTTGAAAGCACCTCCTTGGGCAGTTTCTGTGCCAGGAGCCAAATCAAGGGAACTAGATTTTAAATGTCTCCACAATTTCATTTGTTTCCTGCATGGAATGTATCTGGCAGTGTGAAACAACGGGAAAAAGACTAAAAATAGCTGGAAAATTGAGCTCTAATTCCGCTTTTAGACCAGTCCTTGAGGAGGTTTCTCCCAAAGCTCTTCTCCATGCAGGGTTTTGCCTCCAGATTAAGACAGTCTGGATTAAGCAGTGGCTTCAAATATTCTGGGTGAGATAAAATTGTAGCCATGGGGAAAGAGGGAAAATGGAGAAATACATGTTAACGACTTGCAAATATAAGTTTAGTTCCAATTTAGTATTATATTTTGTTGACCTTCACTAGGAGGATAAATATATAGAATTATATATTTCGTATATATTATATATAAAAAAATTCTGCACACTCATTAATAGTGACAGGAATTACTTTGAAAACTTTGTCTGCCTGTTTTTGGTGCAGTGCATGAAAACATCAGGGTCCTCTCTCCTTCTTGCCTGCCAGTCTTGTTGTTCCAGGCTCAGGATCACATCCCAAATTCAGAATCACATCCCAGGTTCAGGATCACATCCCAAGCCTTTGTTCCAACACCACAGGGAGTCAGGCTGTGTTCCCACCTTGCATGCCAAAATGAACACAAGAAACCTTCATCTCTAACAAGAAAATTCTTCCTTTTGTTGTAAAACTTCATTTACTGACCTGTCTAATGTAGTAAAATTCTCATTTTAGCAAAGCAGTTTGTTGATTCGGAGCCCGAGGTTTTGGTGTTACCAATTTGATGGAATTGCCACCAGTGTGTTCAATGTGTGAAATTGTTTTGCAGGTGGCTGATCAGCATTTTGGGGGTAAAAGAATTCATTTTGGGAGCAAAAGAAGAGAATATTCGAACTCGTGCAGTGTTTTTTACTTTCATTTCCAAATTTGGCTCCAGATCAGGCCCTGGTTTACTGCAAACAACAATATCCAAGGAAAGGAGATGGAAAAAACCACTGAGGGATGACGGAGATGGATAAGGAACCATGAAAGGCACTTTTGAAACAGCTCCTTGTAAGGAGGAGCTGGGAATGTCTTATAATTCCTTTTAGGATACTTGTCCACCTTTAAATTCCAGCTGCTGTAGGGTTTGTAGGGTTTGTCTGTGCCCACATTTTCAGGAAGAGTTATTCCTATTCAAGCCATACTATCTGTATTTCAGAGTTTTCAGCGATCAGGGAGTTTTCCTGTGTTTCTGGACGGGGCTGGGAAGTGCTTTGGAGGCAGATTCTTCATTCCAGGCATCTCCAGGAAAACACAGAGGAGTTAGAACTGTAACTGTTGGAACTGTAAAAGCAGTTCCAAAAAAAGGCAGAGAGATTTTGTCTTGTTTCCATCTCCCCCATCGAAACCATGTTTCTGAAACGATTCCGAAATGTTTTCGAAATTGTTTTTAACTTTTGTCGGAAGCTGACAAGCTAAACTTAGGTTCCTCCTAAACACATAACTCAGAACATGAAAGCAATTCCTCCCTACGGTTCCGTAAATGAAAATAATTTAGTCTTTGGTCTTACTTTTGGCATTTGAGACAATTCAGTTCCTTTGGTAGGACCTTATGATATATTAATTTGTAGCTGCTACTTTCATCTGCAGCTGTGCCAGTGGAAGCTGAGTTGCCTGTGAAAAAGGAATTTGATGTTTGCTGTTCTATTTTTTGTTTCTAATGTCCACATTTACATAAAATACCTGTTTGTTTTGCCTTTTGAAGTCGGAGAGAAAGGGATGAGATGCTCTCAGTGAAAACCAGGTTTCTTGTGTCTATTCTGGTTTTTCCCCCCCCCCGGAAGAAATAGAGCTGGCCTGGGGAGGGAATCTGGAGGGTGTTACCTGTTGTGTCAGGGAGGGTTGGATATCAGGTGAAGATTCTTCCCAAAGGGTGGTTGGGCACTGGAAGATCTCCCCAGGGAATTGTCACAGCCCCAAACTCTGCTCAGCAGCAACAGAAGTATTCCTGCATTATGCCCCCTGTTCCCAGCACAAATCCAAACGACCACCCCACACCTTCCATGAGGAAAATGCTTTCAACCCCACCCAAACCCACCCCACCAGCCCAGAATCTCAATGAATTTTCCGTGTGAAAAGCCAAAAAAAAAACAACAAAGCCTTGCAAAGAGGAGGACAAAGGACGGGGGAGATGCTCTGGATAAACACGTCCTGGAATGTTTATTTTTGGAGCTTGCAGGGAAATGTAGGCAGTTGTGCTGCCTGGTTGTCATAGCAGTACCTGTCAGCTCCGTGCTGTGCTCTCAGAGTTACCCCCAGTGATGTTTGTGACCGTCCATCAGCAGTGGGCAAACCCTGACGTGCGTCAGGAGCCGCAGAAACTTCCGCGGAACCTTCCGAAGGTTCAGCAGCCTCTGAGCTGATCCTTCCTGACAAGTCACCCAAAGCCAAAATGAAATCAGGGTTTAGCTTATGGAAATTCGGCTTAATTGCCATATTCTGCTGGGTTCCAGGCAGGCTTATGGAAACAAAAGCGGGATGGTTTTAATAAATGTATGAAAATAGGCTCTTTGCACTTACATAATTGACCAGTCAAGTTGCATCCATCAGATCAGTGCAAGTGCAAAAGCTCTTATTTAAAAAATCCATCCCCAGCTCCTGCTGGATGTGGGGTAGTTTTCATAACAGGGGAAAAGAGGCCAGGAGGATGGCAAAGATTCTGGATTGAAAACTCCAGGGAAAGCAGGGCACCCCACAGTTACAGAGTCTATCAGGTGTTATTAAATCTGTGGGATTGGGGTGTAGGGAGCAGAAAAAAAGCTTTAAAATCATAATTTCATTTCCCAAATCCCTTCAGGAGTTCAAGCCTGTGTTAATTCCATGTTCAAAGATATTATTCATGGCCTTAAATTGCTCCAGGGGAGGTTTGGGTTGGAGATTGGGGAAAATGCTTTCATGGAATGAGTTGTCAAGCACTCCCCAGGGCTGTGGTGGAGCCCCCATCTCTGGAAGTGTTCCAAAAACATCTGGAACACGGTGGGTTGAGGGTTGGACTCAATGACCTGAAAGGTTTTTTCTAACCTTAACCACTCAATTTTATGATTAGTGGTTGTTCCATGAAAATCCACGTTTATAACTGGGGCCCTGATCACTGAAATCTTCCCTCAATATGTGTTTTAGTGGAACACGGTAACTCGTTTACATTTCCAAATTGGAATTGGGATGAAGGAAGTGTTTGAAATGCAATTATGCTTTAGGAGGCCGAGGGATGCATTGTTTCAAGAGTTTGAACAGTACAAAAAGCTTGGATTAGAAGGAATTGCTGCTACTTTTCCTGACTATTAATGCATTTCCTACAGGCCTCTGTGCTTACTTAGAAAGTTTAAGAGTCCAGACGTGCAGCTTGAACAATCCAATAATTTAATTCAGGGCTGGGATGCAATAAGACTTCAAATGGGAGCAATTTTGTTTGTCTTTGGTGCTGAATATTCTCTGTATAGAAAAACCTCCCACTAATTTCCCATGTATAGACTGAGGATAACAATTTTCAGAGCTCGTAACTTCCTTAGGAGCCGCTTCTCAAAATCAACTCGAGTGCCCCAAGGTTTGCTCCTCATCTGGGAATAAAAGACACGAATGCACATTGATAAATCATCTGAAATTTCTGTACACGCAGGGATTTTTTGTTTTGCTCTCCATAAAAGCCTGTTGCATAATGTACTGACCTTTTCAGGAAAGACCTTGCAGGATTTTTGCTTTAGCATTGTACCTGTCAGCTTAACTGCACAGGAAAATGAATACACTTGACTGTGTTTGAAATAACAGGGTATTTTCTTATTCAAAGAGCTGAGATTACTCGGAGGAATGTTCTTCAGCAGGTGGTCTTTTCCCTTGGTGGTCTCCACCCCGTAGCAGGTGGTTTTCTCCCAGCCTTTGGAGTTAGAAATGTCCCTGGCATTGGTGGGATATTGATGATGGTGTGGTTGTGAGAACTGATGAGCAGCTGGGGCAGCCCAGTGGATTTCATGATCTGGTTTTTCTCCTTAATTTCTGTAATCTGTGATCACCTAGGATGGAGAAGTCAAGGAAGGAGGACAGGGTTAGATGGGACTTTGGGAAGAAATTCTTCCCTGTGAGGGTGGTGAGGAGCTGGGATGGAATTCCCCGAGAAGATGTGGCTGCCCCTGGATCCCTGGAAATGTCCAAGGCCAGGCTGGACGGGACTTGGAGCACCCTGGGATAAGGGAAGATGTCCCTGTCGTGGAAGGGCTGGGAATGGGCTGAGATTTAAGATCTTTCCAACCCAAACCAGTCTGGGATTCTGAGAAGCGCCCGCTGAAGCTGCCAATGTTGGGATGTGGGTGTGGGATGTCCCAGCGCTCCCAAATCCACCTGCTCCTTTTATGAGCGCTCCTTCCATCTGTTTGGGTCATGATTAATGCCTTCTGGGGTCTCGAGGTGGGATAATCATTTCCAGCACTGGAATAATCACCTTGTTGATCGTAATTGTATCATCTTAATTATGGTTTTCGTGTGTTGGGAGCCGTGTTGGGATTTTGGGAGTATTTCCTGCAGCGAGGTGGGCTTGGGCTGGTGACCATGTCCAGCATCTGCTGTGATGCTGCTTCTTCTGGATTTTATAACTCTTCTTTCCTTGACAAAGACATTTTCCTGTCCCTAAAGGTGGATGGGATTTGGTGTCCTGCCAGGGATGGAGGTCACGGACTGTAAAACCAGGAGAAGGCTGTTGGAGGTCCTCTTCATCCTAAAACACAACTTGCTTTTAATTTTGCTTCCAGAATATCACTGTGGAGCATTGGCTCCTCCTTCATTGCTCAGCAGCAGCCCCGTGACACCTCAGCTTTGATTTGCCGCAAGAAAATTCCGGTGACTTGGAAGCAAAGAATTGTTTGGGAACAGCTCTTCCTACACTAGGAAGAAACACAGAGGGATAAAATGATCCCGACTGCCTGCTGCTGTCCTTGAGTTCAAGGGGAAAAGGGTGAACGAAGAGTTTTTTAGAGATTTTTTTTTCCATCTTTTCTTCTGTTAAAAGAAGAAATTTTTGCTATTTTTGGCACCTTGTGAAGTTTTAGGTAGCAAGGCGGCACTGAGGTGTAGACCTGGAAGATTCCTGGGCATGACCTGGTTGTCCTCGTTGGAATGGGAGCAAATTGAATCCCTTCTAAACCTTTTGAGTGCTCCATGTGTCTTAAAAAGCTGGGAACTTCAAGGGATCTGTGGGTTTATCACGGAATTGTTGAGGTTGGGGAAGAGCTCTTGAGATCAGAGTCCACCATCACCCCAGCAGTACCTCCTCATCCTCAAATCACACATCCACACGTTTTTTGAACATTTCCAGGAATGTGGTCTCCACCACTGCCTTGCTGGACAACCTTTTCCATGAAGAAATTTTCTCTAATATCCAACCTAAACATCCCCTGGCACAACTTGAGGCCGTTTCCTCTCCTCCTGTCACTGTTACTTAGGATAATCTTGAATCCAGGGGACCTCCCATGTTACTGCTGTGGCTTTTTTCCATGGATATTACACAGGGAATCACAGGCAGGAGTGGCTGCTCCTCCCAAACACCTCCCTGGTGTGTTTTACCTGCTCTCAAGTCACGAGCAGTTGAGAGGCACCTCCCAGTCTGTCATTTCCCAGAATGGCTCAGAAATGGGAGATTTTAAGGCTATTTTAAGGAAAAATAGGGCACAAGGAGCTGCACACAGCCGAGTGAAAGAGGCAGCGTGGCTCAACTGCTCCGCTAAGAACAAGCAAGAGAATGTTGAAAATGGCTTTTTATTCCTCACTTTTTGGAACCATCACCCACAGGATGCTGTGGATGGCTGGTTTCCTTTGTTTTTAACAAGATCCTTGGAAAGCCGACTCATTTTTTTGGCTATTTGCCCTCTTTTTTTTTTTTTTTTTTTTTTTTTTTTTTCCCCCAGCTTGCATCTTGCTGGTGTTGAGAGCTGCTGGGTTTAACGCATTGTTTTGAAAGAAAGCTGTAAGAGGTTATTAGCCTGTGTGTCGTGGTAATTCTCTGCTTAGAGCTAATTGAGACCTGAAGAAGCCTTGCCAAAGTAATTTCAAATGGAACACGATGATTCCAATATTATTTTCCCTTCTGGAATCTAAACCTGGGTTGACATTAAGGTACTTTGGGATGACTGTGCTCAGAGGCCTTTTACCAGCCAATATCATTATCAGTTTGGGTTTTATGATTATTTTTTTTTAAATCAAATTAAGCAAGAAGAATTCAATGTATTGTGCAGTAAATGATGGACAATAATGTTGTTACGTGTTTTTGGGTTTTGTTTTGTGCTCTAATGACTTCAGGAGTAGCAGAAACCCTTGGCAGTTTGCATTTCCTCAGACAGATCCTTTAGTGTAAGCCTTCCTTTAATTTAAAGTTTTCTTACAATTTCCTAATTACGACTGAAAAAAAAAACCCCTTAACTGTCATTTTAAATTTTACATTTTATTTCGTGATTCTAATGTTCTTTTCTCCACTGCTGCCTGAGCCCACTCCAGAGGCCCTGGTGTGCAGATACTCAAAGTTTAGCTCTCTCTGAGATGAGCTCATGAACATTTGAATCCACATTATTGTACCAGTGTGGGTGTTTGGGATGAAGCTTCATCCGAGTATTTGCTTTCTCATTTCATGGAGCTTTGGGGACTTCTCCAGCTTTATTCAGCTTTTCCTGGCTCCTCACAGCCAGTTTTGGTGCCTGCAGCATCACATTCATTAGGACCACCCGGAGGAGTTTTGCTCCGAAGGTTCCCACAGGAAGAATGATCCCTGGGACCAAAACCAAGACTGAGAAAATGATGATGGTGCCCTTTGGTGGTGGCAATCCAAAGACCATGGAGCATCCTGGTGGCACTTGGGGACACAGGTCAGGGGTGGCTTTGGGATGCCAGGTTGGACTCGATCATCTTACAGGCCTTTTCCAACCTAAATAATCCCATGATTCTGTGGTGGAAGGGAAAAACGTTCTACCTTAGCACCCAAACCCACCTGGATGTGGTATTGCAGTTATAAATTGGAATTCTGCTGCCCTGACTGCTCATTTCGTGCACATTTAACCCCCCAGGAAGGGTGTCCACGTCACAGCCCCAAATACGAAACGTTCTGGGATGTTTTTAGCACAGGATGTAAGGCATGAGCACGATGTGGGAACACTCGGTGCTTAGAAAAGCAGCAGCCTGAAGGAGGTAATTAAATAAAGCTGAAGGTGTTAAATCCCAGAGCAGGGCTCCATTTTTACCAAGTCAAAGCTAACACCACGTGATGTTTATTTTTAACAGGGAAGGTGTAGCAACTTTCACTTCAAATCATTATTTTTTCCACGTCAGCATCGTTTCAGTTAGTACCACTGCCCATTTAAAAACACCCAGGGAGTGAAATATGGGCTGCTTTTTCACACTTGGGGCTTATTCATCTTTTTCCAGGATGGAAAAAAACCCCAGTGTTTCAGTCTTGAAAAGTAACAAAAAGTGGTTGTTTGGATATTATTTTCAGGCTTAAATGCATTTTTGGCTGTTAGTCTGGAATTCAGATTTCTGTAGGGAGCTTTGCACTGAAATTCTGCGGGCTTGACCATCAATGAGTGGCTTCAGGATTTTCAACACTTAGAGCAGCTTGACTAAAGAGAGATGTCGTACATAAAATAGTACTTTAAAATAGTACTGAAATACTATAAAATAGTACTTTGCACTTAATGTATTATTTTTTTAATCATTCACAAGATTAATGTCCAACCCAGTTATTAATTTAGTACAATTTGGGTAAAATATGGCTAAAACCCTGCTTGCCTTTACCTTGCCAACACATTCCTATTCTGAATTTTCATCTTTTTCAATGACTGACAATGGTGCAGTCAATTTTGGCTTCTGAGAGCAGCAGCCTCAATGCTTAAAAAGCCAGCGAGGCCTTTTCTGGGGTTATGAAATTTTAGGATCAGAAATATTTCATGAACATATTCTCGAAAACAAGCTTTTACAGTTGGAGTATGAGAAAGCACAGCCGCTGTAGGAAAAACTGGAGGGTTTTTTTTTTAAAGAAAGAAGGAAATTATTCATGCTCTGACGTAACAGATGAGTGATTGTAGGGCAGGAAGAGTTTAAAGCATATTTAGGGAGAAAAGAGGTGCCAGATCATTGGCTATCACCAGTTTGAAGGTTTATATCACTGAATATAAGCACTGAAAAGTCATCTTCTCTCTCTCTCTCGCAGTGCATTGCAGGCAGAGCTTGAGCTCAGCCTTTCTTGATGGATGTTTCTCCTTTTCCATCAGAAGTGTTACAGGAAAGCGGGCACTTGCAGGTAGTAAAACAGAGATATTTCTAGATCCTGGGTTGAACAGGCCGAGCTGAGAAGATAAATTCATGATTTTTTAACATTAACCAGAATGAGAGCATCTTTAGGATACAGGTGATGGATATAGATTATCATTGGTGTTAGAAAATATCCATCCTGGGGCACACACTGTGCAAATCCTCTTCCTTGGGCGGCTGAACTTTAAACTTCCAGCGTGTTTTTCATTTGGGATGCTCCAAGCAATAACATGAAAGATATTAAAAGCAAACCTTTTCCTTCTTTAAATTCCTTGTATATAAACATTCACCAAATGCCTGTGGAGCTGCAAAGGGAATTTACTGTCAGTGTGTTCAGGGATCTGTTTGGATTTGCTCTGCCTGGGACAGGAGCTTTGCTCTGCCAGCTTTTTCAGATATTTTTTTTTTGTCCTGGATGCGTGGGAAGGGTTTCCCCCTGCATCTTCCATCTTTCCCAGAGCCTGTCCCTGTTCCCAGCCTGCATCCAGAGCATCCAAGCACTCTGGAAATGCCTTTGCTGTTCCTGTTCTGACCTTCCCCACCCTCGCTGGTGACTGGGGAGAGCACCCACCTGCCCCGTGTGGGAGTTGTTTGCTGCTTTCCAGCAGCTCCAGGGAAAGGACAAAATAATAATGTCTGGCTGCTGCAGAAGGCGTGAAAAGTGTCATTTCTCCGGTCACTGTGGTTATCAGTGACATGAAAAGTTTCTCTCTCTCTGCAAGTGGCTTCAGAGAGAGGGAGCTGAGGTGGAGCCCCTGATCCCATCTCTGCTCCAACTCCCTGTGGAGCTCCCGGGTGACAGAGCCACCTCTCCATAACCCACAGCACTCCTGTGGTACAGCATCATGCCCTGGCTCAGTTTGTGGAGTTTGGGGCAGTTCAGTTGGCTTGGGCAGCTCTCTGCTGGCTCAGGTGTCCCCTGGCTGCCTGCAGCTGTGCAGAGCCAGCACTAAAGCTCTGCCTGGTGGGGAATTTGGGTGGGAATGCACAGGGCAGGAGAAGTCTTCTGGAGCATGAGCGCTGAAACGCATCACAGCATATCCTCAAAAACTGGGAATTGAGTGCAGCAGATGGGCTCCTGCAGAGGCCTCCTTCACAGGAAGGGATGGATGGATGGATGGATGGATGGATGGATGGATGGATGGATGGACAAACTGCTCAGGAAGCAGAAAAGGCTTCAACAGTTGTATCCTCCCCTCCATCCCTGTTTTGAATTTAATTTCTTTTTTCCTCATCTTCCATGTGAAAAAGTATTTTGGTTCTTGTCACAGTTGGAGGAACAGTGATTCTGTGTTAACAACAAAAAAATCACCTTTCTGACATTATGCATTTCTTAATGCTGGAATTTTCCTTCTGAGGTCTCAGGCACTCCCTGGGTTTGTTCCTCTCTGTGTTTGACTGTTAAAATGTATTTACTTTGCATGATTTCCCTGTATCTGGCCCGGTCACGTCTGCAGTATGTGAGGTTTAACAGAAGCACTCCAAAAAAAAAAAAAAAAAAAAAAGATGCAGAGAAGATAATTGATGATTTTCTGACAGTTCACTCATAGAGATACCCAAACAGAAACATTTCTGGGATGAATTTCAGTTGCATGTTCACGTCAGTGAGGTTTTTAAGGGAAGTGTGATACTACGATGGCTTTGTGAGGATTCACTCTCCTTCCCACACTTGTCTCATGTTCTTCCTTCTGGACTGTCTTGCGTCTTCTCATGCAGAAACCACATTTCATTTTTAAAAATCCAAGTGAAATTGCCAACTGTCAGAACCAAACAGGCTTTCTGTAAGTTCTTCTTGAACGTGGACTAACTTTATTTGTCAGACTATTTTTGACAATGTGCTTCTCCCACAGCCACTTCAGTCGTGTTTCCTCGAGGAAAACAAGGAAAAAGTTTCCGTAAGGAAAAGTATTTCCATCTTTGAGATATGAATCACAGTTATTACCTGATATTTGGTGTCGTGCTGGGCTGTACTTTTCCTGTTTTGATGCAGCCTCAAGCACTTTTTAGACTTAGAGATGTGCACTCAGCGCTTGCCAGTGTTGGTATCCTTGAAAATAATATTCCTTAGCCAGAGTTTTCTGTTCTACATAAACCTGTAATTTTCAGTGTTTTTGGCAGGATTTAAGGATTTTAGGTTCTTTAAGAATGATACTTCATCTTTTCCAGTTTGTCCAAAGCTCCAAAGTCTCTTTCTCTCTCACCATGTTCTGACACTGCTGAAGGAGCAGTGGCACCTTGGTGCTCCCTGAGGGACACGCTCTGGACCCTTCTGGAATGTCTCTTGAACAATGGATGTGAAATATATCATGGAATTACCATGCTGGAAGGGCGTCTCAAGGAGCATCTGGTGCTACATTCCTTGGGCAGAGCACAGGGAAAAGCCAAGGAAGGGAGTTTGGTTCTCCTTGGAGAGCACCGTCTCAGCTCTGCTGTGATGTCTCTTGATGAGAGATTCTCATTCTGCATGGAATCATGGAACCACAGGATGGTTCGGGCTGGAAGGGACGTTAAAGTTCATCCCATTCCACCCCTGCCATGGCAGGGACACCTCCCACTGTCCCAGGCTGTTCCAAGCCCCAGTGTCCAGCCTGGCCTTGGACACCTCCAGGGATCCAGGGGCAGCCACAGCTTCTCTGGGCACCCCCACCTCCCTCTCAGGGAGCAATTCCTTCCCAAAATCCCATCTAACCCTGGCAGTCTGTACCCATTCCTCCTTTCCGATCACTCCAGTTCCTGGTGAATTGTCCCTCTCAGTTTCCCTGGAGCCCCTCTAGGTATTTGTGAGGTCTCCACACCACCTTTTCTTCTCCAGGCTGGCCCATCCCAACTCTCCCACTCTGTCTCCACAGTGGAGGTGCTTCCTACCCTGTATCAACTTTGTGGCCTCCTCAGGACTTGCTCCAGCAATTCCATGTCCTCCTAATGTTGAGGGCACCAGACCTGTCCCCAGTACTCCAGATGGGAATCCATTGGGAATCTCTTTTTCTGTTTTAATTTACTATTTTCTGATCTAGCCTAATGAAAAAAAAAAATCCGCCGTTGTAGTAAACTCTTGCCTCTGGGTTGCAGAGGGTGAAAATCCCCCTCTCTGCTTCGCTGCTCACAACTCAGGCTTAACCAACAGGAATCCCAAATTAATTTTTTTAATAATTCACAAGAATTGTGTCCAACCCAGTTATTAATTTAATACAATTTGGGTAAAAATGTGCCTAAAACCCTGCTTGCTTTTACCATCCAAGTGTGGTAAATTTCCATTGAATCCCAAGGATTAGATGGAAAACCCAAGGGAGTGGTGAGATGGTCACCAACCAGTCAGGGGAGAGGCAGGGTTTGAAATTCTCTGTATTTATCTTTTAAAGGCCCTTGCACTCTTTGCTGTGTGTTCTGGGTGATCTACAGCCTCACCCAGGGCTTGTCAAACACCACTGGAAGGAGGCAGTTGGTTTAATTAAAGCAGATCGACGTTTTTACGGCTTCCTATATTTTACTTTCTGCCAAGACAACTGACAACAAGAAATGAGGAATTTATGAAGGAATCATGAAACATTTACGCTGCCACACGAGATTTATTCATCCAGCACAGAAAGCCCGCTTTAAATTCTGACATCAGAGCTGCTAATAGGAAATTTGGAAATAGTCTAAAACTGTCGATTGTTGTGTATGAATATGCAGGTTCCACATTGGATTTCCGTGTTGTGCTTCGTATCTCACAGAAGCATGGAATGGTTTGGATAGGGAGGGACCATAAAGATAACCTTGTTCCTCCTGCCATGTGCAGGGACACCTTCCACTGTCCCAGGCTGCTCCAAGCCCAATGTCCAACCTGGCCTTGGACATTCCAGGGATCCAGGGGCAGCCACAGCTGCCCTGGGCACCCTGCCCACCCTCACAGGGAGCATTTCTCTCCAAGATCCCATAGAAATCTACTTTCCTTCTGTTTAATGCCATTTCCCCTTGTCCCATCAATGCAGTAGTTATTGGATTTCTAGCTTAGGACTGAGCTTGTTTCACTGTTAGTCAGGATTTCAAACTTACTACTTGCATTAGTCAAAACTCATGGAATAAAACCCCTCAGAAGAAAACTGGAGTGTTGCCAATGACAAATTTACATCAAATCCTTCAATATTAAATCTTTTTTAAAAGCCCGAAACCTCAACCCAACACTCACGTGCACATATGAAGGGGGGGAAAAAAAAAAGTTGGTTTAGATATTTATTTTTTTAAGCTTTGCTGAGCACTTTCTGGATATTATCTTCACAAAGCAGAACTCGGCGTGTGGACGTACGAGTCCACGGGGAAAATAACAGCATTTTCCTCAGTCTCATTTCAGCTCGACTGTTGCATTAATTTCCTTTATAACTTCTGACATCTGTAGCATGAATTGCTAATTTGTTTGGTCTGGAAGTTGGTGGGAAATAGCGACTCCACTGAAGCCAGAGTGCAGACCCACTGCTGCATTCACCATTTCTTACCACGGTTCTCCTGACGTGACCGACTCCTCCATTTTGTGCTTAACCTGGATTTGATTGAAATTTGTAAACTTTGCCCCTACGTGGAGTTTGGTATCAGAGCTCGCTGTTCTCTCTGCTGTAAAATATCTAATCCCTTCTACTTACATGTTTCTGTTAAAGCTGTTCCCCTGTTCTGACATGGAAATCCTCCCTGTACAAGTGTGATGGATGAAACACAGCACTTGCCTTGATTTAGCGTGGGGAGAGGTTTGTCAGAGCCGATAAATAAAAAAGGCTTGTTTTAAGACACCCTGGAGTGGGTTTTGGGCAGAGACGTGGGTGTGGGATGAGCACAACAGCTCCAAGACTCGCTGATCGTGGAAATCAATCTCCGGATCTGGGGAAACTCAGTTCAGTCTGTCAGAGACATCTCACGGCAAGCACGTGGAATGAGATAAGGATGCACCGCAATTAACCTGAGATGGGCAGCTCCAGATGAGACAAGGTTCACTGGCACACGAGGTTTTTCCAAGTTTCTCGGCTCGTTCGGTTGAAAATCTGGAAGGGCTGGATTGTATTTTGGGGATAGAAATGTTAAATAGCAAATAAATCCTCTTAAAGCTTGGTGGGTGCCAAGGGCAGGTTCTTGGGCTATGGAAGAAAGAGTCACTGAGTTAAGGAATAGGACAGGACTGGAAGGGAATGGCTTTAAGCTGTAGAAAAGCAGGATTAGGTGGGATATTGGGAAGGAATTGTTCCCTGGGAGGAACAATTGGGAAGGAATTGGTGGGATGTTGGGAAGGAATTGTTCCCTGGGAGGCACAGGTTCCCAGAGAAGCTCTGGCTGCCCCTGGATCCCTGGAATGTCCAAGGCCAGGTTGGACGGGGACAGTGGAAAGTGTCCCTGCCCAAGGCAGGGGATTGGATCGTTTCTAAGGTTCTTTCCCACCCAAACCAACGTGGGATTCTGTGATTCTTGGGAAAAGCTGCAGGATCTCCTTCCTCCATGTGCACTGTGGAAGATGTTCATGGGGCTGTAAACGTGGCAGTTGTGTGTGGTCTGGAAGGATGAATCCATAGAGTCCGGGAGCTGCACTTCCAGTTGAGGTTGGAAAAGCCCTTCAGGACCATCGGGTCCAATTCCCCCACCAGGTGCCACATCCACGCAGCTCCAAAATCCCTCCAGGGATGAGGACTCCATCTCTTCCTTGAGCAGCTGTGCCAGGGCTGGGTGAACCCTTTCAGGGGAGAAATTTTCCCAATATCCAACCTGACCCTCCTCTGGTGCAACTTGAGGCCATTTCCTCTCTTTTTACCTTGTCCTTGTCAAAGAGTTACCCCCAACTCATTTCCTGCTGTGCTAAGAATGAAATTGCAGTGCTACTGAACCAGTTTGCTTTAGGGTTTTAGGGGGTTTTGCCTCCTCTCCAATGCTCTTAAATAATGAATGAATTCTCTCCATGCAGTGAATAAGGCTGTTTGGGATGTAAATACTGCAATACATCTTCCAGAGCCAGGGCTGGATTTGGGAATGCTGCAGGTTCTGTCAGGAGCTTTAGGCTGCAGAGGAACAATCCTAAAGAAGCCTTTTTTTTAAAAAATAAAAAAAAAAAGAAGGAGATTTACGTGGTTTGGTTTCTTTATGCTTTGGAGAAAATCACCCTGTAAAGGTTTAATCTTGTGTTACTCTCTGGTTTTGTATCACTAAGTTTGGTGCATCAACTAGGAAATTCAGGGTGAAGGATGCACTTAGGGTGCGCCAACAGCAGAAAAAGAAGTTTTGTAGTGCTGCTCACTGTTTGTCCACTGGAGCACAGTGACAGCCATTTAAAGGTGTTACTGATCTGATCATTGGATCTCAATTTCCCTACACAAATTCTTCAGATGTCACTTGGAATAATTTGGCTTTTGTTGGGTTTTTTTGCTTGTTTGTTTGTTTGGCATTTTTTATGTGGCTTTTTTTCTGATTTCTTTGTTGTTTTTTCCCCCCTCTGGATATTGATTAATTGCTTATGGTTTGATTAATGTATGTATTTATTTACTCTCTGGGTGCTGCATTCTGGCTGTTGAGTGCAAGAGCAAACTGTTCATGGCAGAGTCACAGAATCCCAGGATGGTTTGGGTTGGAAGGACCTTAAATCCCATCTCATTCCACCCCCTGCCATGGGCAGGGACACTTCCACTATCCCAGGTTGTTCAACACCCCATTCAAGCTGTGATTTGACAATGATCCTAATTTTTTATTACCTTTTATAACACACAAAAGGAAAAAAAAAATAAGAATTAAATCTTGGTCACCCATTTTTTCCCCCTCTGTGCCCAGTTTTTCTTAGATTCATCTCTGTGTGTTGGTTACACACACTTCAATTTCAAACTTAAATTTATGAGATGTTGTCACCCCACCGTGTAAGTCTTTTGATCTGCATTTAATAGGATAATTACAAGGTCATGTTTATGAAAATGGCTTTTTTTTTTTTCCTGGCTGGGATATTTTGCAGTTCACTTACCCAGCACTGGCTTTGGCTTTCCAAGTGAACATCGTGTCCTTGAGCTCTCCTTGACTGCAGTAAGCAATTGCTTTATCCATTGTCAGCTCACAAAACATCAAACATTCCCATTTTTTCCCTGAATGATGAATTCCCTGGCTCTGGGAGTGCTCTTGGGATGGGGAAAATGCTAAAACCACTGAGCTTCCCCGGAGCAGAGCACGGGGAGATGGGAGGGACGCAAAAGTGCAGCTCATTCCCATCAGCCCAGCAACACCTGGAGTCTGGTTATTTATACCTGAGCCAGGGCAGCTCAGAGATGAAAAGGAAAGATTAAAATTAAAGCCCAGGTTTTGAAAAGAGTGAATGGAATTTGTGCTCCATGTCTGACCCTATGGATTGTTGGAAGGGGAAAAGTGAGGTTTTTAAGTCGTTTTTATCCTGTTTTAAATTTATTTCTCGGATCCAGAAATAAGATAGTGCAAGCAGGTGAATAATTTCACGCTTTTTTCTCTTTTATCAGCAACCCAGTGTCAATACTTCTCTTTTTTTATGTAACGAGGTTTTGGTGAGTTGTGGTGATGTGCAAGAAATGGAAAAAGCAGCACCAAGTTCTGCTGAAAAAAGTTGAGACAGAAAAAAGAAGCGACGACTCGTAAAACTTGCTCATCCCTGCAAGAATTTATGGCAGGTACCTGAGGCAGCATTCAGGAACTTCGCTTGAAGACTGGCAAGGAATCCAATAGAAATGCAGGAAAACTTCTCAAGGAGGCAAATTTTGCCATGTAAATTCACCAGGTTAAGGAGGATGTGATTTGTGAAGGTTTTAAATTTTAACCCCCCCCTCTTTTTTTTTTTTTTTTTTTCAAAGTTCCTCCATCCATTTTGGAGGCTGAATTATAGGAAGGATAAGAAAGGGACAGATTTAATGTCAGAATTCAGGTGTTTCAAGGCACAAACCTGGAGAATTTATACTCCAGGTGTCAGGAGGGATGCCAGCAGTAAAGCCACGGCGACGTCAAGAAAGCAGCCGAGGTTTGAAATGCGGTGCAGCTCATTTTGGGGTGTGCTGCAGGCTCTGACAGACACAGGCTTCCAAAAAAATGGCCATAAATTGTCCAGTCAGATCTTCCCTTTGGGCCCAGAGGCTGCTGCAAGGGGATGTGCCGTGGTAAATGTTGGGAAAAGGGTTTGGTGCTGGATTTGAGGGCTCTCCCAAGAGATCAGAGGGGTTTCTTCCCGGGCATGGGGTCAGTGCCCAGCCTGGAGCACAGCAGAGCAGTGATGATCCTTCTGCGTGCAAGCGATGTGAAAATGAGCGCCAGGATGATGTTTCCTGATATCACTGAGGCTTAGGGAAGAATTTATTGATCCTTCAAACTCCCTGACAGGAGGGTGCAGCCAGGGTGGGGTCAGGGAACATGGACAGGACAAGAGGAAATGGCCTCGGACTGTTCCAGAGGAGGGGTCAGGTTGGACGTTTGGGAAAATTTCTTTACAGAAAGGGTTGTCAAGTGTTGGAATAAGGTGTCAGGGCAGTGGTGGAGTCTCCATCCCTGGAGGGATTTCAAAGCCCTGTGGATGTGGCACCTGGGGACAGGGCAGTGGTGACCGTGGTGGTGACACTATTATGGTGGTGCTGGTTGATGGTTGGGCTTGGTGATCTCAGAGGCTTTTTCCAACCGCATCAATTATGATTCCATGATTCAGGGATTAGTCAGGCTGCAGTTTGGATTCTTTTAATTTGCATTTCAGTTTTACTTCAGTCTTTGCACCGATTCTGAGGCTGTGGCAGAGAGCTGGGAGTGAGCTTGGTGTGAACTCCAACCTAATGTTTGTATAAATTTCATGCCAATATAAGGTACAAGAAAATCAGTGATTTCTTTATCAGGAATTCAGTATTTTTCAGGTATATTCGGGTTTTCCATTTTTCTGTGAATTTTAATCTATAATATTCTAATGACCTTTTCTCGAGAGCAGTTTATTATGGTGCCTCATTTATCATGCTAAAAGATATTTTTATTTTTTATGGGATGTTAAAAGTCGCACATAAATTTGCTCTTCCATTCACAGTCCACTTACTTAACTAGGTATTTGATTTAAAGGTACTTCCGGCTTGAGCACGATTTAAAGGTACTTTTGGCTTGGATTCAGTTAACTTAAAATATTTTTTGAGGTAATTACTACACAAATATCAATGGCAAATGGGCCAAATATGACCTTACGGGCAAAAATATATATATAGAGAATTTTATTCCTGCATTTTATACTGAAAAAAAAAATCATCCATTGGATTTGTTACTTGAGCACTTGGGCATTGTGGGAAAATTAAACTTTGCCAACTTGTTCAGCTCTTCTTTGCTAAAGGGCCATTGTCAAAGATGCTTTGTTTGCCATAAAGGAAGATTTGTAGTGACAGTTTTATGTAACAACAATAATATTAATTTGAATTATCTTGGGAGGAATCTCGGAGCAGCTGGGGAAGATCATCTGCGTTATGTTGACCTTACAGATGTTCAAGTTGATTCATGGAGGAATGAAGTAATTTGCCTGTGCCCATGCGGTGCACAACCAGCAGTGAAGAGCAGGAGTCAGCTCATAGATTAATTTGACGTGGAATGTTCAGCTCCACTTTGACAGCTTGTCCATTTTCCCTGGGAATATTAACCCATATCGCTGCTGAAATAGCCCAGCTCACATCTGGGGTGCGAAAGTTGACAAAATTATTTGAAAACTTTATGCAAAGTTAAGGAAGGTTAACGTAATGCTTCGTTTTTTTAAGGTCAACAAAGGTGTGGGCAAATATTCACCCTGAAGAGCCCAGGGGGTTGTGCACTTCTGGGGAGTTTAACCTTGATGGTCATGGAATTGTCAGAGAATTATGGAATTATTTGGGCTGGAATGAATCATCCTGTTGCCCTTGGATCCCTGGCAGTGTCCCAGGCCAGGTTGGACACTGGGGCTTGGAGCAGCCTGGGACAGTGGAAGGTGTCCCTGCCCGTGGCAGGGGTGGCACTGGATAAGTTTAAGGTCCTTCCAACCCCATCCTTCGGTAAATCACCAGGAATTTCCGTTCTCTTGGAATAACTCACCCCAGGCTGTCACCTCTGGGTTTTTTTTTTGCTTGGAAGAGACCTCAAAGCCCGTCACATTCCACCCCTGCCATGGGCAGGGGCACCTTCCACTGTCCCAGGCTGCTCCAGCCTGGCCTTGGACACTTCCAGGGACAGCCACAGCTCCTCCGGGAATTCCATCCCAGCTCCTCCTCACCCTCCCCGGGAATAATTCCTGCCCAGTATCCCATCCAGCCCTGCCCTCTGGCAGTGGGAAGTTGTTCTTACAGTTTTAAACAATAGATTAAAACTCATAAAAATCCAAAACCGTGGGAAAAGCTCTGCAAAGGCTCCTCGCCGCTTTTCCTGGGGAAGAAGTGCTTCTGGAATAAATAAACCCCTTCTCCTGAGCCCCCTCCCCAGTGGATCCCATACCCTGGCACAGCTGGAGAGCTGCAACCTTCCCCTGCCCCTCCATGAAGGAGATGTACAAGGAGGCCACTGAAAGTGTTCTTTTTTAAAAAAAAATCTAAACCATAAACGTTGAAAATGATCACAGTGTGCCTCCCTGCAAGAGCCCACACCCAACCTGGAAATCCCCAGCCACAGAGACTTGAAGAGAAGAGCAGAGGAAGCTTGACTCTATAACATTTATGTCAAATTAATTTTCTGCCATCCAGCTCCAGCAGTTCATTTTTCCTACTGAATGGGATCTAATAAGACCTAATAGGTGATAAATCAGTTTCCCAGTTTCGGGCATTAAGGAACTCCAGGGCTGTGTTCTGCTAGAGCAGGAAGGTCTCCAGCTCTCCGTTCCACAACAAGCAGGGCATTAAATAGTCTTAAATCATCAGCCTGTCCCTTCCTCAGCTGCAGGACCACTCCTGAGGCTGGGAAATTTCACAATGAGGGATCATTCTTTATGGCAAACTCTGTAGCTGCGAGCAAAGCAATTTAAAAAACACTTTAGGAGAGTGGTTCTTACATCCTGCTCCTGTTACAAATCACTCGGCCTCAGCGTTGACAAAATCCGCAGTTTAACCAATACAGATGAGTTATCAAATTACCCTGATGGAAACAGATAGAGAGGTTGTTTCCTATCAACAGATCCATTAGGAACTAACAACAAAATGGGATTATTTACTCAGCATCTATTCATTCCCACTAATTTGGCACGGCGTTATTAGCGCTGAAGCTTTACATGCAAAACACTCCAATTCTTGGGGTAATTTGATAATGCGAGACACGTTCCTGATCCATCATTTCATAGGATGGATCCTGTAAACCCGTGTTTAAACAGCCCAGTCTTTCCCCAGCTCTTCCATGGCAAAGCACATCCATCCCAATTAGGAGCAGCACCAGCTCTGGAGAAGGTTTAGAGGAGCCTGGGGTTTATTATCCTTGGCTCTCTAGCCCACACTCCAAAGGCATTATTGTTCCAAGGGCTCTTTTTTCCCAAGTTGAAATCTGAGCAAGGCTTTAGGAAGGTTCAGAGCTGCTGCAGCTCACAGCAAAGGGGTTCACCAGGTCAGCTGGTCAAAACCGGTGGGGTTACCTCAGTTGGTTTAAGTCACAAACCCATCTGAGCTCTTTTTCCCTGAATCCGGAGGGGGATGTGTGCAGAAAGTGCTTTTTTGCAGCAATATTTGGGAAGTGAGAAGAGGGATGGGGATCAGGAAGGATCATTGCTCAGCTCAGGGAGGAGAAGGCTCTGGGGAGATCCAGATCAATTCTGGACCCTAAAGGGGCTCCAGGAGAGGTGGAAAGGGACTGGGGACAAGGGATGGAGGGACAGGACACAGGGAGTGGCTTTAAGCTGACAGTGGGGAGATTTAGATGGGATTTGGGCAGGAATTGTTCCCTGAAAGGAGCTGGGATAGAATTCCCAGAGCAGCTGTGGCTGCCCCTGGATCCCTGGCAGTGTCCAAGGCCAGGCTGGACCCTGGGGCTTGGAGCAGCCTGGGATAGTGGGAGGTGTCCCTGCCATTTAAATCCCTTCCGGCCCACACCAATCTGGAATTCCAGGTTTTTATGGTCAGCAGAGTTTCTTGCACATGGGACTTGTCAGCCCAAGCCCAGCAGGTTTTGGATATTCCCGTGGGATGAGGAGTTTCCCCCGTGTTTGTCCTTCCCTCCTACTCCCGAGTCAAATAATCCTCTCTGGGCAGTGATGTGTCCATTGACTGCCCTGCACATAAAAGGAGAAAATATTGGATTCAGCTGGAGAGGAGGAAGGGAAGCACAGCTTTGCTCCTCACCCCGATCGATCCCACTCCTGTGGGTGCTGAGGCATCTTAAAGGAGAAAATGAAGTTTCAGTTGTTGTCAGAGGCAGCAGTGAGATTACCTTTGCAGTTCCAGCTGAATGAGCAGAGTTTTATTTCTTCTCGAAAACCAAAGAGGAGATAAAACACTCACACCCTGTGTTTTGTTTGTACATCATCATAGCAGCATTTTCCTGTTCGAGGATTAACACCAATTGTGCTCGGATTTGTTATTTACAGGTTTCACCTCGGGGCACCTTGCCTTTATTGAGTAGGAAAATCAAAAATTGCCCTCGCATGACATAAAGGCAGAGCTTTTAACACGGGAGGTCGCTGCCTGCTCAGTGGCGCCTTCTGATCTACAAAGTGGGGTCAGCACAAAACGTTTCTGTCTCAAAGATGTTCAACACCCTGTGAGTTCCAGCTCTGCCAGACCTTGCCCTCGCCTGCTGGGGCATCCCACACCCACTGCAGAGGGGCTGGAGCGTGCCCAGGGAAGGGAATGGAGCTGGGAAGGGGCTGGAGAATTCCTGAGGGAGCTGGGAAAGGGGCTGAGCCTGGAGAAAAGGAGGCTCAGGGGGGACCCTGTGGCTCTGCACAGCTCCCTGCCAGGAGGGGACAGCCGGGGGGTCGGGCTCTGCTCCCAGGGAACAGGGACAGGAGGAGAGGAAACGGCCTCAGGCTGGCCCAGGGGAGGCTCAGGGTGGATATTTGGGAAAATTCCTTCATGGAAAGGTTTGTCCAGGCCTGGCACAGCTGCCCAGGACAGTCCTGGAGTCCCCATCCTTGGAGGGAGTTAAATCCATGTGGATGTGGCACTTGGGGACATGGGGCACTGGTGGCCTTGGCAGTGCTGGGGGATGTTTGGACTCCATGATCTTGTGGGCTTTCCCAACCTTCATCATTCCAGGATTTTCTCTTCATCTTTGCTGCATTTCCCTGGCTCCGTGCAGGGCTGGAGCAGGTGGAGGAAGTCAGAGATGATCAATGGAATCATGGAATTGTTTAGGTCAGAACAGCCCTCCGAGAGCAGAGTCCAACCATTCCCAGCACTGCCAAGGCCCCCACTGCCCCATGTCCCCAAGTGCCACATCCCTTTATCCGAGTGCTGTTGTCATTAATTCAGGCAAAACAAGGTGCTAAAATATTATTGTGATTTCCAAACCTGTCCCTGTAAATGTGTTTTAAACGAATTCTGAAATCAACCAAGTGACCCCCTCAACTTCCTGTGCTGTCCAGAGCAGCTTCCAAAAATAATCTCTGTTTGTCAGAACCTGAAATTCCCACGCAGGAGTCAATTTAAACAGCTGTGACCACCCCGTAATTATGATTTGTCACAGGCTAATATTTACTTTTTTTCATTCATTTAAAGCCCCATTTGTTTTGCTGTGCACAAATTAAGAACAAAGCGTCGCGTTGGTCCCTGAATGCATAATTGCAATTAAGGTGGTGTCTTGCAGAAATAATACACGGAGGGTTAATTTGGACCACGAGCTGGTTTTAATTCTGCCTTTGTGCTTGTCTGCAAGTGAATTATCCTAGGGTGGCGCAGAGAAAATCACAGTTATTTGTAGCTGGGCTGTAACGTTGTGTTTTTAATGGGGCTATTTTTAATGAGGGCTCGTAGCCTGAATTGTTGATGGAAAGCAGATTAGTTCTGTTTGCTCGTTCCACGAGAGGTGAGAGGCTCTGAGCAGTGTTTGTGGGCCCGGCTGGGAACGTTCCTAAAGGAAATTAGGGAATTTCCGATGAAAATGTCAGCAGCTGGAGAGTTCAATCACAGGAGGGCTCTGCACAAGTCTCTGTTCTCCCTTTTTAGTGACCTTAGGCTCTTAAACACTTGATGATGCCTTGGGAATAAATAGAAATATTTTCTATTTTGTCATGAATTACAGAATGTGACCTAAATGACCTAATTCTCTCTTATGTCATGGACTAAATCACAATTTTTGAGGCCCATTTGCACCATTTAATGCTCTGTGGGGGGTAGAAGCAGCATCTAACTTAAATATTAATAAAGTGAGACTTTCACAATTTTAATGCAGCAAAATTAACATTAAGGTAGATACAGATTTAAAAAAAAAAAAAAAACACTTACTCTTTTCCCCAGTAAAATCTAAATGACTCAACCTAAACATCAAAGGGGAGAGGCAAGTATTTCTTAAAAAGTGAGAGAATAAGGAAGATCTTAAAATATGCAGAAAAAAATTCTTTATCTCAGATGACACTTCCAGGAAAAAAAAAAAAAGAAGTTAAAAATTGAAATCTTTTGCAATAATTTATCAAACACTTATTGCGTGTTTTCTCTTAAAGTACTGTTTTTAACTGAAAAGCAGGCAGGAAAAGCTAATTCCTGAATTTCTCAATCCCTATTCCTTCAGCAGTGGCTCTCAAACCTCTTTGGCCTCTGGGTGTGATGGAAAGCAAAAGCTTTTTTTTTGTGTGTGGCTCCTGTAACATTGAAGCTTTGGGTTGTAATCCTATAAATTATCGCCCAGGTTTTGTGCTGCCACGTTCAGTATCCTGTGGGATCCATTTTCAGGGATCAATGTTTGGATATTGCTGATGTTAAAGACGGAATTACTTAAAATCTGGACAACCTCCGCGTGCCGTTCTGCTTTTAATTTCTCTGGAAAAAATCCAGGAAATGGAGCTTTTTTACCTTGTATAAACCTTTGATCCCATTGATCACTGCTGGCCTGGATCACTCCTTCCTGCTGCCAGCCTTTCCAGACTATCTGCTGCAGATGGAGCTGAAAACTCTGGCAAAATCTGCTCTGCACAAGCATCAATATCCATTGGAAAAGCAGATTTTTCCTTGCCCTTCATGGGTCATTGGATGCATCCCAGTGTTAGTCCCTGCATCCTGCTCAGCTCATTCCCAGCTTTGTTAGGCCCTGCTTTGCCGATACCCGGAATTTTTAGTGACCAGGCGGTGCTGCCCATCCCATGTGGGTGCTCAAACATCACTCAAGCCAAGGGGGAAGGAATTGTGTGTTGGTTTAGTCCTGGAATGGCGAGTTTGGAGCAACCTGGGCTGTGGAACGTGTCCCTACCCATGGAACGGGATGATCTTTATGGTCCCAACCCAAACCATTCTGGGGTTCTCTAATCCTATAAAATGAGGATGGCTTAAGCTGCTACTCCATACACAAGCACTGGGTGAAAAAAAAATCAACCTGAACATTTGGTTTGGTTGTGTTTTCCGGGTAAGAAAATCTCATTTCAGGACTAATCTGAATTTTTCCCCACTTAGGGTTTTGGTTTTTTGGTTTTTTTTTTTGCTTCTGTGAGCCCATCAAATAATTGCAGTCTACTCCCAGAGAAGCTGCTGGCTTTCAGTGCCATTGGCATCCTAAATCTTCTATCTAGAGAGAGCCAAACTATGCAATTCAGGCCAGGGAAGAACATGAGAGGAGCAGAAATGGTGCAGAAATGTTATTTGGGCTTGTGCCCAAGCCTACTTTGCCCCAGTGCAGGAGAACCAGGCCAGGGGCATTGATTTTTGTGGAGGGATTGCCTGGTTGTCTCGTCCTTGTGAGGCTCAGGAATACTTTTCCACATGGGAATTAACTTCCCTGGCACTGCATCCCCCCGTGTGCACTGTGGGATTGATGGTGCTCCAGTGTGCTGGTGTCCAGTTCCCAAATTCCAAGTAAAAGCCAACTTTTCCATGGCTCTGCCTTGAGAAGGTGAGGATTCACCCAAGGGCAGCTGTCCCTGGAGGTCCTTGCACTGTCAGAAATCAAATTTTAGTCCTGTGGTGCTCTAAAGCACTGTTTGAATTTCAATAGCCAGAGAATTTCCTGTCGTTTTAACAATTGGTTATCCATGCAGTGTAATTCAGTAGCTTAGAGAGCTTTCTTGGGATTAACAGAGGCAGTGAAATTAAAGTATTGCATAAAAGAAATCACAGAGAACCTGATTTCAGAGAATCCCAGAATGGTTTGGCTTGGGAGGCACTTAAAAACCCATCCAGATCCGCCCTGTGCCATGGGCAGGGACACCGTCCACTGTCCCAGGGTGCTCCAAACCCTGGCCTTGGGCACTGCCAGGGATCCAGGGGCAGCCACAGCTTCTCTGGGCACCCTGTGCCAGGGCCTGCCCACCCTCCCAGGGAAAGATTTACATCCACAGTTGTATTTCATTACTTGTTTAATATAAACCACGTTTTATCCAAGCCTTTGTCCCACTGACACACTTGGCCGTGTCTTTGTGACCCTGAGTGTGTTTGCCTCTTAGGCTTTGATTTCACCAGGCAGAGATGAATCCCCAGCTGGAAAATTCTGGGGAGGATTGGCAGGGATGATACAAAAAGAACAGAGTCGGGTTCTGGAATGGGCTGCCCAGGGAGGTGGTGGGGTCAGCGTCCCTGGAGGTGTTTGAGGAAAGGCTGGATGCGGCACTCAGTTTTGGTGAGGCGGTGTGAGGTCACGGGCTGGACTCGACGACCTCCAAGGTCTTTGCCAACCTCGTTGATTCTGTAATTGTTTTTATCAAGTCCTAATATACACTAGGTATTAATCCTGAGGCTACTTGGTTTTTCCCAAAACTTTTCCACAAGAAGAAAGTACTAAAAAAGATCTTTCGGAGCAAACCAGAGTGGAGTGCTGCATACTTATCCCAGGTGAGCCCTTCCCAAGGACCCACTGCACACAGCTCACTACAGCACACCCCTTGTAGCTGCGTTGTAACACGCCCCACTGCCTCCCTGAAACATTTCGTGTCGCTTTAATATCTGAGAGCCACCCTTTGGATCAAACGCAGGCTTACCTAAAGCTCCAGCAAGATTTTTTTTTTTTTCCACTCTGCCAGCATTAGTGTTCCCTTCACAAAGCTGTCAGCTGCATAAGCAGCCGTGGCACGGCCCAGCGGAACAGCTGCTGGAGTTTATCCCGCTCATCTCTTACAAGAAATCCCATTTTAACCTTTTCCCAGGGAGTCTCTGCTCGTGTGCGTCTGCTGGGGAGATGGATTCCAGTTTTGTGCAGGTTCAGCTCTTCTGGGCAGTGCCTCTGTGCTTGTGATTGCTTGGATTAGAAAATAAAAGTCATGGGAAGGCGCTGGGATAATTCGGCTCCCAAGAAAACTTTCTGCCATCAGAATGAACTTCACATTTTGGGGTGGAAACTTCAGCAAATGGAATTTCTGAGCACACCTGATTGGTGACCCCAGCACTGGAGAGGTGATAACCCAACCTTTGCAGACTGCTTTCTTCTTCCTCATTGCTATTCTCCGGTGGAATTTGATAAATTAAATACCCGCAGGAAAAAAGGGAGATTCTTTCCCAAGCAGCATCATGACATTTGTTTAGCCGGGTGCAATTGTCTTCCCAGTTGATGGCAAGATGGAGGAGAATGCCAAATAATTTGCAATGTAGCAGATCAATTCTATTGATTTATCCATAAGTAGCTAAAGTGGCCTTAATCACCTCCAGTATCCATGGAAATGGGGAAGGAGCAGAGGCCAGTGCTGTCAGCACAGAGCAAGGGAGGTTCCGCTGCTGCAAGCCCTGTCAAGGATTTGAGAACATTTTGGCAAATTCAGCCAAAACTTCCATGCTTTGCAGGAAAATTTGCCTGTGGTGTCCTTTCCCTACCCTTCCATGAATTACTTCTGTAATTATTGTGTGAAAAGCAGTGCAACAGGAAGAAAACCCCATCTTCTTCTATATTGATTTTTAGCACTGCAAAAAGTGGCTGAATTCCTTCGTGAAATCAAGGCAAAGCAAGAAGTGAGGTGAAAAGTTGGGTGGTGAGGCCCTGGCCCAGAGAAGCTGTGGCTGCTCCATCCCTGGAAGTGTCCAAGGCCAGACTTGGAGCAGCCTGGGACAGTGGAAGGTGTCTCTGTCCGTGGTAGGGATGACGCTGGATGGGATCTAAAGTCCCCACCCAAACCCTTCTGGGATTCTCTGATCCTTCCAGAGGGGAAGGTGCTGATTTCTCTTCCTAGCAAAAGCTTCCCGCATTTTGTTGAGCATTGCACTACAATGAAATGCTTGTTTAATAACTCACCTGATGGCACAGATCCCTCCCAGCAGCACTCCAACAAATTACATTTGTTTGAAATTACAAGCTCTGTTGGGAGTTTTTGCCAACTGCCACAATAGAAAGTCTCTTGGAATTCAGCAAGTCTGCTTCCTTTAGAATAATAACTTTGGAGCAGAGGAATCGTAACGTTGTCCACTTGCAAGAGATGCTACTTTGCCAGCGTTGTAGCCTGAGCTCAAAACGCTTAAATTAAATTGTCTGCTAGCACTTCCATTAGAAAAAATGCGATTTCCAAGCTTTTATTACTCTGCCAGAAAATTCTCCAGGTGCTGAAACTGAGTGTGGACGGCTCTACCCACGGTGTTAGATATAATTCCAGGAGGCAAAGTTGTTTTGGGAAAGGGGATGGAAGGCTCAAACCTCTTCTCTCCTGCACTCAAAGTCATCCAAAAAGCACAGTTGAGACTTCAGACACATAGTGAAGAGAGCAGGAGGGTGAGGGCAGTCAGATCCAGGGTTATCCAAGCACATCCCAATCCTTGGAGAGACTCAAAGCCCACCTGGACACAGCCCTGAGCGGCTGCTCCAGAGGCACCTTGGAGAAAAGAATCCATCGTGCCTCTGGCAGGGCCCTGGCTATTGGTAGTCAGCCCACAAGTTTGTCCTTCAGCGTTTCGTAACTCAGTGATTTTTCATTCATCTGTCCCCTTTGTTTTAGAGGAGCTGGGCCTGGAATGCTGATGAGGGGAGAGCTATCAGTGATTAGAGATAATGTGCTAAAGCCGGGGCTGAAATATTTGTTAGAAAATAGGTTAATAAAGTGACATGGAGCACCTGTGCTGCTGTGGAGCAGGCATTATGAGGAGATTATGCTAATGTGGGTATTTAGTAGCAAGTCTTCTTTGGGATTACTCTCTGCTATTATCATCCTCAGCCCAGGAATTGTAATTCAAAAGGCAGCAAATGATCAAGGATTTAGTTTCTTTTTTTTTTCTTTTTTTTTTTTCTTTTTTTTTTTTAAGTTTTGACTGCTCTTTAGCCTGCTGAATTAGAGGATGCTGCAAGGAGTCTTTTAAACCCTTTTAAAATGGTCTTTAAGAGAAAGAAATGGACTGGGCAGGGATGTGTAGATATAAAGAAATGTTAAATGAAATTAATTCATTAGTGGTGGGCAGCTGGGAGGCCTGGAGGTGCAAAGGCAGGTGAAGAGGGAAGGAAAAGAGACAAAACTGGGGAAAGGGGAAAGCTGGGGGAGATGCGAGGGTGCCTTCAGACTGAGCCATTTCAATGGCTTTGAGTCTCTTTTGGTGAGACACCTCAAATCCTGGGGGCAGTTTTGGACCCTTCTCAACACGACAAACATGGAGGGGCTGGAGCGTGTCCAGGGAAGGGAACGGAGCTGGGAAGGGGCTGGAGAATTCCTGAGGGAGCTGGGAAAGGGGCTGAGCCTGGAGAAAAGGAGGCTCAGGGGGGACCCTGTGGCTCTGCACAAGTCCCTGACAGGAGGGGACAGCCGGGGGGGTCGGGCTCTGCTTCAGGGAACAGGGACAGGAGGAGAGGGAACAGCCTCAGGCTGGCCCAGGGGAGGTTTAGGTTGAACACCAGGGAAAATTTATTTTTTTAATTCATGACTAAGAAAAAGCTGTTTAAAACAGTGCTTTGCAAGAGGGATGGAGGGGGTTGAGGTGAGGGGTGTTCAGAGAAGGTTTTGCTGTGCTCCTCGTGCCTTCCTAAATCTTCATCTGGGTTTGGGTTTTGCTCTGGGATTCCCAGGTCTGGGGCTGTTGTTTCCCACCCAGGGTGACAAGGGAGAGGACTCTGTCAGCACATGGAGTTTGTCTCCCAGAGGAGCAGGAGCTCAGGCATGGGGAGCGTGATGATGTGCAGGAAGGCTGATCAGCTGCAATAAGGCATTCATTATCCTTCCATCTAAATTAACTGAAATCACATCATAACAGTGCCTTTTAGAACCTCACTCCAAATTCCCTCTCTTTTATCAAATTATCACCTAAACCGAAGTTACCTTAAGCTGTGTCTGTGTATTCTTGTTTAGATAATTATTCTGCCATTAAGGAAGCAATTTTGTCTTTTTTTTTCCTTCCTTTTTTTTTTTTTTTTTGATGTTTGCTTAAGGAAAACTAGTGGGGAGGACATTGCTTGTTTGTATTGTTTCTTTCTCTGTCAGAAATTTTCCTGTCAGAAATATTTTGCATAAACACTCAGAGTGTAAATCCAACTCCCTGGGTGCTGGAGCTAACTAAATAACATGCAAAATGGCATGGGCTGTATAAATATTTCCACTTTTTCAGTATTTCTCTGTGGATTATTCCTCCAGAGCAGTGTTTCTGCAGAGGCAGTTGGATGGGTGTTCCTGCACCCAGCTTCCCTCACCTCCTGCAGCTCCTGCAAATACTTTCCAACAATGTCAGAAGCTGAGTGAGAGAAAACGGGGCACAGAATGCTTTTAAACACGAGCAAATCAGGGCACTTGACTAATTAGGAGGGAGAATGGCAGAATAAAAAGTGACGGAACCTGAGAAAGGGCTAAAAAAAAAGGATTGTTTGGCACCTTGACTCCAGTTCCATTTATAAATCGAATCCCTCTGTCCCTCCTTCATTTACAATTGCCACTGGAAGTCAGGATTTGATGTATGTTCCCAGCCCTCCTGGAGGCAGTGAGGTTGTTTGGAGGGAAAAGAAAAAAAGCACCTTTTGGAAAACTACAGAATCCAACCATTAATTTTTGCTCTCTTTGGTGAAGCAATCTCTGCATCCACAAAGCAATTAAGCACCTATGGGCCTTGTGGGAATGAGTAATAATCAATAACAGGAAACATTCCCAGGAGTCAGGAGTTGAAATTGAAGTGAGTTCATGAACCAGCAGCACATTCCTGGATGGATGAACTCTGGAGTGAGAGCCAGAAAGGGGGAGAAATCACTGGAGGGATGAGGACTGCCAGAGGCAGGGCGAGGTGGATGTACCCAAACAGGGCACTGAGATTTGGTCACCTGGGGTTTTGGGTTGGGGTTTTTTTTGAGATGTTTTGCCTTTTGTGACCTGTATGTCCTCGTATTGACCTCTGCCATGGTTTCCTCCATCTCCTTTTCTGTGGCTTCTCTCACCTGAGCTCTCAGCCATCCTTTGTGTCACATTCAGAAGGTGCTGGGCAATTCACTGTCCCTGCTGGATCATGGAGAGCTGATAGAGGTCTGATCAGGAAATGCATGAACAGGGGTGAAATGCCAAGAAAGCCTGGTGACAGAGAGGACGCTCTGGGGACACCTTAAAGTCTCTCTCAGAGGCTCCCAGAAGTCTGGAGAGAGACTTGGGTCAAGGGCCTGGGGAGGGAGGAAAAAGGGGAAATGGCTTTAAGCTGAAATTTGGGAGATTAAGATGGGATTTGGGCAGGAATTGTTCCTTGGGAGTGTGGGGAGGAGCTGGGACAGAATTCCCAGAGCAGCTGTGGCTGCCCCTGGATCCCTGGCAGTGCCCAAGGCCAGGTTGGACATTGGGGCTGGAGCAGCCTGGGACAGTGGAAGGTGTCCCTGCCCATGGCAAGGGTGGCACTGGGTGGGATTTAAGGTCCCTTCCAACCAAAATGATTCTGATTCTGGTCTGTGGAATGTCTCTAAACACAGAATGAGAGGACAGTCCCTGCCTCAGAGGGTCAAACTACAACAGAAGAGACAACCGGAATCTCTGGATGCCCTTGGAGCCATCCCCGTCCCCGCTTCCCCAGAGCTCACACAAAACCCTCCTCTGTCCAGGGTGTTGATTTTGTTCTTTGGTGGATTTTTATGCCCTTCTTTCTTCCACATATCCTGAAGTGACTTCCTCCTGTAATCATATTCCTTCTATTCCTGTCACATCATAGAAAATGTTAATTTCCTGCTTTTAATTGGGTTGATAAAGTCTTTTGTCTCACCAATCTTCCCCAATACATTCGGATTAGGTTTTGTTGTCTTACATGGCAGCAGAGTCCATTGTGTTGGGTTCCAGGCTCCGAACTTGTTCCTTTTTCAAAGTTTAACTTCTGTGCCTCTTCCTGACGCGGATAATAAATTCTTTTGTTCATTGAAACTGAATTTCAAGAAGAGCACTTCTTTTTATGCACACGCAATTGGGAGCCAATCTTCATTATTAATTACAGCGAGATAAGGGCTGGCACTGCCAGGGATGCTCTCCAGCTGAGAGTTTGGATTATTTATCCCTTGGCCCAGTGATGTCCACCTTTTATCCTTGAGAGTGTTCCAGCAGCCAAGTCCTTTCTTCTTCAGTACAGAACTGTTGCTTTTGGGTTAATTCCACTTATTCTGAAGAGCCACTTTTTGCTTCATTTCCCATTTTCTCTGACTTTTGACAGTGAAGTTACGGAAAATTGTCAGGGTCTGCTTTGGAGGAGGAAGGGGATTTAACTAACACCTGGAATGATGAAATATTTCATCTTCCTCTTTCAGTTTTTATTTGGGCATAAACCTGAAGCGTTTTTATATTCATGAGTTGCAGCGACTTCCCAGGTGATAGCAAAGCATTGCCCAGGTTACAGCCAAGAATTCATCCAGGATGGTTTTTTACTACTGAAATTCTCTCTTCAGAGTAGTGATCTTACAACTTGCTACTTCTTCTTGCCAATATTTGATTAAATATTTTTTTTAAATTAACTTCATTAGATAAAAAACATCTTAATTTTGCTGTTTGCTGCAGGCACTGGAGGTGCTAAAATATCCAGGAAAATGCTGTGGGGTTTGCCATGACATTTGATTGGCAAATGAAGAGAGACTGTAATAATAATTGTAGGAGTAGGAGTAGTAGAAGTAATAATAAAAATAATAATAAGGATGATGGTGATGATGATGCTGTTCTGTTGACTGTCCCTGGGATTTTTCCACTGACCTATGTAGGAAGTGTTGCATCCAGTCACAGAAGGCTTGAGCAAATCAAATCAAGAATAAATTGGGATTTCAAAAATTCAAAAATCAACATTTAGTCTCTCCATCTTTTCTTTGGGATGTTGCTTTATGGAAAATGGGAGGAATTCCTGGCTTCCTAAACCCTCCTGACACCCAGGGGTTGTTTAATTCCAGCTCCAGTTGAACACGCGTTCTGTGCTCTGCTCCTTTTCCTTGCTGGCAAATACAGCAGAATTTGTATTATTTGTTCTTTGTTGGTATTCCCTGGAATTAATAGAAGGGGGAAAAAAAAAAAGAGTTACAAATTAAAGAAAAATAATAGTATATAAACTAATGAGATTGTGCCAAAGCTTAATTAGATGGAATAGATTGAAAACATTACAGTGGTGTCTTAAGGCAGCATCATTAAGTTGGAGGCACAGCCCTGCCTGAGCTGGAACCATTTTTATGTCCATGAGGAAGCAGCCTTGGATGGCCCCTGCACCACGTGAAATTGTTAATTCTGGGGGAAGATTTACACATCTCATTCCATTATCAGCTTTCAAAAGCACAAAGCAAAGCAGGGATAAAGGAGAGGATGGAACTGGCGATTGTCTGATCACACGGATAACTTTGATTTCAATCTTAGTTTGTGCTACAGCTCGGTAATTGAATCATAGATCTCAAATCCATATATTTTGGAGCAGTGCAGGGTGTTCATTTGTGTGCTGGATTCAGCTCATTTATAAATCTCTTAATGAAGTGCTCGCCCAAAACACTGACAGAGATGCTGAATATGGGTTGAAGTGCTGAAATTCCTCCTTGGGTGTGCTGGGTGGCTCTGTCATCTTAGTTATAAAAAATAATATTATAAAACACACCTGTATATATGTATGTACTTGATTTTTATGTATATTTGCTTATCTTTTAAATACACTTTCATATTTTAATTCTTTTTGTATTTTTCCTTCTGAACTTAATTTTAATTTTCCCATTTAGATCCTTTCTTTCTCCTCCGTAATTCTGCCATGGGGATGATCTGACCTTTTACTACAGATAGATCCCAGCGGCATCAATTTTTTCCCTTTATTAATTTATTTCGATATATAAATAAATAAACTCTCTTGGCATGCTGATGAATTCATGTACATGCTGGTACATTTATGAATTTATGTACATATTGATACATTTATGAATTTGTGTACATATTGATATATTTATATAAATACGTCAATATGTTCATAAATAATTGCTTGGCAACATATTGCCCATGTATAAATTTATCAGTGTACAAATATAAAATATATATAAACAATGTCTGTTTCTCTCATGTTGCCTGTGTGTGATCTGGAGGCTTCCTTTCGCTTGGATACCAAACTTTCAGCTAAATATTAATTTTTTTTCAGGAGAAATTGCTAACTATCTTAAATTCAGTACAAACCCTTTCTAGCTGGTTTGTTTTAAATAATTCCGCTTCTTTTTTCTTTCTTTTTTTTTTTTTCCTTTTGCCCAGCCTGAAGGAAGAATCAACTTTTTTTTTTATTTGCAGTAGTGAACTTCCTTTTTCAAGATTGGTTTTTGGGGTGGGGAAAAAACAAACCCAGAACGTGTCAGGAAGGGTTTTCATCATTTTTGGGGACTCTGAGGAGACTCCAATCTCTCCCCCAGCCTGCTCCAAAGAGCAGCTCATTTGTCTGGGCATTAGCTGGCAGCTGCACAGCATAAATTCCGAGTTTGCAGGGGGAATCTCATGTTTGTTTTGAAAATGGAGATCAGGCTACCAAGGAATAATCTGTTTATTTTCCAGCACCATGAATATGTAGTGCCCTACTTCTCCTGTGCCATTTGGTTTTTCTCTTTCAAGCTTGTCAGGCCAACTCCTTTTGCAATTTAAGAAGCGTTTTAGAAACTCCATAGACTACAGTGGGTACTGAATTAGCATTTTGGAAGTAGAGCAGTGAACAATGCTTTAAAGATTGTCCTTCAGCAGCATTTCTGTTGTGCCATAAGTGGATTTTTTTTTTTTTTGCCTCTTGTGCTTAAAAACGTGATTTTCTTGACCTTAAAGTTCAAATACAACCAGTTGCGGGTCTGGGTTGGACACAAGACTGTAACTTTAAAAATACATGTCTATATAGTGCTAATAAACAGAATTTTTAATGATCTCTTGATTATGAAGAGGTATTTTAAAGACACGTGATTTTATCCCAAACACTCCCTCTGTTTCTGCGTATGCTAATTCACTTGATTAATTTGGAGAACATCTGCATAGAATTCTGTACACTTACCAGTGGTGAGATCACACTGCTTTTCAGGTATCAGCCTCAAGTTTCACTTTCCAGACAGACTCGGATTCTGTGTCTAATTGGGATGCCAAATATACAAAGGTACCCCAGAAGTGCGTAATTATGTCATTTTCTCTTGATCTTTCAGAGTCTTCCTGCGAGCAATTAATCAGTATGCAGATATGCTAAACAAAAAATTCCTTGATCAAGCCAACTTTGAGTTACAGGTAAGAAAAGACTCCCGGTTTTAACGGAATAAATGTTACTAATTTAATTTATTTATTTTTTTTGCCTTTAACATGTCGTTGTGGTGTGTTTATTCATCGTTGTGTTACTCCAGTTAAATCATTCCAGGCTCAGCAGTTGTTGTGATCTGTTCCTGACTTGTGGGTCTTGTCAGGGAATCACAGAATCACAGCAGGGTTTGGGTTGGGATTCTGCTTGGATCATCAAAACACAAAGAATTGGGATTTGTAGCTGGGAAATATTTGTTGGAAACATAAAGGCAACGAGGAGCTGTATTAAGAATTTATCAAGAAACACCATCTCTGTGGTGTCTGTTCTTTTCTCCTTGAAATATTTATGTGCATAATTTAGAGACTTTTAAGTTGTTTTGTAGGTGTGTAGGGAAACATCTCAGAGGATTAATGGAATCTCTTGTTGTCATTTTGGGGCCTTTCAGCTCTGGAACAACTATTTCCACCTGGCTGTTGCTTTTCTCACGCAAGAATCTTTACAACTGGAGAATTTTTCAAGTGCTAAAAGAGCAAAAATCCTTAACAAGTAAGTCCTGCTCGTCGTCTTTATCATGGCCAAGAACTCGAGGTCTATTGCCCTAATTTCAATTTAATTCCTTTGCTAAATCTATTCAAATTGAGATGCAATGAGGGGATAATGAAAGGTTGGGTTGAAAAACATGAATCAAGGGTTGGGTGTGTTTGTGCCCCGGCATCGAGATCTGAATTTCACCGTTCACCTCTGATAAATTCAGGATGATCAGGAAGTCAAGGTTCTCAGAAGCGTTAACATGTTATAAAAAACTGCATTTTGAAATCACTTCAGCTTTGTGCTTCTTCCAGTCTCATTTTACCTCTGCTCTTGATTGTTAATTAATCCCTGACCTCAGTTAGGAGGGAATTTTGGTTGCTCCAGCCATCTCCACTGGGCTGTCCCTGAAGGATGGGTTGGGATAAGTACAGCCTTTTCCTGCTTCTGAGGGATGATATTCCCTGCCTCCAACCAGTCAGAATCCCACAGCAAAGGAAAGCTGTGAAAAGGGGGGGAAAAGCCTGGAAATAAGAGTGGAACATGAAGATTTTTGTTTAACCAGAGTGATTAAGAGTGGAAAAGACCTCTGAGATCATGGAGTCAAGGCCACCAGGGCCCCAGGTCCCCAAGTGCCAGCTCTTAAATCCATTCAGGGGTGGGAAACTCCACCTGAACAACCAATCCCAACGTCTGACCACCCTCTGAGTGGGGAAATTTTCCCAACTCTCCATTTAATCTCCCTTGGCACAAACTGAGACCTTTTTCTCCTTGTCCTGTTGATATTTTTCCTTCCTTTTATTGGTGTTCCACAGTAGTGACTTCATTATTACGTAACTAACCACCAAGCTCTGAAAAGAGGCAGTTTTGTGATTTCAGAGTGTGTGGATTCTTTTTCTGTGGCATAACATTTGGGAAGAGCAGCTAGAAAAGCTGGTGAGGTCCCAAAAATGGGGAATTTCCAAGCTGTGATTCCCTTTTGAACGAGCACAGCTCAGGCTCCTGGTGTGCACAATAAATAAAATATGTCTGTGTAGAGAAAGAAACTGCATTTTGTATCCCTTCACCTTCCCACTTCAGGCCTTTCTGTCTATTATTATGATAAGAGAAATCCCAGGGAGAGCGGGGACAGTTCATCACTGCTGCAGTGACTTGACTCTAAAGGCTTTTTGCTCCTCGTGTGGCTTTTAGGTTTTGTCCAGAAAATTCAGGAAGGGCTCCGCATCCCATCCCTTTTTGTGGGAGCCAAGTTTTGCCCTGCAAACTCCCCCTCTCCCTCCTGAGTTTTGAGGTGTTTCCTTTGGAGTCTGTGCTCTCTACCTGAGCCTTGAAAGAGAATTTTAAAGCATTTTAGGATCTGCTCTACCTGGAACTCGTGGGGCTTCCTTGATGAAACAGGAATATTGACAAGTTCAGAGGAAAAGTGGTGTCAAGCAGAGCTCAGGGTTTGGGGCATGTGCTATCAATACCATAAATAACATTATAGATAAAAGGTTCTTAAGGAAATCGAGCTGGTATTGCAGAGCCAGGTATATTTTATTTAAGGAAATTGAGGTGGTGTTGTAAAGGCAGATGGATTTTATTTAGGAAATTGAGGTGGTGTTGCAGGTAAATTTTGTTCCATTAAATTTAGAATCCTTTTGCTCTCTCTGCCCAGTGTTAGTGAGCACCTACGAGAGCATTTTAGTTCAGCTCAGACTCCTGACCTGAACAAAAAGCCAAAAGCTGAGCTGTAATTGGGCTGGAAATTGCTGTCAAATACATTTGTGGACTGATAATTCCTCTTTGTCAGGATGGGAACCACAGGCACAAATTTTCTTGGAGTGATTTTTATGATAAACAGAGCAGTTTATCTCGCTGAAGGAATTCATGGAATCAACAGGCATTGCTCACTGCTAATAGAAGTAAATAAATTAAGTCGTTTGAAGTGGTTGCTTAATAAAGTTTGCAAAATTGTAAATCTTTGTTTATAATGAATTTGCAAATTGTTATTTTCAGTTTAATCAGGTTTTGGAGACAGGAACCAAGACAATAAATTCGAGATTCAATAAATGCATGGTCTGGAGGCACTTTCATTGCTGTGTGAAGGCACTTCTGTGTCAAAAGGGGTATAATTAATCAGTTAATTCAATCTCACACTCACCCGTCTTTTTAAGTACATATTTCAATTAAATCGTCAAATATTTAATAATTAAAATTTAATTATTGTAATTTGTGGGTTTTGCTAAACATTGCATTTAAGCATTAGATAATAACAGATCCTTAATGATGCAGAAGATTCTCTTTAATCCGTATTAATGACAGGGTGTCTCACTATTATCCCCCAGAAATCCTACAAGTTGCCAGATATTACAGTTTGGCTCATCCTGTTGTTTAAGTAATGATCTTTCACTTGCACATATTGCATGTAGCAAATGCATCCTTGGAGCTCGTTATGATCCCATCCTTAATGAAGGCATTGGGATGATTGCACTCATTAAAGCTCTCCTGGTGTTCACGTGCAGAGGGAGGGGAATGGAAAATGACCCTGGTGGGAGATGGGAGGTGTTGGTGCCGCCAGCTTTGGGGTGGGTGGGCTCCCACCTCAGCCTGGGACCATGGAATGTTGGAATTGTTGAGGCTGGGAACCTTTTTTCCTCCAAGTTTCGATGTTTACGGAAGCTTTGCTGAGCTGCTGGGGGTAGCCAGGGAATCTCAGCAGTGTGGGTGCAATTTGAGAACCTGGTCTGGAATTTCTTCTCTTTTTCAAGACTCTGATTTTGAAATGAGATTTATCTGCTTGAAGGTCTTAGATTTATTTTTAATAAATGCTGGTTTTGTTCTCCTTTTTAAGGTACGGGGACATGAGAAGGCAGATTGGGTTTGAGATCAGGGACATGTGGTACAACCTGGGTGAGTATCCTAAGCATGGGTTGCCTTCAGTGTTCCCAAAAAACTATTTAGAGGGATATTCCCGGGAAAATTCCATTCCCAGCCAGGTTGGATGGGACTTGGAGCAACCTGATCTATGGAAGGTCTGTGTCCCTGCCCATGGAATGAGCTGGGCTGTGATGTCCCTTCCAACCCAAGCCATCCCATGCTTCTCTAAAATCAGTCGGCTTTCTCTTGAAACAAAAGTATGCCAGCAGAAAGCTTTGAAAAACCGGGTGATTTAAGAAATCCAGCCACCTCTGCATATTTAATTCACCATCTGGGAAGGCGCATCACTCTTGTTGATATTTATGTGTCTCGTGGTTTTTGTGGGTTTCAGCCTCTTGCTGAACACAAAGCCATTGCTCTGGTGATGCCTGTTCTGTGGGTTTTCTTACCTTCTTTTCTTCTGTTTAGACTTTCTAACTTTTTCTGTTTCTTCTGTCACAGAAAATCTAAAATTCTCAGTACCTAGGGTTCCTAAACTACTCAAAGGGGGTCTTTTTTCCCCTTTAAAAAATCTCTATACACATGTATTTGTATTTACTCCCTTGAGGATGCAGTACCTGGGACTGTAGCAAAATGGATGTGTCCAATGGTTCTCGGTACCTCAGCCTGGAAATTCTGCTTGAACTCAGCTTTTCAGCCTTGTCTGGCTGCATCAGTGACTCTGGGAAGTTGGATCTCCCTGGAGCTCGTAGGTAAATGAGGCAGCTCTGCCTCTTCCCAGCCTGAGCTGCTCTCTGAGTATAATTTGCCTGTACAGGGCTTGAATTTCATGAGGAACTGAGTATTTACTGTGACCCGAGTGTACTTGTCTGCCAGATTTCATTTTCCTGAGCTTAACAGCCCAGACACTTCAGCTCTTCTGAGTTTTATCAAAACTTCCTTAAATGATCAGAAATAAACACGTTTGCCACTTCACTTCTATCTCTGGCTGAGCTGTTGTTGCTGAGAGTTGAAAAAACCCCAGTATCTCTAAGAGAAGAGAGTGCCAAGGGTTCATAAGTATTTGATATCACAGAAATTTGCATCCTATCTGCTGCAATGATGAGAAAAAGGCTTCAGAGAGCAGCTGAGTTCACTTTTATTAGAAGCATCTTTGGTGAATTAAGTGTCTGGAGAACAGATTAGAGCTTAGTGCACGACTGAGATGTGACTTGACAGGCAGGTAATAAAATCAGTGTCGTGCCTGCTGCTGCATCACCCAGCGTGGGATGCTGGCAGCCTCTGGGTGAGTAATTAGCCAAATCCTTCCCTCTTCCAGCCCCGCAGTCCTGGAGTCATGGAATTGTTCAAGTTGGAAAAGGTGGAGTCCAGCCCAGCACTGCCAAGGCCACCCCACGTCCCCAGGTGCCGCATCCACATGGATTTTAAATCCCTCCAGGGATGGGGACTCCAGACCTCCCTGGGCAGCCCCTTCCAGTGCTTGTAAATCATTTTGGTGAAGGAATTTTCCCAGATATCCACCCTGATCCTCCCCTGGGCCAGCCTGAGGCCGTTCCCTCTCCTCCTGTCCCTGTTCCCTGGGAGCAGAGCCCGACCCCCCCGGCTGTCCCCTCCTGGCAGGGAGCTGTGCAGAATTCACCAGGTCCCCCCTGAGCCTCCTTTTCTCCAGGCTCAGCCCCTTTCCCAGCTCCTTTTGTCCTCACTGGGATTTCTGGCCTCGTTGGATTCTTACGGATTCTTAAACTTTCCCCAGAATTTACTGGCCTGAAAGTCGAAAGTTTGGTGGCGACTTTTCCATCCAGCTGTAGTTAACTGAGGTTGTTTTATCCAGGCTGGGCTTTGTGCAGTGCATTTTGCCTTTCCCTACTGCTGCTGTCACTGCCTGCTCTTTACAGGTTATTTAGTTGCTCCGGGCTTCAGTTTCTCACCATTAGCAAGGATAATAATTTCCCCTGGAGTTTTGGGCATCGATTGGCACAAGGGGTAGTGTTTTCTTCAATATTTCTTCCTGTGCTGTCACGAAAGCCTTTTATTTTTAATGGATTTTTTAGAAATGGAGATGATCCAGGTAAGATGCCTCTGTGACCTCCTCAAGCTCTGATACCTGTGATTCTCTAAGGTCCATTAACGGGATCATTAATGCCAAAATCCCACGTGTGGAGGGAGTCAGGAAATTGCTGCTCTTCCCAAGAAAAGCTGGGAGAGAAAAGTAAATGCAAGGCAGGAGCCCAGTCCAAGGCAGCCTTTGCGCTTCTCCTGAGCAGCACCTTGATTTTCCTCACGTTCTTTATCACACAGAGAGTCCATGTTGGACTCATGGATCGTGTTGAACTTCTGGCTCCTCACCAACCCCATCTGTGTCACAGCATCAATTAAGAAGGAATTCCAACTTCCCACTGCTTGGGGATCGATTGGGGGGTGCCTGACACTTTTATCTTGGAAGCTGCACTGCATTAATCAAATTATTCATGTGTGTGTTCAGAAACCAAATCAGAAGTGAAAGGCTGGAATTCTGGAATTCCTCAGCACAGGATTTTTATGTCTGTGCCATTGTGCATGAGATATGATGAAACCAAGCCACCCTGACTTTTGATTTATGGATTAAAGGGTATAGAAAAGCCTCAAAAATGAATATTTTGTCTCATCAGGTTTTGTTTCTAAATACCACTATTAACACACGATGCCTGCTGAGTTAAAACTCCCCAGCTGGGAACACGACAGTCCTCCAGCTATAATGCACATTTAAAAGTATTTTTTTTTTCTGAAAATAAATGGTGAAATAAGAATTTTTGAAGTTTTTACTTGGCTGCCTCTTTCTGATGCAGGGAGTGGGGGGCTCAATAGTCACACCTTCCTATTTTTATGAGCCAGGAAAAAAAAAAAAAAAAAGAACATTTATAGTGCAGAACTGCACTTCAGAGGGTTTTTTTCCTTCCATACCACAACCTGAACTTTAAAATGTGTTGCTTTGAGTCACTGTTTTGGTGAAACTGGGGCTTCTTAAACCTTGCTGAGACATTAGGCATAAAAAAACCCCCATCAGACAGGCCGTGGCCTGTCTTGGAAATGCAGGAACTCAAAAGGGTTTTGTGATGCAGTTCAGCAAACAGGAGGCTCTGACAGGAGGCGGTGTGCGCAGGGCTGCAGTGGCACAGGAGCCGCAGTGACATTTCAGGTGACATCCTGGTGGCAGAGGTGGCCGGGGAAAGGCCCCTGGGAGGGAGGGCAGCGCTGCTCTGGGTGACGTCTGAAGCAGCTGGGGGGGAGATGGAGATGAGAAACTCCTCAAGGTGAAGGGGAATGGTTGCTGGCGTCCTCCAGCCAGTGCCACCGTCCCTCCCAGGGCTTGACGTCACCAAAGGTGTCTTGACAGGCTCTGGATGTCGTTGGGGGGGTTAAAAATAGCCCTGAACTTTGGGTGTTACATAAATAGAAGTCATTACACATAACCCTCCGTGGGTTAGTCAGGCGTGTTCCCAGCCTGCCCGGGGGACAGGGGAGGCTGCTGGCAAATTACTCACAGGTTTTTGTGGCCAAGGGAAGGATCTGGGAGATGAGAATCACACGTCATCCAGCAAGGAGAGCACCTTGGGTTTGGTTGGTGATGAAATCCTTCCTGCTGTGTGAGCACGTCCCGTGGCCAGGCACAAGACTGGGGGGGAAGGTTTTGCATGGGGAAAGTTGTTTTTTTTGCTGCAAGGGGAAGGTTTTGCATGGTCAGAGGTGAATTTTTTTGCATGTGATTCCTAAAGCAGCCGCACAAGTCGGTTTGCAGGAGACACTCCTCATTTTTCTCCCAGAATTGTCACATTTGGAGTCCCTGCGTGGGAGTTCCCACACTCCCTCGGAGAGGAAAAAGGCGAATTCCTTGCCAGGTTGTTTATCAGACAGGGGGATGGATGCCCTGAGGGCCAGGGGAGGATTGTTTCCTGTCCTGCTTTGCTCCCAGTGGAGCAATCTTTAGTGGCCCAACATCTCCCAGGATGTCACAGCAAACCCGTGCGTGTCACCCATCGATGCGTGTGGGACTGACGTCGCCCAGGCCTCCCACCTCGGGGGCTTCCCCCAGAGAGCTGATCATGAAACACATCCTCGCCAAACCAAAGATCCTAATCTTGTGTGGATTATTCACATCTCAAATTCAAAAGATGTTCCTCTTCTGAGGGAATTCCTGTGCTTGAGGCAATGGAAAAACCCTCCGTGGCTCAGCGTTCAATCGGCGCGTGATGAACAACTTCTGTCACCGTTATTTGTTTTCTGCAGTATTGACTCTGCCACTCCTCAGGCATAACACAAGAAATCTGTCACCTGAGAGGCCCAATGTAATAATCCTTGTAGGAGACTGAGGGAAGCTGGAGGCCTCTCACTTGGTATTCCTGAGCAGCTCCCAGCGCTGCAGCAGCACCCAAAGTCACCATTTTCCTGGAGTGTTAATTTGCCCTGATCCGATTGCTGATGCTAATGGGATTCAGGAGTTTGCCAAATCAAGGAACTTAAATTATATCTGCTAAAAAAAAAGGAGCGTGTTTCGGTGGTAAAGGATTTTTCTTGATTACATTTGTTGAGATTTATGTTAGTTCTGGTCAAAGTGAAACTAGCAATTAAAGACTTCGCTGGTTACTGTCACAGTGCTGTAGTGCAGTGGAATAAAAATGAGTTGAAATCTTTTTCTGTCCTGTGCCACTGGTAACTGCAGTGGGGAGCAAGAGTTTGAGAGCTGGAGGAAACTGAGGACTGGACTCCCAAGAATCTGGTCTGAAGCACAATACTGGGTATAGGAACAGAGTTTGAACTTGATTGTAAACACCCCTAGCGGGGCGTTTGTGAGGAACATCTCCAGCTCTGTCCTGAGCTCCCAGGGGATTCCAGCCTGTTGCTGATGGAGAAATGTGTTTGTATTTGTATTTGTATTTGTATATCAGCTTCTGCTTGGAGCTCTCAGGACTGTGCTGACAAGTGAGGTGATGAAACACCAGCAAAGGGTGCTCAGAGCTGCTGTGGCTGCCCCTGGATCCCTGGCAGCGCCCAAGGCCAGGCTGGAGCCACCTGGGACAGCGGAAGGTGTCCCTGCATGGCAGGGGTGGAATTGGATGACCTTTAATGTCACTCCCAACTCCACCATCCTGATGGTTTTTCCATGGTCTTATTCACCAGATAATTTGCAGCGTGCACACCCTCCATCCGTTTCGCCAGTAATCCAAACAGTCACCTGCTCTTTTTTCCTAGGCCAATATTTATTAGGTGCCCTGCTCCTGCTCAGCTTTAATTTCCCTTCCCTTTGTGGAGCAGAGCAGGGAAAGGGGGGAGGAGCAGCTTCCTCTTGGGAAGCCAAATCTGCAGTCATGTTTTGCAGGCAGCTCAGCTCCGAGGAAAGGAGACATATTGTGGGCTGGCTGAGCTGTGCTTTCGTGTCTCGAGGCTCTGTTAGGCTGCACTCGTGGTGACACTTTGATAGACTGACACCGAGAACATTTTGTTCACACAGGAGTCTAAATAAGTTAATACAAGTGATGTGCCTTTTAGCCTCCCTCCCTGCCAGCCACACATTGTGTTTCAAAAATAAAACCTGGAAATTCGGGTGCGAAAAATGTGGAGTGGGAAATGTGGCGAGTCTCAGCTTGACGACTGATTCAACAGCTCCTCTTGATTTGCATTTAAACAGTTTTTCCTCTCCTGTGCAATTATTATTATTATTATTATTATGGTCAATAATAATAATAATGGTGGTCATCATCATCATCATCATTATCATCAAACAAATAAGAATACTAAAAAAGTGTTTCAGTAGAGCCTGATATTAAAACACAATAATATATCATATATAATAGTATATATATATATAAAATTTATATATTCTTATAAATATATATGATATAATAGTATAATAATAATAATGTAATTATTGTTATGCTCCATGAGGATTTATTAATACAGCTTTTACATCTTCTACCAAAGCCAGGGGTTGTTCACTCTGAAATGCTCTCAATCTTTTCTCCTAAAGGTCAGCATAAAATCAAGTTCATCCCAGAGATGGTGGGGCCCATCCTGGAAATGACGCTGATCCCAGAGACGGAGCTGAGGAAAGCCACCATCCCCATCTTCTTTGACATGATGCAGTGCGAATTCCACTCCACCAGAAGCTTCCAGAGGGTAAGCAGAGAGCTGCAGACATTTAAATTTTAAACTGAGGAAGATTTGGCCATTCCTCGACAAAACATAAGGAGTTTTGTTATTTCTCTTTTTTTTTTTTTTCCTAAGGAATAATATAATTATGGATTTGCTTATTTCCTCTAACTCCTGAGGGGCTGTGGAGTTTGCATCTGTTGGTTTGAAGTGGTTCTTGAAGGGGAAATTTGCATGTAGTAAATGAAATCTTTGGTTATGGCACAGGAACAAAGACAGGTGTCTTAAATTGTCACTGTGACTCACACGAGGAGTTTGCTCCTGAGATAAATTGGACATAAAGGAAGGCTGATAATGTGGCAAAAGTATAACCTGTAAGGATTTATCATCTCTATTCTCTTATAATTCTGATTTTACCTTACCGTTTTATGCGTTTTGAAGAGGAAAAAAACAATCCAGCCCTGTCAGTGCTTCTTCTTGCTCTACAGGCACTGCAAAATCTCAGATAGTAATGGAGCATTTTTACTCTATTTTATTTGAACCTGCTGAGGGGAGCCCTTGAATACACACACTGCATCTTTTCCTGATAGCTTCAACTTCTGAAAGACAAGTGCAGTGAAAGAAAGTTTCCTGGTATCATTCATCTGACATTGCTCCCCTTGAAACTTTGCTTATGGATTGAGTTTAAGACTAGTTAGGCCAGGCAGGGTTTGGGCTAAGCCAGTGGAGCTCGTTCCCACCGTGAGATTTCTGTCAGTTCAGGATATGACCTTGTGAATTTTGCAATAAAGCTTGAGATGTGTTGTTTGCTTTTTCCCCCCCCTTTCTATCGGCAGTTTTCTTTCTTGGATGAAAAACCTTATCCTTTTCCATACTTCTCTTGTGAACTTCTATTGAGGAGCAGCTCTTAATAAATCTGTAGGCAGAGTAAATGAAAATCTGCGTGGGGAGACTTAAGCAAGGGAAATGGCATCAGCTTTATTGCTTTGATTTGTTTTGTGCTGGATGGTGTGTGGAGAGGTTGTGAACTGTGTTTTGGCTTCATCCAATTACTGCATAATCATTTTTTTTTTCTCTCATGTTTGACTCCAGTGCTACTGTAAAGATTGAAATGCTCGCTGGGATGCCATTTAAACAGTTTTCCTGTCAGATGTTCTCTTTTGTTGCTTGTCATTTTTTATTTGTACAATTATATAGATCATGAACAATCCGAGGGTAACTTTATAGCTAAATTTATGGCCCTCAATTTTCCTGACAGAAGGAAACCAGCTTTGTGTGGAATAGTCGGCTGGTTTTAATAAATGAATGTCTTAAATATTTCACTTAGGGCGGGTTTTTTTTTTTGCCATTTGAGAAGAAAAATGCCTCATCCTCAAGTCAGAGATGTCTGGGGTTGTACTTGGCATAGTATTTATTCCCTGTGGCAGTGTAGCTTCTTTATGGATGTAGCACTGGTAGGACAGGTGCAGAAGTAACAACCAATCCCCTTTTCCATGGGGTTGGAGGAAGCAGCCACGTCCTACAAGGAGTAATCAATCTCTCCATTGATCGTGCAGTTCTGAGTTTGCTGAGTGTCTCAGGTTGGCCTTTGGGTCATGAAGATCACAGGATGGGGAAAAGCAGAGGGTTGAGGGAAAGTCTAGGCTGCATGGGACCTCTGGAATTAATCTGGGCCTTAGGTGGGGTTATCTGGGACCACCTGAAGCTCAGTGTGGAATATCTCCAGTGAGGGTTGTTGGAGCATTTCTCTGGGTGAGCTATTCCAGTTTGATCCCGGCCTTTGGAAGGTGTCCTTGCCTGTGGCAGGGGGTTGGAATGATATGAGGTCCCTTCCAACCCCAACTATTCCAGGATTCTATAATTCAGACTTTCCGCTTTTTATTTCCCGATGGAATTTCCTTGGATCAGCTTGTGCCTGTTCCTGCTCCCATCTCCTCTCTGAGCACCTTTTAGGTGTCAGAATGTTTGAGCTGGATTTTCTCTGGGCTGAACAAACCCACTTCCTTCAACCGTTGCAGGTTCTGCAGCACTCTGCCCGTGTTGGTGGCCCTCCTTTAGAGCATCTCCAGCTTGTCAGGGTCTCTCCAAGCTGCTGGATCAGAGCCAGACACGGAATTCCAGCCGTGGTTCAACAAGACACGATTCAAGATAGCGTTCAATCCAGGACACATTCAGGCTCCATTGAAGGGGGACACTTTTTTTTCATGTTCAGCTTGGCAAACTGGCTTTTCCCACTCACCTTCTTGCCCTTTGTGTACCTGGAAAAACGTTCCATGAGATCTTGCTCTGTGGTTTCCTCAGGAACTGAGGTGGGGCTGCCTGGTCTGTAGATTCCTCGCTCATTTCTTCGTCTCTTTTGTGTTGAAGTGATAGAAATAGATATAATCTATTTTTTTTTTAAATATTACCAGTACCTAGGCAAGCTTTGATGCTTAATGGGTCGATGTAATGTGCTGCTTTATATCCTTTATATGCAAGTAGCAATTATCCTTGTCCAGCACTGCTTCCAGAGAGAACTTCCAAATGGCATGGTTGGCTGCTGTTAAACTAATCTGCCAGAAATCCAATTATCTAACCTTATTAGTCACATCAACGAGGGTTTAGATTGGCTCCACTTCTCCAGCAGATGTATCAACCTCATGATTTGTGGGGGAGGAATTGCAGTTTTTTGCAGGCCTCCGATGCTGTGATGGTTTGTGTGATAAACAGGCAGCTTTCCCTGTGGTGGTTTTCATTTCAGAAGGATTTGAGTTTGCCTGGTAAAACCAGGAACAGACAGAAGGGTTTTTTTTTTCCTTCTCCCAGTGTATTTAGAGATAGAATAAGATAAATTCCCCTTGTTTTTATAGAATCGTATTAAGGCCGATTGAATTAAAAGCTGGAGCTGCCCATTTTGTCCTCTCCCTCTGAAGGTGCTTTGAAGCCTTTGTGAGACTTCAAAGTATCCTGTACCTCAAAGCAGGAATCCCGTCCTAAAACCAGTGCGGGACTGAAGCTTCCCTGTGGAAGGAGAATCCACTTGGCTTCTCCCTTGGCCGGTTTCAGGAGCGGAGCCTCGGGATCAAAGGGGATTTGTCAGAGCCATGGGAGCGATGAAAGAGAATTGGTTTGATTGTTCAGGGCCTGCTCAGGTGAGCGGGATGGATCCCCTGGTGACAGCAGGAGGGAAAGCTTCAGGTGGAAAAACCCTTCACCTGGAATATGGAATGATGACGGAGTGTGGAAAGCTTCAGGTGGAACAACCCTTCAGCTGGAATGTGGAATTTGGAGCGTGGAAAGCTCCTGGTGTCGATGCCTGTTCCTCCCAGCTGCGGCTTCATTCCTCATTTCCTACCAGCACCCTTTGCATCAATTTTAACTCCTCTTTCCTGGACCTGTGTCACTGCTGATACCACGTTCTGCTTGTTTGGAGCCGAGCCCATTTCTAACAGTGAACAGGGAATCTCAGCATCACCAAACAGCCACACCAGCATTTTGATTTTTCACGTGCTGGTTATTGATGAATTTCACATGGATTTAATTCCCCTTAGTCAGAACTTTCCCCTGGTTTATCTGAATCTCTCTTGCCTTTCAGCACCTGTAATTCCTTATTAAGTCTTTTTGCCACTTCTGAGCCCTGGGTTCACCTCCCTTTCCCTGTGCTATGGGTTTGCAGACGGGACACAAGGAAACGACTCTCCCAGTTCCTGTGATCCCACTGAACATTCACATCCAAATAACTAATCCCCCACAAAGGATTGGTTTGAATAAGAAACATTTTTAATTGCCTACAGTTGGAGTGTAAATGTGTAAGTTTTCCTTGGTTTCTGGCCTTTTGGAAAATATCAACAATCCTCTCTCACTCCACCTGGAGAGCAAGGGAGAAAGGTAATGCAGTGGCCTCCAAAATGATCCCATCATTTTGAGTGGCTCCAGATCTGTTTCCCAGCAGGAATGCTGTGAAAAAACAGGAAACAGAACAGCTTAAACCATTGGGAATAACCACCAGCTTCCATCAAAACCTCCGAGCAAAGTTTTGCTGCACTTGTGTGCCGGTTCTGCGTTAGGACTAATTTCTGGTGGTGTGATCTGTCACTTGGATTTTATATTGCAAATTATTATTAGCCCACATCAAAATGAATTTATAGCAGCTTGGAGGGGTGGAAGTCCTCCTCATCTGCAGCAAAATTAACTTGTCAGCCAGTGCTACAAATTCAGCCTTCCTTGAGGTAAACCCAAGCCCAAAAGTGATCAGTTGAGTTGACGTGAGATGGCTCACCCTGATTTATTTGCTCCAGGGGGGAGGTTGTCACAGACACTGGATGTGCTCTTCGCTCAAGTTCAAGCTCTCATCCTAAAGAGAAGCTGAGATCTTGATCGGCTGCGAGGAAAAGTGGATAAAAATGTCCTGTAGTGTTCCTGATATTCCCCCTCAGCCTCCAGCACGAGCCTCGGCGAGTGGCACTGGCTCTAATGGAAACATTGGAGATTTGGCACTTCTTCATTTGAGACTAAATCCCATCACAATAATTGCAGGCTTATTTATGCATTAAATTAAATGTAATGCATTTTAAAAAAAAAACCTCAGTGCATTAGGGGTAAAAAAAAAAAGAGAGAAAAGGAAAAAATGGAGTTTATTAACAGATGCCAGGTGCAGTGTCCCAGAGCCATTGGCTTGTGCAGCTCCAGGGTCACATTCCTTCTCCCATCATGGGAAATGATAAACCTCCAAAGCTCCATAAACCTCAGCTGGTATTGATAAAACCTTCCTCCATGGAAAGACCACAGAAGGAATTTCTACTGATGTTAAATAACATTTATTCCTCTGGCTGCCATGATCTGCATCACAGCGACTCCATGAGAAATATCAGGAATGACTGAAGAGCAAAGCTATTGTTAATAATCTTTAAACCCCCCCAAATGCCACAAGTCTGGCTCTGTTCAGCCCAAGAGGCTGTTAGGGGAAATGGCCCAAAAAAGCGTGGATTTACAGGGATTTAAGTAAAACTGATAGTGGGAAGATCCTCGAGATCCTGCATGACAAATGTAATTGCTCTTCTCTATCTGAGTAATCTCTTCCTAAAAAATACATCGCCTGAAGGGCTGGGGCTGGCAGCAAGTGTCATTTCTCACGTTGGGTTAGAAAGTCAATTTCTTTCTGGGCTCATTAGGGAACAGGATTTTTGTGACTTCTCTGTTTCATCATTGTGTTATTTCAGTGTTTCACTCAACGCTCTGGTACTGTGGGAGCACCTTTGGTTCTGGGAGGGGGTGGATTGCATTATCCTGCCTTTCCTCATTTTCCTGTCATTGTTGGAATAATGGATTCATTGTATTCACTGTGACCAGGGGCAGGACCTGAGGGAACAGCTGGAGCTGTGTCAGGGCAGGTTTGGGTCGGAGATCAGGGAAAGGTTCTTCCCCCAGAGGGTGCTGGGCACTGCCCAGGCTCCCCAGGGAATGGGCACGGCCCTGAGGCTGCCAGAGCTCCAGGAGAGTTTGGACAAAGCTCCCAGGGATGCCCCAGGGTGGGATTTTGGGGTGGGATTTTGGACAGGAGTTGGACTCAGTGATCCCTGTGGGTCCCTCCCAACCCAGAATATTTTATGATCCAGACAATCCATTCTTCCTCCGTGGATACATTATGTTCTGTTAATATCACCTGCAGATGCAAAGTACATCTCTTGACATTTACAAAATGCTGGTACTCTTTGTTCTTTCGCAGGGGCCCTTTGCTTCTCCTCAGCGTCCTTAGGGGTGACTTAAGCAAGTGACAGTGAAAAAAGCTGGTGACAAGTGTTGTGTCACTGAGCTCCCAGTGTGAGCACTGGGCTCCCATTCCCCTGCCCCCTCACCCAGCCTCTCCCGCTGAGATCTCTGTCTTTAATCCTCTGGCTGCCCGTGCTTATCTAATGAAGAATTAGGAATTAGGTGACTTCATTGATTCACTACAGAGCAGCAGGCCTGGAGTGAGCCTTCCTCCACTTAACAGTTCACATCCATTCCTAGCAGCAAGAGCTAAAACCCTCTGCAATCATTAAAAATCCAGGCAATTACCCAGTTTGCATTTAAAACATATTCTGAAGGCCACTTCAGTTGGCATTCTTTTAATATTGCTCAAATAAAATTATTCTGGAGTTGTTTGAGACTGCTCCCTTCCCTTCTGCAGGATTTGTTAACAGCTTCATCAGGCTGTGTCCTCCAGTCAGTGTCTGTGTGCTCAAAAGGGGTGTCAGGGATGCTGAGGGCTGCACCCAGCAGGGTTATCCAGCTTCAGGTGTTGCCCTTCCTCTCTCCAAGAGCTTCCAGCCTTTTTGTGTTTAGTTCTGTTGCTGGGGACATCCTGTGTCTCCTTTCTCCCTGCCCTCAATTCCTGTCATTAATCTCCTCCTTTACTTTTCCATCATGCAAATATTTGCACTTCATTTAACAACACGACCGATGATTCCTTTAACCAGAGAAGTCCTTGTAGGGCAGGAGATCGTCATGGAAAGTCTAAAGCCAGAGACTGCAAACTCTTAAAAGTCAATCAAGCTTTAAACCAGGGGCTAAACGTCTCACCGAGGCACCCAACCAATCTGGGAGGCATCGAGGCTACAGTAATAAAGTGAAATACTTGCCAGCTGATTATTTACGCTTCGCTTTGTTTAATTACAGTTCGAAAACGAGATCATCACCAAACTGGATCACGAAGTGGAAGGAGGCCGTGGAGATGAGCAGTACAAAGTGTTATTTGACAAAATGTAAGTGTTGATCAGCGGCGAAATTTATGTCACGGGGGAAGTCGGGAGAGAGAGCAATTAGACTACAATGAACTTTGTAGCCCAGAAATAATTAAAATCTGTTAACGACGCGGCGTGTTGAAGACCGCACCTGAGTCAAGGTTTTTCTCTGCGTGTGATTAACAAGGCGAACTTAATTGGTTTTTTCAGTCTCTTGGAGCACTGCAGGAAGCACAAATACCTGGCCAAGAGTGGGGAGACTTTCGTGAAGCTGGTGGTGAGGCTGATGGAGAGGCTGCTGGACTACAGGACCATCATGCACGACGAGAACAAGGAGAACCGCATGAGCTGCACCGTCAACGTGCTGGTGAGCAGGGAAAGCACTGCAAAATCACCACAAATTCACTGCGAAACCACCACAAAATCACCACAAATTCGCTGTGAAACCATTATAAAATCACCACAAAATCACCCCAAAAATCATCACGAAATCCCCACAAAATCGCTGCAAAATTGCCACAATATCGCCACAAAATCACCACAAATTCGCTGTGAAACCGTTACAAAATCACCACAAAATCACCTAAAAACTCATCATGAAATCCCCACAAAATTGCCACAAAATCACCATAAAATCGCTATGAAACCACTACCAAATTGCTACAAAATTTCCACATAATCACCAAAAAATTACCCAAAAAATCACCACGAAATCCCCAAAAAATCACTACAAAATCACCAGAAAATCGCCTAAAAACTCATCATGAAATCCCCACAAAATTGCCACAAAATCACCATAAAATCGCTATGAAACCACTACCAAATTGCTACAAAATTTCCACATAATCACCAAAAAATTACCCAAAAAATCACCACGAAATCCCCAAAAAATCACTACAAAATCACCAGAAAATCGCCTAAAAACTCATCATGAAATCCCCACAAAATTGCCACAAAATCACCAGAAAATCGCTATGAAACCACTACCAAATTGCTACAAAATTTCCACATAATCACCAAAAAATTACCCAAAAAATCACCACGAAATCCCCAAAAAATCACTACAAAATCACCAGAAAATCACCTAAAAACTCATCATGAAATCCCCACAAAATTACCACAAAATCGCCACAAAACCATCCAAAAAATCACCACAAAATTGCCATAAAATTGCCACAAAATCACTGCAAAATTACCCAAAAAATCATCATGAAATCCCCACAGAATCGCCACATAATCCCCACAAAATCACCCAAAATTCCCATAATTTCACCCAGAAATCACCGCATAATCACCACCAAATCACCACCAAATTGCCACAAAACCACCAGAAATCACCACAAAATCACCCCAAAAGCACCATAAAACCACTACAAAATCACCCCAAAATCACCCAAACCCCCATTCCCCTCAGCATCCTGCACCTTTATCAAAGGAGCTTGTGTCCAGCAGAGTGTCTGTTGGGATTCTGGGGGAAATTTAGGATGCTTTAGGGTTTTTTCCTATTTTTTTTTTCCTATTTTGGTGAAGACAGACCTGTGAAAACATGGATTATCCCTTCTTTAATTGTTTCTACAGAAAGATTTAAAGGAGAAATGTTACGGGGCCTGTTCATTGACATTTACAATTGATGTATAAACAACTCTGTGCTCAAAACCACTTGACATACAGAATGTCGGAGTTCTCTGCCGTTTACTCCCAAGATTTCCATGGATTTGCAATCCCGTTTATATTCTGCCCTCTGCTCAGCCCCTTCATTCAAATTATTTGAAGGGATTGGAGTTACTGTTTCATTCGCAGCAGGAAAGATTTGGTTTTTCCTCACTGATAGGAAATTTCCTCCTCTTAGATCCTGAAACTTTGGAGTGTCCACTCCATACACAAGTCGTGTTCCATTTGGGCTGGAGTTGGAAGCAGTAATTGTCCCCATTGTACTCACACACGCCATGGTCTTTGGTGGAGAATTAGAAAATGAGGGTTAACAACCCAAAAATCAGCACCCATGTAAAATAACTTTCAGACACCCCAGGATAACGTGAACTAAAATTGATTTTTCCACCAGCGCTGTTTGCCACTGAGCATTCCAAGCTTTCCTCCCCAGATCATCAAAGCTTTGATTTTGCTTAAATACATAAGGCTCAGACAGTGTTTATCATTTAAATGATCTGGCTGATGCATTTTGTTCAGGAGAGAGCTGAGTAAATAGTTTGCAGGTTTTTTGGGGTTTTTTTTTTACATATAATGTAGTTTTTAGGGATTTTTTTTTTCATCTAATGCAGTCCTGGCCTCGTGCAGTGCAGCCTTTACACCTCCCCATCGCATCAGCCATGAACAAAACGGCGCCCACTGGAGCAGGAGGCATCAAATCCCAAACTGGGCGTTTATTTTTAGTTCGTTTTCCCTCTCTTTGCACATCAGAAAGCATCAGAATGTTTGGGAAATGGGCAAAGAGGAGGGACTTGGGGAGTTGTCACCGGCCGGCGATGCAGCAAGTGCCGTCGGGCTGCCTGCAGAAAGGTCACGGCGTCCTCCCGAGCACAACCCTGCTGGAAAATCCTGCCAGTTCTCCAGGCAGGGTGGGAAACAGCAAATCCCAGTCACCCACACGCTGTGTCAAACTGGGAAAATTCCCTTGGGGAGGAGAAGTTGTTTCTCCTTCCCTTCATCAGAACACTGGGAGCCTCCTCCCAGGAATTCCGGCCGTCCCCGTGGGGGAGCCGGGGAACGCTTGGGAGTTGGGTTTGTCTGGTTTGTTTTTGGCAGCTGAAGTTGTCAGGCATTTGCAGATGATGGATTTTGTGGGTGATTTGCTGCTGTCAGGTTCAGTCACCGTGAGACACCAAGCACAGGCCAGCTGGAGCCACGGGAGTCCCCGGGAAGCGGCGCAGGGCGGGATTTTCCGTCGCTTGCAGTCGCCGTGATTTCAAACTTTAGCTTGATTTTACACTCCCGTTTTCCCTCCAGGGCCCACTCAGCCTTTTCATCCTTCTCCAGGTTCCTGAAGTGAAATTCATGCCTTTGCAAAAATCCAACCCGAGGGTGAAACTCGACACAGTTCCCACGTCAGGTCTCAAAGGGTTCCTAATTGGGACTTTATTGATCCTGCGATTTTCCTGGGATTAAGTTTGTCTGCACTGATGGAAGCTTAACTTGGAGGGTTTGATCTGCACTTAAACCAGTGCTGATGGGGAAGGGTCTGGAGCCCCAGGAGGGGCTGAGGGAGCTGGGAAAGGGGCTGAGCCTGGAGAAAAGGAGGCTCGGGGGGGACCCGGTGGCTCTGCACAGCTCCCTGCCAGGAGGGGACAGCCGGGGGGGTCGGGCTCTGCTCCAGGGAACAGGGACAGGAGGAGAGGGAACGGCCTCAGGGTGGATATTTGGGAAAATTCCCTCCTGGAAAGGTTTGCCCAGCCCTGGCACAGCTGCCCAGGGAAGTTTGGAGTCCCCATCCCTAGAGGGATTTAAAAGCCATGTGGATGTGGCACCTGGGGACGTGGGGCACTGGTGGCCTTTGCAGTTGGTTGTCTGAATTGAACCCAAAACTAATAAGCAGTTCCATCAACCTAAATACCCCTGGAATAACCCATCATTCCTCTGTGAAATGTGGATTGTGTCTTACTTTCCAGTTCTCTTTAAAGGGATCACTTTTGTATTGGATTTATCCCTCTTTTAGTACTGGGTTTGTGCTCTTTTAGTGCCTCCTCAAACTTCTTTAATTTAGCCTTGAAATATGTTTAATTTGGTGAAGAAGGAGTTTCTTGGTGTTTTGTTTTCTTAGATATATTTAAAATTTTGGAGGCAAACTTGAAATTAGATTCAGAAATGCCTTGAATCTCTCCCCCAGTTTATCATATTCTGCATTTGCAATATTTGCACTGTTAACCAGTTTATCTCAAGGCTGGAGGCACTCAGAGGAGAGCGGTGCTAATGTGTGACATATGAAACCTGATAAATAACACTAATCTAACTTTTTATTTCCACGGAAACTGTTAGAATCCAAGAGCAGATGATGTATTGCTCGACTAAGGTCGGGAGTTTTCAATCCATGGAACAATTGTTGCTTAAAAACGCCGGGTTTGTTGTACATTAGAAAATTTTCAGCTGAAAATGGTTAATGATGTGTGACTTGCAAATGCCAGCAGCAAATTTCTACCAGTGTTGTTCCTGCAAATTCCTAACCTTTGCAACGAGACAGAAGCCCTGAAACGCTGCAACATGAAACATCCCAGCATTTGATTCTCTGAGTTAAACAACTCGTGTTCCATCACCGGAGGCAAATTTCATTTTGCAGTTTTGGGGGCTGACGTTACGCAATTATGAATTTTTAATTTGGAGCGCGTTCTGTGTACATTCCGAAGTGTGAAATCAAAGACTTTGTAACCAAGTTATGGTTTTTTTTGCAGAATTTCTACAAGGAGATCGAGAGGGAAGAGATGTACATAAGGTTTGTAAACATGACTGGTGACAAACTGCCTGACACAGACTCTGTAATTGGGGAAATTAAGTTCATATTAAGCAGTCACTTGGGGGATGGAGGAGAGGAGTAATGAAAAATCACACCTTGGCTGAAGCTGAAGTAATTCAAAAGCTTATCTGCACAGAGGACAGAGTGCTGGGAGTGAAAGTCAGGAGATTATCTCTGTCCCCTTTCTCCAAGTCCTTCAGTCCCATCACAATGAACACTGAAACACTCAGGAGCCAGAATTCTTCTGTTCCTGGAGAAAGAAAATAAGGCAAAGGCTGAGCAAAGAAATGATGTTGCCTCCTGGTGACATACAAAATATGTGACTTGGAATAAAAACAGCTGTTAAATGATACCTGACTGATCCTTATTTTAAACTTAAAGCTTTCAAAATCTCTTTTCAGACCAAGTAAACATGGAAATATTGTGCTTTCTGTAAACTCCAGGGTTCACACCCCTCCATTTGTGCTTTGGCTGAGTGTTGCTTACGCTGTTGTGCTAAAATGATGAAGTTTGTGTTTGTAATGCTATTTTAGGTATCTAAAAAGGTTGCTCATTATTCATTCTCAGGTTCTTGTTATCTTTTCGGAAGAATTTTCACTTGTGAATTCTCTTCCTGTTGTTTAAATGGTTTTAATTGGTCTTTTAGAAGTTTGCAAAAAGAAAAGAAAAAGGCAGGACTGATAACTGTGGACAAACACATGAAGTTTCTTCTTTTTATTTAAGTCTGCCCTGTTCGGCATCTCTGTAAAGACAAATTGTCTCTCACTGTCAAACCTCCATCCAAATTCTCTCCAATTTCTGTTAACAAACTTATAATGAATATCAAACTTGGAAGAATTTTCACTGGCTTTTTCAAAATACAGTTTTTAATAGTTTTGTGGGGATTTTTGTAATTGTCAGTGTAGAAATCATCAAACAAATGAGAATCCCCTGCCAGAGATGTGATGATATTGAAGTTAAAGAATGAAAGCTATTTCTTTCCCCATAGCTGAATTATAAGAGTGCTCTGTCTTGCTCAAAATCTGGATTGGATTTATTACTCACCGCAAGTCATTCTCGTGGTGTTCAAAGAATGGAGTCGATGATCTTGGAGGACTTTTCCAACCTTAATGATCCCTTGATTCCCTGAGTGTCCATTAAAAACAACACAGTGGAAATGCAGATGGTCGTCTGCACACAGAAATGGGAACTTTAACCAATGCCACAAATATTTACCTGTTTGAAGATAGACTTAAACCCTTCTACTCCTCAAAATAAATTATTGAGTAACATCTTAAACCCAGTGTTTTGAAGAGCCTGTGTTTCTGTTGCTGGCAGGTACCTGTACAAGCTGTGCGACCTGCACAAGGAGTGTGACAACTACACAGAGGCTGCCTACACCTTACTCCTGCACGCAAAACTCCTCAAGGTAAACCCCAAAACACGTGCTAAATCTGGGAAATCCCAGCAGCAGCCAGCCCGGGGGAGTGTTTGGCACTCAAATCTGCACCTGAAGCTGATGAAACAGCTCTGTGCTGGGCTCTCTTTTGCACATGGAATTCACACAGTGGGAAGCAACACTTCCCTGGGTGGCAGAGCTGGACTTGGAGCTGAGGGAATGCGGTCAAGTCAGCACCACAAAATCCAAGCTGCAGATATCCAGACTGTGCAATATGTGAAAGGCTCTAACCAGATATTTTAGTAAATGAGCTCTCCACAGATCTTTTGTGCAGGGAGTGCTGGAGCCCGTTCTCGAGTGCTCTTGGGTGCCTGTAGCCAATTCAGTTTGGATTTCAGAAAATTGTAGAGAGATTCAAATGGCCTCCTTTCCAAGGTCATGCCGTTAAAAGGTGCATGTAATTTTAATGCAGTGTTACCCAGTTTATAGCGCATTTGGAGAGGCTCAACAACATTGCTCCTCTTTGCTGTAGCCTGCAATATGCACAAATAACATGTTACCTGCAGAAAGTGCCTGAAATAAAACATTTGAGTGTTTAACACTATTCACTGCCAGCCAGAAATGGAGCGAAGCCGTACTTCAGCAGCATTAATCTCCCTGAAATCGTTTTGGAGGTAAAATGTTGTCTCTAACATGCAGCTTTTTTACGTGCTCGTGTCACAAATGTGGGAGCAGGTTACCCACTTTGCTCTCCTGGTTATCATATAGGAAGATGCTGCTCTTGCCAGCAGACACTTGTGTCGTGAAATCACATTTAATACAGCTGAATCATCACTGAATTCCTAGGTTTATGTTTTAATTTTGAAAAGCAGTTAGTGGGAAAAGTAAAAAAATCTCCGTGTGATAAGAATTGGAGGTTTTGGAGGAGTTTGATTTAGTTCTGTTTGTCTTCCTCACGTTTCACAACCTCCAGTGAAATTTTTCTCCCTCAGACTGTGCTGGATCTCTTCCCACTCCCCTCAAGGACACGACCCTCCCAGGGGCAGAAAGTCAGGGACAGAATACGTGAGAATTTCATTTTCTCCTTGATCTCCTACTCATTCCAATGGCAAGTGTATTGCAGCCTCTTCATCCAGGGAAGGTTTCCTTTCCAAGGGATGGAGCAAGATGGGCTTTGAGGTCCCTTCCCACCCAGGGCAGGCTGGGATTGTGTTTCTGCAACCTACTGTGCTCATGGTGCCCCTCTTCATCCAGGAATTGGATCTCATCCTCAGCAGCCAACTGTTCTCAGCAATCCTGGCTTTCATTTCTGCAATCCCCAGCAAAGTGGGAGTGTCAAATAGCTATTTTGAAAAGTTGAAAAAAGGGGAAGGTGTTAAATGAGATCTTTCTGATGGATGCACTGAGAATTATTTGTACTTCAGAGCTGAGCAAACTGCAGCCAAGCCATAAAAAGACTAAATATGATGCAGAGTGTACATGTGCAGTTTAAATTAAGACACTCTGAAATGTATTTACTGTATTTTAAAATCATTAGGGGGTTATTACAGAAGGAAACATCTCTAAGATTCGTCTGGAGTGCAAAAGCGCTGTGCCCACTTCACATGGATGAACCTTTTAGACAGGATGGAGGATTCATTCCCTTCCCCGGGGGCTGTGTCCCTGAATAAATGATGGAATGAGCCATGCCATAAAATGTCACTCAAACTGGCACCTGGCATGGCTTGGGCTTGTTAGACAACTTCATTTCTGTGACCTCAAATCAGAGTTTAGCCAGTTGTGGCCTTTCTTAGGGAATGTGTTCAGAGAGCAGGTGAGTGTCTCAACGTCCTCCTGAATTCAGTGGAAGAACTTCATGGGAAGCAATACCCGTTTTTCTTTCCTTCTAATGCAAATTGATAGCAGTCAGCAAATGCCAGGGTAGGATTTGTCACAGGTTTTCATCCCTGAGTGGATGTTTGTTTGGAAGTATCATTTCATTAGAGGCTGGAATTACTTTATTATGAAAGTGTATCCATCTCCATCTCCATCCCTGCAATCCTTCGTGGAGGGAGGAGTTCAGTGTTGCCTGGGGAGCAGCAATACTGGGCGGTGTGTAACTGAGCAATTGAGTTTTTCTGTCAAGCCTCAGGACAGGATTTTCAATGACACTCATCACGGGCAGGTATTTCATCCCCCTGATTTTAATGGGATCACATCGAGGGCAAGACTGAGAGCGTGTGAGAATTTCACCTGTAAGTCTGCAAGAAGGCTCTGTCTGTGGAGAGGGAGAGGCCGAATTACTGCAAGCTGATGAAGCACACTCAAGAAAAGAGATTTTTCTAGTGTTTCCAAACCCTTTTTTTGTCAAAATTGAGATGTTCAAAGCTAACAGAAGACAGCAGCTCTTAGCATGCTGAAAGAAATGCCAGCACATTGCAGGCTCCAGCAGGTTTGTGTTGCTCAGAACTGGAGTTCAGAACAGAGATCTCAGAGGTCTCTGCATGACCCAAACACAAACATTTTGGCCAAATCAAGAAGTGATTGGGTGCAATTTAATAATATGAAGGAGGTAAAGTAGCAATAATTCTGGAAATGAATCTGGGAGTTGCTCAGAGAAGCTGTGGCTGCCTCTGGATCCCTGGAAGTGTCCAAGGCCAGGTTGGACATTGGGGTTTGGAGTGGTGGGATAGTGGAAGGTGCCATGGCAGGGATGGGTTGAGCTTTAAGCTCCTTTCCAACCATTCCATGATTCCTGTGATTGACACCTTCCCCTTGATCCGTCAGGCATTTGCTGGAAGAGCCAGAGCTGCTAATTGCAGCCAAGCTGGATGAAGTTAATTATCCTTTCCCTGCCTCTGAAGATCCTCAGCGAGTTTGAGCCATCTCATTTCCCTGCCTGCAGCCCTTCCCTTTGTGCTGATGGATCTGGGCTCCAGGGTTTGTCTCACAGAAAGGGAAGCGTTCCTTGTGTCCCCAGCGGGTTGTACCCATCAGCAGGCCAAGGTCACTCTCATCAAACTCACTGAGGAGAGGAAGCCACCTCCAGAAGCTCCTTCCAGCTGATAGATGTAATTAGCCTCCAATTACAGCATCCGGATAAATGCTCCTTGTGCCCAAAGAAGCAAAGGGCACAACTGTGGAAAAACCCCTTTGTTGGTGCATTAACTGCAGCACCACTTCTTTAAATAAAGCCCCTCTCTTGTCTTTCACTTCAGAACTCAGACCTTTGATGATTTGCTTTCACTTTTCCCTTTTTTTTTTTCCTTTTTTGTGTGTGATTTAGTGGTCAGAAGAAGCGTGTGCAGCACATCTTACCCAGCGGGATGGATACCAAGCTGCTACTCAAGGACAGCTGAAAGATCAGCTCTATCAAGAAATTATCCATTACTTTGACAAGGGCAAGGTAAAAAAGGGAAGGGAAAAAAAAAAAGTGCAAATGTATTTCATTGCTTTTTTTCTCTCGAGCTTATAAATTTAATAGTAAGCGTAGTTTGCATCCAGTGACCTTCAGGAAGAACTTACAGATAATGATGCCACCAAAAAAAAAGTCAAAAGAGATCAATGGTACGTTTATAACTCTCTCTTAAGGGTAAATATATGAGCCCATGGTGCCATGGAGTAAATAAAAAAGTGATGCACGTAATTTGGAGGACTTTTTGTGGCAGTTACAAGAGCTAACAGAACCCGTCAGCTCCCCTTGTTTTCCCTCATGTGCACAAAAACAATTCCCTCAGGGCCTGGATGTCTGTGGTTCGTATCATAAATATCCTGGGATGAGGATATTTCATTGCAGCTGCAGCTTTTAATGCAGGAGGAATTTGCATTGGGCGTTGCTTGGTGTTGGAGGGGAAAGGGGTTCACGGGGGAGACAGGGATGGGATATTTCAGTGTTTGGATATTTCAGGCACAAAGTATTCAAGTATAGAAGTTGGAATCTCTTTGTTGGAATTTCATTTCAGAAATGTAAACTTGGGGTTTAAAAGTGAACTCTGCAAACAGAAATGGTGTTTCCTGCTAGAATTAGAATATTATCCAGCCGGCCCATCCTTTCCAGGTGTTTTTAGCAGCATCAGATGAAAATCCTAAAATAATTTGATAGGAACCATAATTTCTATTATTTTGTCAGAAATGTTGCTTTAAAAGTCAAATTTTACAGCTTATCTTAATGCAATATTTGAAGTTGTTAAGGAGTGATGCTAGAAATTGTAATTCTGGATTGGGGTAAAAGCTGTAAAAACACAATTCTGGAGTGATGCACAAGTGGCTGTTTGGGGCTGGTGGAGGTGACCTAGGGACAATTCCTGCTGCCCAAAAAAGCTTTTCCTGAGTGAATGAGAAGAATCTCAACTTGAATCAGGGTCACAGCTGATTTTAAAGCTTATTTTAATCTTACATTCCTGTCTGGAAGGAAAACCAGGAGTTGCCTGTTTTTATTTTCATGTTTTTATGGCTTCCTGTTGGTCCTTTCTGGTGTCCAGGCACTGAGAATTGAACTCAAGTGCCAGGACTCCTGCGTGATTTTTGTGTGTGTGAGGAGATGATTAATTTCCAGACTGCTCTCTCCTACTCACAGATATTCCTCCTCTCATTTTCTGGTCACTCAAGCTGGTGATAATTTTTCACATTACTCCATGAAAAGGGAAATAAAAAAATCAATATACACTGAGAGTATTCATCCTGTGCGATTTTGCAAATGTCAGGAAGCTCCAAGTGGAGGCTTCCAGTGTAGATTGAAGGTAATCCTCTCATTTGGGATGTTCTGACATTAAGTTAAATCAACTTCTTGCATTCCTCGAGCAGTTTGCAAATGTAGCCCAGCAGCTGCTTTAACTCTCCACGATCAGTAACACACCTGAAACAGCCTTTGCTGTGCATTTTTGGGAGACTGAAGCCATGGCCAAACCAATTCCTGGGGGTTTTCTTGTGCCATAATCACCCAGCTGGGTCCCTGCCTGGCAGCTTCCAGGCTTTAACAGAAGCTCAGGAGTTTTGTTTTAAAGTTGTGAGCCTGTGCCTCTCCCGCCCCAACCTGCCTGGTGGGAAGCTTTGGATTTGGGAAGGGAGTTAGAAACATTATGTAGAAGAAATGGAGCAGAGGGATTTCCTAAAATTGGGTTTGAAACATTGGCATTTTGCTTTATGAAGGTTGGTGTAGTTCAGCCTCTCAAAAATCAGGATGCCTTTCTCTCGGCAGAATAATTTCCATGGGGAATTCACAATTTCCTTGTCTGTTGAAAGCCAACCATGAGGTTTATCCCTTAAATATTGGCATTCATGGGTAGGTGGATTTAGATTTAATCCTCCACCCGCAGGCTGGAATGGAGTGAACACTTCACTTCTGGCCCAGAAGTGCCTGAGAAATTTGTCAGTGAGTAAAAGGGAGCTTGGGCTTGCCCTGGAGGCAGGAATGTGACACCTCATGTGGCCTGGGAACAAAATGCTGGCCCTCACCACCTGGAGTTAAAGATCCATTTAGGACTCCTCATTTGGATTTCTATTTTTAATCTGTTATTCTCAGGAAGTTTACTTTTATACCTGTATGTGACTTTTTTGGTCCTTGAACCGGCCTTTTATAAAGCTGAAGGACAACTTGCACCCTTAGGGAAGGAGCATTTTTGAGAACCCAACTTTTGCATTTTGCAGTTGTTCTGCTTTACGGATTTGATTCCTGGTTAGTTCTGCTCTCCATTCCTTTTCTAAGCTCCTTCTTTCCAAGAGGAAAGTTGTTTCCCTGGTATAGGGATCCTTTTCTCTCCTAGATCATTCTTCTTCACTGCACTGCACTTTGCAGTCTCCTCTCCATCTCTCTTGGCTTTTGCCCTTAAAATCCTTATCCTCAGGCTTATCCCAGCAGTCTGACCCATCCTTTGAACTGCTCTCAAGTGTTTGCTCTCTCTGTGTTTTCCTGAAGCTTTGTGATTTCCAACGAAGCCCTTAATCCAGGGGCTTGACTGGAAGTTGTTGGGTTGGAATATCCCGGGGCGAGAAGGGAAAACAGTGACAGGAGTAAAGGGATGAGGGAAGGGGTGACATTTCTCCTGTGGGAAGGAGTTGATGGAAATCAATGCTGGTGAATTCCTGAATCCAGGGAAAGCTCCTTGGCAAAGGCAAGGTGTTGTTTTAAACCAGGTTTGTTTGTGGAAGCAGCAGAATTCCTCTCCCTGCCTGGTGAAATGTGGGAACAGCCACAGGTTTGCTCAGGTTTGCTGGTGATGCTGCTGCCCATAAATCAGGACAGGTTTTCCTCTGCTCCTCCATAAATTGTAAGTGCTGGTCCTGAGGAGAAAAAAGCAAACAAATGCACACTGCTCATTTATTTCTGCTCCTCCTTTCTCCCCTCCTCCTCCAGACAAAAAGCTTTTACTGCTTTACAGCAGCCACCGAACAGAAAATATCTGAAATTATACACCAAATGCCATGCTTTGGCTTAAAAGGCCTTTTTTTATCCGGCTCATGGGATGACATCAAATGGCTTTTTCTTCCATCTTCTCAAGTGAGTGGTGAAATTCACCTGTCTGCCAAAAATCTGTGTGAGGCTGGTGGCCAGCTGAGCCCCGGAGCCGTCCTGAGAGCTGGGAAGGACAGAGAGTCTTGGGAGAGGGAGGATGCAGGGTCTGACCGTGTTCCAAAGGAATATATTTATTTATTTAAAGAGTTTCCAACCTTGGCTGTATCTTGAATGCAGTACGAACCATAGAGAAATGCTGAGCTTTAGCGTTTTATTTAAAACATCAAGCCTTCATGCTGGTTAATTAACAGTACCTGAAATTTGATCAGCTTAGAAAGTCCCTCACATGTCAGAATATGGCACCGTAATATTCTTATCCCAGACTATTTCACTGCTCCTGACCATTAACTCTGCAGGAGCTCAGAAATACCCTGAGATCCTCCTTTGCTGCTATTAACCTCAAAACCAAAATTGGATGCTATAGTTCTTTCTGGCCAACAAGCAATCCAGCTTGAAAAATAAATTGAATCGCTGGGTTTTCCCTAAAAAAGATCTCGTGCACCTGCAAAGTCTGGCCCATAACAATTTGCAGCTCGTGCCTACACAACTGAATTTAGGCTCTGCACATTTTTCTTACCCCCTGAGTATAAAAGAAGCGTTTTCCTTCAGTATCAGCAGCCTCTCTCCCTGGTCCCCTCTCCAGATAAATTGTTTCTCCCATTAATGAGTTGTACCTCGTACAAATCCTGTGTAGTAGCTCCCTGTACAGCTCATTTCTCCAGAAGACTTGCCATGTCCTGGGCAAAGCTGGGAAAGCTTCCAAGGCAGGAAATCTGTGAGGCAGCAGATTGGGAGTTATTGACCTTCAAGAATATAGATTTCATTTATCAGGATCCTGGGCCACAGCCTTGCTGTCCTCACCTGAATAAATTGGCTCAGGAGTAAACAGCTGAATTTTTCAGAGGCTTGGGCAGGGGATGTGAGAGACACGGTCTCTGTTTCTCTGAGAATGGTGGAAAAATCTCCAGCTTTGGGTTGGTTTTCTGTGATGTTGGAGATGTTGGGGGGCAGCTGCACGGGGGGAAAGCCAGGCAGTTCAGGAAATTGCCTCAAGTTGCACCAGGGGAAGTTTAGGTCGGGTATTAGGAGAAGTTTCTTCATGGAAAGGGTTGACTAGCAGAGGGGCAGGCTGCCCAGGGCAATGGTGCAGTCCCCGTCCCTGGAATTGTCCAAAAAATGTCTGGATTGGACACCTGAGGACAGGGTTTATTGTTTAACAAGGTGATGGTTGATTGTTGGTGATCTCAGGAGTCTTTTCCCACCTTAGTGACTCTGTGGATTCCTGGGCCTCTGGAGCTCAGCGCTCTCCCCACTCAAGAAAATTGAGTTCCATGATCCAGCTTCTCCTTGTTCCTCTGAAGGAACAGCTGGACAGTTGGGATTTCCAAACAGAGATGTTGGAGCACAGTGAGGGTTTTAAGAGGCAGTAGAAACAAAAAGTGGGTGCTTTTCTCTAAGACAGAGGTCTTGGCTGGAGAGGGGCAAAGTTAGAGACTGGCAAAAATGGGAAGAATCTTTTCCCCTTTTATCCCTTTATTATTGTGTATTTGCACTAAAAGGGAAAGAAGTACCTGAAAGTGCTTCGTTAAAAATAATGTGACTCAATGTCAGCAGGAGAATTTGTAAACTGACTTTTGCAGAAACTTTAAAGGAATTCCAGTAATTTAAGCCAGAAACAAGTGTTGTTCGAACATCTGAAGCTGCTCTGCTGAGAGGGCTGGGATTGTTCAACCTGGAGAGGAGAAGGCTGCAGGGAGATCCCAGATCCTCTTCCAGGGCCTAAAGGGGCTCCAGGAGAGCTGGAGAGGGACTGGGGACAAGGCATGGAGGGACAGGACACAGGGAATGGCTTTAAACTGAAGGAGGAGAGATTTAGATGGGATTTGGGCAGGAATTGTTCCCTGGGAGGGGGGCAGGCCCTGGCACAGGGTGCCCAGAGCAGCTGTGGCTGCCCCTGGATCCCTGGCAGTGCCCGAGGCCAGGCTGGACAGGGTTTGGAGCATCTGGGACAGTGGAAGATGCCCCTGCCCACAGAAGGGGTGGAAAGAGATGATCTTCAACCCAAATCTTTCTGGGATTCTGTGATTCCATGGTCTGGTTTTCTCCTGTTCATCTCCACTTCCTTGCTAGGAAGAACGCGAGGATTATGTGATTACAGCCAGTGTGTTGTACATGAACTAAATCTGGATCACATTTAATTTGAGGATTCATTTTTCAGGCTCTGGAACATTTACAGAATCCATTATTAATATTAATATTCAGTAACATCTAAAGGCTTTGTTCAGGCTAGAGGAGGTGCAGTGGAAACGGCCTCTGCTCCGGTGTGTTTATGGTGTTGACAGACAGGGGTGGGAAGGTGAAAAAAAACATCACAGGAGATTTAATTCTGCTAAAATTGTTATTTAATCGGTGACAGTGCTGTGGCGCCTATAGGCAGTGATGTGTAGGCAGAGTGTGTCTGCTTTCAGAATCGCTGAATGGTTTGGGTTGGAAAGGACATTTCAAGGTCACCTGCTCCCACCCCATCACAAGCAAGGGCATCTGTCAGCTCTCCCTGGTTCCTCCAGCCTGGCCTTGGGACACTTCCAGGGATCCAGGGGCAGCCACAGCTTCTCTGGGCGCCCTGCGCCAGGGCCTGCCCACCCTCACAGGGAATTTCTCAAAATCCCGCCTAAATCTGCCCACCTTTTGCATTCCCAGACATGGTTTGGGAACACGTCTGTGCTTATCCAGGAGTCAGTGGGAGGAACCAAGGGAGTTTGTTGACAGTGTTGATGCAAATCGAAGATGATTTAGGCTTCAAATTTATTTCCAGTCTCATTTTGGAGAGGGATTGGTTAAATCTGGAACACACAAACAGGGAACCGGGACAAGGGAAGTGATGGTCGCACCGTTCGTCTTTGAAATGAAAATATGCAGAAGTTATGGATGACTGAAGTTCAGAAGAAGGTGGCACTCAAAATGAGGGAAGGTTAAGTGATTTTGAAAGCTTTCACTTGCTGACTTAACAAGCACCTGAATATTAGTTCAGTTCCCATAAATCGGTGCTGTATTGCCCTTCTGAGTCAAAATTAACTCAGCCCGGTGCGTGAAAATGTCCTCCTTTTTCTGCAACTGCGCCTTTGCTCTTAAATTCATGTTAATTTTTGTTTAAAAATAAAAACATGCTCTGTATCATCATGCTAGATTAGATCCATAATATGGATAAAAACATTCAGATCCTTCCATTTGCAAAAATTGCGTCGCGGAGCGTTCAGGCTGCCTTGTAATTTCCTGCAGACGTGATCCCTCATTACCGTGATTGTAATTAGTCCTTCTGGATGCGTTTTTCACCTTCAAGGCACTTTACAAACATGAGGCAAACTCATGCTCATTCCAGTCCTCTTCCCTGGATAAATAACGCTCTGAACCTTGTTGGAGAAATAAGTAAAATCAAGAGGAGGGGTCGAATATCACGAGGAGCTGCAAGGAAAGGTTAATGAAGAGGCAGATTCTGCTCCTTGTGAGCATTCGTGGCTTTTTTTATTTTAAATGAGCTCACCACTTTGTCCAAACATCATCCCAGCTGGTTTTTGCAGCACTCAGAAGCTCCGTTCCCCTCGCTCAGCCCCACAGTGCAGTTTGTAGCCCTTATTTTTTCTTTCCTTGAAGGGCAGAAATCTCTCTCTGTTCTCCCTGCAATCTCCCATGACTGTTTTTCCCTCTGCCTTTCCTCATCTCCTGCACCATCACCAGCTCCCTGCATCTCCAGGCTGTGGCTTTCCAGCCATTCCCTCTCAGTTTGCCAGGACAACCTTTCAGTCCATCCCTCCACTTGAAAATTGGCTCCTTTTTCCCAGAGAGGAGCAGGGGTGGACAGTGAACCAGTGGGACCCATCTTGTTTTTTGTGACGTTGGCGTGTTCCATGCGAAGACTCATCCTTAGTGTTTTATTCCTATTTTTCAAATCACCATCTAGAACCAGGGATTTTTCTAAAAGTCTTAATTTTTCCAAGTTTTCCTGATACACTAAGAAACGCAATTTCAACTTGCAGATCAGTAGACAAATAAAATTCACCTGACACTGATTTTGGGGCTTTGAGTGTGGAATTTCATTTGTGTGGTTTGGGGAGCTTTTGGGTTTTTTGGGGTGTGAAATCTCTCTTATTTGCACAGTGCCTTAACGAGGATGGGATTGAGGGATTTTTATGGGATGGATGCAGGGATCAGTTGTTGTGAAGGTTTCCCCAGGTCACATTTCCTCTTCTCTCCCCAGTTTGCAATGAAGTTTGTGATGAAGTTTGTGCTTCATCCCAAACTCCCTGGCCCCAAAGGTGGATGTTTTTTGAGGAAAAATGTGGAATTGTGTGTTCAGTCCTTCCCCTCAGCCCTCCTCCATCCACCTGCTCTTGGCTGCTGCATCCCCTCAGGATCCCACCAGGGCACGCAACGTGTGGCCTGATGCTGAGAGGAGAACGAGGTGGCGTGGCCAGAGGATTTAAATTTAAGATGCAGGCTAATAAAATCTGCACTTTTAACTCATTCTGAAACTCATTTTTATTAGAAAGTTAGAGGTCAGCAATGCCAACCAAATTTGAGCAGCAGAGGCAGATCATCAGGTTTGATCTCAGGTAGCCTGGTGTGCTAATTTAGGCATATTTTTGGGTTTGAGTGGTTCTTTATCTTTGGAGTAGAAAAACCGAATGAAAAATGCACATTTAAAACCGTTCTTGCTGCTCCTCATTAAGATTGTTGCCTTCTGGAGAGCTGAAGGATATTGTTAAATTTCTTTGGGTCACTTGAGACGGCTGCTGAATTTCATGGTTGAGGAACGAGAGGAAGAAGAACCAATGGAAATATAATGAGTATTTGTTCAAAGCAATATCTGCAAATTGCCTGTCCTGTCTAATACAGATTATAGATATTAGAGGGAGAGAGAGGTGATTATGAAACATAATCAATCACCAGCCTTGCTCCAAAGCCTGAGGTCCTGGGTTTCTTCGTGGACAGGCTGTGTTTACACATTACTGGCAGGAATCATTTCACTTGTGAAGCTCTTTGATCATTTGACTTGATTTGCATCCAGTAGATTTGCATCCCGTGCCAGGGAAGGTCATGGAGCTGATCACCTTGAGTGCCTCCAAGCCAAGAAGGCTGATGGCACCTGGGTTGTGTTAAACGTGGTGTGGCAGCAGGACCAGGGCAGGGACTGTCCCTCTGCGCTGGCACTGCTGAGGCACCTCCAACCCCGTGTTCACTTTTGGGCCCCTTAGTGACGAAAAAGTCACTGGGGGGCTGGAATGTGTCCAGGGAAGGGGCTGGAGCCCCAGGAGAGGCTGAGGAAGCTGGGAAAGGGGCTGAGCCTGGAGAAAAGGAGGCTCAGGGGGGACCCTGTGGCTCTGCACAGCTCCCTGCCAGGAGGGGACAGCCGGGGGGGTCGGGCTCTGCTCCCAGGGAACAGGGACAGGAGGAGAGGGAACGGCCTCAGGCTGGGCCAGGGGAGGCTCAGGGTGGATATTTGGGAAAATTCCTTCATGGAAAGGTTTGTCCAGGCCTAGCCCAGCTGCCCAGGGAAGTTTGGAATCCCCATCCCTAGAGGGACTTAAAATCCATGTGGATGTGGCACTTGGGGACACGGGGCACTGGTGGCCTTGGCAGAGCTGGGGAATGGTTGGACTCAGTGAACTTGGAGGGCTTTTCCAGCCTAAACAATTCCATGATTCCATTAATAGAGACATTTATAACCTCAGCACAGCTCTTTGGCACGTCAGATGCTCAGTGTTTTCAGGCATGTGGCGCAGTGCATTTGGTTGCTTTATTTGGGTTTATTTGATTCTAATGTTGATGTTTAACCAAGGTATGTAATTCAGCTTCTTTCTGTAGTTTTGTGATTTATTTTTTTTTTTCCAACAGATGTGGGAAGAGGCCATTGCCTTGGGTAAAGAACTTGCGGAACAGTACGAAAATGAAATGTTTGATTATGAACAACTCAGTGAACTGCTGGTAGGTTTTTTTAATGACATAGACACTGCGATAATTTATTTCAGAGTTGAATTTCCAAGTTTTTAAAATTATATAAAAAATACTATAGCAATGACAGTGAAATGCAGAAATAAATACCCAACATGGCTTCGTTGGACCAATGTCAGTTAACTGGCTACCACTGGATTGTCTAAAAAAACACTGAATTTATTTTTTTTTAGAGGAAAGAAAAACATTTCAGTAATGTTAAGCTGATTTATTTGGGGTATAAAAGGAAATTTTGAATTTAAATATAAATGGGAACATGGAGAAAAAAGTCCCCATTCTCTCTCAAGTGTCTTTCTATATTCACGTTTCTTTTTTTAGGTATGAATAATCCCCAGGCATTCATGTCTCCAGTCAGTTATTTTTGCCCTGACGTTACCCATTCATTATTCCTGCACCATTTTTTTTCCCTCCTGTTCTCTTCCAAAGAGATAAATGGCAGCTGTCACTGTCCTTCCTCAGGTCCCAACCATTTCCACAAGAGTTGGGATGTGATTCCAATTTGGTTCTGAAAATTCTCGACTCTAAAGGTTTTGGTGCCTTTTGGTTTTGCACTCAGAGTACATTTTCCAGAATTTCTTTGAATTGTTCATCTGTTTTCTTTATCCCTGTGTTGAACTCAGCTCCACACCGCCCCAGCTCACTGCTCCTGGTGGGGTGGGCACAGAATATTCTTCATTTCAGTGCAAAAGGACTTGGGTAGGATTGTTCCTCAGCTAGAAATGGTTCAGATGTGGCTGTTCACCAGGGGCTGGCTACTCTCTGAGTCCCTCAGTTTTAATTTTCCATCTCCTTTTTGCTTGCACATGGGAACATGAATGGGTTTGTCACAGAGGCAACCACTCTTTAATTATCCTACTGGATCCATGTGGGAGGAGAATTTGGATCTATTTTGGAATTTGCACTTTATTCATTGTAGCCAATGATCACAGAGTGGTTGAATGATTTGGGTTGGGAGGACCTTAAAGCTCGTCCACTTCCACCCACTTTGCCACGGGCAGGGACACCTTCCACTATCCCAGCTTGCTCCAAGCCCTGTGCAACCTGGCCTTGGATATTGCCATGGAGTTTCTCCCCCTTCTGAGAAAGCAGACCCAGAACTTCCAATCCTCACATCAGATAATTGAGTTTATCTGCTCTTTATTCATCAGCCAGGAGATGAGATGTCCCAGAATCAGTCCTGGCGTGCATTTCCCTCACAAGACAGAGATCAAAATTCACTCTCCCGTATGAGTCAGGTCTCACGTACCCCATCAGCTTTTCTTCTTGCTGCTGCCGAGCAGCTCTTTTTTTTTTTTCTTCCACAATAAAATTTAGGAGTTTTTTGTTCTTTCTGTTCTCCCTCTTGTCTCTTTTCTTCAAGCAATATTAAATATTAGCCTCTAAGACAATTCACAAATGACAAAATACTTTTGCTCCAGACGAGCTGAGAAATACTCGGCAGATCTGGGTCTTTGTAGTCTTGGTGCATTTGCTGTTATCTGTCGTGTGGGAGCAGCCCTAAACCTCCCCCCAGATCAAAAGTCATTCTCTTTGCAGAAATAATGGACTAAAAATAAGTTAATGAACAGATCTTCTGAAGCTGCTCGTTTGCTATTATTTCATCATTAGAGATGAAGAAGAACTCGGCGTCGAAAGCAGATGGCGTCTGACATGCGTGTGTTTATCCCAAAATTTACATTTTCCTGCAATTCTCAACTGCCTGCTTTCCATATGCAAATTCATGGTTGTAAATATGGAAGAGAAGTAGTAGAAGAATGTAATGAGATGTAAGAGCCCAAAACTGTAAAGTCAGCACCATTGGGATGAGCTCTGTGAGGCTTCATCCTTCCGGTGTTTCAGGAATTCCACAACTGGAATTTCAGATTGCCTTTGCAAATTCCTGACCTTCACTGCCAGTGAAATATGGGATGTGAATCAGTGAGGTTCACCAAGATGAAGTTCATCAAAATTGAGATACTGGATATGGAACAATGAGGTTCACAATGATGAAGTTCATCAAAATTGAGATATTGGATATGGAGCAGTGGCATTCATCAAGATGAGACCCATCAAATGTGAGATGTTGGATGTGGAGCAGTGAAGTTCACCAACATGAGGTCCATCAAAATTTAGATATTGGATATGGAGCAGTGATGTTCTTCAGGATGAGGTCCATCAAAATTGAGATATTGGTTATGGAACAATGAGGTTCACAATGATGAAGTTCATCAGAACTGAGATTTTGAGTATGGAGCAGTGATGTTAATCAAAAAGAGGTCCGTCAAAATTGAGATATTGGATGTGGGGCAGTGAGGTTCACCAAGATGAGGTTCATCAAAATTGAGATATTGGATATGGAACAATGAGGTTCACAGTGATGAAGTTCATCAAAATTGAGAGACTGGATATGGAGCAGTGAGGTTCACCATGATTAGGGTCATCAAAATTGAGATATTCCTTAGGGAGCAGTCAGATTGACCACGATGAGTAGAAAATTCATGGCTACAGAGTCTGGTATTTCCAAATAATGCCATGAATCTGATGGAAAGATGAAAAAGAAAAAAAAGAGAGGAATGAAACATCTTTAAATTAGAGATGCACACAGGATCTTAAGTATAAGGAATCTCCTAAAAGCTCAGGTCATTCAAATCCCTCCTGTTTATTTTGCAGAGAAAACAAGCCCAGTTCTATGAAAACATTGTGAAGGTGATACGACCAAAACCAGATTATTTTGCTGTTGGATACTACGGCCAGGGCTTCCCAACATTCATAAGGGTAAGTGTCACCTGTTTCCGCAGAGGCTTCTTGCTCTGGAAATCTCCCTTGGCTCGGAGAAACCTGCCTGACACTGACAGGTGTTTTTTAGGTGTATAAAACAAACACTGCTTTTTCCTTTCTGGTTTCTAAGATGGAACGGTTGAATTTTAGCAGAAAAACTTTCTCTTCAAACGTATTCAGTACTATTTCTTCAGGCTATCACTAGAAATGAAGATAAATTACCCAGTTCATCACTCGGGGTCGTAACCATCTGAAATGGTGACATTTTTGCCTGACAGGTTAATACAGATTTATATATATATAATATATATATATGAGCATGGTAGAGAGGCCTTTTGTATGTGACCATGTTTTCAGGTGAGTGTCCTTTCCAGCATTGTCACTAAAATGAAATTGACTATCAAAGGTGTGTGTGACACCTTTAATAGCAATTTTTATCATCGATTTGTCTGTGTCGTGTGCCAATTTAAGACATGTGTCACTTAGTTGGTGCAAGGATCATAGCTTTAGTGATGTTTTAAGGGGTTTTTTTCACTAATATTAGGATTTTTATGGGTTGAGTTAGCAGCTAAAGAAAAGTGGGGTTGTAGCATGTCTGAACTGCATCTGTATTATGATTCTCTGGCACTTGGCAGTCGGTGACACTGAAATAACCCATTATTATTTAGTTAACTTCCCTGGGCATCATGTGCCAGGGCCTCACCACCCTCACAGGAATGAATTCCTTCCCAATTTGCCCTCTGAAAACCAGGCTGTTGAGTGCCCTGCTGATGGAGAAAATCCTCACTTTTCCCTCTATTCCAACATTCCCTGTGAATTACAAGTGCATATACATAAATTACAGTTATACAGAGGCTTCTTAGCCATCTATTATTACCTTTCTTTCCCCTACTGAGCTTTTCAAAAGGCACCATTGCAGAATTCAATCCAACTGGGCAAATGTGAGCAGCTCCAGGTTCCTAGCCCCAGTCAAAACACCCTTTTTTAAATAAATGCTGTATAATTTTTTCACCAAGTATTCATTTGGAGATGAGTAATGAGGTTAAGCATATTCAGATGCAAATTTTATCCAAACTTGCTTTAATATGTTTGATCAGTTAAAAATATGCAAGTTGTCTTGTACATTTTCCTTTAGAATTTAATGAGCTTGGCATATAAATGGACTGTATAAAACATCTCTTCATTTTCCTTATTGGCAAAGAAGAAACCAATGCTTACAAATACAATAAACGTAATTTTAAAGCTTTAAAACGTTTTAAGTTTGTAATGGCAAAAATCTAGCACATGAATGTGAGTCTTTTTTAAGAGTCAGTATTTTTGGATATTCCTCCTCAAATCTACGTTAGTTTATGTTTCTGTTTTTCTCTGCTACTCCCGTTTGCTCACCTAAGTGCCTTTGAATAAATGTTTATATACAAAAAGCCTAATTCAGTTTATTTATTGCCATCCATTCCATCGTTAGCTGTGGAAAGTGGAGGAGACATCTTGGATTTGATAATAATTTCTCTGAATATATTTTCAATGGCCACCGATGTTACAGATCCTTGCAGTCATGTTTTGAGGTCATTTTAATGTGGCTTGTAAAAATACCTAAAGGTAAAAGTGGGCTTAATTTCCAATTCCAGGACGGAATTGGAGATGAGAAAAAAAAACATTGATAAAGTATTGAATACGACACAGCGTGAGGAGTGTGAAATCCTTCACTTACTGAGAAGTGCTAACAGCGTTGGTGTCAGCGCCCCTGAGGCCCCAGTTCTGTACTGGGAGCCCTGGTTTTAGCTCGGGGGGTGCTGGTGCCAGCTGTGGGTTCCTCTGTTTGCAGAACAAAGTCTTCATTTACCGGGGCAAGGAGTACGAGCGCCGCGAGGACTTTGAGGCGCGGCTGCTGACGCAGTTCCCCAACGCCGAGAAGATGAAGACAACGTCACCCCCTGGTGATGACATCAAAACCTCCTCTGGCCAGTGTATCCTTGGGCTGTACAACCAGTACAACCAGTACAACCAGTGTGTCCAGCAGCTCAGGTCAAGCATTTATGGCCAACCCGTTGCACTTCTGCCCCGACGGGTGTAATGCATCAATTTTGTTGTTTGGTCGGTTTTTTTGTGTGAGTGTTTCTGTTGAGCTGTTTGCTCTGCATGACTGAAATTCCCTTTGCACTTCTTAACCCCTGAAATTCAGATATTCAGTGCTTCACTGTAAAGCCCAAACTGGATTTACCCTCGAAATTTCACAGGCCGGTGTCAGAGCAGATCGTGAGGTGAGTTTGGGTTGGGTTTTGTCGTTTTCTCAGTCCCCTTTTGTATCACGCTATTGTTGGATAATGAATCTGTTCACAGCCATGGAGAGGGCATTTAATGATGATTTTTAATATTGGCACACATTCCAACCCCCTGGAAAACAGGAATCCCACATTTGTTCATAAACTTTCTCTAGTATTAGAACTTAGAGCAATTCCTAAACAGACAGAGTTTGATTTTCTTTGTGCATTTGGGGCTTGGAGGTGCATGATCTTTGAGGTCACTTCCAACCCAATCCATGCTGTGATTCCATGATTCTTGTCCCTCTCTTCAGTTTCTACAGGGTGAATGAAGTCCAACGCTTTGAGTATTCGCGCCCCGTTCGAAAAGGAGAGAAAAACCCAGACAACGAATTTGCGGTAAGAAATCGTGAAGAAAATGAACCACTTTGGGTTTGCTTGTTTCTCCCCTTCTGTTTTGAGCATCTGAGCCATTCATTATCTTTTGCTTGTCGAGAAATAAATTCTGGGTTTAAAGGGATTATTTTTCATGGAAAGTTAATTAAGCCAATTTATCATGTTCTCGTTTATACCAATAGGAAAAAATAAAATGGGCAAAGCTGTATTTATTTTGTAAAAATAGCTCTTCCGAGAAAGGATTTAAAATTGTTACACCTGAAACGTGTCTTGCCATGAGGATTCCAGTCAGGCATCTGAAAATCTTTAGTCACTAGTATCTTTTGCTTTTTTTTTTTGCTTTTTTTTGGTACTAAACTATTTGTTTCATCTAATGGTCAATAAAATGAGGAGACCCTGGCACAGGGTGCCCAGAGGAGCTGTGGCTGCCCCCGGATCCCTGGAAGTGCCCAAGGCCAGCTGCCTGGGATAGTGGAAGGTGTCCCTGCCCATGAAACTGGATGAGTTTTAAGATCCTTTCCCACCCAAACCATTCTGTGATTCCATCAATATCCAGTAAAACCAGGAGATATTTCCATGATATTCTCCTTCAGAAAGGGAGCAGTTGTTCCCTGCTAAGTCACATGCCAGATTTCAATCAGTGCTGCTCCATCTTCCAGTTGGAATTCCCTCCTGGCTCTGTCACATCTGCCATACCTTGGTCCTTGTCCTGGTGATGATGCTTTAGGGCTTTGCTCGGGGTCCCAGCAGTCCACTGATGATGTGACACTTGTGTTCCCTCTGCAGAACATGTGGATTGAGAGAACCATCTACGTGACAGCCTATAAATTACCAGGGATCCTCAGGTGGTTTGAAGTCAAATCGGTTTTCATGGTAAGATCAGCTTGGCTTTGTTGAGATTGTGTAAAAAAATGGGGTATTTATACAGCCAGGGAGCATTTGTGTGTCTCAGTGACTGTGCTGAGTTCTGTGAACAGGGAATCCGTGGGATTGTACCTGGTACATCCTGAGGGAACCTGCTGAGGGTGCTGGTTGTTGACTGAGGGTGACTCAGGGAAAGCTTTTCCGTTCCTGAGGGAAGGGAATGCAGGCAGCCCTTTTAGAAAACATTTGTGTCTCTCAGCAGGTGCCTAGAATGAAGAGAGACCTGAGGTGGTACAGGGAAACCCTGCTCCATCCCAGAGAACCTAGCCTGAACTTTGTAAGAGAGGATCTGGATATTTGGATTGTCATTGATTCAAAACACACCAATAATCAAAGACATTGTATGTCTGCATTCCTTACCACTCGTGATTAAAGGTTGTTTTTGTTTCTTCTCCATATTTAGCTAAATATACCCTCAGCAACCTCACAGAGTAACTCCAAATTACTCATTTCTCTGTTCAACCATTTAGACTGTTTAGATAAGACATATCCATTAAACGCCTTTAAGATTAAATTATTCTTATGCAGCTGTAATTTTTAAGTAGCAATAAAAACATTGTTACTGCGTTTTTGAAATCTCTCTTGTGAGGCTTATTTTTAAAGGAAAAGAACAATTTGCATATGATTAATTAAAACCTTTTTCATTGCTCCATTGAGGTTATGTTGGACAGTTGTATTTGGATGAACAGAAGTAATGCAGAAAATTACTATGGTATCTATAGTAACAGAATATGAATGTGATGTGTGACAGTAATAGGCAGCTGAATAAAACACATTGAATTTTTAATGAATTTCGTAGCTTCAATATAACCCCGATGGAGAAGATTGTATTTATCTTCATGATGGCAAAGAAGTGCTGTTTGTAAAGGCTGGCAGCTCTGATGCCGGTGCTGATGAGCAGAGAGCAGAGCCTGACGGGCACTTGGTGCACACCCCTGATGCTCTGCCTGGCATCAAAATGGGCACAAATCCTGGGAGAGTGCTCCCTGTCAGCCTCAGGGGATGCAGGGATGGTATGAGTTGCAGAGCTGAGAAATGATAGCAGAATGGAACTTAATAACGTGTGGGAAGACTGCTACAGATAACTCCTGACCTCCTCTGGCACAGTTCCTACAGAATGGGTATTGACTTTCCTCAAGATCCCTGTCAGCTAAAATGCTGCGAGGAGGATCACAGGGTTTACATCCCCGTAATGTTAAATTGTGATTATGGATACAGATATTATTGATCCTCTGCTAAGCACCAGGACACTCCGGCAGCTCCGCATCTTTCATATTTTATTGATGGAACTGGAATATCGTTCAAGGGAGAGGGGAGATTGCATCAAATCAGTGCTGAGAGAACGGAGTAATTTCATAAATGTAGTGTATTATGTTACATAACCCATAGGAACATGCAGAATTGCTTTAAATCTATTGGCTTTTCAAATTCCTTCTGACTACTTTTACCTAAACCTTTGCAATCTGTTCATTATCTGCAAGGAACTTGGGGCCAGCACTTGTTATCCTGTATCTGAATTGCTTTAGCTGGCACACGAGAAGTTGTAGGGGAAAAATTTGCTGAGACCAGCCACGGAATTGGAAATCAGATTTTGAATCGCACTTGAGTTTAAAAAGCACAAATGCTGATGTCTGTTTTGTTTTTGTCCTGGGATTTTGTACTGGTGCAAGTGTCTCAGGAGGATGTAATTCCTGTTTTCCCTGGGTAGAGTGAGGAGTGCCCAGAGTCAGGAAGGCACTCAGATTTTACACTTATCGTAAATAGCTTTCACCAGGTTCCAAAGCCCAGTTTGTAGTAGTGGGATGGCAACTGCAGTTCTCCATCTGCTTTTAAAAAATTAGAGGGAGTGTTACAAGAGTAGTAAAAGAAAGGAGAATGAGAAAGAAAGCCATGATTGCTGCTACAGAAAAGTCAAAAAGCTGTCAGCTCAATGAGTGCTAATTTCTGGAGATGCTCAAGAGCTTTAAAAGCTATGGTTCATCAACACATTATTGCATAGTTATAAGGCCATTAATACAAATGGCAGAATCCTAAATTTAGCCTGTGATGTTCCCAGCAGTTCTTGCCCAATCAGATGCTGAATGTGGCTTCACTCCCCGGTCCAGATTCCCCCCGTGGCACGCTGGGCTCTGTCCGAGCCTGGCCTGCTCCCTATTCCCAGCAGAAACACCAGGCTCCTTCCCTGCCTTCCAGAATAATTCAGCAGGCAGGCTGCTCAAAATGCTAATTAAAACATCCTTGATGTAATCAGCTGGCAGGTGTAAGAGTAACGACTAAAGAGATTTGATTATAAGTGGTTCTCAGAAACAGGGTAAGCAACTGATAGCCAGGTAGAAGTGCTGCTTTGTTTATGTAGCATTTATGTAAATGAGGCTGTAATCAAATATACACTTGCATTTTCCTCACAGGCCTCAATTAACCTTCCTTTCCTCTCCCTGCCACATCATTTTTTTAACACAAGTGGGCTGTGTCTTCTTCCAGTGAGGACTCTACACTCTGGGTCACTGCAGGTTACTGATTTTCAGCCCATTCACTAATATTTCAAATGTTTTAATACTGTTTTTGAAAGACACGGTAGCTGGGCATAAAAAGTAACTGGAGGTCAGTCAATTAAAATAAAGCAACTTTTAGACAGCAGAAGAGCTAATTTCACCTCGTGAGGGCATCTGAGGACTCCCTTCATTGAAGTCCAGGTAGAAGGAAAATTTTCTCCTTTCTGATGCTCAGATGGAGAAAATGTGACCTGTTGGGAAAAAGCACAGCAGATAGATTAGATGTCATCTCATCAACATATTCAACTCGATGTCCTTGGAAACACGCCAAAATAATCACTGCAAAAATATCTTCTTGATTTTTTGAGCGGCTTAGGATTACATTTTCCATCAGAAAATCCACCTTAAAGTTATCATTTCTTTCTTACTGTTACGTTAAGCTGGATCTTCTTTGTGCTGCTAAAACTCACCAACCCTTAATCTCTGATGTTTTCCCTAATCCTCCAAAAAAAACCTCACGTGATTGCTGCCAGGGCCTTTCTGGATGTTGTGCTGGGATGTAATCCCTCCTGCAGCGGCAAAATGCAGTTAACTTCCTCCACCGATACCCATCATCATATCAGTTACTGCAGCACAGAGATACCAAATGCCTCAATGCCTGAAATCACCCTTGCTGGCAGATATTGCTCAAAAACCTCACAATCACCTCGGGTCTGGAACGTCCCTGCCCGCGGGGTTTCACTGAGCGGGTTAAAAACTCTGCCCCCGCTTTAAAAATCTCCTTTTTGTGTTGGTTGGGGTTTTAGGTGGAGATCAGCCCGCTGGAAAACGCCATCGAGACCATGCAGCTGACCAACGATAAGATCAACAACATGGTGCAGCAGCACCTGAATGACCCCAACCTGCCCATCAACCCCCTGTCCATGCTGCTCAACGGCATCGTGGACCCCGCCGTCATGGGCGGCTTCGCCAACTACGAGAAGGTAACGCTGGAATTCCCGAGTTCCCTCGGCCTTCCCTGTCCTGCCGGGCCTCAGCTGAGCCCAGCACAGGAGGAGAGAGGCCAGAGGAAGGGATGGAGCAGCTCTGCTGGGAGGAAAAGCTGGGAGAGCCTGAGTTTCCTCTGCCTGGAGAGGAGAAACTTTGAGGTGACCTCATTGTGGCCTCCCAGGGCTTAAAGGGGTTCCAGGAGCGCTGGAGAGGGACTGGGGACTAGGGATGGAGGGACAGGACACAGGGAATGGCTTCCCACTGCCAGAGGGCAGGGATGGATGGGATATTGGGCAGGAATTGTTCCCTAGGAGGGTGGGCAGGCACAGGTTACCCAGAGAAGCTGTGGCAGCTCCATCCCTGGCAGTGCCCAAGGCCAGGTTGGACACTGGGGCTTGGAGCAGCCTGGGACAGTGGAAGGTGTCCCTGCCATGGCAGGGATGGCACTGGGTAGGCTTTAAGGTCCTTTCCAACCCAAATCACTGTGATTCTGTGATTCCATCATTTTCACTTTGTGTTTGTAGCTGTTACTCCGCAGAATTTTTAAGCTGATCCGTTTATCTTCATTGTAGCTCATCCCTCTGGTTGTAGATGTTTCATTTTCTGAAATAATGGCTCGTTTCTCTCTCTCTCTCTCAATCAGGCTTTTTTTACTGAGAAATACATGCACGAGCATCCAGAGGATCATGACAAGATTGAGAAGCTGAAGGATCTGATTGCTTGGCAGGTAAAAAACTTGAAGTCAGGTCTGGCAGAGGCAGCTGCTGTGGAAAAGGCAGCTTGGTGTCACTTTGGAGGAAATTCAGACATGATCCTCACCTGGGATACATTTCTTTGCCATTTAAATCTGTCTTGGAGCTTGAGTTAAAGTTCATCTTTTCAAATCTGGTATAACTCCTCATTTTGATAAACTTGCAGAGAACAAATATGATCAAGATATTTTCTTTTTTTTTTCTTTTTCTTTTTTTTTTTAACACAATAAGTGACAATCTCCCATCTGTATCAGATGAGAAAATATTTTTCAGGGCAAACAAGAGACAATTCCAGTTTTGTTCCACAGTCACACACTGGACATTTTTCTGTGGTCTCAGGTTAATTTTATGATAACTAAAAAAATACCAAGTTGATTGGAAATGGTCTTTTCCCCGCAGAAGAAGAAAGTGAATCATTGTCTTTTCATATTCAATTCTGTCTTTAAAATAAAGGGAATAATTTACATTTCTGTAGATTTCAATCTTGGAGGTAGTAGAACCAAAGCTACAGAATTCAAAAATACAATATCCTCTGAAGGCCATAAAACTATCACTGAAAAAAAAAAAAAACCCTCCTTTGGTTTGAGAAAAAAACAAAGGCATTTTTTTATTTATTTTCTTGTGAGCTTTTAGAAAAGATTAGATTTTATGAGCTTTAAGTTTTATAGAGGAAAATAATTTGGTCCCAGCAGACTGACTTGGTGTCAGCTCTGTGTCTTTGCCTCTGAGAGTGATACTTCAAATGAATTCCAAACACACTTTCCCTCAGCAAAGGCTCACTTTGGTGGCACTTGTGTATTAAAATAATATTACAATTTGAAAATAGGTATGGCAGCTGATCACAATGTATTTTAATTATTCAGGGCTTTTAAACACATGATTTTCCATCAGTTTTGTACTTCCAAAACAACAGGAACCAGGAAAATAGAGAAAAGGGATCAAAATGTATTTTTACATCTGAAAATTACAGTCGCTAAAATACCTTTCAGTGCTTTTGAATTCCCTTGGATGTTTCATACGCATTTAGGGGATCCTAAAATTTAAAATTCCTCTCAAATTACTTCAGTTTTCAGCCAGGTGGGGGTCAGCTCCCAAATATTGGGAGAGGGATGTGTGTGGAAGCCTTGGAAGGGGCTGAATTCATGCTGTGCTGATGGAAAGCAAAAAACGGGATTTCATTTTTCAGTAGTGTGGGGCTTGAAGTTCTGTAATCACATGGAATTTTCTCCCTGCTGCATAAATCAATCTGGGGATATGAAATAGGAGCCTGACAATTGTATTACCAGCTGACCAGTTAAATTTAATTTTTTTCATCCCCTTCCCTCCTTCTCCATTGTGCTGTGGAATTCAGGATATTATCTTTCTGTAATTCCTGGGAACTTCAAGTGTACATTTTGTTTCTGTCTCTTATTAATTCAGGTAAATTCCATTAGCAGAGCAATGTCCATTTTTGTCCTTCTTGGTGCTTTTCCAACTTAGGCAGGAAAAAAAAAATGTTCCCATGCAACTGCACCATTTCAAGCTGATCTTTCATTTTAACATGAAGATAATGAAATGATTGATTGAAATTAAGGCAGAGAAATGAATGATGGATGACATTAGTCACTCTGAATTTAGCTAAAGTATTTACAGCTCAGCAAAACAGAAAAATACCACGGCAAATCAAAACCTTGTGCTCCTTCTCCAGAGATGAAAGAAGTGCTGCATACCAAACTCAGGTTTTATGCTCATATTTTATGAACCCCTTGCTCTGAAAGATTGTTTTCAAAGATTAGTTTAATAATTCAAATCAATGTCGGTTTTTTTCATTCTTTTCAGCCGAGCGGATCAAGATTAAAAAAAAAAAAAAAAAATCCCCAACAAAAAACCAGGGAAAACAAATCGGGGAATAATTTGAAGTTGCAGTGGAACTTGATAAAATTTTAAAATCAGCCAGGAACAGAGTTATGAAACTAGAAAATGCCCTTTTCTCCAAGGCCAGATTAATTGGGAATATCTCGAATGCGGCAAAATTCTGCCCGTGACAACAATTCATGGAGGTGTAAAATTCCGTGTCAGCCATCACCACATTTCCCTGTGTCTGGCAAGGAGACACAGGAGGAATTTGGGAGTTGGTAGAAGAAGGTGAAAAAGAAATGTTAACCCAGCTGGAAGGTGCTTCCTGCACTTGATAAATGTTTAAAGGTGAAGTGGTCTTGGATAGGGAGGCCAAATATCCTGACTCAGCAGCCGCACGTTGTTCTGTGGCAAAGCCGTGGAACATTCATGAATTTCAACTTCTGTAAAAGATTAACAAACCTCCTTCTCCTCCTCCTTCTCCTCCACCTCCTCCATCTCCATCTTTCCCCTTCTCTTTCTCCCTCCCCACACATTTTTTTCCTACAAATGGTGTCATTGACTTCCTGTTCTTGATTTTCCAACCTGGAGCTGGCTGATCCCTAGGCCAGGTTCCTCGGTGCATTTTCTGCCCAGAAAATGGTCTCAGAGGGATCTATCAGCTCAGACCCCTCATGTGCTTCACCATGAGAATTCCAGTTTTTTAAAAAAGGATCCGTTTCAAATGTCAACAGTTGTTTAAAAGAAATGAGCCAAGTGGCCTCTTACCCCTCCATAGCAGGAGGGTCACACTGGGGCCTGGTAATGATGAAAATTTAGAGGTTAATTTACTTATTCAAAGCAGGGAAACTTTCTGGTTTCATGTTTAATTTTTGCCAAGTGCAAATCCATATGGTTATAAACAAAAGCCACTACATTAAAAAAAAAAAAAAAGTCATTATTCTTCTCTTTGTAATCTTCCAGGAGAAGCAGCTCTGTCCATTTAAATATTGCCAAATCTCAGGGAATCATCTTGATAAGATTTCTCGAGTTTGTTCATCTGTAATTCATCTGTGTATTTATTATTCTCCTTACTAATAAAGCTGCTCCTTCTGATTGCTGTTCAGTCTTATTAGAAAAATCTGTTTTTAATCAGTATTATGATTTAATTATGAATTATTAAGAAGAAGCCTCTTAGCTTGATTGCTGCAGAGAAAATCTGAGTTAGAATCAGAGCACTGTGTGGGCTGAAACGGACCTGGAAGAGGAAATATTTTTCCTGAGCTGGAGGTAGAAAACTCTAATGGTTTGTCTGAGTAGCTGTGGGAATGAAAATGTCTCTCTTAAAACATTTCCAAAGGTCAGCTACACCTCCACACTAGGAACTAATTATATAATCCTGTGCTGGCATGGATATTTTGTGACAGAAGCCTTGAAGATAAATGATTATTTTCAGTTACAAAAGAGAATTAATTTTTTTTCCTCTTCTGTTTTCTTCCCAGAGAAAATAAAATAAGTTTTCTAAGGAGAACTATATAGCATCTAAAACTGTATGTTTTATTAATAAATAGTGCTCTGCAATATATATCTGTCCAAGGATGGAGCTCATTTGCAGCTTTAGAAAGAGCATTTATTAAAGAAAACATAAACTATTTTCTTCTTCAGGATTTTGTCCTCATGGAACTGGGGAAGGATTTGATATTAATAACCTGGTGTGAGACTCATCATTCATCAGTTTGGTGTTTTAAAGTACAGAATCTATGAGGGCTTGAGAATGGAATATCACAGGAGGGATAAATCCAGTACGGGATTTCTGGGCAGAATTAGGGCTGAATTAAATTTAAAGGATTTTGCTTAACAGAGAAAAAAGGGAAGTCCTGGAGAACAGGGGTTTAGAGCCTGTCGTGCATCATATGCAAGGAACGATGATGGTCACTGTGATCATCATCATAATTATTGTCATTGTTAATATTTCATTATTGTTGCTACTTATTATTGTTGATATTATGACTGTAATAATTATAATTAGTGTTATAATTGCTATTGCTCTGATTACTAATATTATTATGACTGCATGAATTTCCCTGCTGTGGGAGCGTTGCCCCATGCCTTCTCTGGGGAAGGGCTGGGCAGGCTGGAGCAGCCAAACTCTCCTTTCCAGATCCCATTCCTGGCCGAAGGCATCCGGATCCATGGGGAGAAGGTGACAGAGGCCCTGAGGCCATTCCACGAGAGGATGGAGGCGTGCTTCAGGCAGCTCAAGGACAAGGTGGAGAAGCAGTACGGGGTCCGCGCCATCGTAAGTTCCCTCTCAGTTTCTCCTTTCCATAATTTCTGGAACTCCCTTAAATTACGGCAACTCTCCATTCCCGTGTGATGATCTCATTGATTTAAAAAAGCAATGTGGATGGTTGTTCCCAGTGATCATCAAACGAAGGAATACTGAGCAGATGAGAGATGCTGAGGAAGCCTCGGGGCCTTCATTGCCGAGCACGGGAGCAATTGCTGAACTGCCCGAGCCTGTTCCTTGAAAGTCAAGATAATCCTTCAGTTCTGAAGGATTTGGGTTACAAAAATGAATTCAAAAATGGGCACCTAGCAGGATTCTTCCAGAGCTGAATGTCACCTTTCCTGAGGTGGAATTCCTTTAGGGAAGGGAGAGCTGTGCTGCTCCGTGGTTGTTCCTCCACTGAATGCAGGCAGGCAAGAAAACCACAGCTCCTACTTCATGAGTTTAGAAGGACTGAAATTTGTGCTTTTCTCGTTCCAGCCACGTATTTTCAGTGGCTGTTTCATCCTTAAGGGAAAGCCAAGAATTTCATGGTGTTTCCAGTGGAGGTTTGTTCTGCTTTTGAGTGTTGAGTGCGAAGGTCAGAACAAACAAAGCAAACAAAGCTTTTTAATTCAGGGTAGAACTGAGCATTCAGTCAAAAATACATGGATTGGGTGCAATTATGAGATCATATTTTGCCTGGAGAAAAGGAGGCTCAGGGGGGACTTTGTGGCTCTGCACAAGTCCCTGACAGGAGGGGACAGTCGGGGGGGTCGGGCTCTGCTCCCAGGGAACGGGAACAGGAGGGGAGGGAACGGCCTCAGGCTGGGCCAGGGGAGGCTCAGGGTGGACATCAACAGGAATTTCCCCATGGAAAAAGTTGTTGGACACTGGAAGGGGCAGCCCAGGGAGGTCTGGAGTCCCCATCCCTGTGGGTGTCAAAGGAATGAGTGGATGTGGCACTTGTGCCCTGGGCTGGGCACAAGGTGAGGACTGGGCACAGCTTGGATTCAGTCTCAGAAGACTTTTCCACTCTAAATAATTCTGGGATTCTGCCTGTAGCAATGACATCTTTTTGTAATGGGGACACTGAGATCTTACAGGGAACACTGCAGCCTTCATGGTATCCTTTAACTGATGTTCTGTTTGTGGTCCTTCAGATCCCATCTTAGGAATTTATATATTCAAGAAAAAGTTCAAACAGTAATTTATTCCCAGGGAGAACCGAAGTAATTAGCATTAATGATACCTGCATGTCAGTCACTTCAGTAATACCCATTAACATCATCAAGGAGATGACTGGGAAGTGGTGTTATCTCTGTCATTTCACTCTACCCACCAGTAAGAATTTTCAGGATTGATGGAGTTTTATCGCTTCTGTCTTCCCTGTACAAGGCCAATTTACCAGCAGTTGACAGGGTGGAAAATATACCTGTAATTAAACAGCATGAGATTCTTATTTGTTGACTGCAAGAGTTCAATTATTTTATGCATATATCAGTTATTAATGACTAACAAAGCTTGGAGAAATATTCAGAACTCTGAAATCGTCTGAAACAAAACCAAAACTTCCATGTATTTTCTTCTTAACCTGGTGTCACGCTGTAAATTGGCTCTCCTGATACTTTGCACATAAAGTTTCTCTTGGTAGGTTTTTACTTTGAGTTTTTTGGGTTTTTATGAAGTCCATTTCATTGAAATATATTGACAGGGTAGTCACGACGACAGCAGAGATGGATTAAGAAATCATATGTAAAAGGATTGTTTTTTAAAGGCAAGGTGTAAAAAAGCATGGAAATACCATTGAAACAAATGAATTCTTGGAAAATTCCTAAAATCACACATCTCCCTGTCAGAGGACCTAAATATTTCTTTCCAGTCCTTTAGGTGGATTTCCTTTAGAACCTAGTTCCGTGTTGCTGACACGAGGTATTGATTATTATTAATTTATTCATGATCCCAAACTCTACCTGGAAGAAAACCCACGGAGCCTTCCCAGGTTCCCTTTGGCACGTGGCTGTCGGGGTTTTTCTGGGATTGAAGCAGTAAGGTGTGGCATTTCTCGTCTGCAGCTCTCCAGCCTGGACGACCGGCGGGGCAGCCGGCCGCGCTCCATGGTGCGCTCCTTCACCATGCCCTCCTCGTCCCGGCCCCTGTCCGTGGCCTCCGTGTCCTCCCTCTCCTCGGACAGCACCCCCTCCCGGCCGGGGTCTGATGGGTGAGTGAGGAATCCTCAGCCAAGGATTGTCCCTAAAGCATCCCGGGGTTTGGGGAGGGGAGGTCAACATTCCCAGATCTCGGAGGTGGAAACAGCTGAGGGTGTTTGGTTGGAGAAGGGGAGATCCAGGGTGAGCTTAGAGCGTCTTCCAGTGTCTAAAGGGGCTCCAGGAGAGCTGGAGAGGGACTGGGGACAAGGCATGGAGGGATAGGACACAGGGAATGGCTTCCCACTGCCACAGGGCAGGGATGAATGGGAGATTGGGCAGGAATTGTTCCCCAGGAGGGTGGGGATGGAATTCCCAGAGCAGCTGTGGCTGCCCCTGGATCCCTGGCAGTGCCCAAGGCCAGGTTGGATGGGGCTTGGAGCACCCTGGGATATTGGAAGGTCTCCCTGCCCGTGGAACTGGATGAATTTTAAGGTCTCTTCCATCCCAAACCATTCCCTGATTTTTTTAAGTGACAGCCTAATATTGGCTAAAAATCCCCAACCTACGGAGACGTTTCTCTCAAGGTCTCTTGTTCTCTAACCTAGATAAATACAATGCTCTTTTTTGCCCTCTAAGCATTCAAACAACACCAAAAAAAGCCCAGGGAGGAGATAAATTCCCCCTTTTTAGGGTAGCACAGGTGTGTGAGTGCAGGAGGGAGGGCTCTGCAGGCTGTGTGTGCAGCCAGCCCTGTCCCAGGAGCTCAGGGCAGGATTACCTGACTGCTCAATCACTGCTGCTCACTTCGGCTGCCAGAGGAAAAGCTGCTTATGGCAAGATTGTACTTCAAGACTTATCAAGATATTTCACATGAGAACTGGGAATTCTGTTGATAAGCCCTGTCTCACAGTCACATCCCTCAAAGAACAAAATAATCTGTTTGCTGTCTGGGCTTTCCATGCAGCCTCAGAAGTCCCTTCTCTCTCTTCCTCCCCTCAGGCACCCCTGTAATCCAGGAATGCAATATTTGACCAAGGCAGCAGTTTTTTTAAGCCTTCTGAAGGGCTGCTGATTTACAGGGATGTGTTGGAAACTCCTGTGCACCTTCAGAGGGGAGTTATTACCGGGTTTGAGACAAAAGGCATCAAATAAAATTAAATTCAGCACCAACAGGATGCTTGCCTTAATTACAAAGAGTCTATGTAGTAATATGGAGGAGCTGCAAACAGAGCACAGCTCAGCTCTCATTCCACTGCCTCTGGAATGTTTTCCAACATTAGTGTAAATGTGGGACAGCAGAAATCCTGAGTTTTGACTAATTCTAAACGAAGTTGTCGCTGGAACTTGGGCAGAGCAACCAACCCAAGTAAGTGAGGAACTTTGTTTCATCTCAGAAGAAAAATACAGATCCCTTCCCTGCCTCTTTTTGGTTTTCCCTTCAGAATCTTTAAATATATTTTATTTTCTCATTGGGCGTTATTTCCTTCAGCTCTCAGCTGTGTTGTGGTAGGTGTCACGTTTCAATTTTTGAGGATCTGAGTGTCCTCAGTGTATTTTTACAAAGATCCCACAAAAATCACGGTGCAGCTCAGCTCCTGCTCTGAGCCCTGGGCAATACAGGAAAATAGAATGAACAACTCTTGTCACTGAAAACAGCCCTCATTTATTTGATCAGCGGAGGGGGAGAAGAAAAATCATCAGATGTAAATAATATCATAAAAGACCTCAACAGTTCAAGTGGCTGTCAAATTATGTGGGTGGTTTGGCACTGCTCACCTGGCAGAAGTTTCCTCCTGTTCCTGCTGTAGTTGGTGGGGTTTATGGTCAGTTCTCCTCTTGTCTTTCCATTTCTCTTCAATATTAAATTTGAGAATAGAGATGAAGCTGAAAAACAATTAAACGTGAAGCTAAAGGAGTGTCCTAACCAAATAACCCAGTTTCTATTCAATGCCATTTCCAGCTCCTGCTCTGGAGCTTTTAAACAGCAAAGACTCCAAGCAGACTTTGACACAGGACGTGTTTTACAGCTCCCAACTCTATGGATAAATAAAACTGACTTCAGAAAAGGGCCTTGGGCTTATTCCCTGCCTAAAATGGGGCTTAGAAATACAAATGTGAGCACTTGCACTCAGTGGTTGGAAGTGGGAGAATCCCGGGGTCTGGTGGGATTTGTCAGCTCTTGGCAGTCCCAAAGTGCTTCCAGTTGGAGCACAGTGTGCTGACCCATTTTAGCACAGATCCATTAATAATCCAAATAATTAATAGTCCTAATACCGTGCTTGGAAGGGAAGCAATTAATCATTGTCTGAAGGATGGAAATTCCTCTCGTAAATTTGCAGCGGGCCTCGGAGGTGCTGGCACTGCCCAACCCAAAATACACAACTCAGGTCCCTAAAAGGTCCTGGTGCTGGGAGAGCTGGGCTCTGCTCTGGGCTCTGTCACTGGAGTTCTTTGTGACCCTGGGCAAATTGTTGCCTTCCCTTTTCCCTGGCTGTAAAATGGGATGAATAAACTCGTGGGTTTGTTCCCAACCCGTGGGATTCAGGCTTTGGAAAACAGCTCAAGGATTGCTGTTGCAGGTGGTGATTTGAGCATCTTCCCATCAAATGAGCTGATGCAGAGTGAAAACAACAAAAAAATAACAATAATTTGAGGTCTTGCTGCTGGATATTGCTGCTAATGGTGGGGATTAGGATAATGTCGCTGCAAATTGTCTGAAATACGAATACTGTGGAATTGCACAGCAAAGGTTTTGGCCTGTACCTGCATGCACCCCATGGCGTGGGAAATGTTTTTCCAGTGTTAAAAAATGTCCTTCTTCGGGCATTTTTGGGTTAGTTTTGGTTTTGTAATATGATGGCTTGAGACAGTCTGAAAATCTGCCAGTGTGATTTTCTCTAGGTGTGATCTTAGTGGGTTTTTTCCATTTATAATATAAAATAAATCATAAAATACTTTGTCTAGCTAAGAGTGCTCCATCCCTCCCATTCCTTCCATGAAGAAGTGATGTCTCATCCCTGGGATAGTGGAAGGTGTCCCTGCCTATGGCAGGGTGTGGCACTGGAGTTTCCAGGTGCCACACCACGGGAGCGTTGCAGTGCTGAATGAAAACCCCATTTTTTATATGAAATTCAGGAGTTTGTGCAGCCACAAACCAAAAAAATTCACTGCAGAGCAGGGAAATCTGCAGCTCCGCTTCTCCAGCAGCTCTGCAGTAATTTTTATTACAAGACAATTATGATTGTTGTGACCTTCTGCCCCCTTCTTCTCCCTCTAATGAGTTTTCCTGGATTAGCAAAGCCTCATTAACTCAAGCGAGACTTTGGGAAATATGTAAATAAAAATTAGTTTTGAAAACAGCATTTTATTGATCTGAGCAACAACATTTTTTCTTTAGGTTCGTGCTGGAGCCCCTCCTGCCAAAAAAGATGCATTCTAGGTCGCAAGATAAATTGGACAAGGATGACCTAGATAAAGATAAAAAGGAAAAGAAGAAGGAGAAGAGGAACAGCAAGCATCAAGAGATATTCGATAAAGAATTTAAATCTACTGATATTTCTCTGCAGCAGGCTGAAGCCGTGATCCTTTCAGAAACGGTAACTTTATTAGCAAGGAAAGCTTTATCTAATTCTGAGCCGTGTTCCCTCTCTTTGGAAATCCAAATGTTGATTTTCACCGTTTAGTCCCTTTGTAGACCGGGAGTAACTCTGAGGGGATATACCGCAGCGTTAATATACATGCTAATGAGTCAAAAATACAGATTAGATTTACAGCGGGGGAAAAAGATCCTCTGAAAGTCTTCACCCAAAGCTCTGTGTGACTATTTGATAAAGGAACAGATGGCCTAGCACAGCTGAAATAAATGCTGCCATCCCAGCAGCCTTTGGAATTGCTGGTTCCCAGTAGATGGGGATGAATTTGCCCCTGTTTCAGCTGCAGGACGATGTTTGGTGGGATACTCCAAGGTCATTCCGTCGGCGGCTGCGTGTCCTTGAAGGGCTGTTCGGAGCAGAAAATCCTGAGCGGTTCCTGTGTGTAAGGATATTAAAACCAGGGAATATCTCCCTTAAACCCCCTCTCTTCTTGGCTTAGATTTAATTCACTGGAACTGTCCTCAAGGCTTAGGTAACCCGAGAAGTTGGAGCTGGGAAATTGAAAGCAGGGATGTCTAAAGCTGGAGCAGGGAGAGCGTGAACTGACTGTGACCTCCAAATCTCTGCCTGGACACCTGTTTGGAGGCCAAGAGTTTAAAATTGCCTCCCAGAAATAAATGGAATGTTCTTTTCAAGATCTGCACAAATACTTGCAGAGCAAGTTTTGCGCTCAGCAGAGTCTTGCTGGTGCTGTGTCACTGACATTGGGTTTTGAAACGATTTCTCTCTCATCTGTGAAAACTGGAGCCTTTAATTCCTTCTGTTTGGTATTTATAGGAAGATATTATTTAAATGTTCAGCCACACTTCCTCTGTTTTCTGGATTTTGCACTCCTTTTCCACCCAGAGATGAGTTAATTTCTCACACGTGTCTTGGGACATCCTGAAAAATCAGAGTTCTTGCGTTTGATGCGTCCAGTCAGAAACTCCAATAAAATCCCATATGGAGGTCTCAGGCTTTTCACCTTTGAAACCAGTGAGTTTTTCCATTGACTTCAGTAAATTTTGCATGAGCCTTGGTTTGATTAAATGGAGATTCCTCCTGCCAGAGCCAGCCAGGTGAGCATCATTTTGCACAGATTTCCATCTCTCCTGATTTTGCTGCCGTGAGCTTTGCACCTTGCATTTGTGCTTTGACTGATTGAGGACTGGGATCACCTTGACAGGACTTCCACTGGCATCTCCCAGATCCCAAACGGAGCAGCAAAGCTTGTGGGATGTCACAGAAGATGCAAATTTTATTTCAGGGGGGCTGGGTCACTTGGAGCAGTTGGGAGGAATCCAGAGATGTCGGGGAGCCTGCTGGTGTCACTGCAAGGTCACTGTCAGCTCTCAGAGGTCTTGGACGTTGGAAAAGCTTGTTTATGACTGGAAAAATGCAAATTCTAGCTGGAAAGGAGAACAAGATAAACCCCTCAGGGCATGTTCCCATTTGGCATCTGAGGAGCAACAATCAGCAAAGCCCAACATGGTTTGACTCGAGTTTTTCCAATCTTCCCAGTCAGGAGCTTTCAGTGCCTGACTGGTGTGAGCAACATTCCCCTGGTTCCGGGGAGGGAGGGAGATTAAATGTCAGAACTGGTTACTTACAGTTACTTTGAGCTTCTTCAAGTCCACAGATCAATAATATGAAAAGGAGTTTGCTGTTGAGAGAAAAACTCTCCCTTTTCAGCCTCTGCAGAAGCCTTGATGAGCTCCAAGACGACCCAGTCAATTTGGAACGTTTGGTGTCAGTGGGGTTCATTTTTAGGTGAAGCAGAAGAAACTCTTTTGAGATCAGTTTACACGAGTGCTTGCCCAATTCCCACTGCTGTCTTCTGGAATTTTGAACAGATAATATCAAGGATGAGTTTAAAGATAAAAATTTGTCTTAAATTTTTTTGCGTGCTGGAGGCATCCCCTGTTAAGGATATGAAGGGAAATTTGGTGGGAATTCAGCTTTTCCAGTGTTCTGCATTCGTGTGCAAGTTCCCCTTTTAAGCTGAAATTACTCCCAAAGCACTTTTGCCACTGTGCTGTATGAAGAAAAAGACATTTTGTTTTTTCCTGCATTAAGAACTTGGAAGAAGAAAGTTTGCTGGATTAAAAATGGAGAGGGAAGAAATTAAGGATTGGGTGTTTAAAAAAAAAACCACAACAATTTGGGAGCACAGATTTGACTAGAAATGGAAATTAAACTTTAAAAAGTTTCTAAAGCGACATTTTAGTAATTAATACTTTTAGTTACTAAATTTTTTATTACAGATACTGGATTCATTCTGCTGAGAATTTTACAGCTCATTGTGCTGTCATTCATTCAATTAAAACATTGCAGTTATTTGGTGAATTTTTTAACAGATTCTTAGTTCTGACTTCTGAAATACTTGGGGATTTTTTACAGCAGAAGGCAAAGTTCCAGAGAATATCAGGCGGGAGAAATGCCTGTGGTCATCCTCATCTCTGCAGAGCTCCTGCTGCTCTTCCCAACAATGATGTTGTTGAAAGAAATGAGTGTTTCCAGCCTTTTATGGGATCTTCTTTTTTTCCAATCAAGTGAATCACCATGGAAGAACATGGGGAAACTTCTAAAACTGCAGAATTATTTCATGGAGCTTTTAGATTTGCATGGAAAAGGAGCATTCAGAGGCTGTTTAATTGCATAGTTTAAATACTCTTCCTCCAATTTCGCTGCACTCACCATGAATTTATTGACTGATCAAAGCCCAGGCCCTTGATTACATAAAACAACAAAGATAAATGAAGCACTTGAGTATGTGAAGATGATCAGGAATATCTTCATCGTTTCCTAGAGATTTATTATCTCCTTTTAAGTATCACATCAACTTCTTCAACACAAATTGTCCTTGTTAGTGCTTTGATCCCAGGAGCTGAGGCCAGGTAGTTAGCAGAGCACCCGAAGGCTGCTGGTGGAAATCAGAAGAACAAGGCTGTGCTTTATTGATTTGGTGGTGCCTAACATCACTCACCATTGATCTGCCCTTCGTTAGACCGGGAGAAATTAGCAATGGCTTCATTATGGATTGGTGGCCTCCCAAGAGCTCACGTTCCTCAGCGGATCCGTGATTTATGTGGAGCTTTCAGAGGAGGCCCAGGATTGTCAATCACAGGAGGAGTTCACATTTATTTCAGTAAATACAGAGTGCGGTAGCTTGGGGACCTGCCTCCAGTTGGCTTTTCTCTTATTCCCGTGTGTTTCCCTCACCAATTAACGTGTTTTCCTTAGTTGCTTTTTTGTAATTATCTTACATCTTTTTAAAATTATATTATCTTACATCTTTTATAATTATATTATATATAATTATAATTATTTACTTATAATTGTTATATAATTAGCACCTGAAAAAAGTGATTACTTTGCTTATCCATTCTACTAAAAATACAATTTAAAGGATGTGGAAAGCAGAAACCTTTGGAAAACCTAAAAATCAAATCTCTAGGATTTGATTTTTAGTATATTAAAAAAAAATTAAAATTCTTACAAGTCACCCTGAGGTCTTGATGAACTTTCCAAAAACAGGGCCATACTTTTTGGTCAATCACTTGTTGTGGAAGGCTCTCCCAGGCATGACCTTTGCTGCAAAGCCTTTTAGGTTTTGTTTTCTGACAAGAAAAAATCAGATTTCTCCTTCCCAGCATACTTGATAAAAACCCAAACATTGGGAAATGACAAAATCCTTAAAAAAAAGCCTGGATTGCTGCTGGCACTTTCTGTTTTGTCCCAGTGCAGCACCTTGGAGTAGTTCCCTTCTTAACTTCAGGCTGCTGCTTCATTTTCTGGGATCTGTTAGAAATGAAAACTTAATTTTTTTCACTGTGATTCCTGTTACTATGGGGGTGGTGAATGGGGAAATCAGTAGAACTCGGAATTAAACTCAGTAAAAAGAATTGCCTTAGCTAAAGCATGAGTTGCCCATCAGATTACAAATAGCTTTTGAGGGTTCCTGATGGAAAATTTGAATGGAATATGAAGCAGCCAGAAGAAAAAAAAAAGAAAGAAAAAAAAAAAAAAAGAAAGAAAGATATTTCAGTGAATTAAATATAAGCACAGCCAGGAGCCACCAAGAAAGTGCTTCTGGACAGATGATGTCTTCATCAGAAGACAGCTGAACCTACAAATGGTTAAAGAGAGAAATTTTAACAGGAAAGTAGATCTTTGTGAGAAAAAAATTAAGATTTGGAGTGCTGTATAATGTGGTGTGAGGCTTCCTCAGGTGTTACTAAGCAAGTGTTTGAGGAATGAGCTCAGCAAGCCAGGCCAGGCTGTGAGGAGCTGTGATTCCCTGGGAGAAGGGAAGAACCTGGAGCTGGGAATCAGCACTATTGGCTGTTAGCACTGCCCTCGTCCTGTTGAGCATCAAACCGTGGCGGTTCCAGCTCCGACACTCATTTCTCTGCATTCCTTGCCCATCTCTGAGGGGTTTTTATTGTCTTTTCTGTTAGAGCTGGGTTTAAATGCTCGAGAGATGCAGTTCATGTTCGGACTCAGATGTTTATTAATTCTTATCTATGTTACAGTCTTACAAGCTGTGAGTTCTAGCTAACAAAGTGAAAAATGGCTCCGTCTTTGTTTTCTCTACAAGGTCTTTTTAGCACAAACTGTCCAATTATGAAATGACACCAAAATTATTTTTACTCTTAACCCAGTAACCAACCACCCATGGCCCGCAATGCGGATTTTTCTACCCAATTACAAACCACCCAAATCCGTGAAGAAGAAGGTGAAAAGGGACTCAGCCTCTGCCCTAAAACCTCCATCTTGCTTTATATATCTATTACTGTATTCTAAAACCTTAAACTCTTAAGTTTTTCACCATGTGCTATCACACACTTCTATTCAAACCACACACCCACAATCCCAGTGCTGTCACTCAATTTTAGAAGCCTTCTCCACAGCCTCAGGTCAAGTGAGGTGTTTCCTTGGGGTCAGTGCCTGTCAGCACAGAAAGTCTGGAATTCTCGGTGCCCAGGGTTCCAACATGTAACAATGCATCTGAATAATTTAGGCCATTCCCTGTACCAGCCAAACTGTTTGTAGATAAGAAGACACCTGCAGTCTTGTTTTTCAGAGTTCTCGAGGATTCCTCAAGGCCACGGGAGCAACAACAGGTCTAAAAATAATGAGGAGGAGCCTGGGAAAGTGTCTACAAGAAATGCAGAACTTAGATAGAAGACGCACAACGTGGTCTTCTGTCTAAGAGGGATGTGTGCCTGTCTGATGGACAAATGACTTGGCCAGTCGAGAGACTCCTGTACGCATGGACAGTAGTGCTAGAAACTATAACAGTATCTCAATGTAAACAATCAGTTGGCTTCTGTTGGAGTCATACTGATTGGTTTATTTCAGTAGCCCATTTTTGCCCCTGCCCCAACACATCTGTGTGGTTTCGTCCCCAGATCAGCCCGCTGAGGCCGCAGAGACCCAAGAGCCAGGTGCTGAACGTGATGTCCAGCGAGCGGCGGTTCTCCGTGTCCCCGGCGCCGCCCAGCTCCCAGCTCACGCCGCCCCCCATCACCCCTCGGACCAAACTCGCCTTCAGCATCCAGCCCAGTAAGTCTTCCCTGCGGAACAAATTCCCTCTCAGTGTGGGAAATGTGTTTCCTGAGGCTTTCCTCACGCCCCGGTTTGAGTTCCGCCATCACCAGGTGATACCGGTCGATACGTGGTCAGAGGGTAATGAGCCAGGTGTAAATGTATCAGTCTCCGAGGGCCCAGCCTTTGCAGAGAAGTAACTAAAACCAATTAGTGAGACTGCTCTTCAGAGGTGTTTTGTAAAGCAAAAGGTTTAATAAAGAAAAATATCAAAATAACCAGCGTTACAGAAAACAAAAGATAAGCTGCGCACAGGCGTCCGAGAAAACCTCTGACACCCTGCTGAAACACTCCAAAAAAGCCCCTCACTTTCTTTCTTTCTGATTAAATACTGAATGTTTTAGGAGGGACAATTTGGCCTGCTGCCCATAAGATCACCGAGAGGCTTTGAGTTTCACTCTCAGAGCCCAATCCATGCCCCTGTGCTGGCCCCGAGCCAATCTCTGTCAGCAGGGAATGGAACTTTCTGGGTTCTTTACCTTAAAGGGTGAGCCTTAAACTTTTCCCTGATTGGAAAACACTTGCTGGGTGTAGGAAATAAATTCCTACGGCCAGAGTATTTCTTGCACCAGGTATTACTGAATCACTTGCCTTTGCCAGCAAAAATTAATTCAGTGTTTTACAAAAGCAAGCGAACTCCTTGCACTGAAACAGTTTTCTTTTCAAGTAATCATTAACAATTAATTAGGTGTAGAGTAACAGTCAAAAATTCATGTTGTACTTAATCCCATATTGAGTGTTTTGGAGCATAAAGGCTTAAAAAGCAATATTTTTTGTAATTGTACATTTAAAAAAAAAACTTCTCTTTGATATGTTGTGAGTACCAGCCAGAAGGGAAAATAAAGGTCAGGCTTTTTGAGGTAGTTTTTGTTTGACATTGACATCTATCACTCAGTTTTTCTGTAAAATATCATCTGTTTGCTTCAGTCTGCAGCAAACCCTATTGCAGAACTGGGTGTAATCCAACACCTATTTCTTTTCCCAGTGCTCCTTCCCAAAACCTGTTATTCAGAGTTTGCAGCTGCCAGCATGTGACAGAAAAATGAAAAAAAAAATCTTTTTGATACGTGTACCCAAATCCTACTCCAGTGGTCAAGAGTTCAGTGTTAGTAAGGAGAAGAGATGATCAGGCTTCAGAAAAAAATCTGGTTCCATCAAGGTCACTGCTTTATTTACTGGTTTTGGTACTTCAAAACTTTTTCTCCTAAATAGCCAGACACCCAAAGCAAATATTTTGATTATAATGAACTCGTAACTCTCACCTTTCTTTACAACTTTATAGCCAAAAACTACCAGTATGCTAAAAACTGGGAAAACGGAGAACTAGAGGATATATACTCCTGCAAAAGATATTTTAACTGGATTTTTTTGTTCATATGTCCAGTTTATTAACACTTAATTTGATTTTTCTGTTAAAAAAAAAAATGTCTGAAGTTACCAGGTATTTCTGAGATAATTTTTGTGCTAGAGATTGGTGGGTGTTACATAAAAAAAAGGATCAGCTTATTGCACCGGTCTTGAACCATTTCAGGAATTACAGTGGTAAAATTTTTTTAGGAATTCTGAGGATAAAGAAGTTCCTTTAGAGCCCAGATTGGCTAAAAGCAGTTAATGGGTTGCTAAGCAATCCTGGCTGCCGGTTAGCTGGCACTTTAGGAGAAGGGAGTGTAAAATGTGATCATTAGGGCAAGATGAAAAAAGGGTCCCTTAACTGATCCTTTGCCAGCTCCAAGATCTTACCAGTGGCAGATGTCCGGCAAGGAATAAATATTCCGAGCACACTCATCTGATGAACCACCTCGAATAATGAATTTCAGTGAATAATGGGAGCACAGCAGACGTTTGGGGTAATTATGTGTATAGTGACCAGCTTAGGGGGGTTTAGTTCAGCGGGGGAAATGAACAGCTCTGCAGCAAATAGATTTTCTTGGGACAACACTGAGAATTCCCGAAGCTTTTGCTCAATACCTGTTTCTGCTGCAGAGCGGATATTCCCTGGATTTCACTGAGCTCTGGGAAAGATCAGAGACTTGGGAAAAATCACTGTTTTTCAGGATAGAATCTTGTTGTTGCCCTGAACGGTTGCCAGGTAAATGCAAACACGTCGCTCGTGTGTTTTATGAGCACTTCCCGTGGGTGGAAATGCTCTGCCCACGTTTGCAGGGATTTATTGCTGCCTTCATCAGGATGAGGTTGGGAAGGTGCCACGGACACGCTGCAGGAAATTCCAGCTGGAGCAGGAGCTGGGAAATGTAGAGAAATGTAAGGAAATGTAGGAAAATGTAGGGAAAGGGGGAGAAGCAAAGCAGGACACAACTGCACGGACAGGTCCTTCAAGCAGAGTTGCCTCCACACCTTGTTTCTTCTCCAGCTCTCCTGAAAACATTCCTCAGGTGTTTCCTGAAAACCTGCCCTTCCGTGGGTCTTCCAAGGATTTGGTAAAAGAAACAAAGGATTTGGGTTGTTCCTAAAAAAAATGGGTCTCGCCGTCCTCTTGGGAGCACCATGGCTTAGATGAAGTTAAAAGTTTCATCATGGGAGAAGTTAAATCTTGTGAGTTGAAGAAATACCACGTAGAATGCAAAGATGAAGTGTTCAGGGGGGTTACATTTACTTTATTTTTGGGAAATTGTGTGTTATTCCACTCAGTTTCCCAATGAATGTCTACAAAGAGGCCTAAAACCGTGGATTTTTTCTAGTAAATATGGAAAGGTTTCTCTTTCCAAAGCAGGATTCAAGGTTTTTCTAAAGCTCTAACTAAACACAAGAAAGAAAATCCCATTTCCCTGTATTATCCTAAACTGCAGGGAAAAAACAACCCAAAAAAACACCCCCAAATATAAATATATTTAGCTAAGATATAGGTGTTTAGTAGTGGAGGAGATGTGCAGAACCTGTGCCAAGGAGTTGTTTTGTGACATTGAAGATTTCAGATTCCTGAGCTCTTTAGAATGGGTGGGGAATTCATCCAAAATGGACAGGGAAGTTCATTCCCAGCCTCAGTCTTTAGGTACAAATCCACAGCGTGGTTCTCCAGCTGCAGTTTAATTCCATGAGCTGGGCAGGAGGAGATTCTCTTGGAGATCCAGGAAAGAAATTAGAAATGTCTGGGGAATGGAGAAGTCCTCTCTGTAGAAAGGGAAGGATAAAAAACAGGAGCAATGGAAAAAAGCAACGAGAAATTCAGGTCCTGGTGGACAAACAACAATTTTCAGCCTGATGGAGAGGAAGCCACTGAAAATGTGGAGTCCCAGGATGGAAAATAACCTTTTTTCAGTGTAGTCAAGAGTTCAGGTGGAAAGATGAGGAGTAAAATTACAGTTTTCAGTGACAAATCAATAGAGCCAGCTTAGAGTTAAATCGTGTTGTGAGAGGCCATGTTAGACAACAATAAAATCACATTTTTAATAAAATATTGATACGAGCTTTGCAATAAAAACATCTGCATTAGCAAGTTCTCTCTTGTTTCACAAAATCACCCCAGTAAAGTAAAAATCTCTTTTTTTTTGTCGTTTTCCTAAATAAAATTCCCTCATTTCTAAAAAAAAAATTTCGGTTTCTCATCTCGTAGATATCACAGTGGGTTTTATTAAAATGACTTGAATTAAAATGACTTAATTACCCTGAAACACACCATGGGGGGATTTCTCCCTAAAAACTTATGTATCACTCAGGCCTCAATAAACTTTATTGTCCCTCAGGATATTTGCCTCTCCAGCACATACCTGGGAGGATTTATCTGCCAAGAAAAGGGAATTTTCTACCCAGCAAACAGGAATAATAAATGTTTGGTACTTTCTCGTGCGTGATTTTATTTACTCAGCAACTAATGGCTGCTCATTTGTTATAGTTACCTGGAGCCTGAAAGTTTTGGAGAGAGATGTACTTAATTCCACGCTTTCATCTGTGCATTTTATTAACGGGGAGCTTTTATTTTACTGGGAGAAAGTCAATAAAACTTAGTTAGATTATATTTTCTTCGTGCACTTTGCAAAACTTTTATTGTGTTTTAATGTCCAAGGCGAGCTTGAAGGTGGGAAGATTGTATTTTCTAAGCTGTGAATATTTTGGTGGGAAATATGAAACAAAAATTATGTTTTATTAAAAACAAGGGGGTTGTTCAAGTATTATGAAGGTGTTTTGGAGTGAATCCAAGGCCAGGTTGGACAGAGCTTGGAGCAACCTGGGATTGTGGAAGGTGTTGGTGCCCACGGATGATCCATGTGGTCCCTTCCACCCCCAAGCACTGTGGAACTGCAGGATTCAGCCGGTGGCAGAGCTAACCCAGGGTTGTTTTTTGCAGATCTGGAGCTCAATGGGATGTCCAGCTCCGACAGCCCCGACATTCCCCCTCCTCTGCCCCTCAAAGGGAGCACGGCCGACTACGGGAACCTCCTGGAGAGCCAGGACCTGATCAGCCCCACCACGTCCCCCCCTGCCCACCAACGGGTGAGTCCTCATGGAACGATCCCTCCTGCAGTGTTCTGTTCCCCGAGCCACCCCAGGGGAGGTGGGATCCTGCTCCTGCATCCATCAGCTGGTCCAGAGGTGTGAGGGAACAGTGGCTCTCACGTGGATCCACCTGAGGGAACGTTGGATTCCTTCCGTGGAGCTGCGAGCCAGATGTTGTCGGGTTTGTTGGGCAGGGAACTTTAACTACCAGCAGCAGCAAATTGAATTTCAAGCCTTCCAGTCCTGAGTCAGGGAAGGAGATAAAACATGGACCTGTCACCTTCTCTTCTGCAGCTCCGACGTTCAGTCACCGCTCGTTCATTTCCTTGAGGCAAACTCGTGTCCCCTTTGAGGCAAGGAGCTCAGAAACTCTTCATCATCAACTGGGTTTGCAGCTTTCTGAGGAAAATTCGCTTTTTCATCTTTGTTTCCTGGAGCTGGAAGCTTTTAAAAGTTATGTGGTCCGCTTTTTGAAAGCAGCGCTTTTGAGAAATGCCTTTTATTTTCTTTATGGGCAAAAAAAAGTACATTTTAAGGGGTGTGGAGGGTTGATCTTGGCTGGTGCCCACCAAAGGTGCTCTTCACTCCCCTCCTCAGCTGGGCAGGGAGAGAAAATACAATGAAAGTCTCATGGGTTGAGATAAGAACAGGGAGAGATGATTCACCCCTTGTCCTCAAAACAGGCTTGATTTGGGGAAATCAATTGAATTTATTACCAATCCAATCAGAGAAGGGCAGTGAGACCCCACGAGGTCACAAGTTTTCTTTGACTTTGAAATGCCGCATTTTGACCGAGCTGTTTTCTGGAAAACTTCCCGGCAGAACTGGGAAGTTCTGGGAAGTTCTCCCTTTTTGTTTGCAGAGATGTGGGCCAGGACTCCTGTGAAGTTCCACCATTCCACTGAAATCCTGTTGGGTAATTTGCTTTCCAGCAAATTTCATGGGGACAGAAAGCGTTTCTAATCTCAACAGAGGACGAGCCAGGCAGGAGTTTGGTTTGATCCTGGGAATGATTGTGTTTAACACAGATTGTCCCAGTGCACCAGTCCAGCTTTCCCATGGTTGAAATTGCCCCTTCGTTGTTGCAGGAACTGGCTGTTTTTGAATTGTTTTACCATTTCAGGCTGAGTGGTAAAAAAAAAAAAAAACCCAACAGGTGTAGAAGTAACTTCAGGAGTGTGAACAGAGATATCAAAACACCGTGGTTTACTCTTCATTTGCATATACTGAAAAATTCTCTATTCCCATCCTCTCTCCCATAGTTGTTGCCCGTGGCTGGATCATTTTAGTCAATATTTTTACTTTTCCTCTCATTTCCATCAAACTTCACTGCACTTCTAACCTTATAACCCATTTCCCTAGCATCTGTCTCAGGGGCCAGCTCTCATTTGTCCTGAATACAGACCTCTAAGTGGAAAATTACAGAATGTACAGCAGGGCTGCCAGGAGGTTTGTCTAAGGAATCCATCTTCAGGAAGAAAGCTGAGAAATTCACATTAGGATTCACATTTCTTCAGCTCCTTTCCTGCATAAACTCCAGCGTAGTAAATTCATTCTGTGTGATGTACTACAAGGTTTAGGCTGTGGCTTTAGCTCAGGACTGCTAAGATGAGTTGGGTTTTTAGCTAAAAACTATCAAACAATGATAAGAAATAAAATCCTGGCAGCCAGGTGTTTTTTTTTCCTGTCTGGGAAGGATTTTGGAAGGGGTTTCCACTCTGGGAATAGATGCTTTTAGTTACTGTACGACTCCCAGATGCCGCGAAGGTGTGATTTTGGGAGCCCAGACCTGGAGATAACTCAGCCTGATTTGCTCTGTGACCTTGCGCAGCTCCTGTACCTGCCACAAGCAGCATTTCCACATCATTACGTGGGAGTTCATAAAAATAGTACCAATATGTTCCCGTGGTTTTTTTGCAAAGTTTTACTCAGCTCTTAATATTTTCGCTCTTTCCAGTCTTGATTGCTCAGGCTCGTCTCTTTTTTTTTTTTTCCTACATTTTGTCTCTGTAGGAACAGACCCCATTTTTTAACATGTGGTGTTGAAGGCATCAGGGTTCAATGGCTAAGAAATGCAATCAGGTACAGGCTACATCTTCTTATCTAAGTGCCCAAAGTTTTCTTCAGCATCTGTATCTTTATAAGCTTTCCAAGACCTTGGAATGTGGCTTCAAAGCCTGGCAGGAGGATCTAAAGCAGGTCTGTGCAGAGCCACCTGTCCTGATCCTTGCAGCTCCCCTCCGCCTCAGCAGATTCTGGATTAGGTTTAGAATTGATTTTGGAGAAGGTTTCTAATCTCATAACAATCACTCTGTGCCTTTATTTCATCAGGCTGCTAGGGAGGAAGCTTTTAAAGAACATCAAGAAAATGAGTAGTGCTGGACATGAAAGATCAGATGGGTAAATTCTCCTTGCTGCCGTGATTAAATCCCACTCCACAGTTTTAATGACTTATGTTTCATGGGTCAAATAGCTCCATAATTCATAACTGGATAATTCTCTGCCTGGTAAACTGATCATCTTTTAAATTACCCTGCCGTTGTATCAGTGAAGAAAAATCAGTAAAACCTATTAGAGATAAGATTATCTGAGTAGCTTTTAAACTGGAAATATCTCCTCGTGTGAGGAATGATTGTGCTTTTCACTCTGGTTGTCTTGCAGTGGGTTATGAAAGGCAGGAAAAGTGCTGGAGTGAACTCAAAAGCAGGCAGCCAGGAAGGGATCAGATGCTCCCAGTCAAACTGCAGGCAGTAATTTCATTTATGAGACAGCAATCTCAGATATTCAGAGTCCAGTGTTACCTTGGTCTACCTGAAGTCTTTAATCCAGGTGATCACCTCATTATCATTTCCTGATTGTCCCTTACTCATTGTTAACTCTGAGACCCATGTAGATATTTTCTTGCTCCCTGTGATTTGTTCTGCTAAAAATGTCCTTAATAATATATGGGAACATTAAAAAAAAAAAAAAAAAAAGAAATCTACGACTCCTGCAAGGATTATTATTACATCAAGGGATTCCTTTAGGCACTTATCATTCTTTATGGGTTCATCCTCACCCTTGCATACAAATCAACCTCCTGCTTAGTATTCAGAGCAGGGAGGGAGCTCAAAGAAAATAGACAAAGGAGCACTTGGGTTGCTAATATTGGCTATAACACTCCCTAAGCATGGGATAATGGTTGGGATGGGAACATCTCCATCAATCCAGCACAGGTGGAAGGTGGGCATGGCTGAAGCCCGTGAGGAGCAGAACAGTCTTGGGTTGACTCTCTGTGGCGTGGGGATTATTGTGGTTGCTTATTGGGATGTGGCAGGATGATATATTCAGATATATATATATATTTTATATATATGTGTGATATAACACACGGAAGGCACAACCCAGGGGGATTTTTTCATGTGTTGCAATGCAGGTGCTGCAATGCTGGAAATTCTCCCTCGTATCAGCTGCAGTGAGCAAAAACTGACCTTAAAGGCTTCAGCAAATGCCTTTGTCCTCGTGTGGACAGGGACAAAGAGGCTGGAAATGCAGCTGGAACGATGGAGGAGCAGGGAATTAGGGAGCACAGCTTGAGGGGTTGCAGTAGCAGCCCACAGCTCCTCTCTGATCTCTGCTGTTTGTGAGCAGGGGACAGGACTCAGGGAACAGCTGGAGCTGTGTCAGGGCAGGGTTTGGTTGGATTTAGGGAAAGGTTCTTCCCCCAGAGGGTGCTGGCACTGCCCAGGCTCCCCAGGGAATAGGCACGGCCCCAAGGCTGCCAGAGCTCCAGGGGAGTTTGGACAATGTGCCCAGAAGAAAAGAAACTAAAATAAAATGACGGGGTTTATTTGCCATCTGATTTATTTTTGCCTGCTGGGGATGGGAAACGTTGCAAGCCCTTCCTCCTGTGCCAGTCCCTGGCTCTTCGGTGGGTTAAGACGCTGCTGAGCAAAGAGTTTCTGAAAAATCCATTTACTTTTTAAATAAGTCTCCAAGTCAGTGGACTGCCACTGCTTTTTACAGGATTTGGAGTGAAATCTGTGTTCTCCTGCTCGCTGCCCAGACATGTGATACCTCCCTTGGTTCAGTTCAGGGAGTGGCCGTGTCCTGCTCTGCACACGGGATCAGGCCGTGCTGGCGTGCTGGTTTATCTCTCTTGCAGGACCTGGGCCTTCAGTGAGGAGCACGGGGTCGGTCTGGAGTGCAGAGCTAATTCTGAGGGGTTTGCTGGTCACTCCTGAGCTCCGTTTGTGCACGGACTGGAACGGGGAAGCGGCGCTGGGGAAATGGAGTTATCATCCAGCGTGGGCAGAAATCCTGATGGTGTCCACGTGGAGAAATGGGGTTCCAGAGAGGGAAAGTGGCCTCGGCTGTGCTCCAGCAGAGCTGTCACACTCCAGGAGCCAGCTCCTCCCTGCACGAGGGGTGCGGACCCCTGTCAGGTCCAGCTCTGCCCTCATCCACTGCCATTGTCCCCCGCAGGAGCATCCCCCCTGGCAGGGTCCTGCCAGAAATCGGGAAAGTCACAGAATCATCCAACAGTTTGGGTTGGAAGGGACCTTAAAATCCCATCCATTCCCACCTCTGCCATTGGCACCTCCCACTGTCCCAGGCTGCTCCAAGCCCTGTCCAGCCTGGCCTGGGGCACTGCCAGGGATCCAGGGGCAGCCACAGCTGCTCTGGGCACCCTGTGCCAGGGCCTGCCCACCCTCCCAGGGAACAATTCCTGCCCAAATCCCATCTAAATCTCCTCACTTTCAGCTTAAAGCCATTCCCTGTGTCCTGTCCCTCCATGCCTTGTCCCCAGCCCCTCTCCAGCTCTCCTGGAGCCCCTTTAGGCCCTGCCAGGGGCTCGGAGCTCTCCCTGGAGCTTCTCCTCTCCAGGTGAGCACCCCCAGGTGTCCCAGCCCGGCTCCAGAGCAGAGGAGCCCCTTTGATCTGGGATACTGACCTGCAGGAATTCCACATTGCCCATTCTGAGGCATTTCTCCCACTGCCCTGCGAGGGGTGGGAACACAGTGAATACATCCCTGCAGCAGAGCCCTTCCAATCCCTCTCCCTGATCCCAGTGCACTCCAGCAAGGGCAGGTAATGGCTGTGCCACGGAGTCAAATGAGACTCTAATAGATGATGGATGAAGCTGGGGCTAAAGAGTCATTTCCCATCAGTTACCTGCTGGATTTTCCACAGAACTTTGCTCCCTGGGTCAAACAGCCAATTAGCTTAAACTGCCTGTAATTTGGTTGCCATTAGTGGAGTTGGGCTGTTCTCTCTGCTGACTCTTTCAGAAGAGGAGAGTTACTCTGCCAGAGCCTCACTCTCCAGTGTTACTTTTCATTGCAGATATGGAATAACCACGCTGTTGTCAGGCATCTCAGCTCCATGCTGAGGGAACAACTCAGTGTCTGAAAGCGTTTTCACAGTCCTGGGTGGCTGATGGTCTATTTACATCCCATTTCTGCTGCTTCTGACCTAATTAGATCCCTTAATCCTGCCAACGAAAGTGCTTCTCGCTGGATCTCCAGAGCGTGTCCTATCGATGACCATTGCATTTCAAAGCAAAAGAGTTCCTTGCACAGGAAGAAATCCCGTGAAGTGCCACATGGACCATTTTGGAGAATCAAATTCCGTTTGATTTTTTTTTTTTGGTGGTCGTTTCTTTTAACAGTATTCTCTGAATGAAAAAAACCAACTCGTCTCTTATTTTGCTGCTTCAGAGTAGCAAGAAAAAAAACCCCAAACCAAATGCATTTTCTCATCTTCTGTAATTGATTTTTACTACATCCCGAACACGCCTGGTGCCGTGCAGTTTATATCTCTCTGCGAGAGAACACAGACAAATGTTTTTAAACTTGATTCTCTTCTGTATCAGGGAAAGAAAGAAAAAAAAAAAACCACAAAAAAACCCAGCGAACAAATGGGAGCAATTTCATGTCTGAAGCAGAAGGAACAGATTGTTTCTGTGTTGCAGATGTGCCTTTTACATAAGGTTCCTGCTTCCCCTGAGGTACCCCTGAGTCAAGGATTCTGCCCAAAATAGGTTGGGATGTGAAGCAGCAGCCTCTGTCAGTTTGTCAGGAAGGAAAGGGAAGAGTCAGGTTCACAATTAACCACCGAGATATAAACACGAGCTCGGCAAAGAGAGTCTTAATTAACTGCAAAATCAAGGCAAACTCTATTTTTATTGCAAAGTTTCTACGGGGGAAGCGCAGCGAAAATGAACTTTGTAAGCCTGATAATGATTTTTTTGTGAGTGTGGTGTTGAAATGCGGTTGAATTTCTTCTGTCCTGGGATAAAAGGGAGGACGGATCAGCCCTGGGAGCGATGGTTTGGAGTTGCCCCAGCTCCATAATGGAATGTTTTGTCTTGCAGAATTCCCAACAATGTCGCCCCGACCATCATGACACATCCTACTTAATATATTCATTGGGAGCTCATTATATAAATGAACATGTGCTAAATTTATCCGACTTTCTAATGGAAATTGTAAATTCAATTATAATAATTATCTACCTATCTCTGCTATTTCTTTCTGCCTAATTTGCTTGCAGAATCTGAGCTCGGGTAGGTTTTTGAGCTTGTTATTTATAGCACATATATTTAGCTTCTTCTCATTGTATTTGCATTGTCTCTGCTTCTCAGAACCAGGTTTTCAGGGCTGATTTGATTGTTCTCTGATCAATATGAAGGGGCTCATTTGGTTGAGAAATGCCTTTGATCTAATTGAATTGAGAATTATTGCCAATAGAGTGTTATTTAAATTCCAAATGGATTTGCACAAATGATGCTATCAGCAGAGTTGGGTTTTGTTGTTTTGGTGTTTTTTTTTTTCCTGGTGATGAATATGAAGTTAAAGAGAGCAAAGCAGAGAGGAAAGTTTTATATTTTGTGCTGTGTTTTTGAGGGGCACGTGGTTTATGGAGTTTGATGGGAATGTCAGCTCCGTGAGATGTTGGATGTTCTGCAGACCACCAGCATTTCCCAGAGCTTTCCCAGATACAGGACTGTAATTAAGGAAGTTTTCAAGCATTTTGTAATCTTCAGATCGCAGCTGACACTTATTCAGGTGCCCTAGCAGGAATTCTGGAGTTAACATGCCAAGAAGGGGATTTGCTCAGGTAGAGGAAATATTTAATTGTTTTGGCTGTAGCACTTCAGAGGCAGATCAGCAGCGGCATTTTAATTAAAAACCAAACAAAACCTTGAGTTTTGCATGTAGTAAAAAAAAATGAAATTCTTATTTTATCTGCCTTTCATATTAATCTGTTGACTTTTCTGACTCGGAGGTCATCATGTCCTGCTGGAAGTCGGGAACGAGCAGTGCCCATTTGGAGCCTGCTGTGGGAAATCATGGAAACATTTAGGGTGGGAAAGGCCACTAAAATCATCCAATCCCATGTTCCCCCAGCACTGCCAAGGCCACCACTGTCCGCAGCTCCCAGTGCCAGGTGTGGATCCCCTGTTCCAGGCAGGCAGGGAAATGCAGCTTTCCAAGCCTGGCACCCCAGCTCCGGTGCCTCACTTTTGGTTCAGAGAGTCTCACTCAGCGGCAGATCAAACCCAGTGGATTTCCAAGGTGCCAGAGAGCATTTTGAAGCCAAGGAGGAAGCTGGGAGGAGGCGGAAAGAGCAGTGGTGCTGCTGGAGAGGCTGGGAAACGGAGAGTGGATGGAGCGGGATGGAGAGATGAGCTCAGGGCATGGCTCACTGCCGGTGGTTTGGGATCCCCCTTCCTTTGCCTGGGGAGAGAGTTGGGAGGAATGAGGAGAGGTGTAAAATGGATTGGAAAGTGGTGCTGTCCAGGTAGGATACAGGAAAGAGATTCCAGCAAAAATCCAGCCTGCCTGGCTCAGCCAGTTTGCATTCCAAGCTTTCTTCTTAGTCTGTGATCAGTAAAACTGTTTGGTGAAATCTCAGATTTTAACTCCACACTGGCTTCAAACCTGCTTGGGAGAGCCTATTTAATTACCTTAAAGGTTGTTTTTCTCCTACTCTTACTCATCCCTGAAAACTCCCAGTCCTGGGATTGCAGGAGCATCAGGAGCTGCTCTGAGCAGAGGAGAGACTGAGATGTCCTCTCTTCTTTTTGGGACAGCATCCTTGGATAGCTTTAAAAAGGGCCAGTTTTGGTTCTGTGCACTTCCATGGGGTTTCTCAGTTGTTGAGATACCAGGATCTTCCTGATCCTGACAAACCACCAGGAATTCTGTCCAGCACTGAGGCCTTGCAGGTGCTTGGGCTGTTCTTGCAGAAGTGACCAAGGAATTTGGGCAGAGCTTTGTCAGGCTGTGCCCGTGTGGAGCCAGCAGCTGGAGCTGGGCTGGATGAGGCAGGGCAGGAACAAACAACTGGAAAAGCATCCTTGGGCTTGGAGGAAAACAAAAGGCCCTGACTGGTGGGAGTGGGGGAAAATCTTAGGGAAAAAACAAAAGGCAGAGCAGCGTTGATGAGCTGTGACACTGCAGCACAGCCTCTGGGAAACCTGTGCTGCCTGCACAGCCAAAACGCTGGGAAAACCTGCCTACAAACTGCGGTGTTCTGCTGCTCTGTCTGCAACAGATTTTATCATCTGGGCGTTTCAACATTAGGGGAAAAAAAAAAAAACAAGTCTTAATTTCCATAATGGCTTTTTTAATTTGTCCAATTAGCTGGTGATTCTAACTGGGGATGCTCTTCTGTTGTGAGATACGTAAAGGGGTTTAAAATATGTGTATCTGAACGTTCTGCATCTCTGTTTGGAATATTTTAATTATACCTGTGTGTGTGTAATAGTAAATTGTGAATTACTTATCTCTCTAAATGATTTTAAATTGTTTTCCTTTTTCGTTTTTTTTTTCTTTAAATATTTCTGTTCTAACAGTGCAAAATCCAAAACATAATGGAAAAGCAATGAAGCCACTGCTTCAGCTTGGTTTTTAAGCTCTGAGTGCCTAGAGGCTGAGGGCAATCGATACAGACCAAGAAATCAATATCCTATCATGATATAAAGTGGGGAATTATAAACTTCTCCAGTGCTTTCAAAAGATTTTTCCTGAAATATTGAGCTAATTAATCCTGCACTCTTGAGAGATTTTTTTTTTTCACTGTCAAAAGTAAAAGTTCTATTTAAAAGTAATGGCTGAGAGCGTTGTGTGTCCACAGCAAATTCTGCAGGGAGAGGTTTTCGTGAGGCAGAGGGCTCCAGCCTTACCTGCTGCCTCTTGCACTCAGAGATGACACAGAAACGTTCCAGAATTCCATTTGTTCCTGACCTGATCTGCCCAAATTGGTTTTTTTCCAGCACCTGCCTCCTCCACTCCCCAGCAAGACTCCGCCGCCGCCGCCTCCCAAGACGACGCGGAAGCAAACGTCCGTCGACTCTGGGATTGTCCAGTGAAGGAGGAAGCGGGTTTCTTTCCAAAGATAAAGCTGTAACAATTCATTCCCCCAAGTATTTTATGGTCTGTAATGTTTACCTCATTCGGGTGTGCAGTATCTAACATTTAGTGCAATGGTAACTCGGTAAGAAATCCATTTCTCGCCACGTTGTCGGACCCAACACTACACCCCCCTGGTCTTGGGGTTATTCCCTCCCATAACTTGAAAGAAATCTGGATTTCTACTTGAGACTGGGAACTCCATCAACTGACAGAACCCTCTTCCTAAACCGCCTCCTTGCTTCTGGATAACGCCAGGCACAGAGCTAAACGTGGTGGAGATGAAAATGAGAGCTGGAAATTTTGTACCTAAAGGGTTTGGGTACCTCAGGAGTTTCAAACGAGCAGAGTTTTTGTGCCTAATCTCAGTGTATATAGGAATCAATGACAATATTCATAGGGAATTCAGGGCAAGAGGAGGTTTCCCAGTGAGGTGAAGCTGCTGTAGGATTTCCCTGAATAACAGGGATTTTAGCCCAGGGTTAAAAACCAGACACCACTGATTTGTGAAGTCGGTCTGCGTTACAAAACCTGATTGCAATGAGCAGAGTGGAGATTTGGGGCTGTCTTGGCCGCAGTGCCCACGACGCCATCGAGTTTAAAACCTCTGGTGGGAGGAGGAAAAGTGCCAGCAAAACCTCCCCTCTGACCACGAGGCTGCTCAGGGAATTTGTAAGGTCCCCTGGGAAAATGATTTTTGCAGGTGCTGGGGTCCATCGGTGCTGGTCCCTTTTTAAACATCACCTCCCAAGGGCACAGGAGCAGCAATTCCCGAATGTTGGAAGTCAAGCAGGCGAGGCAGAGCTGGCTTGGCTGAACAGGGATCTCCTCTCGGATATCAGGTGGAAAAGGAAGGTGTGGGCCAGTGGAAGCAAGGTCAGGGGGCATGGGAACAACACAGAGGTGCTGCTCCCACCTGAATTTTGCAGGGAGAAAATTCATGTGGTCAAAGCTCAGTTGGAGTTGGAGCTGCCAGAACCGTGGGGGACCAAAAAAAAAGGGGTTTTTTAAATATATCAATGGCAAAAGGCAGTGTAAAACTATCATCAGGCCATCCCAGGATGGGGGTGGGCACCTCACAAGCAGGGACGGGGACATGGCAGAGGTGTTTAACACATCCTTTGTCTTCAACGTGGGTCACACACCAGGAGGGTCCCAGTGCCCTGAGCTGGAGGACCACGGCTGTGACAATGATCAGCTCCCAGTCAACCTGAAACTGCAGGATCTGCAGCCCCAGCTGAATCCCTGCCACCTGATGGGATTTATCCAAGAATCCTCCAAGAGCTGCTGATGACATCATGAAACCCCTCTTGATGATTTTTGAGCAGTCTGGGGGATCCAGAGAGGTCCCAGCTGACTGGAAACTGGGGGATGTTACCCTGATTTTCAAGAAGGGCAGGAAGGAAGACCCTGGAAACCACAGGCCCAGTAAAATCATGGAAAATATTATTCTGGGAGGGATAATTCTGGGAGGAATGACTGGAAAACACCTGGAGGCCAGTGCAGTCATGGGTCACAGCCAGCACGGCTCCATGAGGGAAAGTCCTGCTTGTGGAACCTGATTTCCTTCTAGAGCAGGGTAACCCAGCTGGCTGATCCAGGAAAGCCAGGGCATGGAATCTTTTTGGACTTCTGCAAAGCTTTTGATACTGTCTCCCACGGGGATCCTTCTGGACAAAATGTCCATCCCGCAGCTGGAGAAACACATCGTGGGATGGGTGAGCAGCTGGCTCAGGGGTTGGGTGACACAAAGGGTGACAGTGACTGGGGTGACACCAGGCTGGCACCAGTCACACTATCAATATGACATCAAACCGTTAGAGAGTGTCCAGAGGAGGCCACGAGGATGGGGAAGGGCCCTGTGTGAGGAGCAGCTGAGGGCACTTGGAGTGTTCAGCTGCAGGAGAGGAGACCGAGGAGGGCAGAGCTCCTTGGGTCAGCAGCATCCTCTGAGGGAAATGCAGGGGCAGGAACTGAACTCTCCATTGTCATCATCAGGGACAGGAGCCAGGGAACAGCTGGAGCTGTGTCAGGGCAGGTTTGGGTTGGAGGTCAGGGAAAGGTTTTTCCCCCAGAGGGTTCTGGCACTGCCCAGGCTCCCCAGGGAATGGGATGGGCACAGCCCTGAGTCTGCCAGAGCTCCAGGAGAGTTTGGACACCCAGGGATGCCCAGGGTGGGATTTCTGGGGTGTCTGTGCAGGGCCAGGAGCTGCACTGGGTCATCCCTGTGGGTCCCTCCCAGCTCAGGATAATCTGTGATTAATGAGCTTTGTAAAATCAGCCATTGGTGATCACCCACTGCCATTTTCATTCAGTTGGATCTTCTGCATATCCATGAGGGGGGAAAAGGAGGAAGCCTTGGAGCTGCCAACAGCACGAGGGTGTGGGAGAGAAAGCAGCGAGCAGGGAGGAGACTCCTGGTCGTTCTGAACCTAAATGTTGAGTACAGAAACGGGAAGAGCTTTTTTCCTTTCTTTATTGTGTATTATTTCATGTTGGATTGGGATGGACTGAGCGGAATCACTTTGTCCTTGTGCCATCATTCTGTACAGTGTTTGTATATATGATGGTTTTTAGAATGTTTTAATTTTTATGGTGCCTGCTTTTCATGTCATAACGAATTAATGTGCCTGCGAAGAATGCTTTACGTGTTCTTAATTTCCTAATTGCTGAAAGTGTAAAGAAGAAACAAAAAGCATTTTTTTTTTCCAGATATTAAGCTCTGAGAAATACCAGAATGATGGGATGGGCTTTTGGGAGGGAGGAAGGAAACTAACTTTATATTCTAGTGGTTTTTTTATTGTCATCACACTTTGGGGTTTTTTTATTATCTACAATCTTTTTACTCTTACAGTAGATTGTTTTTAAATATACCACTGACTAAAAAAAAAAAAATAAACTATTATTTTAAAAGCTTGTCTGTGAAAATGAATGCATTCCCTGGGTGGTTTTGATCCTCACTGCAGAATTTTGGGAACTTCTGCTTTGTGTAGAGGGCTGCGTGTGCATTTTCTTTTTTTCAGGACAGTTTCGGAGGGGAGCTCATGAGAAAACTGAAATCTTTCCTCGTACTGTTGTGGTTGTCCCTGCAGGCTGGACCTAAAACACACATCAGCACTAAGAACATCCATCCCTGTGTGCTGTCCGTGCCCAAAATGATGGCTCGGGTGTCTCTAAGTGAATGCCTCAGAAAACAGATGAGTTTTGTGTAACATTTTCCACCTCAGGTTCCTGCTGCACCATGCAGGCTCCAAGCAGAAGTGACTTTACGCAGCAGTAAAACAACACTGTTGTTACAGAGGCAGAAAAACTGCCCTTCTCATGAAAAGTGGCTCCCGTGGTCAATTACATATTCTCTTTTTTTTTTTTTTTTTTTTTTTTGCCTTAAACCACGGTGTCACTTTGGATCAAACAGACACTCTTTTCCTTGCTGTAAAATCAGCTCCCGGAGTGTCCCAGGATTTACTGTTGGATCTCATCCTGCAATTCCCTCTTTGTTTTGTTCATACAATCTCTGCTCAAGAGGAGCAGGCAGGGAAGGATTCTTCAGGGAGGAATCAATCAGGTATCCGTAGTCAATCAATAATGTGTTGCAACTTTAATTCCATAAGTCTTGTATTTAATTGAGGATTGTTTTAAAGGCTGCTCTTGCTGCTGCCAGGGAGCTCGTGCTGGGATGCTGGGTGAGTTTTCCTCTTTTCTCTTCCATTTGCTTCCTGAAGGATGGGAAGAGCTTTCCCGTGGACCTTTGGGTGGATGCCTGTAAATTGTATTTCTGATAATGTGTTTGTTTTCACACGTCCTTAGCAAACTCCTGTGCTCATGCAAGTGTTATAATTCGGCCCTGTGAGACTTCTCAAACAAGAGCTGCGCTTCCAAACCCGTCTCACAGTACAAACTCCAAATCTCATCTGTGTGTGTGTTTTACAAATTTGCAAGCTGAGCCTGGGAATTGAAAATCAGGCTCTGGGAGCCGAATTGTCACCGCTTTTACAATCTGACAGCTCCTGGGCTGTGACTTGTGCGGAACCCAGAATGAATCAGTGCCCTCCTCAAAGCGGGGTAAAAACACACGGCAGAAAAGCAGCAGATAATTCCTTACAGGCAGTGAACAATCCCAGGAAAGTTGTTATTTCTCACGGTTTGCTCCCTTCCTTTCCAATCCACTTGGGAGCCAGAGCATCCCAGTGCCACGGGAATTCCTTGTCATGTTGTTTGGGACACAGCTGGGCTAATGCAGAAGAGCTCATTGTGAAACAATTCAGAAAAGAAACTCATTTGACTTCAACCAGTGGTAGAAGCTCCTACCCCTTCCCTCTGCCCCGTTCCTGTGGGAATTCATCCCTAAATGGCTTCAAGGAGTCTTCTGCTTTCCCCGCCCGTGCCCTGAGCGGCCTGTGGAGAATGCGAGATTGGTTTATTTATCACTCTCTGTCCTCCCAGTGCCTCCACGCCCGGAGATCCCCACTCAGATTGGATTCAGATCAATATTTCTGCTTGCAAAGGTGTCCCATCCATCTTTTCCACAGCAGAGCTTGGCCAGGGAACCGGCAGGATCCACCTTTTGGGACAAGTCAGGGATTAACTTCCCCCAAGTGCTGTCCCCCTGCTCACACCGGAGAGCAGCTCCTCAGGGCTTTGTGACACAAATTTCCCTGAAAGAAGCAATTCAGAGGTGGCAAGTTCCTGGATAGTGGAAAAACCAGAATTTCAGTGGCCACTCATTTTCACTCCTTGAAAAGCATCTTAAATTCACGTAGTGAAAGTTAACTCAGAATGCCAGGATGAAAGGAGGTTCCTCAGTTCCATTTCCCTGAGCCTCAGCCTGGGAGTGAGGGTGGATTTTCCAGGTGCACAGATCAGTCCCTCACCAAACCACCCAAGATTTGTCGGGCAGGGGTTGTTTGCTTTTTGATCACATTTATTTTTCACTGGGAAGCTCGACACAAAGGTCACTCCTTCGGCTGGTTCCTGTAATTGACATTTATGATTACTGAGATGTCTCCCATGATGCCACAAATTCTGAGGGTAAAAATGTTTTTAAATTCAGTTTTGTCCTAACACAGGCGTTTTTCTTTACCTTGGCTGTAGTTCTGTATGACTTTACAGAGGAAAAGGATGAAAAGTTTGCAGTGAAAATGTATTTATTTATGATTTGTGAATAGAGATTCGTGTGAGTGCGGGCACAGCCGTGTATTCATGCACACACATCAGACTCACCTTTTTAACGTGATACATCTCGCTTCACTGACTGGTTGAGTTCTCCACCTTCTTGCCTCATCTTAAACATCTTCCCTGTCAATTCTTGTGGCCTTTTCGGGGACCATCCCGTGCCAGAAGTGTGGCGTGGTGTGAGGCCAGGCTTGGCTGCATCCCCTGCACAAACCAGGTGAGGCTTTTCCAATTTCCATCCTCCCCTTGCCCTGTGATAAATCAGTGAATTGGAGCACGTGTAGAGATTCCCCCACGGAGAACAGACCAAGCACTGGAGTGATGGTGAGCCCTGAAATTCAGGCTTTTCCTCTGTCCTCGGTTTTCAGCAGTAATGGGAAAGCGTGAGGTCCTGCTGCGCTGACATTTCAATTTCCTCTCGTTCTCCTTTTGTACTTTCCGTGGCTCTAAACTGAATCTCAGGCTTTGCAGTTGGCATCTTCTTGGGGATGCAGAAAGGTGGGCATCCGTAGAAATACTTGGTTATTGAATGGGGTCTCTGCAGGGAGGCTATTTATAGGATTTTTAATTTCCCTTGGGGTTTTTTTTTATGTGTATTCTGCAGACTTGAATAATTACTGCAAATTGTGTTTCTCTGTTGAATGACGCTTTTTGTTTTTCATTTCCAGCGTGTGTGGCAATGTATTACAGCACTTCAAAGGGAAGTGGCTGAATTAAGTCCCTCATTTCCCAGCTGAGGAAGGTGGCTGTGGACTGCAGTGCTGGGGACACGTCCTGACCCCCTTGGGATGATGTTAAGATCCAAATATTGAGAGATTCCTGTGCCCAAATTAATCTGCACAGGTGCTGGAGTCAATAGTTCTGATTTTCTTTAACAGTAAATGTGAGGTAGAAGAAAGAAATAGAAAAGAAAGAGATTGAGCAGAAGCTATTTTGTCGTCAATGTTTTAGGGAGTCCTTACAAGGAGAAACCAAAATCAAACTAAAACGTGACACTGGTTCCCATTAAGGCATTTTTGGTGGGTTCTGCTGTTGTTGGCTGCTCTTCCCAAATTGATTTCATTCTCCCAAGGCCGTGCCTGCATTTCCTCAGCGCTGCAATCCCAATTCCAAGTGAATTTCCTCTCTCCATCCTCCCCACGAGCGGTGCCGGATCACTGCACTGACAGGAGAAAACACAGAAGATGAACCCAAAACCCGCCTGGCTTCCAAGAAGAATTCCTTAGCAGGGCACAAAGGAAGCTGTGGCAATGGAGAGGGAGCCAGGCAGGGTTCCAGCGCAGCGTGGCACAAATTCCATGTGGGATCACCAGACACAGGATGGTCAGAGAGGTAAAGCAATCCCAGCAGCTCCAGTCTGGGCAAAACATTCCTTAGCTCAGCATGAATTATGCAGCTTAAACCACTTAGTGACATCCAATTTAACAGGGTGAGCGTTGGTTTGGGGAGTGTGCTCGTGCAGCGAGAGGGGAGGGAGTTGGGTTAAGCTGTAATTATTGTTTCTCTGGAAATCAGCTGTGTTTGCCTGCCTTTAATTGCATGAGCTCAAAAGCTCACCAAGAAAAAAAAAATCCAAAAGGAATCAACCATAAATTAAAAAAATGTTACAAGTAGAACACCTTTTTTCAAAAAGATGAGGCACTTATGACCTACTTGTGTTGCAGGAGGCCTGTTGTGAGATATTTTTTTACGTTTTATTGAGATCTGGTTGTCAATAATACTCAGTTTACTGGCTGTAAACTTCCTTCCATGAGTTTATTAACGTGTACGGTTGGTAAATAGATTTGTCGTTGCTTTTTATCCAAGCAGCCCATTATTGTTGAGTTGCTCCACAGAGTGAAAGAATAGAAAAAAACAAATAGAAATAATGGGATTTTTAAAGAAGTTTGTGTCTTTCCTCACTTTGTGGTCCCTGTGGAGGTGGGCAGAGATCTGTGGGAGTGTTTGAGCAGGGAATATAAGTAATGTCCAAACACAGAAACACTTGGGAAGAGACAGAGCTGCTCTGAACCTTCCATCAGAAGCTCCTGGAGAGAAATCAGTGTAGGTCTGATCTCAGCTGCTCCGTGGGCTCTGGGCACGGTGAGAGAAAAGTGACTTTGGGAACAGACATTCCTTTTCTCTGGTGGGAGGTTTTCTGGGCTGTGGTGTTTGTGTAAGGGCAGGAGCAGAAATCCTGTCTTAGGTTAGGCCTGGTCTCTTACAGACCTGGAAAATGGGGAATTGGGGTTGGTCTGATGGCAAGAACGGGGCTGGAGATCCTGGTCAGTGGGAGAGCTGGGGGTGCTCACCTGGAGAGGAGAAGGCTCCAGGGACACCTCAGAGCTCCTTCCAGTGCCTGAAGGGGCTCCAGGAGAGCTGGAGAGGGACTGGGGACAAGGGATGGAGGGACAGGACACAGGGAATGGCTTCCCACTGCCAGAGGGCAGGGCTGGATGGGATTTTGGGCAGGAATTGTTCCCTGGGAAGGTGGGGAGGAGCTGGGCTGGAATTCCCAGAGCAGCTGTGGCTGTCCCTGGATCCCTGGCAGTGCCCAAGGCCAGGGTGGAGCAGACACAGTGGGAGGTGTCCGTGCCATGGCAGGGGTGGATCTGGATGGGATTTAAGGTCCCTCCCAACCCAAACCATTCCATGATTCTGTGAATCTCTGATTATCTCTCCTGTGCTCTCAGAGCTTCCAAGGCTGTCCCAGAGCAGCTGCAGGACAACCCCAGCCCCGTGTCCAGGCTGATCCCGGGGTGGGCAGCTGTCCCTGGCACATCCCGGGCTCAGGCGGGGTTACCTAACACCGAGTCACCCGGGGTCAGCACAGACACTTTCCTTTCCCGCAGGCCACGGTGGAACCGCTCAAAAACACCCCCAAAGTCTGAACAAGGAACTCCTCTCTCTGCAGAGCTCCTTGTTCCTGCTGCCAGGGAGCATTAGCTGGTGGGATGAGCTAATTGGGAGTGAGCAGTGACCGCAGAGCCCGGCGCCCTCAGCTCTGCACACGCTGCCAGCTGCGTTCAGGATGTTCCTTCCGTTCCCTCCTCTTTCTCCTGCCTTTCCACCCGTGCTTTCACTTGTTTAATAAGGGAAAAAATATTTTAAAGGGGACAGCAGGGACGTGTGGTTCATAAAAATGAGGGTGAGCAGTTTTCACCCAGCCCGATATCCCCAGGCCGGAGCACGCGGATGGTTTTCTACAGGAAAAGGGGGAACGGCTTTAAGCTGAAGGAGGGGACATTTTGGTGGGATTTTGGGAAGGAATTCTTCCCTGGGAGGTTGGGGAGGGGGGATGGGATGGAATTTCCAGAGAAGCTGTGGCTGCCCCTGGATCCCTGGAAGTGTCCAAGGCCAGGCTGGAGCAGCCTGGGACAGTGGAAGGTGTCCCTGCCCATGGCAGGAGTGGCACTGGATGGGGTTTAAGGTCCCTTCCATCCCAAACTATTCCATGATGCTCTGTTTGGGATTCCAAGGGATGAGCTGCCTGTGCCTGGCACTGCCCTGGCTGCTGTGCTGTGGGTTATAGAAATTATAGGATTATAAAATTATATAAGGGGGTTTAAAACCTCTGTTTTCTCATTCCCAAATGAGAAGGACTCAGAGGAAGGGCCCCAGGTAAACTGGGACTTTGAGCCCTTTGAAAAGGGGCTTCCCTAATTCCCTAAAAGTTCTTCCCTAATTCATCCCAAATTCTCCCGAAATCCCTGGATTTGGGCAGGACCACCCAGGGAAGGAGAAAATCCCATCCCTGACCTAAGGACTGAATTACTGGGTTGACAGTTAAAGGTGGCACCTCCATTCTGCACAGCTTTCTCCACAGGATCTCGTTTCCTTGGCTTTCCAGGACTTCTCCTGGCTCTTTTCAGCTGGATCAAGGCTTGGAGTCCCATGAGCCCCTGAACCTCCCTGCAGAGCTCTCCACGCCCCTGAGGGGTCGGCAGTGCAGAGACACCCAGGGCAGGCAGATTGAAATGGGTTTTTTCACCCCAATGGGTTGGATTTTCTCATCCGAGACTTCCCAACACATCCCTCTCCTACCAGGTGCTGGTGAGAGAAACGGGATCCGGCCATCCAGGGCAAAACTCCGGGCTGCGAATATCGGGGGGGATTTGTTCTAAACATTTGACCATTTTCCTTTAGTTAGGGAAATATTTGTTTGCTACAGTGCAACACCAGCGCAGCGTTAGGGCTCAGCAGATCAATCTTCCCTTTTCTCTGGCAACCTGAGCCTTGTCAGGCTCCATTTTTCTCAACACACTGTGACAGTTCTGGGTTAAAAAGGCACCAATTACCTTTGGAAACGACCCTCTCCTGTAGGATCAGCTCCGTTCCTGCTGACTTTGGAAGTTTCCTTGTGCACAGGGCAGGTTTTGGAGGGGGAGGCTGCCTCAAAATGTCGCATAAAGCCATTTTATTGCACTTGGCAGTGCCTGTGGCACTTGGTGGCAGCCATCCTTCTCGAGCACGTTAGGGAGCCAATTTAATTATTAATAGAGCTGGTTTGTGTGGGTTTACTGGGGCCATTTCCCTCCTCTTGGAATCTGTAAAGCCTGGAAATACGGAATTCTGTCCCTGCTGGATAACCACAGGCAGCTCTGCTCTGTGCTGGGCAGAGAAACAAGTCCCAGTCGCAGAGGTGACCTCAGAATTTCATCTTTGCCAGTAAAATGTGACCAAGCCTTTGCAGGTATTTTTTTATTTTCTTTGGTCCCTTTGTTGTTAAACAATTCTCAAATACTTAAGAAAAAAAAAATCTTAAGGCTTCTTAAAATAATTATTTATTAAATTATTTTTTTAAAAAAAATGTAAATTAAAAATAGGGAAGGGCAGGATGGGCTTCTCCAGGGGATGGTTCAGCAACAGGTGCTTAAAATTTCCTCCTGGAGGAACCTCCCTGTGCATCCAGAGTGACTTTATGGATCAGTTCCTGGATGCTTCCATGGGGTCTGGGTGGGCAACAGAGCCAAAAGTTCAGGTGTTTCCTAGCAAATAATAATTTCAGGTGGTTTATAACAATCCATAACTGCAGCTGGTGTGGAACAAGGAATTACCTGAGGTCTGGGCTGCAGCAAGAGCCACAAGTTCTCATTTCCCCCGTCTCCTTTCTGCATTTCTGGCTGGGTTTGCCCTGTGTGTGACCCATCCTGCTGACACTGCCTGCCCTACCCTCCCCAAATCGGCCATTTGAGCATCTTTCCCCTGCCAGGGGGAGGATTTGATCCTGGAAACGTTGGGATTTCGTTCCTAAGCGGAAACTAAGGAGGGGAAGCGCCAAGCAAACGTCGTGACCCAACAACAGAAGCGTCCCAGATTCTCACGTCTCGTTTGGAAATTTGATGACAGCCTCGTTGCCCAGGGGTACAACATAATCACTTCTCAGTTCGCTGATACGCTGCCTCTCAGCATCTGCACCGAATGTCTTTTATCCCCACCGCCTGTGAGAACACTTCTGAATTCTTCAGATGCGCAGGGAGGGAAGGAAAAACCCAGCTCGGGCCTGGAATGGCTGGGATTTTTTAATTCCAAGTGTAAATATGCTTTGTGAAAGGATTCTTTCCACCCCCTCACCACCCAAATTTCTTCATTGATGATGCTGGGGTTTGTCCTTAGAAGCGTTAACACCCCGGTTAAAACACCCTCGGAGCTGCTTCTCTTGTTCCATTTGCCAGGAAAACTTCGGAATATCTCAGCCACCATTTGCAAAAGTTACTGGAATTTCCTGGAGTGAGATCTGAGCTTCACATGTGTGTCCCGTGGGCTCCCTGCTCCAGGAATCGGGGACCTGTTGGGCAGCACCTGCCTCAGCTCAGAGACAAAATTGCCCCAAGAATTTCGAATTTATTTTTTTTTTCTGGCAGCTCTGCCCTGGTCCCATTTGAAGCTGCACCCCTGAAATGAGTTTCTCACTCAGGAGGGACAAGATTTCTTTCTGTCAATCAAATTAAACAGTTGGATACACGATGTTGGTGCCAGTGTTTCAAACCCATGGAAATCCAAGCTTTTCATACCAATTTTGCTCTCCCGTGCAGAATCTCTGAATCTTTAAGGTTGGAAAAGCCCTCAAAGATTGAGTCCAACCCTCAACACTTTAAATCAGACCCTGAAGTACTTATGAACTCTTGTAATTTTACTTTTGCTGTTGTTTTCACTGTTTTCAGTGCCACGGCCCTGGGAGATGCTGCTCCTGACAGGACCTGCTCTGGTACTGCAAAAACCCCCAATTTTACGTGTTTTGGTTTCTTTTTTTCTGAAAAGCAGTGGCTGGAAGAGCTCTGGCAGCGGCAGGAGAAGGGCATTTTAACAATTACATTTCATTACCTCGCCGATGTCACCTAAAACCCTCACTCTTCACACCCTGAAACTAATGGGAGGCATTAAAGGAGCTTCAGTGGGCCCAGAGTGGCCCAGGGTTGTAGCAAATGCATCCAAAAAAAAAAAAAAATCACAGAATAATTAAGGGTGGAAAAGGCTTCTGAAATTACTGAGTCCAACCTTTTCCCAGCACTGCCAAGGCCACCACTGCCCCATGTCCCCAAGTGCCACCCCCACAGGGCTTTGAACAGAGCTGGTTCAGAGGCCTGAAGCTCATCACAAAGGGAAAGCAAAGTGAAAAAAAAAAATATATATATATATAAAAAATTGGAATTGTAAGTGTCCAAGGCCAAGTTGGATGGAGCTTGGAGCAACCTGGGACGGTGGAAGGTGTCCCTGCCCATGGTAGGGGGAATATGGGTTGAACTTTAAAACCCCTTGTGAGCCTTTGGTTCTGTGATTTTCCATCCCAGACCCATTCCTAGTGGGTTTCTACTTTGGGGAAAAAAAAAAAAAAATAGGAAGCTTTGGGAAAGCATTTTTCAGTTGGGAAAAATATTAGTGGAGAGTTGTAAAGCCCCAGCAGCAAAAGCTGAGCTGTCCTGGAGGGGCTGGCATCGTTCCAGGGAGGGCAGGACGGGTGGGAGAACCATCCCATGAACATCAGGAGAGGAAACCAAAAAATCCATTTATAAAAACACCCCGCGGTGCAGTTTTGACTTTCTCGTTCTCTGGACAAAGAAGAGTTCTGTCTTGAGTGAGATTTAGTTCCTGTCCTGCCTTCCCTGACAGCATTTCCCTCAGAGCTGCTGAGAAACGTCCCTCGGGAAAGGAGATGCTGTCACACAGCCCTGAGCTGTGCCGGCTTTGTGGTGACCTCTGGTGAAAGCACGAGGAGCATCGTCTGCACATGGCTGGTGATAAAAACATCCCCAAAACTGCTCCGTAATCATGGTGAGGGTCGGTGTCCGTGCAGGGCCTCGTGCCTGGGGACAGCTGGTTCCTCACAGGCTGCCGGGAATGGTTGGGATCTCCAAAAATCCTGGATACAGCCAGGGACACCATCCCTCCTTGATGCTGCCACACCAACCAGGCCTTAGCTCTGCCTCAGACAATGATTTCATCCATCATTTCTGCCTCTGCTGCTCTGCACACCTCCAGGGCAGCTCTGGGAGGGTGGGAATGCTGCCTGGTTGTTCCTCCTCTTCTCCCGTTTTTTTGGGGTGGAATAAAGACCCTTCAGCACTTGCAGACAAATTCCTGTTCCTCCAGCAGCAGATCCCAGCTCGTGGGAAGCTTTCTGGAAGGTTTCATTCCGTGTGAGCAGCTACAGAATTTGCACGACCAATTCTTGCAGGACTGCCTCCTGGCAAAAACTGTAGAAGCAGGTGTTTGGCAGAGCAATTAAAATTTGGGAGAACTTTACTCCTGTCAGTCAGGTCATGCGTTGGGGTCTTCATTTCATCCAGTCCCTCTGTGAAATGCCTTCATTTTCCAGCACTTCCCGGGACAACGTTACTTTATTCTGAAATTTATATTTATAGGTCTGGTTTGGCACCGTTTTTTGCATCCTGGCTTGTTGGAATTAGTGCATTTGGTCTCGTGCTCGGGCTGTGGATAACGGTTAAGTGCCTGAAGAAATGGAAATCAAGTTGCTGCAAATCCCTGAACCGTATTTTAAAGGATGTCCCTGCCACATGCTTTAGCCCAGCTGGGGGCAAAGGTCCCATCTGGGGACATTTTTCTGTGCCACTGCTTTTTTCTAACTGACTTTCTCCTTGTAATGATTCCTCTTCAATCATCTGACAGAGGCAGTGTGAGTCCAGCTGCTGAAATCCTGGAACTTTCCATCGGAACTGAACCCGCATCCTACCAAACATCACCTGGAGAGTGCTGAGCTCCCAGCCTGTCCCAGCTCCTGTCACAGCAGCCGCCTGCTCTCTGTTCCACAGGAAAAGGAGACAGAGAACCTCTTCTTTCCAAGGTCATTCCTTTCATTCCCACTTTTCTAGCTGCAACCTCAGGCTCAGGACACGCCCATCCCCATTTCTGTGGGCATTAAGGATGGATAGGAATGGTCAGGACAGACAAATGGTGCCCTTTGTGGGGCCTGCTGTAGGAATTAGCTGGAATTGCTCGTCTCAGGACAAAATTATTAAAACTGAGGAGCTGAAATCTTTGTGGGAGTGTTTTTGCAGTTCTCTGCTCCTCCAGGACAGGCCTGGATAAAACACACTTGCACTGGCTCCGAGAAGTTCCGTGTAATGAGATGCAAATGTCACAAACCAAATCAAAACATTGCAATGATCCTAATTATGAAAATCAATGTGGGCCCTGCTAAGAGATGTGAGCCATTGCAAAATAAATCCTGGAGTGCAGGAGAAATCACACAGGCTTAGAAGCCGATAACAAAGGGCTCCATAACACAGAGAGCCTGCTTGAAACGATAATCTCAGATAATTGAGGCACTTCATTTCCAACTGGTTATTGTCCCAGGCTTTTCCAAAGATTTCCTGAAGCTCTCAGTGATTCCATCAAAGGAAAATCTGCTCCATGATCTGTAACATGCATAGCCCATGTGTTTGCACACATTTGGTTGCCAAATTTAAATCCTTTTTTGGGGGGGCAAGACGCAGGACTGGGATGTGCACAAAAATATCAGATATAGGACTGGGAGGTGCCCAGTAAATATTGATTTGTGTTTTCCACTTCACACAGAATAAAATAATCCCAGAAAACCCTAAAGCCTGATGTGCTGCAGGATTTTTTTCCGGGGGCAAAGACGGACAAAAGAACAGGCAGAGTTTTCCAGCAGCATCCCCCAAGGCAGCAGAATCACCCTTTTATTTCCAAGGATGTTTTAGTCCAGGCATTTTTCAGCTTTCTGTGCAGCAGAACAGGACAGGGGAGCAGTTGATGTGATGTGAAGGAAACCTGTGGGGTTTTTTAAGGGTTTTTGTACAGAATTCTTCCTGCAAAGTCCTGGTGTGTTTGACCTGCCAGCCCTGGTTCCCTGGAGATGGACACAGGCTGCTTCTCCACTATTTCATGGTGTTCCTGTGCATTGCTCTCCTTAAAAAAAAATGTGTGGGGACATTTATTTGCAGGAAAAACAAAAAAACAAGCTATTAAAAACAACAACAACAACAACGAAACACCTTTGGCTTGTCCAACAATATGTGAAAGTCTTTTATCTGGATACTTGACATTCTGTTTACTTGCTCAGCTTCATCACAGAACACTTCCTGGAGAAACCACAGAATTGCTGTCCAGATCTATTTTGTTTTAATTTTTTTTTTCTCCTTTTGACATGTGATCTGTGCCATTAACCAGCAATTTTCTCCTCTGCACTGAAAAACTCCTCTCCTGGAGCTTTGTGGTGAGATCCTCCCTGCTGGTGGTGTGGAGCTCTCGCAGAGTGTTTGAGCTTTTCCTTTCAGGAGGGGGGAAAAAATAAGGGAAAAGTGAATTTGGGGACTCTGACTGCTCAGGTGCAGTGATCTCTGCTGTGGGACAGATTTAGTGCAGCTCCTTTGGCAGCGCTGGATGGTTTGCTTGGAGTGCCTGAAGAGTTGGAAAAAAATGGATAAAATTCAGTTTGGTGGCATCCCTGGCCCTGCTGCGCTGTGGTAATATCTTGGAGCTGTGTTTGGGTTTAAAATGAGCTTTTCCTTTCCCCTTCTCTTTTCCATTTCCCTTTTTTCCTTTTTCCCTTTCTTTTTTCCTTTCTTTTTCCACTTTTCCATTCCTTTTTCCTTCCCAATCCCAGGGGGCTGCTTGGTAACAGGCCACATAACCTCCTGTGTTCTCCTAACCTGAGATCCATGGCCCGTTCACCTGGGATGGGATTCATTTCACTCCATCCATTATTAACATTTTCTCCAGAAACTGACTTCCTGAAAATCTCAAATCACATCCAAACTGACCTCCTGAAAATCTCAAATCACATCCAACCAGAGCTGAACTATTAAAATAATAATAATAATAATAAAATAAAGAAAGTGTCCAAGCAGTTACACTTTAAATATTTGTTAGGAATCAATTGGCTGCAGTTTCCTGGAATTTTGATTTTCTTTGAGCAGCCCTGAAGGAGCTGAGTGTGTTTTTAGCAGTGCTTGGTGTCAGCTGGATGCAACAACCCCTTGATGGTGACCCAGCAAAAACCCCAAGGCTTTCGGGGTTTGCCTTGCCCTGATCATCTAAAGCTCCAGGTGACTTTTGGATGCTCAAAAATTAATGCACATAAATGTTGGCAATAAAAACTCCCCCCAAAAACCCCACCCCATTAGGAATGGAAGACTCAATTATATTTTGCTGTTCTATTTAACAAGGAAGATGCTGTATAAATTAGTAAGGGTGTGTATAAACAGAATTTAATGAATGGGAGAAGAAAGCTGCTTCCGTCCCCCGGAATGGGGAGTTTATGGCCCTGTGCGGTGTAATTATGATTAGAGGAGAATGCTGAGCAGGGGGGTGGAATTCTGAATTCTGGGGGTGAACAGGATCCCACGGAGACCTTGAACTGCAGAATTTGTGTCAGAGACAATAGGGAAAACAAAACAAAGCAAAACAAAACAAAACAAAACAAAAAACCAAAATAAACAACAACAACAAAAAAAAACCACTACAAGATTTTCCTGGACCAGTGCAGCTGCGATTTGCTGTTTGATCCCAGAGTCCTGGACTGGTTTGAGTTGTTGGCACCTTAAAACTCATCCAGATCCACCTTCCACTGTCCCAGGCTGCTCCAAGCCCTGATGTCCAGCCTGGCCTTGGGCACTGCCAGGGATCCAGGGGCAGCCACAGCTGCTCTGGGCACCCTGTGCCAGGGCCTGCCCTCCCTCCCAGGGAACAATTCCTGCCAAAAATTCCATCTAAATCTCCCCTCCTTCAGCTTAAAGCCATTCCCTGTGTCCTGTTCCTCCATCCCTTGTTCCCAGCCCCTCTCCAGCTCTCCTGGAGCCCCTTTAGGTCCTGGCAGGGGCTCTGAGCTCTCCCTGGAGCTTCTCCTCTCCAGGTGAGCACCCCCAGCTCTCCCAGCCTTTTGCTGAGACACTTTTCTCTTCCATTAAACCCTTTTTCCTTCCACTTTCCCGTGCATCTGAAATGGGTGATCCCAAGGATTCCTTTCACATCCCTGTTTGTCCCATCCTGACTCTTCCTAGGGAGGGAAGTTGGGAGTGGAGCACCTCCAGCCCTTCCTCCTGCAGCTCTTCCAGCCCTCCCTGAGGGATGAACACTCAGAGGGAAGGGCAGAACATTCCCTGCTGACCCCAGGGATTGCAGACAGACCCTACAAAGGCCTTGGAACCCAGGATTTAAATCCTGCAGGGATTTCAGCCTCTCTTTTTTGGCTTTCTGAGCAGAGCAGTGGCTGCAGGCGGTGCCCTGGGAGCCTCGAGCACGAGCTGCAGATTTCCAGCATCCCTTGCAAAGCCTGAATTTTCTCTCTGTTTTCCCCATGTTGCTTCCCTGCCCATGACCTAAATTATGAGGAGAAGATATTAAAGCCTGGATTTTAACTCAAGAGCCGACTACACCCACAGGAGAAATTAAAGCCCAGTGTTGTTTTCTTGATTGAAGGTAAGCAAGCAGTGAAATGATGCTGCTTCCCTTGTCTAAATGCTGCGAACAATAGGACACTCGGAGCAATATCCTGCTTTTCCTTGTGGCTTTTTGTCCTCTAAAATCAGCCTGATACCCCAACCACATCTCCATGGCAGGGGGTTGAAACAGGACGGTTTTTAAGGTCCTGCTGTAAGTATTGAATCCACTCTTTCTTAAAGCAGACCAAAAACCACCCCGATTTGCAAATATTTAATCTAAATAAACGCTCCCAGTCCTTGAGTAACCCCATCTCCTTTGACTGTAGCTCCTCTGTCTCTACTCAGCCGATTCTTCCCCCTGCAGGTAATATCCTAATGGGTTTAAACTCTGTGTCCTCAGCTGAGGAATGAGATGCTCCAACGCTCTGGCTGTGACCCAGATTGACTCCTTTGGGGCAGGTCTGCTTGCTCTTGGCCCCTGAGTGACTCTGTAACAACGACTTTACACTGGATTTATCCCTGTGAAAGGAGCAGGATTTGATTCCTGCAGGTTCCTCCTCCCCCAGACAAGGTACTAATGGTGTCTCAGAAGGCAGAGGTGGGGAATGCATCCCAGTGATCCCAAGGAGGGGTTTCCCAGGCAACTGGAACATCTTCATCCACAGCAGGGAGAGCGGGACCTGCCAGGCCAGCCCTGCCTACGTTAGAGCAGCAAATCCGCTTTGGATGAGGTTGGGATGTTTCCTCACTGAGTTAAGGTCCATCCTGGGCTGAGATTGTCCTGAATAAAGAGAATACAGCAGTGAGAAAAGAGAGAAAACCCCACATGGCTGAAAATAAGGGGAGAAGAGAAGTCTCTGGGGTGATTTTCTTGTGGCCTTTCAGTACCTGGAAGGGCTGCAAGAGAGCTGGAGGGGGATTTTTTTAATAGGGCAGGAAAATGGGGAATGGCTTTGAACTGAAAAACAGTGGGGTTAGATGCGATGTTGGGAGGAAATCCTTCCCTGTGAGGGTGGGGAGGTCCTGGCAGAGAGAAGTTGTGGCTGCCCCATCCTGGGAAGTGTCCAAGGCCAGGTTGGAACAACCCGGGATGGTGGAAGGTGTCCCTGCCCATGGCAGGGGGTGGAATGGAGGAGTTTCAAAGTCTGGTCCAACCCGAAGCAGTCTGGGATTCTATGAAAACACCACTTTATGCAGCAGAAAAACAGCACAGGGAATACGTTTTGTTTCGGTTCTCTGTTCATCCTTGCAGAAAATGGGACTGAGCACAGAAGGACAGCAGGGAACACGAACTCTGCACGAGCACAGTTGCTCTTCTTCCAAGTCCCTCTCCAGCCCCTCTTTATCCCACTCTACCCCAAATGTGCCAGTGAGGTTTGGGGAGAGGTTCTGGGTTGGGAAATACCCCTGGAAAGCGCCAAGTTATCCAGGCCTGTGCTTCCCACCGCTGACATTTGGGTCAGAAATTGCCAATTTCCAGCCTGTGAACCACAGGGACTGCGGAGGGACTCGAGGCGGCTGCAGAGCAGTTTGGCACTGAAAACGCAGACACTGAGATGGAGCAGGGAAGCCCAGCAGGGCTGAGCTGTGAATCCTTGCAGGGAGATGGAGAACTCTGTGCTGAGGCTCCTGGCCCTGCCCTGGATGTGCAGCTGTGGGGCCGTGGCAGAGCCGTGCCCCGAGGCCCCACCACTTGCAGGGAGCACATGTTGGGGGCTCTGCCCTTGCATCAGGAGCCTGGCATGAGCTGCAGCAGAGTATTTTTAGCTGCTGTCCTGCTGGCTTAGGCGCTGCTGATGTTATGGAGCTTGGCAAGGCAGAGAACTGCGGGGTTATTTGAGTTTCAGGGGATCTCTTGTCTGTAACGTGGCCGCGCCGTTGCTGCTGCGGGAGCTGCTCCTCCTTACTGCTCATTCATCATTCCTTGTGGTGCTTGGAGCTTCTCCCACCTCCTGAGGCGATGCCGGAGGGCAGGAGATCCCTGAGCCCGAGGATGCTGAGGAAACACCGGGAGAAGCAGCGTCCCCTTAGGTGGGAAATCGAGGCACAGAGGATTCTCGGGCGCGTGCAAGCCCAAGCACGGAATTAACCACAGGGAATGGCTTCCACATTCAGAGACCACAAGCAGGAATGTGGGTTTGTAGCTTAGACAGAAACACGCTAAGCTAAGCAGTGGAAAGTTTTAAAGTTTAAGATATAGAAGTACTTATAAAGGTAATAAGAAGTTTTAAGGTGTAGTACTGTAAGTTTGTGTGTCATGAGGTGATTGGTCAAGAGAGCGACAAATTAATTAGGGATTGGTGTGACAGTAAAAACATTCTTTGTGGCAGTAGTTTATTGGCTAATTAACCTTTAAGAGACTTTGTAACCTTTGTGATCTTGTGACCACCGAGGACCACTGACCACGAACTCCTGACGTATGTGGTGAAGATGTTCTCACTCCTTGAGACTGAGGCAATAAATCGTGCTTTAAACATCTCCCAGTGGTCCTGTCTCTCTTAATATCCTGATATTAAGAGAGAGAGCCTTGGGAAGGCTGACCTGAAACAGACAGTGGACAGAGCTAGAAAATAAAGTAGGTATTTATTAAAAGGCCTCCAGGATACTCCTTGGGCAGGACAGGGCCTGGCCAGGGCTGCACCCAAGGTGGGTCCAAAATGGGCAGAGAATGGACACAGAATGGTCACAAAATGGACAAATGGTCACGAGGTCTCACACTTTTATAAGTTTTGGTCCATTTGCATATTGGGGTTTAATTGTCCAATTCCAGCTCCAGGCTGTGAGGTCTCATCCTTCTTGTTCCTCCCTTCAGCCCACCCTTGTTTGTGCTTTTGGGGCTGAAAACTTGTAATGGTTGTCCTTGGTCCTCAGCAGGAAAAGGATTTGTTTTGTGTCCCTGCTCTGTGAAGAGAGGTTAGCAGCACTTAACAGGAAGCTCAGAGCTGCACCCCTGGGCAGCACAGAATGTGAAATACATGAAAGCTCAAACTTAAGGCATCAATCCCGACACCCTTATCCCTGGGGGACATCCCTGAAAACCTAAACCCAGCAGGGACAGCCTGGGTGCCCCCAGTCACTCAAGGCGAGTGGTGCTTCCGTGGAGTGTTAATTCCAGAGTGCTCCCAGGGCTTCTCAAACGAGGCCTCAGCCCCTCTGAAGGCTCTGCCCTGTCTGTGCTCACCCCTACGGCTCAGCCTTTATTGAGGAGCGCACTGTTGAAGTCCACGCTGTCGTTTTTCCTGTGCACTCCTGAGCTGGGAATTGGGATCAAAGGCTGGAGCTTCCCTGCTCCCATGAAAGGCCGGGCTACCAGCAGGCAGGAGCTGAGGAGGGAAGAAAGAGTCGCTGGGTTTTTTGAGCACTGCACGTTTCTGCTGGCAGTCAGAGCTGTGTCAAGTGCACGGGGAGCTGCTCCTTTTCATGTCCTGTGCCTGCAGTGCTTTTCCTGAGGGACTGGAGCAGGGAAAGGCTGTGGGGAGGAGCTGGAGAATATCCCCTGTCCTGCCACAGGGAACAATCCTGACCCTCAGCACCTCTGGCCTTTGCTGTTCCCCAGAGAACAGGGCTGTACGAGCTTTTCTAATATTGGATTTTGTGTTTATTCAGATTAATCTGTGCTCTTGATTAAGAAGTAGCAGTTGATTACCTCCAAATGTGGGAGCTGTGGGGAGGGTGAGGAACCCTGAAGACCCTGATGCTCAAGGGGGAACTCAGAGGGTGGAGAGGGGAGAGATGAGCTTTGCAAATCAGATACTGATGCAAATAATAGAAGAATAAGGGAGCCAGGTATCACAGAATCATAAAATTATCTAATCATGGAATGGTTTGTGTTGGAAAGGACCTCAAACACCTCCCACTGTCCCAGGCTGCTCCAAGCCCCAATGTCCAACCTGGCCTTGGACACTTCCAGGGATCCAGGGGCAGCCACAGCTTCTCTGGGCCTCCCCCCCCTTCACAGGGAAGAATTTCTTCCCAATATCCCATCTAAACCTACTTTCCCCCTTTTCCTGTCACTCCCCGACCTCGTTAAAAGTCCCTTTGCAGCTCTACCTTCCAGAGGAGTTATATCGAGCATTGAAATATAATTGGGCACAAAGAAATCCTTGCACAGAGCAAGAAAAAATCCAGCCAGCTGCAACAGGCTTTCAGTGAGGAAACAGAAACTTCTCCTGTCTTTTGGTGTGGGATATTTTTGGATGAAGCCTTTTAGAAGCGGGAGAGAACACAAGGGGAAATCAGGATCGCGTTCAGACAAAAGGCACCGAGTTGTTTGATGGCCACGTTCCCTTTCTCCTGCTTGAGGACCTTTACAAGCAACCAAAGTCGCCAAGAATTGATCCAGACCTGGCATTTCCAGAGCCTGCAGAGCGAGGCAGACTCACAGCTTGATTTTATCTCCCTACCAGCAGATTTTAAAACGCGACCTGCTGCTCAGCCCCTGTTTGTTTGCTGTTTAGCGGGTCATTATGGAGAGGAACCTTCTTTTCGAAAAGGCTTTTGCAGGAAAGGAGTCTCCTTCAAAGAGGCTGCAATATCCTTGTTTGTTTAAGTGGCGCAGCCAAGTAGAGAGGAAACAGCAGCGAGCTAAAAGAGCAGGGAGAACAGATGGAAAACACTCGGCGTTTTGGAGGAAAAAAAGGTGTGTCCTCTCACCTCCTCCACATGATGAGTGTTGTTCCAGATGTAGCCACTTATTTCCTGAAGGTGCTTTAGGTCTGGTGTCACAAATTCAAGCTGGCATCTTACCCTTCTCCGGAAATGCCAGGAGCTGATCCGAGGAGCAGCTGAGATGTCTCCCTCCCAAATGCTGCCTGTCGGGGAGGGAATGGATCACCCTGAGCTGGGAGTTGGAGATTGGCTCGTCATCCTCAGCCAGATGAGAGGTCCCTCCCTTTGCTCCTCACCCCGCTGATCAGCCCAGGGGTGTTTGTAGGATGAAGAGCCTCCTGGCAGCTGCTTTGCACCCAGAACTGAGCTGTTTTTCCGGGGCAAGGTCACTCAGGATTGCACAAAAACCTTCTGAGGGGTGAGCAATTCCCCCTTTGTGTCCAACCTGTGAGTTCTGAGTGTCCCGAGGAGCTTTTAGCATCCCCCGTGCCCCTCACTGACCTTGCAGTTATGGATCCACAGGTCCATAACTTTGGGTTTTGTGTCCCAAAACCTCCCAGCAGAATTCCTTGCCTTACCTGTGCTGCCAGAATTGAGGTTTTTCTCCCTCACAGCTCCCTTTTTTTCCCATTCCCAGCTGACAAAGTGCTGTTGGTGTGACATCCCAAGGACTTGGGGAGCAGAAACCAACGGGTTTGTGCTGGGGTTCTGTAGGGGAAAACCTGAAAACTTGCTTGAGCCAGATTATCCCAATAGAAAACGTTGGATTTGATTTCCTTAACCTTATCCATGGGAGAGCCTTGAGGTGCTGTGCAATCAGATCCATAAAAAATTGTGCCCTTCAAAGCCACCCAGCTCCTTCTCCCTATTCCTCGCTATTTATAATATTTATGTTAGCTTTCCTTGACTCCTTTAAAGTTTGATCCCTTTAAAGTTTGATCTCTTCCTCTAAAGTCACATCAGACTTTCCTGCATCCTCTTCTCCTCTCTCTCCTCAAAACCCTTCTCCTTTCCTTGTCTCTTTTCTCTGTCTGCCTTCTCCTTCAACAACTGCTCAGCCTCTCTCAGATCATCGAGAGCTTTTGTTGCATCTGAGCAGGAGTTTGGGTTTGGCTTTGACAGGTGTCTTTTTAGCTCGGCGCTGACATCTTTTCTTCGGCAGCCACTTTCCTGCAGGATCTGTTTGAGAGGTTTCCAAGCGCATAAATTCCGTCGGCACGCGCAAATCGGCGCAGCCAAAATGTTAATTACCTCCGCTTTCCCCCGCTGCTGAGCCTCCCCTTAACGGGATGAGCAACTCTTCTGCTCTGCCCTTGCTTTTCTTTTACCTCCTGATGAATTCTCAGAGGGCTTTAACACTTGCTGCTGGTGCGGGGAGGGCTTGTTTCTCGTGCTGTGCTTCGTGCAGGTTGTTTTTCTGAAGGCGTGCCACGGAACCTGACCAAAACAAAAAGAAAGCAAAGGATCCATAAATTAGAAGCATTTTCTGAGGTGTTCCAACATATTTTGGCCAAAAGCTTCGTTCCTGAGGGCTCCAACCCCAGTGTGGTGACATCAGCAGCGTTGGGTGACATCAGCAGGGGCTCTGTGGCCGTTTGTGGCCTGGCACACGGCCCAGGAGGTGCCACGTGCTGTGGGACGCGGGCACTGGTGACATTTTCCGTCACCGCTTTGGATTCATTTTTGGGACACGTGCTGGGGAGTGGGGTAAGGAGCTCGTGCTGCCTCTGCCCACACCAGCTCTGGCTGTAAGCAGGAAAAGGAATTTATATATTTAGACATGATGACGATGATTTAGACTTTAAATTCCTGGGGATGGCAACTGTGACACAGCCCACGATTCCTGTGTGATGTAGGATCAGAAATGGGATTTTGGAGCTAATTTTTCCCCCTGGCATGGGAGGATCCAACTCAGCTTCGCCCCCTTTCCCGTGACAGTGACGTGCACGGTCCCAGTGATGCAGGAGCACTCTGAATCGGGTGGCAGTGAAGATCCTGAGGTTCACAGCATCCACAAACCCTGCGCCCTGCTCCCTCCATCTCCTGGCAGCCCTTGCCGCTCCCCTCCTGCCTGCTGAGATCCATCCAGGAACGCCAAAGCTCTGAAGGGGGCAGGACTGGCAGTGCTGCCTTGGATCCCTTTTGATTTTCCTTCTCTCCCAGATCAAACCTGCGCATCCGAGGGGGCCTTGCTGGAGCCTGCACCACTGCTGGCTCAGGCCGCCAGGGGAGCGGTGTCTGAGAGGAATTGTGTTCGAAACGGGCTTTTAAAAAGGAGCTGCGCATCTCCCCAGGCAGGGCACGGTGCCAGGGCTCAGCAGAGGAGCTGTCCCTGCCCGCGAGGAGCCCGAGCAGTGTCTCACTGACAGGGCTTCGCTCGGCGGGCGGCAGCGTTGGCAGCCAGGGAGGAATTCAATCAACTGCTCTTTCCTTCTGGAGAACCTCTGAGGCTGGAACGGGAGCACAGAGCTGGTTACACGCACAGCAGCCAGCACAGGCCTTAGGAAACGTGTCCCTGACCTTTGGTGAGATGGTTGCATCCTCCCCAGAGAGCTCTGTGCAAAGCCCTGGGTGGCTCAGGAGCCGGGTCAGTGACACAGGGGACAGACCTAGCCCCAGTGCAGGTGGACAGGCACTGCCCAAATGTCCGAGGGCAGCAGGGGGGCAAGAGCTGAGCATCCCCTGAGCTGCATCATTTGGCCTTAGAGCCCCTTACCCCTCTCAGGCAGGACCATTCTCCTCCTGGATCAGAGAATTCTGGAATGGGTTGGGATGAACCTTAAAGTCCAGTGCCACCCCTGCCATGGGCAGGGACACCTTCTGCTATCCCAGGGTGCTCCAAGCCCTGTCCAGCCTGGCCTTGGGCACTTCCAGGGATGGGACATCCACATGATCCCCAGTTTTCAGGGGATTAGAGATCTCCATGGCAGGGAAGTGCCCGGAATCAGTCAGGTGTATCCACAGCAGCTCCCTCGTGCCTCTCTAGACGAGATCTCGTGGTGCAGGTGAAGGGGTTGGTTGTGTCTCCTTGCAGCAGTGAGAGCACAGGGGGAGTGACCCAAGGAATGAACTTCCTGCTTTCTGTGTTCCTTCTCTCTCCGTGTCCTGCTGGGATTTTCTATTATCACCGAGTCAGAAGCAGGTTTATGTGCTGGGAGCATGATTGATTTGCAGCTCGCACCTTGCAATGGGCTGAAAGCAAACCACGCTGCCTTTTGGCTTAGCTCGATACTCTTGAAAGCAAGGAAAAAAAATTTAAAAACTGAGTTAGGAACAAAATATCCCAGCTGCTTTCTCCAGCAAAGCCATGCTGAGGTTTCACTGGAAGCATCCCGGAAGGAAATGGGATTTTTGAACCTTGCCTTTATCAGGAGCTGGGGTTTTACAACTTTTGGGGTTCTGCCAATGGACAGGTTGAGGTGTGTTCGTTCATTTTTTTGTTTGATCCCTCAGCGAAGTCCCACAATGACGATTTAAAACACTTTGGATTGACCACTGGGTTGGAGGAAGGAAATATCATGTTCTAAAGCTTATAGGCTTATTAACCTCAAAAATCTGCAAGGTTTGATAGGCTCAGCTGTGAGTTTTGTGTTGTTCCATATGATTTTGGGGGGAAAACCAAAGGAAAGCAGGATTGAGGCTCAACACAGAGTCCCTCCAACAAGGCAGGCAGGAGGGAAGAGGTGATGCTGTTGCTGATACTGCTGCTGATTTATTCTGAGAAAATACAAATTTTATGGATGCTGGGAGGTTTTATTGTGGTCCTTAATGATTCATTTGACCCTTGAAAGCTTCCAGTGAACCCAGCCCGGGAGCAGAGCCTCTGCAGACAGAGCAGGAGACAGAAATGTCAATTGCCACTTGTTCTCTCCAACCTGATTCCTCCAAACCTGAAGTGGGAAAATCTGGAATGGATCTAAATCCCCGTCTGTGCTTCATGCATGCAAATCACAGGTGTGTTGTGGTAAGCTGCATCCTGAAAAGCTCAGGAAAAACAACCTCCAAGGAGTGAGGAGCAAATGGGAGGGTTTGGATGTTCAGGGAGTGCTTTTGCGTGTGTCTGAGGGTGGGGATGTCTCACTGACTCTTGCCTTGGTACCATCTGCATCTCCAGGGGAGGTTCAGGTTGGATATTGGGAACATTTCTTCCCAAAACGGGCTCTCCAGCCCTCACAGGGGTGGAGTTGCAATCCCTGGAGGGATTTAAAGCCTTGTGGATGTGGCACTCGGGGACATGGGGCAGTGGTGGCCTTGGCAGTGCTGGGGAATGGTTGGACTCAGAGGGTTTTTCCAGCCCAAACTATCCCATGACCCTGTGGCTCTTTGGTTCCAAAGCAGTTTGTGATTTCTCACCTGGTCAAAACCTCTTTTTGAGAGGGATCTGAGAAAGGTGAGGGTAGGAGGAACAGACCAGGCCCAGTGGAAGATCACCTGGGCCTCAAACAACTCAAGATTTTCAAAATGAAGCCAATAATGCACCAAAGTTTACCCAGAGAGTCCCAGGCTGAACCTGGAAACCCTGAGCTTTAATCACCAGCCTGTTCTGGGTCCTCACCTTCCACAAAAAGTGTTGTGTGAAGGTTAATTTTGGATTAAAGCGGAGTTGGGCTAAATGCAGACACAATGAGAGCTGAGTTAAGCTGTGCTCAGGCAGAATCCAGCCCAAAGTGCTTTTCTTTGCAGCAGGAACACGGCCTAATCCTCTTATCCTTGGAGTTGGAGGTCCTGGCCGAGGGGGAATGGGAGATTCCATTCAAAGGGAGGATTTGCGCTCTGAATAAGAGGACTTGGGCTGGAAATGCAAATAGTCACCTGTTCTGCTGATGGGTTTGTAAAGGGTTTAAAGCTGCGGGCTTTAAATGAGGCAAATTTCATCCTCATTTCAGCCCTCATGGGCCTGGAGGATCCTGAAGAGCTTCATCAGCAACCACAATTCTTTTTAAACCACTTTTTCTTTTTGAAAAGTCCTTTCAGAGCCGTTGGATTTTGTCAACCATGATCAACACCACCATGATGAGGGAAAAACCACAAGCTGAGGTCACCTCAGGGATTTTTGTTTAAAACTCCTGAAGGCTCTTCCATGCCACTGGATTTCTCCTCACAGCTCTCTGTCTCCTGGAATGAAATGCGCTTTATCAGGAGACTGAATCACAGCATCATGGCATCATTAGGGTTGGAAAAGACCTTCCAGATCATCAAAATGATCTGAAATATTGCAGGGACAATGTGATGTCTTTTATAACAGCTCACGTGTCCCCAGAGACTCACACCAAGGTCCCTTCTGGAGACCTTGTCCGTTGATTTTTCAATGTAAACACCAAAGGAAATGCAACGCTTGGGGTTTCTGCCTCACTGTGTGAATGCCTGACACTGTGGCTGTCAAAAAAATGATCCTCAGTGTTTTCTTTAGAGTCCTGGAATGGTTAAAGTTGGAAAAGCTCTTGGATCAATGAGTCCAACCATTAACCCGGGGCGTTTTTGTAGACGTGGTGCTCATTCTCAGAAAAAAAATAAGTGGAATTTAATGTTTTCCAGCATTCCCTGTGCAGTCCAACATTCCCAGACCTTGTGGGATCCAGCACTTTCACACCACTCTGGATAAATAAACTTTAGGATATTTTAGGATCCCCTAAAATAGTGCACCATTAAATTTGTTGCAGCAGCAAATGATGCTTTTAGACATGAAGCATCTGCTGTGTTGCTGGAGATTAACAGAGTTTATTAATCCTACAGAAGTGTGGATTGACTAAACTCAATGTGGGCTGAGATATGGCTGCATAGCAGAAATTATTGTCCAAATAATTTTAATTTTATTTTTAATTTTAATTTTAATCTCATTTGGTGTATTAATATCTAAGCACGTAAAAAAATAATGTTAGGGGGAGAAAAATAGAAAAAAAAAATTACATTATTCTTTGTATTGTGGCTGTTTTGAGTACGATAAGACTCTCTGAGGAACTTTCTACTTAAAATGCACTTTTAACGTTTCCCCCTCGCTGCCAGGCTTTGCAAGGTCTCCACCTGATATATTGGAAGTGGTAACAAACCCTTGAGATGGATTTTTGAAATCTTTAGACCTCTGACCAGGCTTGCAGTGATGACACGGAGGTAACAATAAAACCACTTGAGAGACATTTAACGGGACACTTTAAATGAAATCCCCGCGCTTGGTGATGGCAGCTGAAGCGTGTTCTTGCCATTTTCCCATTTAACAAGAAGAAAAGGCCAAACAAGGAGCAATTAGTCAGAATAAAATCAGCTTTGATGACATTTTCCCTCCTGAACTCTGGTATAAAATGGTCACCTGAGGAAGAACCGAAAGGATGCGTGAGGAATTTGGATGTAGAGCTGCATGTTCCTGCACACAGTGCCGGGTAAAAAATGAGCAGGTAAAGCCACCACGGGGTTCTTGGTGCATGGGGAGCTCTCTGTTCATATTTTGCTTGATTTTGGTCCAAATTTTCATTAATCTCAGCTTTTCTTTGAAGTCTATGCAGGTTAAACCTGGTTTTCATCCTGTGGATCTCCATGACGTTGGTGTGCTCGGGTTACCCTGCTGGCCCTTCCATGGTAAGTTCCATTCCCTAATGACTCCCAGATCTGTTTCATTCCTCTTAAATTACTCCTTTATTTAAATTAATTTTGTTTGCTAGATTGCTTCTTTGCTTGCTGTGTTTTAATTTTTTTTAAATATAAAATGAAAGAACTTTCTCGTATTAAAGCTATTGGTTAAATATTATTACCTAATTTTCCTGGAGCATAGCCTATTTTTTTCTGGAGTTATTAATAAAATATGCGAGCCTCTGAAATAATCATGTGAGCAACTCAGTGCATATTTAATGTGGAGTGTGGGGAGCTGAAATCCTGGATGGAAGAGAGAAAACCACAAATCTCCTCTCCATTCAATCTGAATTCCTTGCACATCTCAAAGAGATGCAATTAGACATATATGTATTAACTTCACTTATTGCTAGTGAATTTATCAATTAATTAACTTATTTATAATCAACTGATTTATTTAGGCACAGCTGGATCTGAGTGGCCACATTTCCTAATGGATGGGTTCTCTTCATGGCAATGATATCACGGTTAAAAGGAATTTAATTGCTTCAATAAATGTCAAAATAAAAGCCTTTTATTCAATAAATCCAGTGAAATAGCGGCTAAAAATTCAAAAGGGGGATTTCTCTGTTCCCAGTTTTTTGGTTTTTATAGTTTTTGTTCCTTGCAAAAAGTGTTTTTTCTTGTTAGGGAGAAAATTCAGTCTAGGAAATGCCTTGTCAGTGGCAGAAGGTGTTGGTTGCAGAAGAAGTCATTAAACGAACAAAAATAATTAACTTAATAACCAGTATTAAATATGAGCAATAAAACACCAAATTAAAACAAAACCTAATGAAGTTAATGGCAATTTTACCAGCAATTCCAGGTACTAATCCTATGGCTTTGCATCGAATTTTTAGATGACAGAATATGGCTTTTAGATGGAAAATCAGCTGGGAAATCAGGATGCGATGAAAGATGCGCAGGGCAACCATAGAGATGCCAGGAAATGTTTATTTTATAATTCAGCAGTAATTAAATGCAGTTTATTTTAAGAGCTGTTGAAATATGTCACAGTTTTTATGCAGTTGGCAGTTTTTGTCCTATAGAGTGCAAGTCAAAGGAATGTGTGCAAAACCCTGGATTTTTATCCAGACTTTTGAAAATTCCCATTATTATTTTGTCACTATTAAACCTCCTCAGAACTACTTCCAGAACTGGTCATAACTACTGGAAAGTGTTATTTCTTTTTTTTGTTTGGTTTTCTCTTGTGTGTAATTTAAGTCTCAGAAGTGCACACAGGTTATAAAAATCTGGTATTTTGTTTTTCCCTGAAAAAAAAAATCTCATTTTACAGCAATAAACACCCGTGGTGTTCCTAGAAAACTGTGTCACAGCTGGTCAGCATCACGGAAAACAATTTATATCATACCCTAAACGTAATTGTATCGGTATTTTAGACCAGGAATGTATAAAAAACGATGAAAAAAATCTGATTTTTCAACATGACAAATCCTTAGAAAATAACAGCTCATCCTTGTCATTCAAAGCATAAATTGCTTTTGTGTTTCTACTTTGCTCTGTATCCTGAGCAAGTCCTGGCAAATAAACAAATCCATAATTTTACCTTCTCTTATCTCTCTCTCTCTTTTTCTTTTTTTTCTCTCCTTGTTTATTTTTTGTTTGTTTGTTTGTTTGTTTGCCTTTAATCTCCAGAGCACCAACCCTTTTTACTTGACCTGCCAGCTGCTGGGGGAATGGGATTCGTGCCTGGTGCTGCTGAGCAGCTGCCTCTCCAAGGTGGGCAGGGATGAGGAGCTGGCTCTGGGGAAACCTCTCCGCGCCTCCCTTCCCCACAAGCGCTCCTTCCGCAACGGCGTCGGGGCGGGAATTAAAAAAACTTCCTTCCGAAGGGCAAAGTCCTGAGCAAATGTCCCAAAGCCCGGCCCAAGTTTTGATGTCTGATGTTCCAAATCATTGCTTCGAGTTCCTTTTTTTTGATGTTTCTGTCTGGCAGAGCCCCCGGCGCGTCGCTGGGCGTCGATTTCCAGCGGAGCACATGGGAGCGCTCGGGAAAGGGCTTTTGTTCCCAAAGTTACGGTGCCATAAAGTTTTTGTCTCGAAATGAATGTTTTTTTTTTCATTTGCCTGATTTCCCCCCTCCTTTGTCAGGCTATGGGGTTTTAATCAAGTTGCTCTTTGATTAATTACAAAGACGATCCTGTGCTTTGAGGAGATGTGCACACACAGCCTGTGGGGAGTATTCCCAAAATCCCTCCTCTCTGCCGGGCACGAGGCATTCCTGTGCTTTCCCATCCCAAATGACATTTACTTGAAGACAGCTGCTAATGTTAACATAGATTTAAAGCACATTTCATTTCAGGTTTCCAATGATACGAAGGGCCGCCGGTGCAAGAATCGGGCCCTACTTGTAACTTCCACTGGCTTTTTAATATAGTTATTTAAAATGACTTTGGCAGGAGATAGTCTCCAGAGATGCCTCATCTCATATCCAGAAGAATCCTGGGAAATCACTCTAAGGCAGGGTATCAGCACTGCTCCCTGTGCCTCAATTAATTGACTTAGGTAGGCAACACCCAGCTGATGAAACGTGCCAAATCTGGGATTTTTTTTTTTTTAATTTCCTGTTGGAAGGGAAAAAAAAAAAAAAAAAAAAAAAAAGGAAAAAGTGATTTGATGTGAAATATGTAAATGTGGTGTGGAGGAAAGGTCACCTGATGAGTTACACACGTGTGAGTTCTACTTGTGTCTGTGTCCCCTGAGTGTAACAAGTTCTGCCCTTGGCTTGGAAACGTGTCAGAGTGTCCCTGCGATGCCTTTTTTCAGCCAAATCTGTGATATTAATTATAATAAATCACTCTGTGGGTGTTTTCTAATACTTCCCTGTTAAATGTCATAGCTCAGGAGATGGTTTTTAACCCTACAATGAGGTGGTTTGGTGTCACCACCTCTGTGATGACAGGGGGGAAGGTGAGCCCAGCATGGAGCTGGTGGGACAGCAGATTTGTCTGGAGGAATTCTGGCTGCTCCAAGGGGATCAAACACATTCCTGCCTGTCTTTGTCCAGGCTGAAAAGTTTAACACATCCTGTGGTTCTTAAAGTTGCTTAAACATTTGGGTTCCTTTGGGGTTGTCTCAAGGTTGATGAGTTGAGTGGGAACCATGGAACCCAGGAACCATGGGATCCCAGGAACCATGAAATCCTAGGAACCATGGAGCCCAGGAACCATAAAATACCAGGAACCATAAAATCCTAAGAACCGTGGGACTCAGGAACCATGGAACCCAGGAACCGTGAAATCCTAAACACCATGGAACCAAGGAACTATGGAACCCAGAAACCATGAAATCCTAGGAAACATGGAACCCAGAAACCATAAAATCCCAGGAACCATAAAATCCCAGGAACCATGGAACCCAGGAGCCATGGAATCTTAGGAACCATGGAACCCAGGAGCCATGGGATCTTAGGAACCATGGAACCCAGGAGCCATGGAACCTAGGAACCATAAAATCCTAGGAACCATGGAATACCAGAAACCATGGAACCCAGGAACCACGAAATCATAGGAACTGTGGGATCCTAGGACCCATGAAAAATGCCTAAGGAGTGTGCTGGATATTTATTATCCTTGGGTACTGTCAGATGGGAACAAGCCCAGGATGGCACTGTGGTGACACTGCGGCCAGGCATGGCCCTGTGTCACTCCTGGCTGCTGGCATTTCAGCCATGGAAGATGTCCTGCAAATTCTCCATCCCAAACACTCTCCAGATGTCTCCAGGACGCCCCAAGGAGCAGAACTTTGGGCACTGGAAAGTGAAGGGCTGGGAATGATTCCTGTCTGGTGACAGAAGCAAAAATAGGTCCGGAGTGCACGGATTGTCCAGAACTGTGACTGCCCCTGGATCCCTGGCAGTGTCCAAGGCCAGGTTGGACACTGGGTCTTGGAGCAGCCTGGGACAGTGGAAAGTGTCCCTGCCCATGGCAGGAAGTGGAATGGGAAGAGCTTTAAGCTCCCTTCAGTCCAAACCAGTCTGTGATCCCACGTTTCCATGATTCCTTGAATCCATCTGCATCTGTGCACAGCTGTGGGGATGGAGGTGTTTTGTCCCAGTGCAGAGCTCTGTCCTGCTTATATCCCCACCCAAATTATCTTTCAGGAAAGCAAAAAACCCCAAACAAATTCAGATTTACCTTTGTCTGGTCTCTGAGATCTGTTTTTACTAACATTTTCCTACAGAATCAAATATATTCCTGCCTTGGTAACCTGGGATGAGCAAGGTTGTCTTTAAGCCAACAGAACTCAGCGTGGAGCTTGGAAAATCAAATTTTCCCTTTCACATATTGTGCAGGAATGAGAGTAAATCATTTAGTGTTTTGGCATTTGCCTCTGAGCAGGGCATGTTCCAGAGGGATGCAGAGCTGCTGTCCTGATCCCACAGACCTTCACCCCCTTTTATCAAAAATTAAGGGATGCAAGAAAAAATTGGCTGCTGGAAAAAATCCCATTCTTCATGATTTGAAGATGGACATGTGCAAAACAATGGGACCAGGAGGCCCCCAAGAGCCATGAGTCACCTAAATCACCTAAATCCAGAGCAAGCCTGGGAAATGTGGGTTCTCCAGCTGCCTTTCAGGAATTCTGTCACTGGAGGGCTGATCTGGCCATCGCCGCCCACAGGAGACTCACCCTGCAGTGCTGAACTCATCTCTGAACTTTAAAGGTTTTGGAGAGAACAGAGAGTGACCTCAGTGATCCCTGTCAGGAAATAAGGATCTGAGGGTGCCATTGCCGGGAACATTCATTTTTATGCTGACAGGAACTGGAAATGTGGCAGAAAATGTCTTTTTTTCAGTAAAAAGTGAACAACGGGAACAACTCTAGGGGGGCCAACCTGCACCATCATTAATGCTTTGTCATTAATTTTATTTCTTTCTGGAGATCAGGGATTCGTGGTGCTGTCAGAAGATAGTTTGTGAATTTCTTTCCTATTTTTCTTGGCTAGCCTAACAGAAAGAGAAAAGGTCAAAGGGTTCAGAGGGTGGGAAGAGTGATGCATTGTCTGGGGATTGAGGAGCAAGTTGGGAAGTTGGGAATGCTCTGGCCAGTCTTGGCTGAGTAATTCAGTCTGTGACTTGAGAAAAATAATTTCTACTCAATTTTCCCATCTGAAAAATAAGAAACTGCCTTCGTTGAGCCATGTTGATAAGCAGTGTCATGACTGATGGATTTGGGAAGAGCTTGGGGACAGAAAAGGGTGATTTCAATAGCTGGAGAGGCTGAGGGAGAGGACATGAAGAATTCCTGAATCCACAAGGATTGTTTTTCTGACTTTGCTCTAACTTGTATCTACCTCTGGAAGCTTTAGACATAAATTTCCAGTGATGATTCCTTGGTTTTGGGCTGTGAGAACCATCCCTGAGCTCAGCAATCACTGTTCGGAGCAGCCAAACTCGATTTGGCCAGTTTTGATTCTAGTTCAAACTAGAAACCAGATTTCTCTGGATTTACTGAATCAATTACTTTTATTTTGACATTTATTGAAGCAATTATACTCCTTTTAACCGTGATATCATTGCCATAAAGAGAACCCATCCATTAGGAAATGCGGCTACTCAGATCCAGCTGTGTTCTAAATAAATCAGTTGATAATAAATAAGTTAACGAATTTATAAACTAGCCTGTGCTGGGCCCTGAGGGGTTGGGCTGATGCTGCCCTGAGGTTGTGTGTCATTGTAGGACATGAAAGAAAGATGAGAGACTCCAAATGTTTCAGAAGGCAAAGAGCACAGAAAAAAGGCTTTATTGTCTAATTCTTACGGCCTTTTATAAGGTGTTTCCATACAGACTTAACATGATCAGTGAATAGGAACGACACCTCTCTAATTCTGTTGGTTAAACTGGAGAAACAGCAAAACACCACCTGGAGAAAGATTGTTTGGAGAAAGGAGAGTTGTTTGCCAAGATTGTTTTGAGAAGAAGCTTTCTTGAGAATTTTTTCCTTGGGAAAAAGTTAGCAGCTGCTAGCAGGCTAAAATCTCTCAGACCCAGAAATATCAGGCCCACAGTTGTGGGAGCTGAATCCCCATCCCCATTCCCACTCCCATCCCCAGTCCCATCCCATCCCCATCCCCACACCTGGAATGGCACCTTCCAAGGAGCAGGACATGTCACCTGCTCCCCAAACCCATCTGTGCCTTTGAAGGAGGTTTGCTGTTTCCCCTGGTGATCCTGAAGGGAACAAATCCCACAGAACACCAACGAGTGAAATCTGCCCAAAGACAAGAGGAGGAATTAACACTTTTCTTCTTCTTCTTCTTCAGATAATTGGCGAGGAAGGCAATTAAATAGCCTGATGTAATAGCATCTAATTAACTTGCAAGCCTGAAGATTCCTCGTTGTAATGACATCCCAATACTCGGGTTTCTGATTGCCCAGCACACATTAAAGTATGGATATCACATTTAGGTCTCCTAATTTGCTATTATTTGCCTCTGTGTGGTAATTTATTCCCTGAAAATACCGAGAGGAAGAAAGGGAGAAATCTCTTGCTGTTTTTCACTCTGGATATAATTTTGACCTTAAGAAAGAACAAGACAGATATGAAAGAGTATATTAGATGTTATTATTACCGTAATAAAATAGAGATAAAAATCATAGTGCAGAAAGGCTCTAAGACAACTATTAACCATTTGTCATATAAAGAAAATCAAAATTTAACTTATCAGAGAGTCTGGCACTTTAAAGATTCATCATGAAAAATGACTCCGAACCGTGGAGCATTTATGCAGAATGTCATTGATGAGCTGTCTGCTTAAATGTTGAAAGAGTTTGGGGAAAGATTGAAAAAATGTCAAAGATACGCCTTTTTGTCAGTCTCACCATATTGAAATTTATTTTTGAGAGTGAAGCAGCGTGGCAGGACTTTTTTTCTTTCAGGGACCAAGCTGAGCTCACTGTCCTTCCCCAGCGGGCCATGGCTGGTGAGAACAACCGAGGTGAGGATGGACCTTGGTGAGTGAAAAAATGACACAGCTGAATATCAAACATCACTCTGGGGTTGGGCAACAGAGCAACTTGTGGGGTTAGGGCAATTTTTCTGTCTTTGTGGTGATAGGAGGACTTTTTCTTCTATTTCCTGCACAGATTTGAAGTCACTGGGTTGGTTATGCTGGAAAGGAAGGGGATCTTAAAAGGTTGATCAGCTGAGGCCCATCTTTTCAACTTCTTCAGTGTGAAATGAGCTGTGGAGAGCTGCTCTCCAGACATCATCCCTAGATTTCATCCCCAGATTTCATCCCCAGATTTCATCCACAACTCATTGGAAGAGCAGGGAGCGACAGAGCACCTTCCACAGGTTTGGCCTCGGATGTTCAGCGCGTTCGGGGTCGGAATATTTTGTGTTCACTGCTGGCCAAAGGAACCTGGCGAGTCTCTATGGCAACCCTGGAGCACCTCGCAGAGCTCTGAGCACTCAGAGATTCCCCTGCCCACGGAGCTTCCTCACAGATTTCTGTGCTTTGTGCCTCAGGGCTCTCCTGACCCCCCGAATCTTAACTGCGCTTTCCAAACTGCAGCCAAATTCCAGAGCTGGGAGCTCCACACGGAGCAGTGGTTGGCTCTGTGTCTTCATTAGCATCCTAATTAGCAGCATGACACTTGGCTGAAGCGAAGGTCTGTGAGGATGCTGTGGAAATTTATTAAACTCAGTGATGTCAGCATCATTCCAGAGTCATTCCGGTCCCCCCCAGCTCTGCTTTGCTTTATTTTTAAGACTAAAAATTACAATATCAGTAGATGATGGTTACCGTGTTGCAGAGGGGTATTTTTGACTTCATCTTCAAGTAAAAATCGTCAATTAATTAAAAAAACCAAATGTCTCCCCACTCGAGGAAAGGAGAGTTTGTGTGAGTAAAAATGGAAAAATTATGTAAATACAATATAATTCTATATTGTATAAGTTATATAGATAATTAAATATATATCATTATTATAGAGAAATAATACAATACGATACAATATGATACAATACGATACAATACGATACAATATAATACAATATAATATAATATATATAAAATTATATAATGAATTATGTAAACTGATCATGTTTACTAATTTACACAGCCTTAAAGCAAGGAAGATAATTTCCTCATGTGGGTGGAACTGGGCCATGAAAAGATAATGATGAACCCAGAAAATTGATGTTTTCCCTCTTGCAAAAGTGGGGTGTTTTTTGTATTTTCTTTGCCTTTCTGCAAATACTTATCACAATGTCAGTGGGTTTCTCCTGGAATATCCTGAGCGGGAAGGGATGATCCACAAGGATCATCAAAGCTTAGCTCCTAAAGGAATCATCCTCCTGGATGCTCCTGCCTGGCAGGAGCTGGGCGAGCCCCTGCCAGACACAAACTCCACACCAAACTCCTCCAAAGCACTTTGAACAGCCCAAATATTTTCTCTATTTTTGCATCAAGCTGGGATTTTCCTAAATTTCTACCGCCTCAATCTCCTGAATTTCCTGCTTTCGGCGCCCAGGTGTTTGTGCTGCACTTTTTGAACTCCTGGCAGTGCCTTTTTCCAGAGTTAGGCAGAAGCCATGTGAGGATGAGCTCTCCAGGATCCGTTTGCTCTTTTGCATGTCGAGCGCGGTGCCAATTTGCATATTTTGGTACTTGAACTTTACAAATCACTCCTTATGATCAACAAATAAGGTGTCATTTACGTGCTTGTGTTCAGGAAATGAGTTACATTTATCTTCCCTGTGTTCTCAGGATGAATTCAGGTGTTTTGGCACCGAGCACTTCTCTTGCCTGCCTCGTGCTGTTCACCTGTCAAAGGCTGTACCTCTGAGCCTGTAACTGCCTAATTAATGACATTATAGATGCTGGAGCCTTAGGAACTGGATTGTTTGGTCACTGGATGTTTTTTCAACAGCATATTCAATAATTTAGCTTTTTATTTAGGTAAAATATCTTGGTTTAGATTAATTTAGTCATACTGCATTTAAAAAAATTAATTTTTAGAAGTCCAGTGGCTGAAGACAGTTTCATTTGACAAATTGGTTGCAGAGTGTTTTGCAGAGGTGGTTGTTCATTAATGATTACTAATAAATGAGGGTGGGCAGGCCCTGGCACAGGGTGCCCAGAGCATCTGTGGCTGACCCTGGATCCCTGGAAGTGTCCGAGGCCAGGCTGGACTTTGGGGCTTGGAGCAGCCTGGGACAGTGGGAGGTGTCCCTGCCATGGATGGGGTGGATCTGGATGGGATTAAAGGTCCTTCCAATCCCAGTTTGGAATTCCATGATTCCATCACACCATTTTCTGTTCCTTACAACTCCTTTCCACTTGCCAGGAGCTTTTCCTCCACGGCAATATTTTTCTTTTTTTTTACTGCGTTTCCAGCAAATGCAGAAATTTTATTTTGTGTTCAAATCATGAAAAGAGACGAATCTCCCTCATTATCATGGGATCATGGAATGGGAGGGTTCCCCCATGACTCATCCCTGGCATTCACCAGTGGTCGCTGCGAGCAATGTCTCAATTGTTTCATGTTATATCTTTGTGGTGATTGCAGCACAGTTGTGTGTTTTCTTCAATTCCATGATAAATAATCAGAAAAAGCCCTGGTCAGCAGGAGCAGTGAGGTTGGTCCCATCATTCCTGACTGGTGGAACAAACCCAGGAAAGCAGAGCAAACTCCCAGGTCTCCAGGGGATTCTGCTCGGGGTCACCGGCAGCTCTGGTTTCTCAGAGTCACCGCTGAAAGCCTGACCTTGAGGAAATGGTTCACTTTCCCTGTGAATAAAACATGGATTTCACCTGCCAGCAGGGGAGAGGGAAGTGATTCTTCCTGTTCTGGTAATGTTTTGGTGCTGTGGAGTTGCAGTCACAGATCCAGGAGTTTTCCAGGCAGGAGTGCTGCACACCTGACAAAAATTCAATTAAAAAATGGGACCATTTCTCCTTTTCCTATAGGGAACTCCCCCACATTCCCTGTGCCACCTTGGGCAGGATTCTGACTGAGTCTGCTTCTGCACTTGGCCCTTACATCCAAAACTGTGAACTTGTCCTTTTTCCTTCCGCTGCTCTATTGATGGGAATTTTCTGCTCCCACTTGGAATTTGTGTGGCATCCAGACACTGCAAATTAATTTGTCTCAGCACTACTGCAGGGAAAAATCAGAACCAATTATGGGAACAAGGGATAACCACGGGATGGCACAAGGGAGATTTCCAGAGGAGGGGGGAAAGGTTAAAACTGGATCGCTAATTCCCAAATTTTGGGGGTGTGTTTTGCCCTGTGACTTCCGCAAGAAAAAGTTCCAGGGGAGATAAAAGTCTGTGACTTCTGTACATTTTGCTGGTCTTTTTTTTTTTTTTTCTATGATCACAAGCTTAACTTCTTAAATTAGGTGTGACTGGGGATGGGAGAAGTGGTAATATTTTCCTAGCGAGCCTGAAGCGGCTGCAGGTTAGCATTCCATAATTATTTTTGTCAGAAAGATGAATGCCATCCTAAAAAGAAAAAAAAAAAAAGTTGGAAGCTCACAGCACCTCGGCTTTGATATATGAATATTGCCACTGTGGATGTTGGAATGGCATTCTGGATGCTTTGTGGGTTTATGGCTCCGAGACATTCCTTAGGCTGATTCAGAAACACTTTTCCTACACATTTTAGGAAGAAAAGCAAAAAAAGCAACTTTTGGTCTTTTTTTTTTTTTTTTTTTTTTTTGGGAGTGAATTGAAGAGGTTGGAGGATTTTTAGGAGATATTCATCACAAGAAATTCCTCGTCACCTTTTAGCCACCTTCTCGTTTAATACCCTGCAATGTCAAGGAAGGGCTGCGCGGCATTAATTCCCACATATTTCAGCTGGGAAATCACAGAGAACTGTTGGAACAGGAAATATTTCATCTCTGTGAGGTTTTATAAATCGCCCACCCTCCCAGCTAATACAGATATCACGCAAAAGTCGTTTTGGAGGGAAGATTTCCCAGAACTGTGGTAGTTTTTAAATGAAAATAGCAGCTTTTGTTTGGAGCGTGTTTGTGCCCTCAGCCCCAGCCCGCCGAGGCACTTTGCAGCCGGAGCTGGTTAAAACACCTCGGGAAAAAGCAGAAAAATGGGAGACTGCCCTCTAACGTCAACGAATCCAAGCGAAGGGGTCTGGAAAGCAGCACAGGGAGATGGAAGGGAGAAGGATTGCCTCCGGTTGGACAGAATTTGGGGTAGAAAAGCAGAGGAACATTTGAAATTTGGGGGTTTCAAAAGCGCCAAAGCAGCTGAGGTGCCAGGAAAAGCCTCAAATTCCATTTGTTTCTCAAATCCTCCCCCGGGTGAGGCTTCATCTGTTTCCTTCCTGCCTTTTGGTGGGATGAACGTTTATTGGGATTGGATCAGATGATCCATTGTGACCGCTTCTGACCTTACCCGTGCTATGATTCTGTTTCCCATGGAAAGGTGGACCCTAAATACAGAATATTTCATGCCAGTTGTTAAAACACTCAGATTAAGTAAAACAAACACGTCTTGGATCTGTTACTTCTTCCTATTGCAACCAATGTGCTTTAAAAATATCAAAGATACCCCAAAAAGAGGAAAATTCAGTGTTTGCATTAATATCAAAGAGCAGCGAGCACAGGGAATGGTCCCAGTGCGAGGTCCTGCTCTGTGATTTCCACACCACCAGAATTTGGGGATTTGCTTTCCCTGGCCGCCCAACAGCAGATTTCTGTGCATTTCACATTTCTGGGGTGACCGATTCCCACCCCGGGACCAGGGCTGCTTTTCCATGGGGAAGGGCTTGGGGAATAAACATGAAAGGGGTTCCCAAAACACTCCAGACTGCAATGCTCAATTTTGTGATCACTCAGGCAGCTCCCAGGAATATTCACAGGGGAAGGACACCAAGGTGGATGCAAATCCAAACGCGATTGAAACATCAATCACTTATTCACAGAGAAATATTTACAGTGGGGTTTTGGTTGTTTTTGTTTTTTTTTTTTTAACTTGACAAAGGGATAATGAAATGTGTATCTTGGGGGGGGGGGTGTTTATGGGCAAATTTTATTCCAAATATTTGCAATTAATGCAGAAATTGTGCATTCACCAAGTATTGGAAAAGGCCAGGAATGAATTAAAACCCAGAAGGGTTCAAATCGGGCTGGCCAGGACTTTTCTCCAAACAGCTTTCCATTGGAAAATGCCAGATCATAAAGAATGGAGTGATCTGTGGAAATCAATCACTCCTGACAGAGTCACAGCGAGGAGCATTCCCTGCCAGCTGTCAAGTTCCTGCTCCAGTCTCCTTCAGGAACAGATCCAGGATGTTCACCCATGCCGACACCTGGACACACATCCCACGCCCCATGTCCTTCCCGGCCCTGGAAGCCAGCAGGAGCTCCAGAGCCAGTGAAATCCAGTGTCACTGTGACCTTTCTGCTGAGCTGCATGACAGATTTCCTGGAGTGACACGTGCAGGTGTGTTTGGTTTTTTTCCATTTGTTGTATAATTTTAACCTCAAAATTACTTGCGCTGATTTCTGGTCTCTTGGACAAGGAAGGAGAAGCAAATCCAAGCTTGAAAACTACAGCAAAACCTGGAAAAAAAAGCTGTCCCAGTCTCCCAAAGCACTGACTCGGGAAGAGCAGCAGATTTCTTGATGTCAGCAAGTGTTTATTCCTTGTTTTCCACATAATCCCGAGCAAGCCCAGCGCTCCCGGTGCTGAAAGGAGAGAAAAGTGCCAGCCCTGGAGAGGTGCCACCTGCACTGGCCACCCCCAAACTGCCGTGCAGGTACTCCCAGGGGGTCAGGAGGCTTTCCCAAACCTCATTAGATCCCCCATGGAGGCATTGTCCCTGCAGCTCCTGCACCTGCACTGGTCTGGCTGGGATGGGGGGCAGGAGCCATCGGGATTCACTCCCTGCTGGAGCTGCTGGAACAACAAAAGGAGAGTTTTATTCTTTTTTTTTTTTTTTTCCCATCTTAGCTGTAGCATGGTGCTGTTTCCCAGCCCTCCAGGAGGTGTTCCCAGCCTTGGCAGCAGTTTTGGGTCCGTCTGTGGAGGCTGGAGGTGCCCGTGAGCAGATGGAGCTGGTGCAGATGGTCCGGCCGGCGCACACCGGGACGAGGGGTCGGGGTCCTTGTGCTGGGAATGGGATCCTGTTCCCAGTCTGAGGGGCCAGGATGGCTTCCAGTGATCCCTCTGGATTCCAGGCTGGAAAACTGAGAATATCACATGGATGGCTTCCAGTGATCCCTCGGGATCCTTGTACCTGTGATTCCAGGCTGGAAAACTGGGAATATCAGGTGGAATGGCTTCCAATTTTCCTTGGGGATCCTTCTACCTGTCGTTCCAGGCTGGAAAAGTCACATAGAATGGCTTCCAGTGATCCCTCAGGATCCTTGTACCTGTCATTCCAGACTGGAAATATCACGTGGAATGGCTTCCACTGATCCCACAGGATCCTTGTAGCTGTGATTCCAGGCTGGAAAACCGGCAATATCTCATGGCAAAGTGCATTTCTGGCAGCTTGGGAGGGAGGGGCCTGGGAGAGGAATTTCTAGCCTGGATGCTGGAAGTTGTTCCTGCCAAATGCTGATTAACTGTTCTTTTAATAAACACCCTGAGCAGAGATGGAGCTCTCCTGCACACAGCTCTGGCCTGGCTTAAATTAAGATGCAGGAGAGGGGCGGGAAGGTGCCATTGCTGGATGTGTGGGGAGAGCAAGGGAATTTTGCCGGGCTCTCCTTTTCCAGAAGCGATTTCCAACCTCTCTCCCCAAACACAAATCCCACAAATCCAGCGGGCAGAAACCAGGATTAAGTCTGTCATGTTTCTATTTCGTTCCAACGCCTCTATTTGAAATCTGAACTAACTTGCAGAGGAAAGCAAGGAGCCCTCTAACACCACAATTCCAGCAGCAGGAACAACAGGCAGGCTCCAAAGGGCAGTAAAATATTCCATAACCTGTAAAAAACAGAGGATTCTGCAGCAGTGACTGAGGGGTTTTATATCCTGCATGGATTTCCTTCGAATTTTAATGAAGGAAACCAAGTAACAAGGAAGATTCTCCCACTTTAATAGCAGAAAGAGTGGATTCTCTGGAAAATGAGTGGGATGCCGTTTTTCTTTTCCTAATGAAAACACTGCCACCAGCTGGTTCAGAAATGGGTTTGACTGAGGCTTTGCACAGAAAAAATTTACAGTGGAGGGGTCCTAACCCACGGCTAAGCTGGAAGGGATATTTGAGGTCAGTGTGTTTTCAGGACTGAAAGTAATTAATTATCTGTATGCTCCATTTCTTCTTCCAACCGAGGTACGCGATAATAAAGCAATTAAAGCTCTTTAAACAAAGGTGGCCAGATCATGAGGCACTTTTATCACCTTCCACCTTCATGAACTGCTGTGGCCATCTCAGATTCCTCTGCAGCTCAGACGCCTCCAGGTTTGTAGATAACCATTTTCCAATTAACGGTGAAATTAATTGAACTGAGGCATTGGAAATACATGAAAATGAATTTGCCTTTTCAGATCCATGGGTTTTTACTGGTGTCCAGTGTTTTGCTGAGTCCCTGCTCACCGGAGCTGGAACAAACCCTGACAGCTCTGGGCTCTGAGGGCAGCACAGGCTGCAGTTCTGGGTCTTGGTGCCAAAATTTTGGGATGGCTCCATCAGCTCCTTACTCCTGATTTTGTTAAAGCATCAGCAGCGGCAGCATTGACATTTCAATGGCCATGGTGGGGTTTGAGACAATTCCTGCGCTCGGAATGATCATTTCAGGCTTCCTGCAGCAGCGAGAAAAATGCAGCTCAGCTTTTTAGAGCTGATGGAACAATCACTGGGAAGAGAAATGTTGTAAATGGAGGGTGAGGCTCAGAGGCACAATTCCGTGCTCAGGGGGGATTCCCTGTTGATCCTGTGCTGGAGAGACAGGATTTATTGCAGTCTGGGCTCTGGGAGTGCAGCAGGAGACGTGTTTCTTGTAAATCATTTCCTTTCCAGGTGCTGATCTCCTTTGGCCCCAGACTCAGGTACTGACTTCTTTGTGTTTGTGATTCACTTCTTACATTTTTTGGGGAGTTTTTGATCTCTCAGCAAGCTGAAGCCATGAGGAATTTCAGGACCCCTTCACCAAGCTTTGTCCTGAGGACATTTCCCACCCACCTGTGATATCACAGAGTCCTCGAGGCTGGAAAAGCCCTCCAGGGTCACCGAGTCCCAGCTGTGCCCAATCCCCACCTTGTCCCCAGCCCAGAGCCCTGAGTGCCATCTCCAGGAGTTCCTTGGGCACCTCCAGGGGTGGGAACTCTCCTGTTGTCCTCCTCTGGACACTCCGGAGCTCTGTGGCTGTTCACAGCCCCTGTTCTGCACCATGAGCCAAGAATTCTCTCTGACTTTTACCACCAGACTCAGCTCAGGGCAAACCTAAACCATTTTTTTTTCCCCTCATACCTTATCATCAATAGATTTAAAACAATTAAAGACATGATTAAAAAAAAGAAAAGTGATAAAATTTAAGTGACTCCAAGTTTTCTATGAGTTGGTTTCAGCCCAGCAGCGCACAGTTCCTGCTTGAAGCTTTTTGTAGTGTGGGGTATTTTTCCCAAAACAACCCGCCGGGATGTGAGACCAAATTAATTGCTTCTGTTTTTCCTTGGAAACAAACATTTCTCTAATGATCCAATATCTCATTAGGCAGCACTAAAATTCTGGTTTTGCTCGGGGAGGACCTGGTTTGTCATGGGCTGACGGCAGGTATTGGACCTAAAATCAGCCCAGAACTGGAACTGTTTTGTCTGTGCGCCTTCCACACCTCTATATCCATTGGAATGCCTGAGTGGAATATTCACTGCTCAGCAATAACAACAAACACATTTAAATCCATTGCTTTAATTGGCTGCAAAAATTTTCCTCTGGGCGGGAATTGAGGACGTAAAACGTTTTACAACATTGCTGGTGCAGATTATGTCGTGTCGTCTCCCAGCAGTCCCATTCATTTCAGTGGCAAAACAGGGAAGAGCCAGTGGAGAAAAGAGGGAATCCAGCCCCAGGCCTGGCCAGGGATGCTGCTGACACCCCCAGGAGAGAGGTGAAACACCCTGAAATCACCTCTGGAAACTCAGCCAGGAGGAGAAATTTCTCTCTTTGCATGATCCTGCCTTGGAGAGGAGGATTAGGGGAGGATTAAGCTGCAGTGAACCAAGGGCACTCCTTTCCCCAGGGACAGACTTCTCCCGGGGATTTAGAGGAATTGGGAAGGCACCCATTGGCCGCTGCTTTACCCTGCCTGCGGCGTGGGCATGACCTGGGAGTTCCAGAAATGTGGTTTGGGGGATGATGCTGAAACTTCCTGACCTCTGAGGGCACTTGGGACGGCCCCAGCACAGGTGACATCTCCGTGGCTACAGGGGACAGCTGGGTCCCTGCTCCGTGTGTGACCAGAGCCACCATGGAGCTGCAGGTACCACGTGCAGACACTGGGTGAGGAGAAATGGGAGGAGCACTGAAAATCTCTTCGTTTTACTGATTTCACCTCGGTTTCTTTGGTTCTTTTTTCTGTTGTTGGGTCTGTTTTAAGGAGGCTCAAGAGGGACTTCATTGCTGCACAAGTCCCTGCCAGGAGGGGACAGCCGGGGGGGTCGGGCTCTGCTCCCAGGGAACAGGGACAGGAGGAGAGGGAACGGCCTCAGGCTGGCCCAGGGGAGGCTCAGGGTGGGCAGCAGCAGGAATTTCCCCATGGAAGGGGTGCTCAGGCCTTGGAAGTGCCCGGGGAGGTTTGGAGTGCCCATCCCTGGAGGTGTCCAAGGAATTCCTGGAGGTGGCACTCGGAGCTGTGGGCTGGGGACAAGGAGGGGATCAGCCACAGGTTGGACTCGATGTTCTCAGAGAGGTTTTTTTCCACCCAAAATGATTCTGTGATTTTGGGATCTGATACATAAATCAATGTATGCTGCCAGCAGCAGATAAAGATCCAGACCTGATTCTGAAATTCAAGTTGTTCCATGACTAAACAAAAAAAACCCCTCATTCCAGGGAGATATTTGGACACCTGCCTGTTTTCAGCATCCATAAAGATCATTCTAGATTCTGACAACACTACTCAATTAGAGGGTTTCTTATCAACAAAAATTAATTGAGTATTTGAAGTCAGTTAATCAATGGAGTCAGGATGTAAAATAGTCAAATTTAAACTGAAGATGTGCACATGTATATGGGGCAGGTAAGTGCATCGTGCTGGTTTGAATTCCCTGGTAACTCGTGGAGTGTCTCAGGATAACTGCACTTTAAAATTGATGTTTGGGTCTGTGACAGGCTGGGAATATCCGTCTTCCAAACTGCAGACTCCCAGGGCAGTGGAGAACTCTGTGTTCCACGGGAGTTTATTATGAGCTACACAGAAATCCTAATTGCACTTCTAATTGTCAGCAAGTCTGGCAGGAGAAATAGAGCATTTAAGGGGTGGATCCCTATTGTTCACTGAACACAGGAGAGTGACGAGAAGGGACAGATTTTGTGTCTGATGTGTCCCAGGAGGATGTGCTGGCTGGAGCAGGCTCCCATGGGGTGGGAATGGTGCTCGATCCCAGTGGGTTTTGGATCAGATCCCGGCATAGCAACACAAGTTCTGCAATATTGACTATTTCAGAGTCATGTTTCTCCACAGATCTCATTAACTCTCCCCTCATCAACTACAGGGTAATTGGGCACTTCTCGTTTCACAAGGAGAACGTGTTGACCTTCAGTCAAACTCAAACAGACACTTCAGGGGAAGATTTAGAAAGCTCCTTTTGGAAAAAAAATGAAAATCGTGGCATGTCAGGCATGACAAACATCTTTATCTTCTCCCTCTATGTTTCTGAGGCTTGACTTCTGATTCAGCACATGAACACCTGCAGGAAAAGCTGTTTTCCCAATGTTCTCGACAGATTTCTGCTCGGGATTATTTCAGATCGCAATGTTTCACTTGCTGATAAGATGTAAATAAACCCAGGGGCTCCTATTCCCCTCTGATAAAGGAATTAACAGAATAAAAGACAAAACAGTCCCTCTTAAAAGATGCTTGCACACATTACGGAGTTGTGAAGCTTCCTGAAGGTTGCTCACCCAAAAATGGAAACAAAAGTAATGTTCACTGATTTTTTTTGCTGTAATTTGGCAGATTACCAGCTAAATATCAGGCTATTAATTGCCTTCTTTTCCCAAGTCCTCCTTAGGGATACTTGGTCAATTTTGAAGGCAGACTGAGAAAATATCTCCGGATTTAGGAAACACGAACAGGCAGCAGAAATGGTGGTGATTTTCAGCAGAGATTTCTGCAAACAGAGCTGTTACTCCTACAGGAGATTCCTGACAAGTCCAGAACAAATATTCTGACAGCAAATCGACTCCTGAACTGCGTGAGCCAAAGACTTTAAAAAATGCTGTGTGTTGACTCAGTCAAAGGTTTCCTACACTGTTGATAAACTCAGCTCTTCCAGCCTTCAAAAGAGCGATTTCTGTGTTCCCTTTGTGTTCTCCTTGCAGGAAATCCTTAATACAGCAGTAATCAGTTAATTCTTACACATTTAAAAAAGCCTTTTGTAGACTTCAATGGGCTGTGAGCAGCGCCTTCAAATTACACCTCAGGAATGAAAATGTTTTCCCTTCAGGAATTACTCCGTATCTCTCAACAATGCCCTCTGTTTTCCACGGTGCTTTCCACGGGAACATGGGCCTTTAAAAGCGGGAAAGGACTACCCTGAGGAGGGAAAATAACAAGAGAATGGAAAATCCAGGCTTGTGAAACCATTTGTTTCCCCTGTGACTAAACAGGGAGTGTGGGTTTCCATTTTGTCTTTCCAATCCAGGCCTCAGCCAGCAAGGGGAAGGCTGAGGCCTCTCATGTGTCATCGCCGTGTTGGGCTTCAAAAGAGGTTTTTTCTTCTCCTCCTTCTTCTCCCAGGTGGGCTCCTGCCTGGCACAAAGAGCGCTAAGCCAACAAATCCGAGGGGTTTGATGTTGTGAGTCAGAAAAATCAACTCCTCCCAAACAAAAGCTGAAAGAGACTCCAGAGATGGTTCAGGCCCGCATCTTGTGTTGCCTCCAAGCGAAAACATTCTTCTAAGCACCGAGTCAGACAACAGTCCTGCTGTGACAACAGCCAGCAGCAATGCTCCAGACGCTGGGAATGAGGAAGTCTAGACGGCTCCTGCAAGAACAATTAGGAATTCTTCAGATGTTGCCATTGAGCTGGTCTCATTTTCCTCACTGCCAGTGGATGGGAACAGTTGCCTGGTGGTTTATGCCCCTCAAACAGCCTCCCTTAGTCATCCTTATATGAAACTAAAACAAAACTTTAAACTTCTTTTTAAAGAGTCGTGGGGTTTTTTTTGAACCTCTAGAGTTCACCTCTGACCTTTCTGAAATTATCTCTTAAATTGGACTTCTCTTTTGCAGAAGTCATAATAACAGTATTCAATATCCTCCCTCTTCCAGCAATTCCTGAAGAGTCACTGCATGGAAGGCCACTCCTACCTGAATTTTGCCTTTCTGAGCGTGTCCCATTTAATAATTTTCCTGTGGCAATCTTCAGTTCTGGTTGTTCGCGCTCTTTTCTATTTTGTGGCATTGTCATTTTTACATAAATGGAAATACTGAAGAGAATCAGGCCAAGAAGAGATTCCTGTGGATGCACATTGAGTTATCCCCAAGTGTCCTGATGAATGACCTCCTGAGGGGTAGAAAACACCACTTTTTCCCCAAAAAAATCCGAATAATCTGGTTCTACCATAAGATCTTATTACAAAATCCAACAAAATTACGCAGGAGGGGGGGAAAAAAAAAATCCACTTCCAAATTTCTCTGCTGCTCCAAAACAAGACGAGAAGTCTGTCATTAGAGTTTGTTTTCATCATCTCCTCTGCCTGAATTTTAAGGCTCTGCACATAAAGCAGCCGGAATTGCTGCCGGATTTGGAGGCAGGTGACATTTGTGGATCGCCGTCGTTGCGGCCGCCGGATGATTGTGGTAATGCTCTAATTATGTGTAGTGAGTTGTCTCTAAGTGCTGGATGAAAAGCTCCCTGCATCATTAGGCACCTTGTTGTTTGCTAAATGTCTTTTACGATCCTACAGGGGCCCCAGCGAAGGTTTTGGCGGCGGTTGCGTGCGGAATTTCTATTTTGGGGAGTTTCTAATTCAGCCGTTTGTTTTCACTCCGGGCTGAAATCTGGCGGGTTGATTCTCAGCTGAGGCTGAGCTTAATTACTGAGTTTAACAAAGTTCAGCGTGGCTGGATTAGACAGCTCCAGGGTGGCTCTTTTAGCATTAAAACGGCAACATTTTCCAATAAATTCTCTTTTTGGTAGAGGGTAAGGATTTTAAAGGAAGGATCTTAAAGCCTGAGGTGGATATTGCTCTGGGTCAGGGAATCATGGGATGGGTTGGGTTGGAACTTAAAGGTTGTCTACTCCAACCCCCTGCAATAAGCAGAGACATCTTCGTCAAGACCATATTCCTGGTTTTCTGTGGACAAGGAGCATCATCTCTCTGGACTTCTGGTGTTTGATATTAACCATGAGCCTCAATGGCTTTTTCTTTAAAAAAATATGTCTTATTATATTTTTTATTTTTATTTATTATTTATTATTTATTTTCTTTAAAATAATAAATATTATTTATTAATTTTTGTTTATTTATTTACTTATTTATTATTTTCTTTATTTTTATGCATTTATTATTTATTAAGCATTTTTATTTTCTTTGAAATAAGAAAGATTATTTATTTATTTATTTATAGTGGACTTATATTGTTTATTTACTTATCTATTTATTTATTTTCTTTATTTATTATGTATTTATTATGTGTTTATTATTTTATTATGACTGTCCTGTACTAGCTCTACAAATCTAAAATAAATCTGCAATTTAAAAACAACACCAAAAAATTAATGTTTTTTTTTTAACCAACACTAACGTGATCAGCTGGAAAAGGATGTGTGTTGCTGGTGGAGGAATTAGAGTGGCAACCTGACACATTGCCTGGCAAGGTCTAATATTAGGAATATTTTCTCAAGTGCTAGAAATAAACTGGAAGTAGTCTGGAAGGATCCTGGATGTCTCACTCAGCTGGTGCTTCCCAGAAAATTTTTCATCAATCCATGACTACATTTTTTTTTTTTTTAAGTTGCTGTAATTTCTCCTTGCTTTGCAAAGGAATTAATCCATGGGAAGTGGAGGATTTCCAGTTTTAAAGCACCTCTGTGTTGACCTGGTGGGAGCCATTTCACGTGAGGCAGAACGACAACAGGGGCTGCAGCCAGTGGAGGAGATTGTTCTGGAAAATTATCCAAGACTGGAGAACAGCAGAGGAAAAACATCTCAATAAAAGGCTGAGAGAGCTGGGGGTGCTCACCTGGAGAGGAGAAGCTCCAGGGAAACCTCAGAGCCCCTGCCAGGACCTAAAGGGGCTCCAGGAGAGCTGGAGAGGGGCTGGGGACAGGGGATGGATCCTTTAATTTCTACATCGAGCCCCTGCTGAGGAATCTGGTGTTGCACATCCACTCTCAGCAGAGGTACAACCATCCTTTTCAAAGACTAGACTGAGGGAAAAGGGAATTTCCCTTCAGAATAAGCACGGGGGTGGCATTTCCATGATCCTGTTGTCACAAAAAGCTGGATCAAAATGATGAAACACAACCAGAGCCACACATCACAAAGAGGCCCTGAGCACAGGTAAGGTGCCATCTGTTTTGATCTTCTTTTAGAAATAATTACCCAAACTTATTGTATTGGTAATTAAAAAAGCTGGAAGAGCAATGATTTTGTGGTACTGTTCTCAAGCAAGACCTACCTGATCAATAAATACCAAATTACAGCATTTTTACATCTTTTAAAAATGTATTTTGAAGAAAAAGTGTCCCAGGCCAGGCTGGATGGGGCTTGGAGCAGTCTGGGACAGTGGAAGGTGTCCCTGCCCATGGCAGGGGTGACACTGGATGGGCTCTGAAGTCCTTCCAAACCAGTCTGGAATTCCATGGCAAATTTTATTTAGAGTTTTCAGTTAGTCACTTAAACTAACTGATTAAATCCGTTATTTCATTATCCATCTCTGATTCCAGAAAGACCTTTCAGTCATAGTCCTCAAATTTAAGCACAGCTCCATTCATTCCCCATTCCCCCAAATTATTCAGTTTAATTTTCTCTACTGATGTGAGTAATAACACAGCAGAACATTTTACAACGAATATTGCGTTATTTTCTTCTTGTTGTTTCAAAATCATTTTATAAACATGTTTTTTCGAGTGTTTTCACTTTGCAAGAGAAAACTGCACCTCATGTGGGCGCCTCACATAATTCACCCAATAATCTCAGCACTCAATTAAATTTTAAATGTTTCTCCATTAAACACTTATTCTACCACAGTAAATAATTTAACGAGTTTTCATTTAAAAGTGTCTCACCTCACAGAGTTTTCAATCTTCCTTTTTTTTTTTTTTTTTTAATAAAGTCACATCCTCCTGTTTCTTGAATCTGAAATAAATGGACTTTTGCCTGAAGATTTTTGGGCACATTCAGTGCTGTAACTCTGCTCATACATCTGCATTCACCAGCTGAGTAATACGGGAAAATAAAAGAAAAATAAACCAGGAAATGAGTTCGCAAACGTGGAATCAATAGATAAAAATGAAGTGCACTGACATTTCAACAAAACCTCCATCAGTTTCTATCCCGAGCTCCTCTCCCAAATGTGGAATTACTGATGGGCACAAGTGGTAATGACCAGGATAATTCCTATCACAGGACTCCTCTGATGTACTCAGAAAATTATCCAGACCCATCTCCTCCAGTGTTGAAGCTTTCTATTCTTGATCTCACCCAAAAATTAACTTTCTGTTGACTTTGAGCAAGGGAGACTTTCAGTAACCTAAATATCATTCCAAAGTCAGTGTTGCCTGGGAATTTCCTTTCATAAACAGGCTGAAAGCTGAGGTTTCCCCTCTGCAATCAGGAATCTGCCAGGTGACTTTGGTGAAAAACTGGGAATCATTTAGAAAAAATATTTTGGGGGTGGGAAAAATATTTTTGCCTGTCCTTTTTATTTTTTTGGGAGGAGAGAAAATGAGAAGTTGTTTAAATTTTGCTTTGAGCTTTTAAATTTTATAGTGAGTCCTGATGACATGAGAAAGGACTGATGGGTAAAAGCTTCAAACTGAGAGAGATTTGGGTGGGATTTTTGGGAAGGAATTCTTCCCTGTGAGTGTCCAAGGCCAGCCTGGACAGGGCTTGGAGCACTCTGGGATGGTGGAAGGTGTCCCTGAAATGTCAATTTCCCCTCTTTCAGCGGGTTCAGAATCACCAATTTTTATTCCCACCACCTTTGCCTGTTGTAGGACAACTCCAGGACAAACAGAAACCTTTTCCTTCCCTTTTTCCTCATTGGTGCCTCTGAGCCAGAGCATTTGACCCCAGGACAATGCAGGACTGCAGAAAATTCCACGGGCTTGGAATTGTTTGTGGCACACGGGGCAGGAGATGCTCGTTAACACCCACGGGGCTTGGCCAGCACAAAACTTGCAAGTCGGGCTGAGGAAAGGTCAACCCCCAAAAGTTGTTTGTGCTGATGCTTCAGAGGCTAAAACGCTTTTGCAATTATGGAAATGGGCTGGAAAATGTTCCGTAGGCGAGGATGTGCTGGGGATTCGTTCCCTGTCTTTATCTCATTAATTTCAGAACATGAGTTGTATTTCCTGAGCATCATTCATGACCATAAAGTGCTTATCCCTCCATCATTGTCTCCTCATCCCCTTTTTTGTCCTAGGCTTCGCTGGCCTGGGATTATGAGAAGCTTTTGGAGCTGGGATAAATATTTGGACAAGGTCCAGCATGGTGGGACTTGCTCTGGTTTGGAGCATTGAGAACGATCTCCACAACAATCCCGTGAAACACATGGAAAATGATGATAAGAGTGTCTTTAAAGCCTTTTAATGGGATGTGATTATGGATATTCTGTTGTCCTGCAGAAAATACCACGAGGAACTTCATGGGTATTGGAGCAACTTAGAGGAAACTTGCTTATTTCTAATTAGCTTGTGTTAATTGAGAGCTTTTCATCAGTCAGTCCTAAATTAAGGGAGAATCTTTCTGTCACCATTCAGAGCTGCTGTCCTCAGGCTTTCTCCTATGGAATAACTGCAGTTGTTTAGGAATTGTCATTTTGAAACATTTCATTTACATTCTGGCTTCAACAATTCAACAATGACCCTCACGGATCAGGCAGAGGAATTGATTAGCAGGGATGAAGGGATGTTTTTGGGAAATGTCTGCTCCCCTCTCTGTCAGCAGAAGGGTTTGAGGAGGGAATTGTGTCCCTGTCTGACCCAGAACAATCCTGGGCAGAAGTTTGGAATTTCAGGCTCAGCCTATTCTCTTACACTTCCCACACTTTGCATTATCCAGATGGAAGGTCACGAACGCATCAGAAACATTCTTGAAAAAAGCTTCATTTCTTTTGTTTTTTCCCTTCAGATTTCCTTGCTGTTGGCCAAAGAAGCACTTTGGGAATGAACGGATTTTGTGACTTGATCAAAACCTCTTGTGCTTCTCTTGCACCTCTTTAAAACCAGCAGCTGAGACCTCGGCAGTGTGGTTGAGGATTCCAACATAAATTCCCACTTGGTTCCATGGACCATTCCCGTTCACCCCTCTTGGAGTGAAGGCTGTGGCTGGGAAATTTTTTTCCAAAATCTGTTTTCTGCTTTGCTCTCTTCTTTGTCCGCCTGTGGGAGAGGGGAATTCCGCACAGGAAACCCATTTTATTCTCCTTTCATACGCCTAAAAATGACCTTGGAAAGCAGAAAACACAAGCTGAGGGGTAGAAAAGGAGCAGGCTGAGGAAGCGGCTTGTGACAGATGTTGCTTGTGCAGAGACTAAAACAAACTGAGGTTTGAGGTTGCTCCGAAGGTAGAGCTGATGAGTAAACACAGTTAATAAATAAAGTAAATGAGCATTTGGCTACACAGGAATTAACAAACCTCTCGGGATAATCCTGGACAGGGTTTTAATTGTTTCTGTGTGGGGTTTAATGTGTGAGAGGCAAAGCTGGGTCTGAACAGCTCCTGGTCCACAGCACTGTGTCCTCACCCCTCCCAGGCATCTCCAGTGGGGCTGGAAGCTCCAGCACAGAGCATTCCATGTTTTCTCCAGCCATTCCTCTTCATCCCTCTGTGTCCTGGCTGGAACTCCTGCCCAGGCTTTTCCCAGATCCACGGGGTAGGCAGAGATGTCCATGTCCCTGTGGTTTGTGCTGTGCCAGGGGCACACAAATCCCTGGTGTCCCTTGTCCTGAGAATCCCCTTCTTGGCCATGAACCTCCTTGTTTTGCTGAGGAGATGGGAGGGGAGGAGGCTGTGGATGGGTTGAGGCAGTCAATTTGTTCCCAGTGCATTAAAAATGAGAATAAATCGCTTGATTTTGGCATCTCCGAACTCCAGCTCTGCATTGCAGCACGTCCCACGGCTGACATCGGGGCCAGGGAGGTGGCACCCATGCTGGCTATAAACTTGTCCCCTCCAGCCTCCTGCAGAGGTCACCTGAGGAGCAGGACACTGGGCTGGAGCCCAGGACAGCTCCATCCTTCCATCACTCACCTCACTCCTTCTCTTCTCCCGGCGGTGCCAAGCTGCCTCTGTCAGATCCTGAGTGCCAAAAGTGCTTTTGGAAAGTTTTCCATCTCTCTGCTTAATTAAAAACAACTTCTGCAGCACTGGGGTGGCTCACGAGAAAAGCCAGCCCCGGGCTCTTGGGTGTTAAAACGGGAAGTGGAGGTGTTCCAAAGGAACACCATCATGGAATGGGTTGGGATGGAAGGGACCTTAAAGGTGATCTTGTTCCAACACCTTCCACTGTCCCAGGGTGCTCCAAGCCCCATCCAACCTGGCCTTGGACACTTCTAGAGATCCAAGGATCCACCCTGTGCCAGAGCCTCCCCACCCTCACAGGGATCAACTTCTTCCTTATATCCAACCCAAATCTATCCTCTTGTGATTTAAAACCATTTCCCCTCGTCCCATCACTAGAATATTCGATGCTTTCTCTGCTCCAGCCTCTTCCTCCTGAGATGGTGAAGGGAGTAGCTACATAAAACCTCTCAGGGGGTGTTAAATCAAAAGCAAAGCCAAGAAGCGTCAGCCTTTAGCCAGGGATGGAGCAGGGAAGCTCCTGCCTGGACTGGAGCCTCTGGGAATGAACAATGATGTTCCAAGTAGCCACAGGGCACGTGCCTGATGTTCCCAGCCCCCTGTGACCACCTGAGATGTATTAAATATGAAATATGACAATTCCTGGGGTTGTGAAAGGCCCCAGGCTTCCAGGCTGGGATGGTCCCTGGGGAAGTGCAGGAACACCACGGAGAGGGGCTGCACAAACTGCCGCATTCCAGGAGCTTTCCCCTCACACAGAGCCCAGGGAATGATGGAAACAGCAGATTTTGCTGGGTTGGGTTGCGCATTTTGCCTCTGTTTAATTTTCTTGTTGCTTACACATGAAGTAATGGTAATAGTCCCTAAAAGCTGTTATTCCCCATGCTGGGAAAACACTCTTTAGCCACCTGCTGGAACAAGCCTGTTTCAAATCCAGCATTTTCTGAGAGAATATAACCCTCACTGCTCGGGAGGTTTTACTAATCAGCTGCTGATTTTTCAATTCTAATTCCTCAGCTATTTATTTATTTATTTATTCAAATGGCCTCTGCACTTTATTTAGAGCTGTCTAAGATTTTATTTAATGTTTCTTCAGACAACCAGAATAGAATGATCAACTCTACACTTAGGGTTTTTTTTAAAAAAAAAAAAAAATAATGAAGAGAGAAGAATTAAACTTTTTTTGGGAAATAACTTCTCAGCAGAGGCTTCACACCTGTCTCACTCCAGTGGCAGCATTGTGATTGATATGAATAAGTTATAAATGCCATGAATATTTAAATTTTCATACAGCACAGGCATTTTTCAGGCAAAAGGAATGATTTAGCTCTTTTACTGCCTGCTGCTGCCCCGTGGATTCCAGGTGAAACAGGGTCTGGCACTGTGGTTTGTGCTGACAGGGAGTGAGCAAAGTGCTGAGCTCTTTTCCATCTCACGTCCTTGCTGCAGGTGGCCACATCCTTGATCCTTCAGTTGTCCATAAAACAAAAGGAAAAGCTGTGGAAACACGCACTGGCTGGCTTCCAGCGGGGGAGATCCTGCCCTGAATTCACAACGATGACTTTGGAGAGAAGATCCTGGGTTTGTTTTGTCCCCCCCCCGAAGGGCCCTTTATTCCTCTCCCGCGGTGTTCAGGAAATAAGGAGCAGTTCGTATTCAAATCATTGTCAGTCAAATCTGAGGAATGACATTTGGGTGTTCTGCTGAAGTAAAGCTCGGGTCACAGAATCATTTTGGGTGGAAAAGTCCTCTGGGATCATCGAGTCCAAGCTGTGGCTGATCCCCACCTTGTCCCCCGCCCCGAGCACTGAGGAATTCCTTGGATACCTCCAGGGATGGGCACTCCAAACCTCCCTGGGCACTTCCAAGGCCTGAGCACCCTTTCCATGGGGAAATTCCTGCTGCTGCCCACCCTGAGCCTCCCCTGGCCCAGCCTGAGGCCGTTCCCTCTCCTCCTGTCCCTGTTCCCTGGGAGCAGAGCACGACCCCCCCGGCTGTCCCCTCCTGGCAGGGACTTGTGCAGAGCCACAGGGTCCCCCCTGAGCCTCCTTTTCTCCAGGCTCAGCCCCTTTCCCAGCTCCTTATGTCTCCATTAAAATGATGGAATGAATTTCTCCACCACTCCAGGCCTCCTCCTCAGCTCGGAGCTCAACAGGCCCCGTGCCGGCTCAGAGGGCTCGGGGTGGCCTCACCAGGAGAATTTTCCTTTTCAGCTGCGTTTTGGCCACGCTTGTGGGCGAAATTTGTGATTTGTGTCTCTTCCAACCCCGGGCCCTCGTGGGCACCTTCTGATTCTCAGCAGTTACTCAGTTTTATGAGAGGGAGGATTTGTGGAAGAAGGTCAAAGAAGATTAATAAGGGACAAGGTGTCTAATAACTACACAATAGTAGACAAAAACAGGAGAATGAGCAGAGCTCACACTGTGCTGCCTGAACTTACTACCCTTCATTAACAGCATTCATAATTTAAAACTTTAATAAACTCCCAGCCTCTTTGGGCCGAGATAGATGCTGCTGCTGGTTTTATTAGCTCCATAATGGGCAGAAGGTTTATGCAACGTGATTATCCTGCAGAAGCAAACACCCAATCGCTCGGGGAACATTCTCATGAGCAGCTAAAAGGGACAAAATCACACCAAAGGCAGCCTTGAGACAACGTGGTCTCACCTTCAGGTTGGAATCGCTGTGGAATAGAGGTCACTCAGTTTTGGAACAGAGGGCCAAGAGGTGGAAGGTTCCAAATACCAAAGCTCAGACATCCCAGAATCCCAGACTGGTTTGGGCTGGAGGAGACCTTACAGATCACCCAGTTCCTGGACATGCACCAGGCTGCTCCCAGCCCCATCCAGTGCAAAGCTGTGAGCCAGGTGATCCCTCGTGGAACTGCTCTGGCTCCCCTTGTTCCTTCATGTTTCATACAGTTTATTAAATCATGATCGTGCCCTTAAAGAACAGAGGGTTACTCCTCATTCCAGGACTATCTGGCACTTTTTCACTTTTTCTCCTGTTACACAGCAAATTTATTTCTCAATATCCCCCTTCACTTCCCCCCAAGCCGAAGCTCAGGTGTTGGATGCACCAAACATCTCCTCCCACCCTCCAGGTGCTGCTTGGTTGGGCCAGGTGTCTCTGGTGCCAGGGGCACATGATTGGGACAGATCTTCTGCCCCTGGGCAGCAGCTCCTTCCCTCTTTCCCCTCTTATCCCAAAGAATTTTGGGATTTTTTTGCCCCGGCACAGCTCCTTCTGTCCCAGGCAGAGCAGGTGAGAGGGATGAGCAGTGAGGAGTGCTCAGCACCAGCTGTGGGGTGGGTTTGGGCTCCTTGGAGCAGGACAAGGACACATGAGGATCCCAATCCCAAAAGGATTGGCTGCAGTGCAGGGAGGCAGAGCTGGAGGTGCCACTCTCAGGCCAAAGCCCGTGGACACCTTCACTGGGGACAAAGGGAAGGACAAAACCAGGATTTTGTCTTCACAGGGCAAAGCCTTGGCAGGAAAAATCATCCCTTGTCGGCAGAGTTTGGGGCAACGCTCTGGAACGTGCTGGGAAGAGAGGGGATGATTTGTGTGGGCTGAAAGATCAGCCTGGATTGAGGGATAACGAAGGAGGGTCAGCAGTGATTACCGAGAAATCAAATTATTCCGTTTATGGAAGGAAAAGGGGGGGCAGATGCTCTCCTGTCACCTGATGCTGCTGAGCAGATCAGACAGGAGAGGTTCTGCAGCACGTGTGGAGTTCAATTTCCATGCATTGTTTAGCTCACTGAAGTTAATTCACTTTCCCACCCCCTAGCTGATTTAATTCCCATGCCTATCTCGTGGCTGGAATTCAGCACCCTCCTGCCATGGGCCAGCAGAACGACCAGGTAAAGGTCGGGTGAGTGTCTGAAAAATAAAAATGCAGAGAGCACTGATTGCTTTATTACAGGTTTTATCACCTGGTTTAAAAAAAAAAAAAAAAAGTAATAACTGTAGAAGGGATTGGTGATGATTAAAAATGTTTTAAAAAATGACTTTTGAAGGGATTGGTGATGATTTAAAATGTAAAAAAGAAAAGAAAGGGATTGGTGATGATTTGAAATGTTGAACAAAAAAGAAGGGATTGTTGAAGAGATGGGTGAGGATTTAAAATGTTAAAAAGAAAAGGAATAACTTTTGAAGGGGTTGGTAATGATTTAAAATGATTTTTTTTTAACAAGAAAGGATTGTTGATGATTTTTTTTTCTTTTTGAAGAGATTGTTGATGATTTAAAATGTTTCACATTTTTGCAGTAACAGAGCTGTGTCATGAGAGAAGACAACCACATCCTCTGTGTGCCCTTGCAGGATTTCATTGTTTGATTGCTGACAAGCAGAGCAATTAAAACTGAAGGTAAATTCTTTGCTCTGAGTCATACTGTGCAAATATTTTCCTTTTTTGGGGCTGAGCTAGTCTGGGTTTAAGCTCTGCTGGAAGCCTGGATGATGATTTTGTTATGTGTGCTGATGGTTTAGTGTTGTGGGTGAGAGAAGGAAAGCTTTAGAGAATCCAGGGTGGGGTTTTTTTCAGAATTTAAGTTTTGTTTTGCAAACATCCACTGTCCCAAACTGCTCCAAGCTCCAATGTCCAGCCTGGCCTTGGACATTTCCAGGGATCCAGAGGCAGCCACAGCTGCTCTGGGCACCCTGTGCCAGGGCCTGCCCACCCTCCCAGGGAACAATTCCTGCCCAATATCCAAAATAAATCAGTTTAAGGCCATTCCCCTTGTCCTATGACCTGGTGAAAAGTCCCTTTCCAGCCTTTGGGCACGGGAGGTAACCAAGCCAAGAATTTTCTCCTTTTAATTTAGTTTTTTTTGTGGCCCCCAGCTCCAGCCACACCTTCCCCCTGGCAGCCTTGGACAGCACAAGCACCCCCCTCCCTCCCTCTTTGGGGATGGAAAACAACCCCTAAACTTTGCCAGCATCATCCCAGGGCTGTCCCTCTGTCTGTGGGGCAGGAATCCTCTCTGGGACATGTTCATCAGCCTGGCAGCACGCCAGGGATGGATGGATGGATGGATGGATGGATGGATGGATGGATGATGGATTGGAGCAGTAACCTGAGGCCGAGGATCCCTGGCTCAGGAGGTGGCTCTGTGTGTGTGTTTGGGGAAGGTTCCAGAAGGACATTTGGGGTCGTTCTGACTGGGACTGGCAGAAAAATGTTCCCAGTGTGGAGCTGGGAGCTGCTTCCCAGCCTGGGCTGGAAATGTCAGGGTGGAAAGAGGAGTTTTGGTAGGTAGGGATGATGTCTTGGGAAGGCTGAGCTGGAACAGAGACTGGACAGAGCTGGAGAATAAAGCAGAGATCTATTGAAAGGCCTTTAGGGTACACCTTGGGCAGGACAAGAGCCTGGCCAGGGCTGCACCCAAGGTGGACCCAAAATGGTCACAAAAAATGGCTGACTGGTCATGAGACCTTACATTTAATAAGTTTTGGTCCATTTGCACACTGGGGTTTAATTGTCCCATTCCAGCTCCAGGCTGTGAGGTCCCATCCTTCTTGTTCCTCCCTCCAGCCCACCCTTGTTTGTGCTGTTGGGGCTGAGAGTTGTCCTTGGTGTGCAGCAGGAGAAGGATTTGTTTTGTGTCCCTGCTGTGTGCAGAGCTGAGTGACACTGACTGTGAGCTCAGAGCTGCACCCCTGGGCACCACAGAACCTGAAATACATGGGAGATAAAACTTAAGGTATCAGGGATGGCTCCCTCCTCCTCAGCTGCAGGGGCCTGGTTTTAATTTGGTCATCGGGTGGAAAATTTCAGAGCTCAGTTCTTCCAAGTTTCTCAGTTCTTCCACTGGTACCCCAAAATAATTTGATTTTCAGGGCCACGAGTCTATTTCTGCTGTTTTCTACTTGTTCTTCCTCACTCACAACAAATATAAATATTACCTGTAACCCTCCCTCAGAAACAACCTTTATTTGTCTCATTTCGCTGCATTTTGGGGCATTTTGGTGCCTTCCTGCTGCCATATCACTTGAAACAGAAAGAAACAGGCAGAGGATAATTTTGCCCTCTGATTATTTTTTTTTTTTTGTCATTGGTTGGAAGTCTTCCCATCAGAGGAAAGGAACTGCTTCACCAAATATCCCATATTTATGACGAGCACTTCTGCCCAGCGCAATTTGCCCTCTTAAATTCCAGCTTTCTGAATCTCTGCTGCAAATTAATTGTATCTCATGAGGACAAATTTAAAACAGCTCAATAAAGAAAAAAAAAAAAACCCGTGGCTTGTAGAAAATTTGGGAATAGGAATTACACAGTGAACAATTACTGTTATCTCTGATTTTTGTGAATCACCGAACCACACTCCTGACATGGCTTAGAGAGGCTGCAGTGTGAGGAGGAAAACAAGAGCTGGGGCCTCACCTAACCATGGCAGGGCAATAAAATAATTGAATAGCCCGGGGGTCGTTTAATTCCTTTAATTCTGAGAGGTGGTTTTTTTTTTTTCCCCCCCACCCAAATAAATGTCAGAAATGATGTTGAACATTCTGATATCTGTTACAGTAATTAATAGCACCGTGTCCAAGGTCTGGCAGTGACTTTCCAGGCAATTAATCCCACGAGGTGAGTTAATGCCACAGAGGAGTTCTGAAGGGGAAAAAAAGGGTTTAATTGGCTGAACCAGATCCATTAAAATAAATGGGATGTGGGATGTGTGACTTTGAGCTGGATTTTAGGGGCTGCTCCAAGCTCATGGAGGTCACTCAACCTTGGGATGCCCCTTTGGATGTGTCCAACCCCATCCCACCCCTGGGGTAGCCCCAGGAATTCTGTGTACAAATAAGAGCAGGGATTTGTCACTGTGGTGCTCTGGATGGAAAAATTAAAAAAAAAAAATTTGGGGGGAGAATTTGGGCTTTGTGTGACATCAGGAATGTCCTGCTCCTGACACACAAGTATTTTTCTCTGAGGTAAAATCCTTCACTCCTTTTCTGTAAAAAAAAATCTTCCACCAAAAAATCTCGTAGCTTCCTACTAGTTATTCAGGATACAGCAAAATGTGACCGAAAATAAATAAATCTGATATTCCATAAAGCAGAGATCTTCCTCAAAGTGAAGCTTGCTGAACCATGATTGTTATTTCAACTTCATTTTTTTATCACTGGGATATTTACAGGAATTACTGTATTGGTATCACAACAAATGCAGCAAATCAACGTTCCTCTGGGATGACTTGTTATTTATTTGGGGATTTTTATTTGTTTTTTTTAATGGCAGAGGAAAAGGTGTGTCTAAAAAAAATGGAAAGAAAATGCTTCTTTGGAGTTATTAGAAATTCAGGGTGAGTATATGCTGTGATGATAAAAAACTGATTTGAGGGCCTGAACCCTGAGTGTGATTTATACTGCTAAAATATGAGGAACAAATCAACAGAAAACAGAACAGAAAATTGAAAATTTGGCTGCAAACTTCTCTTTTCTAGAACTTTTTTCTGTGGACACATCTCTGTGCCATACATGATTCCAGATTATTTGTTATATATTATTAGTTTTACCTTTCAGATTCTCTGAACAGGCAGAAATAGCTGTTTAAAAGGTGCAAAATTTAATTGGGGTTTTGCTTGGGGTCATTCACCTTTGCAGTTCTGCAGTGAAACAAATCCCACTTCTCCTGGGTTAAATGCAAAGCAGCCACGAGTCAAAGGCCAGGAGCTGACCAATATTGGCAATATTTGGTCTCAGTGAAATCAGGTTTGCTTTCAGCTGTTGATTTATTACTTATTGATTATTATTTATTTTTCTTTCAGCTGTTGATTCATTATTTTCAGACCACTTGAAAAATCACAGAATGGTTTGGGTTAGAAAAGGCAGAGCTGATTAAGAGTTCAGACTCTGCAAGGCAGACCCAAATGAAGTGTTAAAGGTGAGTGTACAAACACTGGCAAGGAGGTTTTCAGGGAAGATCTCAGCTGATCAGTAAAATCCTCATGAAATCTGAGCCAGGCTGGGTCAAACTGCTTGGTTTGGGCGTGAAACAACTGCCAGAGGTTGTAAATTCAAATACAGTCCCACGGAAGCGCACCCCAAAGAACCATAAATCAGCAGGAAATGAAACTCTCTCCCATTTTACAGCTCCCAAAAAGAGACCAGAGAGCCTCCAGTGCTCACCTTTTCCTCCAGGTGGGCAGAGCAGGATTCCAAATGATGGCAGCAGCCCAGGGAGCAGAGGTACAGATGATCCCTGTTGTTTCGTTCAGGAAAAGGATGGAGAGCCAAGGACGCCTGCAGTGGCATTTGGGAATCCTCGCAGTCCTCGAGCACCAGCTGCAGGAAGGAATTTGCTATTGTGTCTCTAACACCACCAACAGCAGGGTTTTCAATATTGTTGACGCCTTAAGAGGGCTGAGCTGGAACAGAGAGTGGGCAGAGCTGGAGAATAAAGTAGAGATTTATTGAAAGGCCTTTAGGATACACCTTGGGCAGGACAGGAGCCTGGCCAGGGCTGCACCCAAGGTGGACACAAAATGGTCACACAGAAAAGGCTGACTGGTCACGAGATCTTACTTTTTAATAAGTGTTGGTCCATTTGCACATTGGGGTTTAATTGTCCAGTCCCAGCTCCAGGCTGTGAGGTCCCATCCTTCTTGTCCCTCCCTCCAGCCCACCCATGGTTGTGCTTTTGGGCTGAGTTGTCCTTAGTGTGCAGCAGGAGAAGGATTTGTTTTGTGTCCCTGCTGTGTGCAGAGCTGAGTGACACTGACTGTGAGCTCAGAGCTGCACCCCTGGGCAGCAAAGGACCTGAAATACAGGGAAGATAAAACTTAAAGCATCATTTTGATGAAGTTTGGGTGGGAATCAAGATGGCCAAGCTGGCATCCCTGGCTGAGCAGATCTGCAGCTTCCAGCATCCCAGCCTGCATCCCTCTGTGATCCGTGGAGAGACAAATGGGGTTTGTCCGTGTGCCAGCACAGGAAATCTGGGAATAAATCCCAGAGGATGATGGAAACACTCACAAGGACTTCAGACCCCCAGCAGGTCCTTGAGGAGACATTTCCTGCTCTGCCCTTTCATTAAATTGCATTTTGCAAGGAATTAATAACCTACGGATAACGGATGGGAAATTCCAGCGCTCCCAAATCAATGATGGGGATTTTTGGGATCAGGGGATGCTCCTCAAGCACTTCCCTCCCTGCAGGGAAACTGCTGCAGGACTCCCAGGGACACCATGAGAAATGGTTGGGAATTTTGGGATAAATATGGTGGTTTTAATAATTATGGAGAAGAAATCCTTCAGTTTCTCAGTTCTGTCCTCACAACCGCAAAGAGTTTCCACACAAACCCCAGCACTGATGTGCTTTACATGAATTGACTTGTGGAAGATTCCTGCTACTTTTTGGGCCGCATATTCCTAAAATCAATTATATTTGCATATAATTAATTAAAACTTTTTTCATAAAATTAACAAAATATTATTTATTTGCATTTTTCCTCGGTAAAAAGCAGATGTTGCACCCCCGGAATTCCACCACCTGAAGACACTTCATACCAACAGGTTTGAACATTAGAAAAGTTAAATATCTCATACCCAAATTCCCTGAAGTAAAATAGGAAGTAAAATAAGAAAGAGAAAGGCAATGTACAAAACTTTAGAATATTTGTACACAAAATAGAAATTTATACAGATTTTATACAACGTCTCTTTTTATACCACATGCTCTCCAAGCCTGGCAGACCAGGAAATAGGGGAGGTGGAAAATGGAATTCTGTTATACCTAAAAAAGTTATTTTATTCCATAAAAGTGATCATTTAAAAATTATTTTAAGTGGGTTTAGCTATTTCTGAAAGGCAACAATGATGATTTGGGTTTGTTTTCTTTTTGGAGGTCACAGGAGTAAAACTGGAGGAAATTTTAAGGCTGGACAGGGCTTGGAGCAACCTGGGGTAGTGGAAGTGGGATGAGCTTTAAGGTTGCTCCCAGCCTATTCCTGGCTGGAAATAACTGGGAATTTCCTGCTCCCAGCCCCGTTTTGGGGGGATTTGCGGCAGGGCCCGGGGCCAGCAGCAGCAGGAGCCGGTACCACTAGATGGCATCGCCAGCCCGCGATTTCCCATCCCGGCTTTTCCCCGGGAATGAGGCCGGAATAACCCCAGATCGGACTTTTCAGCTGAGCCGCGTCATTTGTTTGTTATTTGTCGGGAGCATCCCCCGGGATTGGGGTCTGGAGCCGGCGCGGATGGAAAAACCGCTGGAAAAACTCCTCTTGAGCAACCTCAGAGTTTAAAACATCCGCGAGAGCCGCAAAAGCCACTCGGTGGTGACACAGCAGCTGTGCCTGTGATACCTGGGGGTCAATTTCTCTGCTGGATGTCTCCAGGTGATCACCGAGAGCGGGGAAATTAAATAACATTTGGGATCAAATCCTCTCCTGAACTTGTTTCACTGAAATGGAAGGAATATCTCGCCTCACGCTTTTGAGATTTAAGGGAGATCCTCTAAAATTATGCCTGAAGTAACTGATATTCAGATATCCCTCGTGATAAAAATTGGTTATTTGTAATTTTGCAATGTGCAAAAGGCGTCTGCCCATCTTTGTCCCTTTTCCTGATTTCCTGGTAATTTCCTCACTACAGGACGAGGCTCTTGTGGCTGGGGGATTTTGCTGCCTTTGTTGGAAGGACACAGGAGGCGGGATCAGCCAGGTCTGGTTTTCCCAAATTCAAAGAATTTTGGAATCCCAGAGTGGTTTGGGTTGGAAAAAACCCATAAAACTCATCCAGTTCTGCCTCCTGTCTTCACAGGGACACCTTCCACTGTCCCAGGCTGCTCCAAGCCCCAGTGTCCAACCTGGCCTTGGGCACTGCCAGGGATCCAGGGGCAGCCACAGCTGCTCTGGGCACCTGTGCCAGGGCCTCTGAGTGAAGAATTTTTTTCCTAATATCCCATCTAAGCCTCCTCTCTGTCATTTTAGAGCCATTTCCCCTTTTCCTGCTACAAGTTTTCCTGTAGCTCCTTCACGCACTGCGAGGTCACACTGAGGTCACCTCAAAGTTTCCAGGCTGAACAATTCCAGCGCTCCCAGCCTTTCCTCCCAGCAGAGCTGCTCCATCCCTCTGCTCACCCTCTGCGTTCTCTCCAACAGCTCCACGTCCTTGCTGTGCTCACCTCCCCGGGGTTGCCATTCCCGAAATCCCCCCGTTTGTCCCGGACCCCGTCCGTCCTCACCCCCGCGGCCGCTGCCGTTCCCCCGCACCTGCGGGGCGGGACCCTCGGGGGCGGAGGGAGGGATCCCGAGGGTCCCGTGCTATATAAGCGGGCTGGCTCCGAGCCGTCCCGGGACCATGCACCGCTTCGTGCCGCCCCCGCCGGGCCGGGAGCCGCGGGATGCCGCGGGATGCTCGGCTCCATCCCCGCGGCCGCCCGCCGCCGAGCCGTACGCGTGGCCGGGCGGCGCCGGCGCTCCGTGCCCGCCCTCCGGGGCGCTGCAGGGCTCGCAGCGGGGCTGGCCGGGCTTGTCCCCGCTGTCACCAGCCCGGCCGCCCTACTCGTACTCGGCGCTGATCGCCATGGCCATCCACAGCGCGCCCGGCCGCCGCCGCACGCTCAGCCAGATCTACCAGTTCGTGGCCGAGAACTTCCCCTTCTACCGGCGCGGCGGGGCCGGCTGGCAGAACTCCATCCGCCACAACCTGTCCCTCAACCAGTGCTTCAGGAAGGTGCCGCGGGGACACGACGAGCCGGGTAAGGCGCGGGGCGGGCGCGGGGCGATGCGCGGAGCGGTGCCCGCGGCGATGCGCACACAGCGGAGCCGCCGCGCCGCTGCTTTCTGTCCGCAGGCAAAGGCAGCTACTGGACGCTGGACCCCAACTGCGAGAAGATGTTCGACAACGGGAATTTCAGGAGGAGGAGGAAGCGGCGAGCCGAGGCGGCCGCAGCGGCGACGGGCGCCGGGGACAGCGCCGGGGAGCAGCGGGTGGCACGGCCACCTCCGCCCGAGGCCACCGCCCGCTACGGCCACGCCAGGCCGGAGCTGTTCGGCCCCCCCAGCTGAACCCGGGCACGGGAGAGGGATGTTGTTGTGCTGCAGAAATGTAAGTGTCCTATAGGATTGGTGACCCCGGGTGCAGGGGATGGGTGTGCCGAGCGCCGCGCGGTGTCCCCGGCGCTGTCCCCGGGCTGCCGCTGTCCCTCCTCCTCTCCCTGTCTCTCCTTTTCTCCCTGTCCCGTCCCACCAGAAGGCTGGGAAGGCTTGAGCCTCCTGCTTGGGCAGCTTTCCATGGCCAGAGCTCCCTGCCAGCCCTCCTGGCTGTGTTTGGGGAGGGAAGTGAAGGGTTTGGTGCCCCACAGGTGGCAGGAGATGCTCGGGGTGCTCTGGAGATGAGCTGAGGGTGTTCTCCTGGAGAAGGGTCCAGGGAGACCTCAGAGCCCTTCCCAGGATTTGAAGTCAGCTGATAAGAAGAGGCAGAAACAACTCTTACACCAAGGGGCAATGGTTTTAATCTAAAAGAGAGAAATTTAGATCTTAGGAGGAAATTCTTTACTCAGAAAGTGCTGAGGCTGTGGCACAGGGTGCCCAGAGCAGCTGTGGCTGCCCCTGGATCCCTGGCAGCGTCCAAGGCCAGGCTGGACACTGGGATTTGGAGCAGCCTGGGACAGTGGGAGGTGTCCCTGCCCATGGCAGGGGTGGCACTGGATGGGATTTAATGTCCCTTCCAGGCCAATCCATCAATCCTATGAGAAAGGCAGAGGGATGTGCCCTCACTCATAGGTTTGTTCCCAGGCTGGCACTTGGTCACCCAGCCCCCCCATCCTCTACAGCATTTCAGACCAAACCCCGTTGATTTTCCCCCAAACTCAATCCCATCTCCTTCCCAGCCCATGGAGCTGACCAGAATTTGCACAAGGAATTTCAGATTTAATCGAGCATCCAAAACAAGAAGCTTGATTCAAATTTGTTGTGTACTGAAACGGGGATATAAAGCAAATTTGTATCAAAAAAAACCCCACAAAAACTGTCTGAGAACGTAAAAATGTCAGAGCTTTAAGTCCCTGGTGAGAGGGAAGAATCAAAAGTACAAAGGAAGTTTTTCTTGGCCTAAAATGTGGTAAATTGTGTTTAAAAATATCTGGTTTATGAATATCCAACATGAGTAGGTTTGGAGTGAAGGAAAGAGCAAACTGAACTTTTCAGCCTGTGCCCTGTCAGGGTCTGTGTAGATACATTTATTTTCTATCAATTCCCTATTTGAAAAAAGCCTTATCCTAGAAAATTTACACAGAAAGGGGAAATAAATTTTCTGGAATGGAACTTAAAATATTTCAGGCAGAATCTCTTTCTTCCCATTATTATTTTTTTCCAGGGTTTTCAAGGAAGAAATCATCCAAATAACCTCTGGTTCCTTTTCCATGGGGTGGGATCCTGTCTGAGGGTCCCCTGGAGTGGGATATTCATTCCCTGAGGAATGGGCACACATTTCACACGGGAAGGATGGAGAAATTCCTGCCTGCCAGAGCTGGAAGACCCTTCCCAAGACCCAGCTGGGCATGAAATGATTTCACTGAACTCACATTTCCTTCTGCTCCAGGACACAAAGCTCCAGATGTGACTGTAAGGGCTGAATTCCCGATTTTCCCCTTGGGATTGTTTTCCCCTGGGACAAAATCCCTGGAAATGCAAGAAAACAGAATCCCAGGGGGCTGCAGGTGCTTCAAACTTCCCCAGAGGGGTTTTTGTTGCCTCACTTGGATCCTGGGGAAGGGAAATCCATGGATAACTCAGAGAAGGGACCACACTCCACTCCAGAACTCTTTTTTTCCAGGGACATTTTTGGGTGATGATTCACTGTGTACCCAGAAGTTTGTGTTTCTCTGTGCTTCTCTTGTGCTCTGATTCTATTTTTGTGTATGGGAAAGAAAAGGAGGTGTTTTTTTTTTTCTAAAAAAAAAATAAATCATTGGAGCCATCAGGGAAGTTGCATTCCCTGGGAGCAAAAGCAGGAAGAGCTGCAGCAGGTAACGAGGCTCTGGGCTAATTACAGCTGCAGGCTTTGGTGGGGAAGGTGGGGAGATACTGGGATGGGTGGGATGTTGTGGGATTGGGCCAGATTCCCTTGGAAAGCCAGAAATAATGGAGGTCGTTTGTCCAGGAATGAAATCAGGAGCTGGGATGAGGCTCCAGAGGAACTGATGCCTTGGGAAGGCTGAGCTGGAACAGAGACTGGACAGAGCTGGACAATAAAGTAGAGATCTATTGAAAGGCCTTTAAGGGTTCAGCTTGGGCAGGACAAGAGCCTGGCCAGGGCTGCACCCAAGGTGGACACAAAATGGTCACAAAATGGACAAACGGTCACGAGGTCTTACATTTTTATAAGTTTTGGTCCGTTTGCACTTTGGGGTTGAATTGTCCAGTTCCAGCTCCAGGCTGTGAGGTCCCATCCTTCTTGTCCCTCCCTCCAGCCCACCCTTGTTTGTGCTGTTGGGCTGAGAGTTGTCCTTGGTGTGCAGCAGGAGAAGGATTTGTTTTGTGTCCCTGCTGTGTGCAGAGCTGAGTGACACTGACTGTGAGCTCGGAGCTGCACCCCTGGGCACCACAGGACCTGAAATACATGAAAGATAAAACTTAAGAGATCATTTACTTAAGGCATCAGAACCATTCCAGGCTGGGAGAGGGGTTGAGGAGGGGAGCTGGCCATGCCAAACTCTGGGGGTGCACCCTGTGACCCTCCTGCTGTCACCAAACCCCTGCCACTGCTTCGTCACTGCTTTGTCACCGCTTTTCTGTCTCTGTGTGAGCTGGAGGAGTCTAACCCAGGTAAGAATTACAGGGTGCTCTCGATGCCACTTCTGCTGTCTCCTGGCCTTGGAAATATTAGAAATCCAGTGGTGGGGTTGGTTTCTGTGCAGGGCCAGGAGTTGGAATCGATGATCCTGGTGGGTCCCTCCCACATGAGGATATTCTGTGATTCTCTTCTATAATTCCTGCTGGAATTTAGGAGCAATTTGTGCCTCCTGTGCTGTCAGCAACTGGTGTAACATCAAGGCCAGCCGCATTTTCACCATTTCCCCCTCAATAAACCAAACAGGATTGAAAAAGTTTCACTGTTTGAGGGAGTACTCACAAGGAGCAAGAAATCCGTGGTTCACTTCACTGGAGAAGTCGAATTACATCAGGAGTTTGGAATTTTATCAGGCATTTGATGAAAGGTATGGAAAAGCTTGGGAAATAACAGAGTTCTGGAAGCTCCACTCTGAGCTGTGCTTTTCCCAGGGGAAGGTGCAGCACTGGCACGGAAACAACGACCTGGGTTGATTATTCCGGGATAAACCCATGGAAACGGGGATCTGGGCTGTTCCTTTGTCTGACAGGACAAATACCCAGGATTTCTGTGCTCTGGAACAACGTGTTGGCCTAAAAAAGGAAGAGAAGGGGCTGTCAAAGCCTCATAAATCAGGATTTGGGGGATGGGCGGCGATGCAGGGCATGAAAGGAGAGTTTGCATGCTTGAACTTTTGATTTTGGGTTGGAGGTTCCCAATAAACCATCCCATCCCTCCTCATCCCTGGCAGCTTTTCCTCCCAAAAAGGGCTGGGCAGAGCTCAGGGGATTTTGGGAATTTTCGTTTAATTTTTTGGGGAATTTTCATTCCCAAAATGCCCCCTGGCTGGGCAGGGGAAGGCAGGCAGCTGCTGGAGAGCAGAGCTGGAGGTTTCACTTCTTCAGCTACGAGTATGAATTATTTTCCTGGCTCTAATTGCTGTTATTTTACTCTCTGTTCTATTTTAATCCAGTTGCAAAAGCCATAAATCTCTGTTTTCAGTGTGATTATCACTCAGGAGGAGCCCATCACAAATGCAAACAGGATGTGATAAATCAGATTGGCTTCTCCTTTTTTTTCCTTTTCAATTTTCCCTCTGCTCCAACACTTGCCTGTGATAAATCCTTGTTAAGCACCAGGATTTCCCTGGGCTTTACTGTGGGATAACACAGCTTCCCAGGATTTTTTTTTTTTTTTTCTGGAAAACAGAACAGGGAATATTAAATTTTATGTTGTGGGAGGAAAATCAAGACAAAATCGAGTTTCCTCTCCCTTTTCTTGGGAGTCATCAGGGCTGCAGGGAAAGGAAGCTGTAAGCTGTTGTTATTACATAAAAATATCAGGAGGGAAAAATATCAGGAGGGAAAAATACCAGGAAGGGAAAATATCAGGAAGGGAAAATATCAGGAGGGAAAATATCAGGAGGGAAAAAAATCAGGAAGGAAAATATCAGGAAGGAAAATATCAGGAAGGAAAATACCCTTTTCTATGGGTTGTCTAGAACTCCATGCTGCAGGAGATGGAAATTCCCGTCCTGGAGGAAAAGATTTGGTAAAATACGTGGTGGGAGCAGGTTGGATGGGAATGATTCATCCTGGGATCTGTAGATCGCAGCTCAGTGTAGTCTCCAGATTTTTTTGGGATTCCCTCAGAGCCCTGGAAGCAGCCAGGGACCAAATCCTGCTCCTCTCCCTCTGCTCCCAGGCCCTGGGCAGTTCCTGGGGAGGAGCTGAGTTGGTTGCTTTTGGGATGGAACTGGTTTTTCCTGCTGAAACGGTGCCAGACAACAAAAACTCGGTGAGAATTCGGGATTCTTGTCCTTCTCCCAACACTCAGCTCTGGGATTCGTGCTCACCCAGAGCAGCTGTGGCTGCCCCTGGATCCCTGGAATGTCCAAGGCCGGGTTGGACATTGGGGCTTGGAGCAGCCTGGGACAGTGGGAGGCGTCCCTGCCATGGTGGGGGTGGGATGGAAAATTCCCAAAAAATGGATTTTACCCCATGCTGGAATTTGGGCAGCCGGATTTGCCAAGCCCAGCTCCCTGCCCCACTCTTTGGGACCCTTTGGAAAGGCTGGGTTTTCCTGGGGAATGTTCTGAGACGCTCCTGGAGGGGAACAATTCCAGACAGCTGAGTAAGGAACTGCAGAAGGGGGGAAATGGGGTCGTGAAGAAGAGGAAAATTGAGTTATAGAAACACGTCTGGTGTTGACTCTGGGATCATCTGGGTGGAACAGGGACTGAAACTCTGCTCCTGCCTGCGCAGAGGCGTTTAAAAGCCCAGCTCGTGTCTCTAAACCAGGATTAATCTGTTCTTTTCCCTGGATTTTCAGTCAATATGACAGCACGTGGCTCTGCTGTGTTTGCCTTTCTTTTCAGGTAAACACTTCCTTAGCACCTGGATAACCACAGAGAAAAAGGGAGGAAGAGTTTTTTATTCTGGGGTGATTTCTGCTGTGCTTGGTGAAGGATTTCATATTGTGGTCCCTGATATCAGCTTAGATCATCTACAACTGCCCGGTTTTGATAGAACTGACCATTTCATTTCATTTTCATTTCATTTCATTTCATTTCATTTTTTTACTTATTTTTTATTTTATTATTTAAAAAAATTATTTCATTTCATTATTTTCATTTTATTTTGTATTTTTTAAAAAAATATTTTTTTTACACTTTATTTATTTTATATTTTATTTTATTTCATTTTCATTATGGCCTAACCTTGCACTGTTTCTGCTGAGCCCAAAGACACTTGTGAGTTGTCCCGTTTGATTAAGACAAACTCATTAATTTTCCTCCAGACTAAGGAAAGCCAATGCAAAACCATTTCCCTTTCATAAATCACTTCCTGATCACTTCACAGCAGCAGATCAGCATCAGATTTTTTAAAACAAACCTTGATTTTTGCTGTTCATTTCTAGCTGGGATATTTTTACATTAAAAAACTTTTTAAAAAGCAACACACAGCGATGGCTTTGGTCATTCAAAGTGACCCAAATCACAAATTTACCAGTGGTCGTCTGGGGGAAATGGAAAGAGAGAAACTTCCACAGATACTGAAGGGCTTCCTTTGCAGCCTTGGGAGAAGCTCAGATTGATGTAATAAGAAAGAATAATAAAGTATAAAATAAATAAAATAGAAATGAAAATGAAAATTTAAACATATAAGAAATAAAATAATTTTTAAAAGGAAATAAAATAAAGAATAATAAATGATTTTTTTAAAAAATAAACAAACATTAAGCAGAAAAATTATAAATTTACGTTCCTGTAGTAGCAAGTAAGAACATGCCTTAAATAAGTAAGAAACTGTTTTAGGCAAGATAACAAAATGTTTTATAGTGCAGTGATGTAATTGAATAGAGTGAGCTAAAAGTTTAGATGATAATATAATATAATATAATATAATATAATATAATATAATATAATTAATATGTGTGTATGTGTAGTAATAGCCCACTAGATAAAAATACACCCAGGGCAGCAGAATTAAGTAAAGGGAAAAAATTAGAAAAACCAAATAAACTCTGTGGCAACTTTCCATTGAATCAGAATGTTATATTCAGAGTTATAATCAGAACTACATCAGAATATATCACCAGAATTATATATTGCCTTGTAATGAAAAAAACTTTATTTCAAGCTCTGGCTGACTTCTTGCTCCTCTAAAACCTCCCAGCCTTTGAGGCTGATGTTTATCTGAGTAATAAATCATTTTTAGCCCAACAGTGGTCCCACCCCTTCATTAAAGCCTCAATATCATCAATTTTCAGAGTAGCTTCCAACAGTTTTCCTCTGCTGGCTGGAAAAGAGTCCAACAAAAAAGGGGGGGAGATATTTCATCCTCCTGAAATTGTCTCGGCCTCCTGAGATCCTGAAATCAACCCGCGCTCTCCACATTTCCCTCTGCAAACGGCAGCAGAAAATTGTTAATTCACCTCTTCAAGAAACAGAGAAATTAAATTAGAAATTACATCCAGCCCTCCTGCCTCCTGCTCCAAGAGGGGAGACTGGAATGACTCCAGTTGAATTTGATTGGTTGAATTTCTATTTTACTGGATTCGTTGAATTTTTGATTTTCCTGGCCCAGTTTGAGCCCCTCGGCTGAGTTTCCCCTGTGCCCCCAGCACAGCCACGGAGATGCAGGGCTTTTGTGTCCCATCCTAAAGGCAGATTTCCACAGGATCCCAGAATCTCTGAGGTTGGAAAAGTCCTCCAGGACCACCAAATCCAACTCGTCACCCAGAGCAGAGCACAGAGATGAGGTAAGGGAAGGAAATTCACCTCTGAACCTCTGTCCGTGATATAAAAATCAAGCAGCTGTGGGGGATCATGTTGTTTGGACCCGGATATATTTCTGTGGAAGAAAACTCGTCCAGCACAAGGAGGGAATTCTTGAGGAAAGAAGGATTTCATTAAGTCCTAACGGAAGGGGGAAACAACAACGCGAAAAAAAACACTCAGAAGAAATAAAAATAAGTGCTGAGGAGCTGAGTGCTGCCCTGGAGATGAGGAGGTGGCAGCTGAAATGAGGCAATGATGGCTCTGCCTGGTGCCTCTGGCCCTCCCCGCGACTCTCTCAAGATAATTCACTGTTAATTAACTTTCCCTTTCCCCACAGGGTCTCAGAGTCCAGCTGGTTTTAGACCTACCAAGAAAATCGGGTTGAATTGTCTTTCCTGGGTTTAAAGCCACGAGCGGGAGGTGAGGCTGAGGCGAGGGGGAGACCCGGGGTTTCTCTCCAGCCTGACTTGGTTGTAAGGGAATTTCTGGGGATCGAAAGGAGTTTGTGCTGTTCTGGAGTCGCTCGAAACAAAAGTCTGGCAACACAAAAAAAAAAGATTTACATCCCTTGGAATTGTATGTTTTTATTGTCCTTGGCTCTAATGCTTGGGGTTTATTTAAGTGATGCTAAAAGCTTGTTTGAGGAGCAAATTTGGGGAATACTTGGTGATGCTGAGCCCTGGAAATTCATCATTTCATATTTCCTTTTCTGCTGGAAACACCTTTTTTTTTTTTTTTTTTTTTTTTTTTTTTTTTTTTTTAAGTACACCACACATAATTCCATATTTGACATGGATTTTTAGGAGAAATCCTTCTCCGTCCGTACCTTGGTCAGGGTTCATCTCAACAGCTGAATTCTCTCTGTTGCTGGGGCTGAAACGAGGCGCTTGGGGCCACCTCTTGCCTTTGCGGTTTCCTATTTCTTCACGACGGGCACCGTGAAATCCCAGGTTTCCCAGGCACCTCAAGAATCCCAAGAGGACGACCCTGTTTTCACCTCATTTCCAGAGATCATTTGGCACCTCTTGCATTTCAGGATCACCATTTTCTATCATCCAAACAAATAAATTCCTGGAGAGGCCCCGATGAAACGCTGCTGCACTCAGTTATCTCCATCAGCAGTTGCTGGGGGTAAATGACATTTTAATGATCAAACTTGGGGTAAAATCAGCTCCTGCTCTTTGCATTATTAATTAGGCCAACACCACCCTTGCTCATATTCTGCTTTCCCTGGTAGCCTGTGCTGGCTTTCAGTGGAATCATTTCCCTGTCTGCTCAGGGGGAATGGCTTCAAATGGGGAGAAGGGAGATTTAGTAGGATTTTGGGAAGGAATCGTTCCCTGGAATGTCCAAGGCCAAGCTGGACAAGGCTTGGAGCAGCCTGCGACAGTGGAAGGTGTTCCTGCCCATGGCAGGGGTGGCACTGGGTGATTTTAAGATCCCCCTCCCAACCCAAACAATTCCATAATTCCATAACTCTGAGGGTGATGCCTGTTGTCCCCTGAAGAAGGAGAATCAAGTCACAGCCAAGCGGCAAAATTGTGTCCGTTCCCCTGCAAGCAAGCACTGGGATGAAAAAGCAGCAACAAATCCTAAATAAATAGACAGATGATTAAAAAAAAAATAGGAGGAGGTGGATCTTACAGATCACAAAGTAAAAATACTTAATTGAAGTCCAACCTCATTCCCAAAGCTGCTTCCCAAAATCCAGCGGCTGATAAGAGCATTTGGGCAGAAAGGAATGAAATCAAGCCGCGGTGGGAATTGGAAGGCAGCAGCAATTAGGTGAATTCTGAGCCAATTAAAGCGCAGTGGTGCAAATTATTTCTAGAAAGAAAACTCCTTCCTAATCCTTTTAGAGCAGGAGGCTGCACAAAGGATGGGACATCCGCCCAGGCAAGGATTTGTCCCTCCAGCAATTAAACCCTGGAGTTAGAAATATTTCAACTGCAGCCACGTCTCTTTGACATCAGCACCACACACACACTCCATTAAAGAGAATTTGGCTGAGTCCACCTATGGCTCCTCAGACCTGGGCTGCCACCTCTCACTTGTTTGTCTGAATAATTTCTTTTGGTTTTTTTTTTAGGTGTCCAGCGCTATCAGAATGCTGGAATAACTGACCGAAATTTAAATGTCCTGAAAAGAGCGTGAAGTCAAATTTCAGCTGGGAATATTCTCCTAGGAAACCTGCCAGCAGTGACTCCACTGGCTGTGGGGTGAAAAATTTGTGCCTGGTGTTTCCTTCTACGGAAAAATCCAAGGGGGAATTTGTTTGGAATTTTAAATTTATTTTTTTTTTAATTAGCTGACAAAGGGTTCACCTGATGATGTGTAAAAATCAGCCCTAAGCACCGGGATTTATTCTCCTCTGCTTTCCTTTGTAACCTGCGCTCCTCTAAACCAGGCCTGGACTGGAGAACAGCTCCAATTCCCATTCCCTCCCTCCCCAAATCTCCCTCGGTCAATTAAATAATAAAAGGTGTTAAACGCCCTCCTTGCATTTCCTGCTTCTCCCTCAGAGCAACTCCAGCCATTGCAAATGTTTATTTTCAGCTCCCAAAGTCCCTTACAAGAAGTGGGGTGTTTTTTTTTTTGGAAGATCAGCTTATTTTGGGTGGAGAGCCCAGTGCAGGAACCAGAACTAGAAATATTCGTCCTTTAATGCATTTATATTGTGCTTCTGAAAAATTATTTATTAAGGAAAAGTTATTTATTAAGGAAAAGTTATTTATTAAGGAAAAGTTATTTATTAAGGAGCGATGAGGAAAAAAAAAAAAAAAACAACCAAAAAAACCCAAGGGCTAAAGGAATTAACCCACTCCTTGGAATATTCAGTGTGTAATCCTTGGTAGAGGATAAAACCAGGAATTATCCTGATTTCAACCTTCCAGCCAGGACCAGGAGACTGAAGCGCTCAGTCCTGTCAGAGGTAGGTGTGTAACACAATATTATTATTATTATCATTATCATCATCATCATCATCATCATTATGAGACTTTGACCTCATTTTCAGGCTCAAAAATGATTTATTTATTTTTTTTTTTTTTTTGGCGAGGAAAAAGGAGGAAACATCTTTGTTTGCTCACTCCTGTTCAATGGCCTGTCACTCCAGGGGAGGAGCAGCCTTCAGACCCGAGGTCGCTGAATGGCTCCAAAAAACCTTTGGGGAGAAACCAAATCCCTCGGGAGCAGCTGCCGCTGGCCCCTGGCAGGGTTTGAAGGGCCGGGAAGTGTCCGAGGGAGGTGTCAGTGCCAAGATGAAAAGGAAAATTCCCCGGGCAAAAATATTTGTGGCTCCTAAAATGTTGTTTTCTTTTGCTTGTTTCCCACGTGGGCTGAATTCCTGGGCTTTTACAGAGAATTCCATCCCTGGCACCAGAGGGTGAAACATGTTTTGGGGATGGGCAGGAGGAGGGAAGTGAAGCCCCGAATCCCCGTGTTTTAGCTCTGAGTTTCTGCTCCACTGAGCGCTGCTTTGAGAACCTTTTATTTACTTCGTTTTCCTCTTTACCTCGGCTGTGCTGAGGCGCCTTTACACCCATTTCAGCCCGCAGGGCTCTTTTTGTCACTGCACAAACACCAAAACAGGTGTGCCAACCGCAGGGGAAAAGAAAAAAAAAAGGAGGTTTACAACCAAACTGCTGCTACAGGGGAACCTTTCTTTATTTTTATTTTCATTTTTATTTATTTTCTCTTTTTTTCTTTTTTTTTTTTCACTGTGATTTGGACAGGTTTTGTCCCGCAGCAGTGGAAATAGCCGAGTGGTTTTCTACGTTTGAGCCTTGTGCTGATCTTTGGGATGAATAAAAATTCTGCCCGGCCATGCCAGGTGCATTTCCCCATTCCCTGGGAATTTTAGGTGCATTTCCCCATTCCCTGGGAATTTTAGGTGCATTCCCCCATTCCCTGGGAATTTTAGGTGCATTTTCCCATCCTTTGGTATTTTAGGTGTGGTTTTTTTTCAGTCCTCAGGAATATCAGGAGCATTTTCCCATTCCCTAAGAAAGTCAGGTGCATTTTCCCATTCCCTGGGAATTTTAGGTACGTTTTTCCCTTTTCCTGGGAATTTTTGGTGAATTTTTCCAGCCCTGGGAATATCAGGAGCATTTTCCAGTTCTCTGGGAAAGTCAGGAGCATTCTCCCACCCCTGGGAATTTTAGGTGCATTTTCTCATTCCCAGGGAATTTTGGCTACATTTTCTCATTCCCTGGGAATATTGGGAGCATTTTCCCATTCTCTGGGAATATCAGATGCATTTTCCCTTTTTCTGGGAATTTCAGGTGTATTTTTCCATTCCTTGGGAATAACAGGGGCATTTTCCCGTTCCTGGAAATGTTAGGTGCATTTTCCCATTCCCTGGGAATATCGGGAGCATTGTCCCATTCCCTGGGAATTTCAGGTCTGTTTTTCCATCCTTGGGGATGTCAGGAGCATTTTCCCATCCTTGGGAATATCAGGTGCATTTTCCCATTCCCTGGGAATTTTAGGTGCATTCTCCCTTTCCGTAAGAATTTTAGTTGAATTTTTCCAACTTTGAGAAATTTTGGGGTGCATTTTTCCCTTTCCCTGGGAATATCAGGAGCGTTTTCCCATTCCCTAAGAAAGTCACGAGCATTTTTCCATTCCCTGGGAAAGTCAGATGCATTTTCTCTTTCCCTGGGAATTTCCGGTGCATTTTCCCACCCTTGGGAATGCCAGGAGCATTTCCCCATTCCCTGCAGAGATCTGTGTAGGTTCCTCCCAACATGACCAACACCAGGCTACATTTCCCTGCCCCAAACCCAGCTGGGCAGAGGAGCTTCGGTTCCCCCTCAAACCCTGATTTCCTGCTAGGATTTGTTTGTTTTCAGATCAGCTGGAGAGTTCTGGGCCGGGGAGCGGAGAGATTCCTGAGGAGAAACACAACCTGGGGGTTAATGAATCTGTAAATCCCTGGCACAGCCTCTGGCACTGCAGGAAGTGCTGGATGCAGGGTTTGGGAGCGGAGCTCTGCTGGGCGCTGCTGGTGATCCCCAAATCCTCACCCTACAACATTCCTGGCCGCTTCTGCTCCCTTCCACAATTTCCTGTGCTCTTTCAGCACCTCAGTGACCTCTGCAGTGTCTTCATTCTTCATTTCACAGCCTTGTGTTCATCCTGGAGGCACAGAATTCCTTTTCACCCTCTTGTTCTCACATTTACCTGAACTCCAGGCCCAGGGGGAAATCCTTTATTACATATTTTTAAACAAAACTCAGTCACAGCCGTTTAAAAGTCTTCAACTGCTGCATTTTACTGCTCTGAAATGTTTGCTCCCTGGAAGGCTTCTCCAAAGCAGGCTGAGATTCTTGGGGAATCAGTGTGAGAACCCATTTGTGCCCTTCAGACTTTGGGGAGGATTTCCAGGGGCATTTAATTCCTCTGGCCAAAGTGCCCTGGGAGTGGAGTGAGGAATTTCGAGCAGTCCGCTGTCTTTTGGAGTTCATTTCATTTTCTATTTATTGTGTCGGATTCTGAGCATTTGGGGTTTGTGCCTCAGCTCAGCTCATTGAGAGCTGAGCTGATCAACGGTGCGGGGGGTTTTTGTTGGGAACATTTATGGAGAAAAACTCCCCTGAGTCAGTTTGATAACAGAGCTGAAGGAGATTTGATATCTCCTGACAAGACATCCAGGATGAGAAAAGCAGCAGGAGTCCTCCTTGTTTCTCCATGCCCATCCACAGGAGGTGGAAAAGCGGGATAAAATGCAGCACTGGGCTTGTAAAAACCAACTGTTCATTCCTGGGGTTCACAGGGAAAGCTGAGTGCTCCTCAGGTCACTGGGATGTGAAATCAGAGGGAGGTTGGGAGGGCCTGGATCTGGCCAAACCCAAGAGAACAAAGAAAATCCCCCCATGGACCAAACGTGCTCAGGGTGGGCTGAGAAAAAAACCAGAGGTGACAGAGGTGATACTCACTGGGGTGAGTGATTCCAGGAAAATGGAAATTTCTTGGTGATGGGGTTGGAAGGACTTTAAACTCATCCCACTCCATGGCAGGGACACCTCCCACTGTCCCAGGCTGCTCCAAGCCCCAGTGTCCAGCCTGGCCCTGGGCACTGCCAGGGATCCAGGGGCAGCCACAGCTGCTCTGGGCACCTGTGCCAGGGCCTGCCCACCCTGCCAGGGAACAATTCCTGCCCAAAATCCAATCCAAATCTACCTTCTTCCAGTTAAAGCCATTCCCTGTGTCCTGTCCCTCCATGCCTTGTCCCCAGCCCCTCTCCAGCTCCCCTGGAGCCCCTTTAGGCCCTGCCAGGGGCTCGGAGGTGTCCCCAGAGCCTTCTCTTCTCCAGGCCAAACAATCTCGATTTTATCTCCCTTAAGCTTGGAATTTTTGGAAAAACACAACCAAGCCCAAACCATTCCATTGGAGTTGATCATATTTTGTTGGAGTTAATTTATGAGTTCATAAACCCATTGGGAATATTTAAATAATGACAATTTAAATCACGTCTATCACATTATTCAGGATATATTTTTATATCTTACCCTAAAGCTTCTTCTTTGAAAGTTTCTTCTTTTTTAATTGATGGAGAGACTCTTCCCATCTGGCCCCATCTTGGATTTCAGCTCCATTGGAAGCTGGGAGGTTTTTACAGCTCAAAGGATGAAAGGATCCCTGCCCTGTCCTGACACTGACAAATCGAGCCCTTTTATTTGTCAGACTTCCAACAGAAACCTGCCTGCCACATCCAGGAAGGAATGTTCAATCTTTCCCTCTAAAAAAAAGGATTTGGAGGAAGCAAAATCCCCGCAGGCAAATTCCCCATCCCTGCCCAGCACCTGGCACTGGGGGAGGAGGAGGCTCAGCCCCTGGACAAAAGCACCAGCTAAACATTTATATTCCAAGTTTATGTTCCAAGATATGTCCCACATTTTTGTGGGCATATTTCTTTATTTTACTTAATAAACTCTATTTACGTTATAAATAAATAAATAACCTTTATTTATGGAAGTTTTAGGCTGGCCTGCCACGAAAATGAACCTTTGAAGGGTTGAAAACGCAGGGTTTTAATTTTGCCAGCCGTAATTAAATCACCGAAATGATTGATCCGCTCTGTGATCACATCTGAGGGATCTTTTCTCCCAACCACAGATGAGCATGAGAGTGCTCTCAGCCTGAATGAACACTAACGAGTAGCTCCAGCTGCTTGTGATTTCCAGGAGAGGAAAATCCACACCAAACCCTTCTTCAAGCTGCTTTAGCACTTCCGGATGAACACATTTGCATCAAAATTCATCTCGGGCACGGGTCTGTGGACAAAAAGTGTGTTGTTGTTTTCTCCTTTTTTTGGAGTTTCAGAATTGCCAGGGAATATTTTCTGTGTGATAAAGATTTCTGCAGCCTTGCCAGGGCACGGTTGGGACTTCAGAGCTTCCCAGAGAGAGAGAGAGAGAAAAAAAAAATTCCTCTTGAAATTGTTTTGGACAGGTGTAATAAATCAATAGAAATGATGGAATCAACCTCTGGGCTTCATTCTTGGCAAGTCCGTGCCAGGGAAGGTTTCTTGGAATAAGTGATGACATCTTCCTTAGAGAAAAGAGGGGTGAAGTGAATTATCTACAGGAAAGGTCAATGCCCTGTTCCCAGGCTCTCCTTTAAAAATCTCGTGGAGGAAATCCAAAATGTGCTGCCCTTTTAAAGTCCTTTCTTACACCTGACTCCGTTTCCCTGCTGCACCCTCTTTGATTTAGGATTGGAACAGGAATTCCTTAGGAACAGGAATCCTCTCGGGTTCTCTCCTGCATCTTGTATTTTTCCCTCAGCCTCACCTGTGCAATAAATTGCCTAAAAACTCTTCTCAACCTGCATTTCATTAAAAAATCACTGAACAATCCCCCCGGAATTAACCAGAAGCTGCAGCTCCTTCTCCTTTGCTTTCAGTAATGGAAGTTATTTCCAGATTAGAAGGAGTCACCCTCTGGCTGCAGAGGAATAATTTGAATTCCCCCTCGCTGGCAGGATCCTTTCCCATCTGTGGGCAGATTTCACTCATTATCTCATATTAAACCCAGAGGTGTTATTAAAATCCAGTATCATTTCAGGTCTGCAGGGAGCTCTGTGACAGAGGAGGCTGAAAATAGCATTGAAAGCTTCATTGATGCGGCCATTTCTGTGTGGCTTTCAACGATGGTTTTTGTGTTTTCTCACCTGTGCAAAGTTGATTTTCAGCCAAGCGCCGGAAAAATAAAACCCCCATTTATTTCAAAACGCAGGAAATGTGGGCACTTGAGCAGGTCTGAGCTTGTGAGGGCAGGCCAGAGGGAGAGGAGGGGATGGCGGAACTCCTGAGATGGAATCAGAGAGCAAAATCCGGGGCCCCAGGAATGACAAACGGAGATGGATCCTCAGCTTTCTTCCCTCTACTGCAGCCCAAGTGCCAGGCCTGGAAAAAGAACAACTGATGTGCTGACAGACCTCCTTGATAAATGAAATTTTGACTTTCAGACAACCCCAGCCAGCAGCAGGTTCCTCCTTGTGGGCCCTTGGGTGGGTTCTGGTTTATTTTCTTGGAGATTTAACAAAGGCAGCCCATCACTGATGGCACCTACCACTGACCTGTTCCCTCTTTCTTATCGCCAGGGAAGGAATAATCACGTTTATGAAATATTTTTGAGCGACACGGTTCTGTTCTCATTTGAGATGACGGTTTTGCTCACACTTGTATTGCTCAAGAAATGTAAGTGAACGTTGCCGTGGTTACCTTTGCAAAACTCAGTATTTTTGTCCTTGTTTGCCAGATTTGGGCTGTATAAAATCCCATTTTCTTTTTGAATCTGTATTTCTGACCATTATTAACCAATAACTTTGTCAGTTCTGATTCATTTTTTTTTTAAGACATTGTATTTTCACTTTCCTCTGGGATTTTTTGGGGGCAAGTTTCCTCTTGTAACATAATATCAGGAATTAGCCAAAAACTTTTCTCAGGAATCCATCACCCTATTCCATCTCCCTGTGCTCATTCCCACAGAGTTGGGATGTCAATTAGAGCCTTCAAATTAATGTGATTTGGGAAATAATTTTTCTTTTTTGTGAGCCTTAAGGAGGTGAAATAAAATATTCCTTGGTAAATAGAGTTAGGAAAGTTCTCCCCGTCCCTCCCATCTTTATCGCTGTCCACTTTTCATCCAAATAAACCAGGAATGCAAAGGCAAGGAATCCTAGGAAGGAGCCTGCTGCCCTCTCACGGCTCCCGGAGCAAACAGCCGGGAGGAAAACGGGAATAAAAAAGCCGGGAGGAAAACGGGAATAAAAAAGCTGTGAGGAAAACAGAAATAAAAAGCTGGGAAGAAAATGGGAATAAAAAGAGATGGGAGGAAAATGGGAATAAAAAAAATGTTAGGAAAATGGAAATAAAATGCTGGGAGGAAAATGGGAATAAAAAAAGCTGGGAGGAAAATGGGAATAAAAAAGATGGGAGGAAAATGGGAATAAAAAAAGCTGGGAGGATCCTCCTTTTCCAGCGAAATTCTCTTTCCAGGCACAGCAGCAGAACCAGGAGAGAGCAGGAAGGGATAACTCCACGTCCTGAGTTATTCCGGGGAATGCTGTCTGGTGGGATTTTATTTCCTGATTTTTTAGTTCCTTCTCTTCCAAGAGGTTTTATTGATGTGGTTTGGGCACTGCAGGAACTGCTCCTCCAGCAGAAAACTCCTTAAATCCTGGAAATCCCATTAATTCCCTTGGATAACTGGGTGATTCAGGATTTCTGTGCCCCATCCCTGGAAGTGTCCAAGGCTGGGTTGGATAATGAGATAACAAAGCTCAGTTATCAGGAACTGCCTGGATTTGGAAGCTCCTGCTCTAAATTAAAATACAAAATAAGAAAATTTTGGAATTCCCCATGTCCTGGGAGGGAAAAAGGGCTGCTCAGGAGCCATCCAGGACAGGGATGAACCACGGGAATTCCAACTGCCCAGGAATCTGCTGATCCAAAAGCTCAGCAGGAGGGATTGTGCATCCCCATCACAGCCACTTCCAGGCTGAATGAAGGGGTGGGAAAGCGGGGGGGAAATGGGAAAAGGGGGGGAGGAAAAAGGCAAGATTTTTTAAAAGAGGTGGGGAGAAAAGGATTTGGAAAGAAAATGATGTAACCTGGTCCAAGCCTGCATTAGGTTTTAGGAGCTCAGAGAGGACTTGGCCGGCTCTTGGCAGGCAGGGAATGAACGGAGCTGTGTCCAGCGCACTTCAACCCTTAAAGAGCACAAATGGCCGCAGTTCCCGCTCAGGTGCAGAGAGGAGAAGCTGCCCCTGTCACCCCGAGGCTCTCCTGAAAGGAAAACCGAGTTTATCTGCACCGGGGGATTTCCCTCTTTCCTGCCAGGCCGGGGCTGAGGCGCCGCTATTCCCCCGGGGCTGTGTCCGAGCAGGTCGGGGAAGGATCCTGCCCCGAAGTGCCTGAAAGGTGATGCCCTCTCCACCCTGCCGGCTCCTGAGCTTGTACCCGGGGTCAGAAACGCTGAAAGTTGATCTTTTGAGTGGAGAAAAACGAGGGGGGATTATCCAGCCAGGCCACCCTCTCCTCCTCCTCCTCCTCCTTTTTCTCCCCAGAGCAGAAATCCGAGTCAACCCCTCGCTCCCGTGCTGACCTGTCCTTAACGGTTGCTCTGACTCAATAAGTGACTTATTTTTTTATTTTTTTTTCCCTTCTGGCTCAATAAATCACTTGGATGCTTCTACTAAAGCGATCCTGACGGAACTATAGGGTTTGAAATAACCGTAAAGAGCATTAACGGGGCCATCCATCCCTCACCTCGCTTTCTGCAGGGCCGTGGGACGAGGAGGGATGGCTTTAGATGAAAGAGGGGAGATTGAGTTATATATTAGGAAGAAATCTTTCCCCGTGAGGGAGCTGAGGCCCTGGCACAGGTTCCCAGAGAAGCTCTGGCTGTCCCTGGATCCCTGGAAGTGCCCAAGGGGTTGGATAAGTGGAAGGTGTCCCTGCCCAAGGAATGAGATGAATTTTAAGCTCCCTTCCCACCCCAACCATCCTCTAATTCTGCGGTTTTATTTATGTCAGGTTATTTTAGCTTTCTAGTTCACTCTCAAAGTTTCACAGCGGACAAAAGTGACACCACGGAGCAGAAACGCTGGATAAAGGCAGCTTTTCCTTGAAACCACAGAGGATCCTCAAATACCTGGTAAACAGACAGTCACCCTAATGCTCAGCAGCAGCTGAAAACATTCAATAACACACATTGCAAAGCTCCAGGCAGGCAAATGAAATAATTTCTGACGTGGGCACGGCTCCTCGACAGCACAGCAGAGCTGGTTAATTCACAATTATAGGGGAAAGAAAAAAAAAAAAAAAGAAAAAAGAGGCAGCGCAGCTTTGCTGTTACCCAGAGGCAAAGGGAGTGAGTCAATAAAAGCAATCCCCGTCCCCCAGGAGCGATTCCACTAAAGAGGCAGCAGCTCCCGCCGCTCAGAAATCTCTGCTGGCGGGAGAGCTGCCGGAATTACCAATCAATGCTCTAAATCAAGCCCAGGATCACAGACACAGCCAGTGATTCCTGTTACGGGGGTATCAGAGAGCTGGAAATAAATGTTCCTCTGCCCGCCCTGGGGCAGGTTGGGGTGGGGGGTGAAAGGGAGGAGAGCCTGAAACCAGGATCAGGGAAATCACAGAGCGGTTTGGGGTTGGATGGAACCCTGAACTCCTCCAGTTCCAGCGGCAGGGACATTTCCCACTATCCCAGGGTGCTCCAACCTGGCCTTGGACGCTTGCAGGGTTCCAGGGGCAGCCACACTTCTTTACAATATATGTTAAAAAATGTGTATATATATATATATATATAATATTGTATATATATCTTTGCATATCTACATCATATTATATTTATATTTTATCATTATATTATAATATTATAGAATAGCATTATAGCATAATATATATTTTGTATATAAATAAATATGATGTAACGTATTAAAAATTTTTATGTATTATTACACAATGTATAAATTCTAGTACACAATTTATGTATAATATAATATAAATTCTATAATATATAAAATATTATATTCTATAGATGATATGTTTATATCATAAGTATAATTTATAGCTTGCCCTATAAATTATAGCTCCCCACTGCACAGGGAGTTTGCTGTCCCTTCCCAGCGCTGGCAGGGAATTTTAGGGAAGCGTTTTAGGGAATTTTAGGGTGAGAAGTCGGTGGCAGCTCCGTGCGTTCCCTCCTGCCGTGCCTGGCTGGGGTTGGGGGAGCTCACCCGCGCAGGGATGCGTGGCCCCATCCCCCTGCTCCACCCGCGCAGCAGCAGCTGCCACCCAGCAGCTCTCTGTGCCTGGGAAGGGAATTCCTGCCTTTAATTTGAAATAAAACATCCAGAGGAAGGATCCCGAGGCGGCTTTGTCAGTCAACTTGAACTCCTGTTTAAATCGGGTTTTTTCAGTGTGGTGGTTGCCTTTGATCTGGCACTCACCTCATCAAAGCAGCTGAGTCCTCCTTACACAGCGACTTTGTGGTGTCTGCGGGCAAACAAGAGACCTCCAGAGTGATTTTTAACTGAGCCACGTGCTCCCAACAGGCATCCAAAAGCAGGATTTCTTTTATTTCCCAAATCACTGTTTAGAGGCAGCAGAAACACCTAGGCAAGGGGAAGCTCCTGCTCTCCAGAGCTGGAATTCCTGCTCCTCCTGCATTATTTTGGCCCCATCCCTCCACAGGGTTGCTCTGAGCAGAGCTGTGGCGTGTGACAGATGCTGGCTGGCCCCAGCGCTGACAGGTGAACGCTGAAACTGGGAAAATTTTTGCAGCCAAAGCAAAAACTGGCAAATGTTTGGCTCCACTGTAACGTTTACAGCCCTCCCAGGCACGCAGAGCAAAGATCAGCCCTGATTTTATTGACCTGTGCCACTCCTCTTTTGTTTTTATTTTATTTCCCACTCTGCCCTCACCACCCTTTTAAGCGGGATGGAAAATCCCTCTGCTCTGGTTCCTTTGAAAGAGCGCAGCTGCACAAAGTGCTGGCCGCTTTCATCTGCAAACTTTATTTTTCTGACATAAATAGTGAGGATTCACCTCTTGTACCTCCTCATCCCCCCCTTCAAAATGCATTTTTATCTCCTCATGAGCACCTCGTGTATCACAGGACAGATACGGAGCACAACTGACAATCACACTGAAAGGAAAAGGAGGTTTTTGTCTTTTTAAAGGAATAAAAAAAGTCTCTCCTGGCCGCAGAGGTGAGGGGCAGAGGAACAGAAGTGCTGAACGCGTGCTCTGAGCAGGATTCTGCACTTTGGATCTGTCCCAAGTCTGATTCCTGCACTTCCCTGGGAGGAATGAGAAGGAAGCTCCCCCACTCCTGGGCAGTTGTGCGGTCGTGTGTCTTTGCGAGCACAACAAATATTCCTTGAACTGGGCAAAGGGATCCCCTGGCCAGAAATCACCCTGATAATGCAGCTGGGGGGACTTTGTGCCGGGGAGAACATGTGGAGAGGGCACGCCTGTCCCACGTGCGGCTCTGCCCTTGGCTCTTGGCAGGGCTCAAAGGTCAAACAGGATTTTCCTGATGTTTCCATGCCTTCATAACCTGCGGATGTTGGGCTTCTCTGCTGTTGTGGAACTGTTGAATCATTTAGGTTGGAAAATCCATGGAGTCCAACCATTCCCCAGCGCTGCCAAGGGCCACCAGTGACCCGTGTCCCCAAGTGCCACCTCCAGATGGATTTAAATCCCTCCAGGCGTGGGGACTCCACCCCTGGGTTCTGTGGATTTTGGCCTCGAGTGCTCCCATGTCCAGGAGTCTCCAGAGCTGCAGGAGATCCCTAAGCAGAGCAAGGAGCAAATGGAGCAGCAGCCCCTCAGTGACCATTTCTCCTCATCCCAAGGGATGCTGGTGTTTGCAGTCTTTCTGTCCCTCGAGATCCCAAATCCCACACTATGGAAACAGAGGCTTTGATCTTCCTGCTGAGGCCAGAAAGCAGCTAAAACCAACCCAGGCTTATGTGTCCTCAAAACAGTCTGGGAATTGAAGCGCGCACACAGCAAATTGGAATTTGCTATCCACATTAAAGTTGTCTTCCTTCACACCCCCCTTTCCAAGGTGTCCTTAAAACAGAATAACATCCTTTGGTGCATTTTCTATGGGTCTTTCCTGCTCTTTCTTCTTGGAATATCTGGCGTGGTCGTAGAAATAGATGATGATGAGAGAGGCAACGTTCAGGAAGAAGACGAGCAGCATGATCCAGTAGGAATATCCATAGATGTGCTTGGATCCAATGTGGGTCTGCAGAGAGGTGGAACAGCTGTGGGCCAGCTCCTCAGACTGCCTGTTTCCTTCCACGTTCACAGGGAAAAGGATCATGGCTGTGAGGGTGAGGACCCCTGGAAAACAGGAATACACATTTTGGAGGAGGAACTGAACTGCTTTTTCTGTAATCCTTGTCCTAGTCCAGGCATTTTAATCAATTTATCCAATATTAGTCATCACTAAACTGTGATGCATTGTAAGAATTTTTGCCCCACCCAATAGTATCTGACAGGTGTTTTGACATAGGCAATGACATAATCTAAAATTATTAGATTCTCACTGATTATTCTTAGATACGGCCATTTAATTCAACTTTTTTTTTTTTTCATTTAATTTGGTGCTGATGAGTATTGTGTGATACTCATGGGTTATTTGTAAATGTTTGTTTGATACGAGCCCAAATTCATGGATGGGCAGCCTCACAGTTGGATAAAATAAAAACACTTGGATAGATACCACAGCTGGATAAAAATATCACAGCTGGATTGCTATCACAGCTGAATAAATATCACAACTGGATAGATATCACAGCTGGATAAAATGTCACAGCTGGATAAATATCCCAACTGGATAGAGCCCTGAGCAGCCTGGTCTGTGCTCAGGGCTGGCCCAAGAGCTTAGACTTGGAGCCCTCCTGTTCTTTACCACTTGAGTTATTGGATGAGTCTGGGATAAGCCAAAATGTGATGTCTTATTAGATCTGGGTCTATCTCTTACAGCCTCCCAAATGTAAAAGTTCAGCTGCTTTGACATTTATCGAAATACTGCTGCTGCATCTCCGCTTTCCTCGTGCCAACAGAGCTGTAATCCCTGAACTTTGGTGGAACAGCTCCATTCCTGCTCTCCAGGCACCTCATCCTACCCCAGCTCACCCTGGAACAGCTTCATTTTTTAATTCAGGAGAGCACTGGTAGGAGAATTAGGAACCTCCAAGATGACCTCCCACATTAAATGATGCGTGATTGCCCATAAAAATCCACCCACTGCAAAATAAACTTCCAGGTCACAGCACTTGCAGGGCTGTTAAAAGTAACCACAGCCCTCAGCCAACACAAGAATTTATTTTCTCCCCAAAATTTATTTTGGCCAGCCCTGTGCTCCTTTCATTTCAGTCAGAGCTTGCAGGTTCAGGTGCTGGGCTCAGGAAAAACCTTCCCGTGGGATGAGACAATGATCTGCTTGTCTCGGAAATGAATAATTGTCTAATTAAGCTTTTGTTCCCTTTTCTTACTGCGTTTCACAGCTGTTTCAGCATCCGTGTTAAAAAATGGGTGATTTTCACACCCCCACCTGCACTTGTAATAATTCAGATTATCTGCACTGTTCCCTTCCCACCTAGGTGGGGTTTTGTCCCCAGGACAGGGTGATGCTGCTGGGGACACATTTCCCCTGGACCTGCAGAGCCTTTGAAGGCCAAAATACCCGTGTGCTGCAGCACTCTGTAATCAGATGTCTTAAAAAGAAATTATTCCAGTGCAAACCTATTTTGAGAGGAACACCTAATCCTCTGGAGACTAACTGAGTGTGAGAGCTGCACGACAGGGAGGCTTGGGAGCAGCCAGGCTCAATCCAAGCAGGAACGTGGCTTTCCACCTCCAGGAGCTCTTGGGCAGCTTCACAGCTCTAATGACGCAGCATCTCCACCCTGTTTTTACATGCCTGGGGAATGTTTAAACTTATTTTCGCCTGTGAACTTTATCTTTTAAAGAGGAAAATAATTCTTTTGCCGTGGCTCACTCCTCCAAACTGCTGCTTCCCTATAAATATATAACAATACATAACTAAAAATATATAAAACAGTATAACAAGATATTATAGATATAACAAGATATTATATACATAACAAGATATATAAAAACAAATATTATTTTTATAAATAATGTAATATAAATATATAACAATATAAATATATAATAATATATAACATGTATAATACATCCCATATATAATAAATAGTACAAAATATAAATATAAATATAAGTATAGTATATAATATATATAACATATACTATATACTATATAATATATAATATATACTATATAATATATATAACATAATATATAATATAGAATATATAATATAGAATATATAATATGTAATATGTAATATATAATATATAATATGTAATATGTAATATGTAATATATATAATATATTATAATATATAATATATAATATATAATATATAATATATAATATATAATATATAATATATAATATATATAATGTATATTATATATTATATAGTTTAAATATAATGATAGAGATATAATAATATGTAACAATAAATATATAATGATAAATATTATTTTCTTGTTATATCATGTCTTTCAATCATATTTCAAAGACGGTTTTTCAGGTGTGCCAGCGGGCAGAGTTAAAAAGCCAACCCAGAGAGCAGAAAGCATTTCCAGGTGTTTCCTCTTGCAGCTCTTTATTCCCAAATGTTGGGATTTAGGGAACGTAACTGATGATAGAAAATGTCCCACTCACCACAAACAGAATTCCAGGTGTAGACTCCGACGGGCCCCAGGAATGTCTGGTAGGGGTTGCTGACAGCGTTGGTGCAGGTGAAGCCAGAGCTGAGCAGGGAGCTGAGCAGGGCCAGCACCAGCACCACGATGGTGGCCACGTTCAGGGCACTGGTCCTGGTGCTGCTCAGGGCATCTGCCACTGAAACACAGCGGGGTCAGGGACAGAGGTTTGGCTGATCGGAAGGGATTGGGATGAAGAAAGTGCAGGAGGTTTGGACACAGCAATGAACCCAAATCCCACATGGGGTGAAGGTGCCTGGGCTGAAATAAATCCTAGCCTGCTAATCCTGCTGTTAACTAACTGGGTAGTAAACTTCCATTCTTTAACACTTCTGTAAAAATTTCCTCTGGATGAGGCCAGGCAGGAATTTTCTGCCTAAACTGGATCAGAAACCTGGGTGTTCCTCTGCCAGTGTCTGGTCACCTCCACGAATGCCCATTTAAAACTCTGCTCCAATTTCAAACCCTGCTCCAGTTGTATTTCCTTTTAAAATAGCAGCAGTCCCTCACATGCAATAAATCTGACGGGGAAAACCTTCCCAAAGCCCACTAAAGCTGCTGCCTGGATGGGTCAGGACAAATAAATCTGAGTTTGGTCATCCGTGGGCAGATGAGGATGGTTGAGCTCATCTCCTGACTGGATCTGTCTCTGTGCCCTGCAGGAAAAACTTGGTGCAGGCGGGGCTGGCTCCTTTCTTTTAAAATAAAGGAGCAGCTCCTGCTGTTTTCCAGCAGGACAGGATGGGGTTTGGTGAGGCTTTGGCTGCCACAGGGCTGAGCTTTGTGGCCCTGACCCCAGATCCTGCTCCCTCTCCTTCTTCCCCTATTTATTCCCAGATCCTTCCCTGCTGTAGTTCCATGGCTCTTGTGGTCAAACCCTTCAGAACTGTCACCAACTTTTGCCTAAATCCTCCCAGTTCCTCGATAAGTTGCTGGTAACAAGAGGCTCAACCCCAAATGCAACACCCTCCAAATGTTATTTTGTTGAGGTGAATTATTTTCCTCCTCTCCATCTGAAGATTGAAAATGCAACTCGAATGTGCTTTGTGTTGTAAGAAATGCAGTGTTTTGGAGCTCTGTTCAAATAGATGTTGTGAGAGACAGACTTTTGTAGGAAAATCCCCTTTCTGTGCTGTTCTCGAACAGGGCCATTATTGTAAAATATTCAGGCAGTGCATAACTGGAGAAAGCACAGCAGGAAAGAAAAAAAAGAGTAAAAACCCCATAAAGAGGAATAAACATAATAAAAAGAGCAGTTGGCAAGGAATGAAAAGGAGAATTCCTCTCACATTTTATCTAATACTGCAGTACAAGTTAATTTCTGCTCGAGGCACTGGCAGGTACGGATGTGTTATGGAAATCAGCTGTAAATTTAGGCAATTTTCCTGGGAGAAAAGGAAAGCAGGGCATGCAGGGGATATCACTCAGCGAGATGGAAGTGAGCAGGTTGTACCCTGCACTCGGGCTGAGGCAGCCTTGCAGCCTGGCCATCACCTGTGATCTATTTCTTGGAGAAGAAATAAGTCTGGAGCCAAAGCAGACAGGCTTGTGTAATTTCCCTCTGGCAGCCTCACTTAATTTTTATCTCTCAGAACATCTCCACAACTGCCTGCCTACACCTCTTGCACCTCCTTAATTGATCTTGTTTATCTCTGACACAGAGCTGCGGGTTAGGGGAGGGCGTTTTGGCAGCCTCCAGCTGTCCTAGCCGTGTCTGCAACAGCACAAGGCTGAGGGCTTGAAAGAAAATGCTCTTTTCGTGGCAGCTGATTTGGTTTTTTTTAATCCCTAAATAAAGCAGTCTGTGCTAACAGAAGGAATCTCCAGCAGCTGATCTGTTTGAGTGGGATCAAACTCAAATGTTTTGAGTGGTAGCCCTGCAGCTGGAAAACCTCTGGATGTGTGTAAAGCAACAATTCTAGAATGAAAACAGGGTTTGGTCAGATTTCTCTTTAATTTCCGTTATCTTCTTTTATTTTTTCATCTTTTATCCTGACATGTTTGGGTAGAATTTCCCAGACTTTCACTGAGCTTAGTCAGCCCTCCCTGCAGCTTTTACAGCTCTGCAGTCACCCATGACACATCAGGAATTAATCACTGAAAAAAACCCCCAAACAAACAAACAAAAAATCCAGAGCGGAGTTCAACAGAGCTTCCAACTTTTCAGGAGATCTCTGGAAACTGACAAGAATACAAATGAATTTCAGCAATTTCCAAGCTTTTGTCATGTTTCTTTTTGAAAATGAGGAAGTGAAATGGTTCCTCCGTGCTGAGGTAAATTTGGAAAGACTTCTTTGGGTGTTGCTGGCCTCGCTGGCTGCCAGCCCTTGGATAAATCCTGACATTCCAGACTCTCTGGGCGTGGCTCTTCCTGAGCCTGCCTCAACCTCTACGTTGACCAAAGCTGTGACCAAACCTTCTCTGACAGACATTTTACTCATAGCTGTAAGAGAGGGATATTAAAGAACTCTGGTTATTCAATAACTTGCATTCTGCCAGCCCGTCCATCCCCAGAGCCTGGGGAGTGGCTGCAGGGATTTATTGCTCTGTTAAGGCTGGGAAAGAGCCACCCATGCACAGGGCACTGCCAGAAATGACATTCCTTTCATCTTTATGCTTGGAAATGTCTTTGAATGTAGTGGTTTCTAGAGAAATAAGTTGATTTTTGGTGGTTATTTTATTTTTAATTTGGTTTTTTGGGTTTTTCGTTTGTTTGTTTGTTTGTTTGTTTTTTAAAGGCTGTTGTTGATCTGCTTTAGAACGGCCACTGATAAAAGTCAACCTGGACTATTGCTGAAAATTGTCCCCAAATTCTTTGACTTTGATTTATCCTTCAGGGATTGCCCTTCTTTTCCCACCCCCAAATGTGACAATGCCATTTGAGAAATGCACGTGGGGTGCGCAGCAGAGCCCCCAGGCAGGGCACAGCTGCTTTTAAATCATGCTGGGATTTAAAGGGATGCTTGGAACTCCTCTTGCTGGTGTCTGAAATGTTGGAATGGAGAAAGCACAGCACTTTGCTCCTCCAGAGCACTGGAAATCCATTTATTTAAGGGTATCAGCAAAGGAAGTGCATCTCCTGTCTTAGGAGGACAGGAATATAAATGAATGTGAATATAAAGAGAGAATGTATGGAATTCCCGGAAGTGTTTTTCCTATTTCAATTCTATATGGAACAGAATGACAGAGCAGACTGGTTTGGGTGGGAAGGGACATTAAATCCCACCTAGTGCCACCCCAGCCATGGCAGGGACACCTCCCACTGTCCCAGGCTGCTCCAGCCCCAATGTCCAACCTGGCCTTGGGCACTGCCAGGGATCCAGGGGCAGCCACAGCTGCTCTGGGGGGCCTCACCACCCTCCCAGGGAAGGATTTCTTTAGCAAATTCTTTAGCAAATAATCTAAAACACGAGAATCCTGCTTATTATAGAGCCTAAGAATTAATTTGAGGCCAGTTCTTCTGATCCTGGATACCTGCCTGACAGAACCAGTGAGGGATGTGGGCAACCCCAAATTTAGGTCATTGATAAAGCATCACTTCCCTTCAGCAGCTGTGGGAGGAAACTGACAAATCCAGAATCTCACTCATTTTGTTCATCCCTAAATAACTGATGGGGAGAGTCCAGATCACTTTTTGTAAATGTTCTCTCAACATTTGATAAACGATAAGCACAAACCCTCAAATCTGGTGAGGGAAAACCCAACACCACCAATGCAGACCATGCAGAGACCTGAAACCCTTCACTGATACCAGCAGCGTTGTGAGTTCATTTCGTTAATTGTAATTAAAATCGATCTGGTGGCAACACCCAGGCCCTGGGACTGGGCTGTGGGAGGTGCTTTAGACAAAGGCAGGGCACAGCCCCTGGGCTGCAGCCAGCCTGGATCCTCCTCTGCCATCAGCCCTCCAGGGCAGGATTCCACCTTTCCCACGGAGCCCAATTCAAATCAGCCAGAGCTGCCCGCACGGCCCAAGGTTTGGGGCTTCAGCCAACTATAACCACACATAAATGATTTTGATTTATTATTATTTGCTCTTCTAAAAATCGCCTTCATTATTCTGCTGCAATGAACTAAGGTTGAATGATTTGGGATTTTGTGCTGGTTGTGTAACGATCCCAATCCGTGCTCCACCTCGTGCTGGGAATGCTGCTGTGCTCAGGGTTTCGTGAGAACATGAATGAAATGGAAACCAGTTAATCGTGGGGACTGGTTCGTGGAACACGGCCCTGCCACCGTGGGAATTCAGCTGCTTCTGCAGGTGCAGTTTCAGGAATAAATTAGGCTGGGGAGGAGCCTAATTTATTAGGCTGGAGGTTTGGATCTGCTGTGCTGGGGCATCTCACAACAGCCTCCCAAAAAAATGAAATTATTTCTTAAAGCATCTTAAAATCCCAGATTGGTTTGGGCTCACAGGGACCTTAAATCCCATCCATTCCCCCCCTGCCATGGCAGGGACACCTTCCACTGTCCCAGGCTGCTCCAAGCCCTGTCCCTGTGCCAGTCCTTATATCTAATTTAAGCCCATATCTCACATTTCTAAATTACTTGACCTGCTCATATTTTTGGTAGCTTTTTTTTTTTTGAGTGCTTTTCTGCCTCTCCTGTGTGTCACCAGCATTATTGCTCTGAACTTGATGAGGCAGCGAGGCAGATAAAATCGGTGCAAACCCTTGATCCTTGCAGCAGCTCTCAGGTTTATCTATCCTTGGGTGTTGTTTTGTGTGTTTTGCTCTTTTTCCTGCAGCAGCCTTCAAGCCTTCCTCTATCACAACGGTGCTAATTCAGTAGTAGGTGACAAAATGTTTAAAGGCAAACCAATAAATTAATATCGTGAAATTAAAAAAAAAAAAAAAAAAAAGCAAACCTGGAAGGTGAATTAGGTTTGTAAATCCCTTAATTAAGTGATGAGTGTTGCTTTTCTCCTCCTCACCAAACTTCGGAAAATCAAAGTCAATTTGACAGAAAGACACAAAAACCCATTTTGTGGCTTTTTTCCCTTATTCCAAGGGGGAGGCCAAGGTCACAGGTAATAAGTTGTTATTGTTGAATTCCTGTGCTTTTCCTGGGGTCTTATTTTATTCCAGTTCAATCCCCCACTTCAATTCTTTTGCTCACTTACACTGTTGGAAGACAGATACGTCTGTCAGCAGCACGAGCAGGAAGAGCTTCAGTTTGGGTTGGACATTGGGAAGGAATTCCTCCCTGTGAGGATGGTGATACCCTGGAATGGGTTTCCAAGGGAGGTTCTGGCTGCTCCTGGATTCCCTGGAAGTGTCCAAGGCCAGTCCAATTCCTTCCCAATACCCAACCCAAACCTAAGATCTCCTCACTCGTACCGCTGATGGACGCATCCATCTTACAATATTTTAAGTAACTTAGAAATATGAGACATGGATTTAAATTAGATATAAGGCCTGGCACAGGGTGCCCAGAGCAGCTGTGGCTGCCCCTGGATCCCTGGCAGTGTCCAAGGCCAGGTTGGACACTGGGGCTTGGAGCAACCTGGGATAGTGGAAGTTGTCCCTGCCCATGGCACTGGATGGGATTTTAGCTCCCTGTGAGCCCAAACCAATCTGGGACGCTCTGATCCACTTCCAGCTGTGCCAGCACTTACCTTGGAAGGTGGTTTTGGACACCTGGAGTCCTGCATCCACGAACTGCTCACAGGTGCCACTGAAGAGGCCGTACTTGAGGCTGACGGTGATGTTGGAGCCGGTGCGCGAGTACCGCACCTCGCTGCTCACCCACTGCGGGGTGGCCAGCACCACGCACACCACCACGAAGGAGCTCACACAGGTACAAAAAGCAGAGGCAAACATGCAGCTTTTCTTCCTGGATGGCATCTTTGCACTGATTTTTTTTTTTTTCCCCTCCTGATTCAGAGGATTTGGTTCCCTTCAATCCCGTTTAGCGTGAGGGTGATTCCTCCTCGGCGCTGTCCGAGCCACAAAGTGGTTCTGGTAAACTTTAGACAAGCAGCAGAGGCAATAAAAACGTAAAAGGATTGAACTTTGCTCCGGGGAAAAGGTGTTGCCAGGGTGACAACCAAAGCAGCCTGGCAAAGGCCACTGGGATTGTCCATATGGGTGATTTATGGTCCTTGCCAAAGCGTCACTTCCCAAATCCCAGCTCTGGATTCATCCAGAGCCTGGAGCTCCTCCTGGGACACTTCTGAATTCCTGTTTTTTCCCTCTTAAAATCATGACAGCCAGGCTGGAATCTGCCAATCTATATCTACTCTCTATCTAGTATGTTATGATAAAGTTGTAAAATGTTCCTTCTCCGTTCAAATTCCCAGCTTGCCCAAGGAGCTGCCCACCCATCCCTCTGGGAAACATCTCGGACTCTTTAAATTTCAGAACACATTGGGCTGGTCTTGGGTTTTGGTGGGGTGAGGAGGTTCTATCGACTGTCAATGGGTTATTTTCTAAGAAAGATCTCTCATTCCCAATTAAATTCCATTCTATTTTCAGAGAATAACTCCCTCCCTTTTGCTTTTTGTCAGGGAGGAAACAAATACCTTGAGCAGGGCTTCATTTCAGGGCGGCAGTGGATATGTACAGGGAGAAATCCTGGAAAAATCTATTCTGGATTACAAACCAAGGGAATATATTCATTTTTGGACCCTGGCTGACCTAAACAATGACCAAAGGACACGATTTCAAACAGAACCTTCATTGCTCAATGAAAAGACTGAAGGCAAATTCCAAGAATTCGAGATAAACTCAGTCCCCATTATTTTGGGCTGAAACCTGGAACATAAATTAATAATTCATTGTCAGTGTAGAGTAACAGAGATTCCATTAGCTTTTATTTCTATTAATTATAATATCATTATCCTACTTTATACTGGAGCCCTGCTCCTGGATCATCCAGAGCTTTTGAATTAATCTTTAGGGAGCAATCTGCTCCAACAGTGCTGCTGAATCAACCTCTGGAGTTCTTGTCCTGAAGCTTCCCTGCTTTGTGCTGTGATGACAAGGAGAGAGATCCCTGAATTTTTTATGGATTTGAAATAGCCAAGAATTTCTCAGGAGGAGTAAACACCTGGGAAAATACTTATTCTGCTTTTTATACTTACTCAGTGTTATTGAACTGATATTTTTCTGGGATTTATGATTTTTTTTTATCCCAATTTTTAAGCAGTAATTAGATTTGAAATCCATGGGTTTTATTTTTATAAAATAAAAAAATTATGGTCTTAATCTATAGTCATCATTTACACTCTTGTGATTTTTATTTTATTTTTCAAACTACTTGAGACTTTGATGATATCTTGGAGGTCATTATTTATAGGAATATATAGATATAATTTTTTAAATTATTTAAGTTTTATTCTTAAATAATCTAAATGCTTCATTACCATAGTGGAAATCAGTCAGGATTTGATTTAAACTCTGAGGAATAAAAGGAAATTTCTTACCCTGTATAAAATAATAAGAAACCTGCTTCATTTTCTGTCCAGCACCCGGTTAAACTTTAACCACAGATATATGGGAAGGCTCTGTTAGGCTGATCCACCTCTCCAGGCTCATTAATCCAACACTTCTATTCTCCAAAGGACAGAGTCCAAGACTTTATAATCCAAGGATATTTTCTAATAAACTGAGCTCAAACCTGCCCTCCTGCCATCAGCAGTGCCACTTGTCCCCTGTGAAATACGGTTTAAAAATTCAATATTTAAGAACTGGTGTTTGTCTTGCTAAAAACTTCCAGGGAATTATTTTTCAGCTCCTTCAGTTTTGATGAATTGAGCGCCCAGCCCTTTAAAAACACTGACTAGCAAAGGCTCAGAGCGTGGTGAACAGCCTGGAGTTCCCTTCCTTGCAATCTGACTCAATTATATTTAGTTTTTGGTGACTCAGCTCAAATTGTTATGGCTCAAATCATTGAAACTCTCCTGTGGCTCAGGGAGTTGCTCTGTAAATGAGACCATAATTTGCTTTTTTCTTGCTTGTCACCTCGAGGTTCATTCCCTGCCTAGGCTTTTTTTTTTTTTTTTCCCCCCTCACAGCTACCTGTAAAAACATCATAAAACCTGGAATTAAAGCCGCAGTTTGACAGGACACACCTCATCTTGAGAAAGGAGAAGAGATTGGTTTCCTCTGACTCAGAGAAAAAATATTCCCTGATCAGCACCTTGTCAACTCTGCCCCCACTGATCCTGACTCAGCCCTGCACAGCAACCAAAGAGAAAAATCAGCTTCATTTGTTCTGAGCCCGGGGGGCAGCAGAGAGATCTGCAACATCCTTTGCTACATTAAATGACCCGTCATTTTTAAAGCTTGATGACGTGAGTATTTCCCTTTCGGTTTAAATCCCTTTGCTCGAAGCCAAAAAGACAAAAGGAAAGCCTTTAAATGCAAACTTTTCGTGCACATCTATTCTTTAATGTTGCAAACACGTTCTTATATGGGAAAAAAAAAAAAAAAATCCTCTGGTGGTTTGATGCTTTGGCCCACAGATCCAGAAGGATCAGAGATTAGGGAGGAATTCTTTGCTCTGAGGGTGCCCCTGGATCCCTGGAATTGTCCAAGGCCAAGTTGGAGCAGCCTGGGACAGTGGGAGGTGTCCCTGTCCATGGTAGGGGTGGGATGGGATGGATTTAAGGTCCTTTCCAACCCAAACTACTCTGGGATGTTCTCCCGAGGGATGCCAGCAGGGCAGGACCAAAGCTTTGCCTCCCAGGTCGAAGCTCTCATCCGTGCTCAGCAGCAGCCAGGAAAATTCAGGGTGAAGCAAATCATCCCCAGTTGTGCTGCAGCTGCAGTGCTTCACTGCTGCTGGTTTAAAAGTGCCGTGTCCTGCTGAAATATTTCATTTCAAACCAACTGACTGCTGGCAGCAGGGCTGGCAGGGAGTGCTGCTGATATTTGGGATTTTCCGTGGGCCTGACCTTCGTGGTGCATCCCCCGTGTCTCCCACAGAGCCCTGACGTCCTTTTGCATTTCCATTTTCGATCTCTGTCTGCAGAGCAGCTCAGCTGCTTCATCCCTCAGCTGCTTTTGGCTCCGAAAAGATTCCAAGAAACTTCCAGGAAGTGCAGGATCCAGCCATGTGTTACCAATGTGGCCTCTCCCTCTTCTGTGATGGATAAATTGGAATTAAAGGAATTATAGAATATTGAGAATGAAATCCAGTTTTGTTTTGTTTTTTTTTTTTTTTTACCTCCGGCACTTTGCGGCCAGCATTCAGATGGAAACAGGGATTTGGGAAATGGGATAAAGCCTCATAATTTTCTTGGAGACGAGGTTGAGAAATGTGAGGTTGTACCAATCTGCAAAATGATTGCAGCAACTCCTTGGAAAACTTTGTGACTCTTTGGAGGAGAGGGGTGTGAGCTCCATTTTCATGGATCCCTGCCCCGTGCTGCTGTGCGGTGGATTTGCACAATTCCATCTTCTGATTTCTTCTTTCCCTCTGACATTTCTTTTTTGTTTGTTTGTTTTGTTTTTCCCACAGCACTTTTGAAAGACAAATCAAACACCTTTGAAAAGTTGAGTGGATTTCTTCCCAGAAAATGCCCAGAACTTCTCAGCTGAGAGCTCTGTCAGGGGATGGTTGTGGATGTCTGAGCTCCAATGGTGGAGCGGCATCACAGCTGGAATATTGTCCCTCAGCCAGGTGGAATATTGTCACTGGCCTCTCAGAGCTCAATCCTCTCATCCCAGCAGCCAGAAGGAACTGGGGGGGAAAAAAAAATTGGGGAAAAAATTAGGAGTATTTCCCACTGGGAATTGAAATAAATGGAAGATCCCAAAGCCACTGCGCTGGAATCAGCACAAATGCGCAAAATCCTGGTTTAAAATGATTGTTGCTGCCAGGGCATCTCTTGGATGTGAGTTTGTCCACTCTGGATTCTTTGGAAAAAGTCCTGAAGTGCCAGGAAAAGAGGGAATGGCTTCAAACTTCCGGGTTACCTGGGATATTTGGAACACTCCTTGCTCCCATGGCAGCTGCAAGGACAGCCCTGAATTTCCTCAAAGATATTGGGGTTAAGAAACGATCCAGCATTAAGTTTTGATGGGAAATAAATCCTTCCTTGGGGAAGTTTTTCCTCTACAACTTCTGTCAGGGCACTCATCCTGGCAGGGGAAGGAGAGCAGCAGCTCCCTGAGCATCTCACACCTCGTTTGTCCTTGTTTCTCCCCATTTCCAAGCTGGAAAAATCCTTGGTGGGAATGTTTGCAGGCCATTATGGTCAAAATAGAGAGTTTTAAAATGGAATCTTGAAATTATAGAAATATTTCTTTTTTTTTTTTTCCTACTCCAAAAGTCAGTGTTTGCATTTCCCTGAATAACAGAGCTCTATTAAAACCTTTAAGATCTCTCAGGGTGCCTTTTCTCCGTACCCTAAAAGATGACGCAGCTTTAAAATTATATGTTCTGCTGTTAAAATGTTTTCATTTGTGGCTGAATAGTGAAATTGAGTGGTCAAGTAGAGTTGATTGAAGAGTGAGGAGCAAAAAACACTCCTGGCATTTTAATAAAATGGAAAATAAAGCCTTTGCAATGTTTTCATTTTAATAAAGCGTGGCTTTGAAGCTGCTTGAAGGTGTGGAGTGTTTAAAACAACCCCTTGAGGCGGAGATGGAGAGAAGAGCAGGCAGGGCAGCCCTTCACTAATTGCAATTTCTGTAACAATTTGAAAGAGATGTAGGTTTGAACACTTCAATCCATTCCTACAGACTCCTAATTTTAGATTCCAAACGGGAAAACCTTTGACAAATACCCCTTTGAAGTCATTAAATTAACTCCTGCTGAAATATTACCCAGCCTCCCGCTTTTGCTCAATTATTCCTACTTTGAAGAGTTTTCCTTGTATTTTCGGGCTGAGATGTATTTGCCGCATCAGAAATCACCCTTCTGTGTCAGTTTTTTGCTGTCCTGCCTCTGATTTCCTGATTTTTATTTTGTCAGGAATTTACAAGTTTTCTTTGAGTACATTGGCAAAAAGACTGATCCTCCCTGCTCTACCAAGGGCATCGTGTTGGGACACCCAAATAAAATCTTGGTGTTCAAATATTGCCTCTTTCCCATCCTTTATTTTCTTGAGCTTGCCCAATTATTCCAGCTTTGAGGAGCTTTTCCTGCACTTTCAGGCTGAGATGTCAGAAATGCTGGGTCTGTGTCAGCTTTTTTTGCTGTTCTGCCTCTGATTTCCTGATTTTTGTTTTTTTCAGGAATTTTCTAATTTTTGTTCCACCACATCAGCAAGGAGACCGATTTACTGCGCTGCCACCGAGGTTATCATGGTGGAATTAGCCAAAATAAAATGTTGGTGTGCCAATATTACCTTCTCCCTGTCATTTATTCCCTGAGCTTGAGGCCGAGGAGACGCCTCTCTGTACCAGAGAGCAGCAGAGTGCCTGGAACTGCTCCAGCTGAGGTTCCCACCAGTTCTGCTGGAATAATGTTCCTTCCAAGGAAGGGATGCAGGGGCTGGGGCCAGCCAGGAGCCGTGGGAGGCCCTGCAGCATGTCTGGAAAATTGGAAGCAAAGGTGAAACGGCTGCCAAAGAGCTCCCAACTGCTGGGAGGGGTTGGATTTGCGACGGGAAGAGAGGAAAAGACACCTGAGCACTGGGCTGGGAGGTGGAGGAAGAAAAGCCCCTGTTGGATATTGGATTATCCCAGGGTTGGGAGAAATGTGGGATCATCTGCTCGTTGTTATCTTGTTTTTGCACAGCGTTTCAGCCCTCCACCTTCTCAAATTTATTTTTTGGTACAGCTTCTGTCTTCCTTCTGTCAAGGTAATTCAGTTGTTACTAAATGGCTACAAATCCCACAGGAGCCTCGTTTCTCATCCTCTCCCCTTTCTCAGCAGCAGAAATTCCCTTCAGACCTTGTCTGGACAGATCTGAAATTGGGTTTTAAGACACTTCATCCTTCAGATCCCCACTCCTGGACTTTAAATCTGGATTTCTGGCTGAAGCTCTCTATCACAGAGCATCACCCTGGGTTGTTTTTCTGCAGCCAACAAAAAATCAGCCTCAGGCTGTTGGCTCCAGCTCGTTAATGAATCCTGGAAAACACAAACCTGGCCTTGGAGCATCCTGGGTGAGACTGGGAGGACGCAAAGCTGGGGACTAACGAGGTTAAATTATCAATATAATCATCAATTATGGACCTGAGTGTGCATGAAGTTCTTTTTACAACTTTATTTCACAATTGTACGGTATATTTAGATGTTCCCCTTCTCTCCAGCAAATCCCTTCACATCAAAGAATGAATTAAAAACTCTATTGTACGACTTGGCTTCCCAATTCTGTCCTATGACTAATTAATTATGGGACCACACAGCCTTATAGGATCCTTAATTCCTGCACTAATAGAAAATGTGGTCATTTAATAATTCTATTTATTTTATCACCTGGCTGTAAGCACTCATTTAAATTAATATCCAATTCCTTGCAAATGCTTCCCAGCCAGAAAATCACTGACTTGAAGCCATTTGATCTGCAAAAATGTTCATTAAAATCCAACTCCTCCCTGGTGCTGGGCCCTTTTGCACGGCCATGTCTGCTCATGGAATTTTAGCTCTCACTAAATCGCTGGTTCCTCGTCAACATGATGCCAAAGGGACCTAATTAGGCCCTGATGAAGTTTCCTGCAGAAGACACAGATATTCACAGATGTTCTGATTTTTTTTTCTCTCCTGGTGGGTCTTTCTTTACTCCCCCTAATTATCTGAGATCCTTTAGAGCATTTAAATATTGCCTGCATGGCTGGGGGGGGGAGTTGGAAAATAACATGGAAGATCATTAAGGTTGGGAAAGTTTACTAAGATCGCTTGGATCTTTCCTGGAGGAGGAATTTCTCCTGCTGGGATGCTCTTCTTGCTCTGGGACATCCTTTGGGAAACAAACATGGTGTGCATTGGTATGGAGGAGGTTGGAAGTAAAATACAGAAACATTAATGTTGGGAGAGACTTTTAGGATCACTTGGATCTCTCCTGGAGGAGGGATTTATTCTGCTGGGGTGCTCTTCTTGCTCTGGGAAATCCTCTGGGAAACTTAAACATGGTGTGCATGGCCACTGGGGGGTTTGAAAGGAATCCAGAGTTTGATTAAGGTTAGGAAAGACTTTAGAGATTTTTCCTGGAGGAGGGATTTCTCCTGCTGGGACCGGGACATCTTTTGGAAAACTTAAACGTGGTGTGCACGGATATGGGGGGGGGGGGGGGGGGGGGGTTCTGAAAGCAATGCAGAGAATCGTTGGGAAAGACTTTTCAGATCCCTTGGATCCCTCCTGGAGCGGGATTTCTCCTGCTGGGAGGCTCCTCCGGCTCTGGGAGAGGTGCGTGGCAGGGACCGGAGCCAAGAGGCAGCGAGATGCGCCCTGAGCCGCCGTGGCTCCGGTAATCCCCTCCTCCCTGCCTGCCCTACTTTCCCACCTGCCCGTTTCTATTTCGGGTCTCCCCGTCCCGCTCCGCTGGCCCTTGGAGGGGACACTGGGGACCGCCAGGCTCAGGTGTGTGCCCCTCCCAGCGACACACCCCGGGCGGGCTGGGCAGCGAGGGGACAGAGCCGGGAGGGCGGCATGTCCCCAGGGGCCACTCCTGCATCGCGGGGACACGCGGGGATGGGGACACGGGCAGGTGCGGAGATGGGGACACAGGCAGGAGCAGGGATGGGGACACGGGCAGGTGCGGAGATGGGGACACGGGCAGGAGCAGGGATGGGGACAGGGGAAGGTGCGGAGATGGGGACACGGGCAGGAGCAGGGATGGGGACACGGGCAGGAGCGGGGATGGGGACACGGGCAGGAGCAGGGATGGGGACAGGGGAAGGTGCGGGGATGGGGACACAGGCAGGAGCAGGGATGGGGACACGGGAAGGTGCGGGGATGGGGACACGGGCAGGTGCGGGGATGGGGACACGGGCAGGTGCGGCATGGCCGGGCGCTCCGGGAGGAGCTCGGCGCGGAGCTGGGCGCTCGCAGCGCAGCCGGTGCGCGGCGGGGAGCGGCGGGGCTGCGGCGGCGGTGGCGGGGCTGTGGCTGTCGCAGCGGTGGTGGGGCTGTCGCTGTCGCTGTCGCTGTCGCTGTCGCTGTCGCTGTCGCTGTCGCTGCCGTGGCGGTGACAGAGCCCCAAGGCCGCGTCCCCCGGCCGGGCCGCTCCCGCTGCAGTGCGGGCCGTGTCCGCCAGGCGGCGCCGCGGGCCGGGGCCGGGGCCGCGGCTGAGCGCGGGCTCGGGAGCGGCCGCGGGAGCGGGAGGAGGAGGCGGCGGCCAAAGGGAAATTTCCTGCCGGGAGCCGCCGCCCCGGCCCACAGCGCCTGCCCGGCCGGCCCGGCCGCGCCGCCAGCGGCCCGCGGAACCGCCGCAGCCGCGCAGGTGAGCGAGGGAGCGAGGGCGGAGGGAAGGAGGGAGGGAGCGAGGGAGCGGGGATGCCGCCGCCCGCAGGTGCCGGGAGCGGCCGGGCGGCTCCGCTCGTTCCGGCGCTGCCGAGCCGGGCACGGACCGGGAGATCGCGGCGCTGCCCGGAGCCGGCCCTGGGCGCGGCAGCCACATCCCGGCGGCGACACCGCCGCGGGGGCAGCGCCGGGCGGGCGGAGCGGCGGCCGCGGCTCCTCGGCGGGGCTGGGACCGCGCGGCGCTCGGGAGATGCGGGACAAGGGCACGGCCGGCTGCCCGCGCATCCCTGCGTGTCCCTGGACATCCCTGGGTGTCCTCACCCATCCCTGCGCACCCCTGGACACCCCTGGGTATCCTCACGCGTCCCTGCGCGTCCCTGGACATCCTTGGACATCCCCGCGCATCCTTGGACATCCCTGGGTATCCTTGAGCATCCCTGGCCATCCCCGCGCATCCATCCCAGGTGCGCTCCCGCGGGCTCGGCGCCGCTCCCGGGATGGGGCTGGCGCCTGAGCAGAGCCTTGAAAAGCGATTTTCTGCCGTCGGTTCTCATCCATCCCCAACTGAAATGAGCGGGGCCGCGTTCAGGTGAGCGGGACCCTTGGCTGCGCACGAACTCCTCTGGTCTGCCGCGGTCAAGGTTGTTTAAACTCCCTCTGTTTCCATTTGTTCCGTTTATTAGTTGGCTTTCACACGGCTTTTCACTGCCACCCGTCACGGGATTTTATTCTTCTCTTTACTCGCGGCTTCGCGGAAAGGGTTAACGGGTGTTTGCCGTGGGATGGAACAGTGTTTTCTCCTTGGGAAAGGCTGTCTCCTGGGTGTTTCCCCAGTTTTTCAGTGAGGCTCCTCTCCATGTGGTGCTTTGCTGTGTGTTCAGCTGTGTGTCTGATTTGTGTCTGTGTCTGATTTGGATGGGGTAGACGCTGCTGAGTTGAAAGAAAAGGCAGCGCTTATCGAGCTTTTTTTTTTCTTTTTTTTTTTTTTCCTTTTTTTTTTTTTTTTCCCTGCGATGTTAGAATCTGCGGAAAGTAGAACTAAAAATGCAGAGAATTGGGAAAAAAATACATTTTTGAAGTGCGTGACAGCTGTACCTTCTGTGCATGTTGTGTTTAGGACTTGTAAATAAATAAATAAGTAACTTCTGATGAAAACTAATGACGTTCAGCTGGAAGCTGGCTGTAGTTTAGAAGAGATTTAAATGTGGATAAAATGTGCTTTCCTCATCCCGGAGGGACGTCATCCTCCATTTGGCTTTGCTGGGGGATAAATGGAACCAGTTAAACCTTGGAGTGGGAAGTTTTGGGTGGTTTGGGAGGGACCGGCTTGGTCTTGCTCTTGAGCAGGGTGGAATTCGGGCTCTGAGAGGAGTTTTAATGGGGGTAACGAGGTGTTAATGGGGTGATCCCTGTCTGCTTTGTGTTTGGGGTGAAAAGGGGTGGGGATGGGGTGGGACAAGCAGGTCGAGGTCCCCAGGATGAGGGGGCCGTGCTGGTGTGGATGCAAACATCGCTTGTGCGGTGATGGAGCAGCCGATCCCAGGGAATTCAGCCGAAAACATTTGTTTCGTCAAGTGCCGGGACGAGCTGAAATGTGCGAAGCGAGCTGGGAAATGTGCGAGAAGGAGGGCAGGAAAATAATGCGAGGAACAAAATGGTGTGGGCGTAGTGTTCGCTTGCCTTGCTGCGCTCCCAAATCAAGGGATCGCAGCCGTCCCCGCCGCGCTGTGATGCTGCTCTGTGTTCCTGACATGCAGGGATGCTCCCAAGCGCAAAGTGAATCCCTGCTTTGAAAGCTTCGCTGACACCTTCAACAAACCCAGACGTCTTCATGTGCCTAAAGCAGAGCGCTGGCGCTGTTCGGGCTGCGGGAATTTCTGCTCAGGTGCTGAGTGGGGAATTTCAGCGCATTTGGGCCCTAGTTTATGTTTGTATCTTGGTGGTTTTTTTCCCTGCTTTCCACCTGACACGTTTATGGTTATTTATCTGTTAACAAACTCGCTCGAGGTTTTCCATCTGTGAGTAAGGGCTGGCTTTCCATAAACCAGCTGTCTTAAATCCTTGAATTTTCTTCCTCTCATTCTTCTTCCCTCACCCTCCGCGGCATTCCCAGCTCCTGGGTGGTGTCAGGAATGCTGAAATGACGGGAAGCTGGACAGGGATTGTTGGGGGACTCAGCAGGTTCAATGTCTGTGCCAAACCTTGTGTCCCACACAGGTTCTCGTGGAGCTGGCCCGGAGGGCAGAGCTGCTCCTTGCCCTTCCCAGCTGGAAAGGGACAGCCCTGGAGGAGGATTTGGGAGTTCGTTGGGTTTCTGGAGCTGTTGGTTTAACCGAGCTGGTTTCAGAGTGTGTTGTTCCGGCAGAGCTCTCTGTCTGGTGTACTCGGTGACCTTTTTCTCGGCTCGTTTTTTAAGAGGTTTTGTGAAGAAAAACGAGTGGACAGGGGTTGGCAAGCCGCCAAGTGAAATAGAGCTGGAGGAAGTCAGCGCAGTCCTGCCCGGTCACAGACGTCCTTGGTGTTTTCTGAGAGTCACATCCACGTGCTGCAGGAACACAGGAGGGTTTGGCTTGGAGGAGACCTCAAAGCCCATCCCTGCCAGAATCAGGGTCACCTTCCACTGTCCCAGGCTGCTCCAACCTGGCCTTGCACATTCCAGGGATCCAGGGGCAGCCACAGCTCCTCCTCACCCTCCCAGGGAACAATTCCTTCCCAATATCCTATCTAAATGTCCCTTCCAGTTTAAAACCATCCCCACCCATCCCTTTCACTCCTTTATCAAAAGCCCCTCTCCAGCTTCTGTTATCAGCAAATTGTTTTATGTTCTTCATTCTTGGTGATGCCAGGGAAATTTGTTCAAGGTTTTTGGAGCAGCTCAGCTGCAGTGGAAAATAAAAAAAAAAAAAAAAAAAAAGAGCAAGTGTGGAATGCTGTGGAGGAAGAAAAGCAGGAAAATGTCAAGGAGTAATAATTGGGAGCACACAGAGTCCGCCCTGCTCGCTGGAGGAGTGGGAGCTTCTGCAGGAAAATGATTCAGTTTATAGAGAACCTGAGGATTGTGTCGGTCCCTCCTGGGCACGATGTTGGCACTTTGTAAATGTGACGCAGCGTTCCAGTCTCTGTTTCCAAAATCTTGCTCAGCCTGGCTTGCTGGCAGGGCTGAGCAGCAGGTGGAGATCCCCGGTGTGGTGTCAGAGCACTCAGAGGCCATCAGCACCGAGCGGGGACGTTTGGGTGGACAAAACCTGCCTCTGCACGGGAATTTAAACTCAATTATCCTGTCTCTGGACACGCCATGAAAATTCCTCGGGAGCAGAGGTTGCCAACAGATGTTCCGGGTAAGAAGCTGCAATTCCATCCTTACTCCAGGGGGGGCTGGCAGGAAGGGACCGTATTTCCTTCAATATTTAATATTTCTTTACAAGCGGCGTGGTGGGAACAGCACAGTGGGATGGGTTTGGTGACTCACACTCCGACTCTGTCACTTGCTCCTCACCCAGCACTCCCGGGGAGGCTGCACTTTTCCCAGGAAGGCTGCAGTTTTTCCGGGAAGGCTGCAGTTTTTCCCAGGAAGGCTGCAGTTTTCCCCAGGAAGGCTGCAGTTTTTCCCGGGAAGCTGCAGTTTTCCCCAGGAAGGCTGCAGTTTTTCCAGGGATGCTGCAGTTTTTCCATGCAGGCTGCAGTTTTCCAGGTGGGCTGCTCTTTTTCCAAAGAGGCTGCACTTTTCCCAGGGAATCTGCAGTTTCTCCTGCATCCCTGCAGGCTGGGAAGCAGCAGAGGAGCAGCCAGACCTGAGGGATGCGGTTTGGACGGCCGCAGCGAGCAGCTCTCTGCTCCTGGACGGGCATTCCATTATTGATCTCCTGCTGCAATATTCATGGCAGCAGAATCCCTCTGTAAGCTGCAGTCTCGTTCTGTGCCCGGCGTGGGAAGTGCTGTGAATTGGAGCCATGAATTATGGAGGAGGTTGGAATTGTGTGGTCCTGGCGGAGCTTTTAGGGCTCCCCTGGATGTGGCTCTGGTTTTACGGGCTCAGAGCTGTCTCAGGGAGGGATTTGGGTGTTGCTCGAGCTGATTTGTGATGTGATGCGGCAGAATTTGGGCTGAATGAAGCAGAATTTGGGCTGAATGAGGAGCGGGTGCCCTGTGCAGGGTTTCTGCATCTTTTCTAACTCTAACCCTGTGTTTTTTTACTCGTTGTGCCTTTCTGCACAGGGTTTCATCCTCGTGTTGGTTTTGCCGTGTCTGATCTGCATTACACAAGCCCAAATGCTCTAAGTGTTAATAGTAAAAAACCCCTCTGCCTGTATGTATTCCAAACTTCTTGCTGAAATGTCTCTTTTTCTTCAGGTTTGTTGTACAAACACGTTTAATACTCGTGTGAGCCAGGGCTGAAATGAGATACTCGATAAGGCAGCGATTAGGAGGAGCTCAGCAGCAGCATTTTGTTGGAGTGTTTGTACAGGATTTAATTTTGAGTTCTTCACGTCATGGAGTGTGTTTTTCAGGCGTGTTCAGCCGACTTACTGCAGGTATAATAATAATAATTCCATCCCTGCTATCCCTCTGCCTGCCCAAATCCTCTGTGTTTCCTGCAGAGGATGCCTCAGCAGCGACATCCTCTGCCCCAAAAATGCCCTTTTCCCTTTGGCTGCTGAAATGGCAAAGTCAGATCTGCTCACAGGGATCTGTCTGTGTTCAAAGGTGTTTCCTGGCTGAGGGGAGAAATAAAACTGGGAAGAAATCGGCTGGATTGGTTCGTTGCCTGCAGTGATGCTGGGTTTTCACTGGGAAATGTACGACAACTCAGTTCTGGGGTCTTCTATCACTTTTATCCCCTCTGTAAAAAGGACAAAGTGCTCAGTCCTGAAATCTTGTCTTATCTGACGTTTCCTTTTTTTTTTTTTTTTTTTTTTTTTTTTTTTGTAAGAATGAGAGATCTGAGCAGGTAAAACCAAAAAACAAAACTGTAAATCGGGCAGAGCTGAGACGAGACATAAACTAAAAAAATACCTGAGCTCTCGACGTGCCAGTTTTGGGATTCCTGGGTTGGGAAGAGGCAGCTCTTTCCCGCAGGAGTGTGAGGAACAGCTGTTCCCTGAAGATAACACACAAACAGGGATGCAGCAGCGAGAACCACCGGGAAGAATGAGCACTTGGAAAGGCTTTTGTTCAGTAGGACAACGAATTTGAAAGAGACAGCAAAGAACAGATTTGCAAGGCAAGAAGTGAAAAGTGGGTTACTCATGTCACTTCTGAAAGATCAGGGCACAATAATCAGGGCAGCTGCAGGATAAACCTCCGACTTGGAAGTTTTGTTGCTCTGGAGAAAATAATTTAGAATGAAATACCCAACAAGATCTCACCCTCCTGAGCTCAGTGGATTCCGGGTTTCCTGCTGCTTGGGTGTTCCTTTAATTGCTGTGGGGTTTGAGTTTTCTTCCCCTCCACCAAAACCAATCTCTTTCACCTGGAATAACTTCTGGAGGAGGCTGAACCGGAGCTGCCGTGGTTCATCCTGGTGCCCCTCGAAGACCAGCAGAGCAATTCTGGTTGAGCCAGACTGGGATGAACTGGGAACTCGATGGTTCCAACCTCCCCCATTTCCCATGGCTCTGGGGTGATGTGGGTTGGGGTGTGGATGGAGTGATTGACTTTGGGTTGGTTGTAAGGGCTGATACTTCCTTGTCAGTGATCCTGAATCCCTCAGGTGCCCCAGGAGCTGCTGCTGTCCTGTCTGTGACTTCCCAAAGCTGGGACCATGAGGTTCCTGCTTTTATCTTGCCGTTTGCTCCCGTAATTTCTTACCTCCCTCGGTTCTTTTCATGGAATTTTTCCTCCAAAAGAAATCTGACTCTGGTGAATGAAAATCAGCGTGACCACAACTTGAAGCCAACGATGACAATTCCTGCTTACAGACCCTCTGTTTTGCAGGATGTTTGATAAAGGATCTGTAAATATTTCTTTGCCAAGAGCTGTAATTCCTCAGCTTCAGGGCAGTTTTCTCTCCTAACCCTTCCCTCACCCCGTGCACTGTTTCTTTTGGTAAATTCCGTCTTGGTTGTCTTTTGCCCTTTAGTCTTGTCATCTTTGGTGGTTGTCCTTGGAGGATTTATTTTCCTTTGCATTCCTAGTCTTGGTTTCTGCTGGAATGTTGCTGGAGCTGCAGCGCTGGGCCTTCCCTGAGTAGTAAAATCCTGATTTAAACAGGCCATAAATAATGTCTGTACCCCGTGTTCTGTGGGTTTCCATGTCTCAGGGACTGAGTCTGGTTAATTTAAATTTGGGTTTCGTGGATGTCTTCAATCATGCAGCAGAAATGTCACTTAAAACATTTAATTATTCAATGATATTAATTGATCTGCAGCCTGTCCTGCCACTAATCTGATACAGCAAAGTTTGCAAATTGCTGCGGAGAGGAGGATTGTGGTGGAAGAGCTTTCACATTGCAGCAGAAAAGCCTTTGTGTAACCTCGTTCAAATGATAGATGCTTTCCCTGTTAAACACAGGCCCGACTTTAAATGGGTTCACGTTATCATTTTGTTTGCAGATGTCAAAAGTTCATTAATTTGAAGTCAACCTCCTTACCTTGCAGCTTCAAATTGCTTTTAAATTACACGTGTGCCGCTCGATCTTGAAAAGCCCGAATTAAAAACTCAGCTGAGAGCACGTTTCAAGGCCACGGATCCAGCACTTAATTCTAATCTGTTTTCCACAGGCAAACCTCCCACTCCAGCGCTGCTTCCCGGCAGGATTGGGGGGAGAGGAAGTTGTAGAGACTGGAATATTTCTGGGAAGGCGGAGAGGAAAGGAAAAGGTGGAAACAGGGAACTCTCTTTAAGCAATGACCTCTTTACATTGCAGAGTTTGAACTATGAGAAATAGGCTTAGGAGCTTGTGGTGTTGGGATAATTGGGTCCGTCCTAATGGGGCATTTTTCAAGGAGGAGCCTCAGATCCTGGGGTCAGTTTTGGGCCCCTCAAAACAGCATCTTTGATGGGTGAACTGCTTGTTATTTTTATATTTTTAAATATATTTATATATATATATATCATTTTTTTTATATCTATATATATAAAGTTATTGATCAGTTTTGTGCACGTGTAACTGGAGCTGTAATTTGTCCTGAAGAAGCTCGAAAACCGCTGCACTGCATCAAACTGTTTACCCTTGAAATTTGGCCTCCTTCGCCAGAATTTGCCGAGGAAGAAACTTGAGTAATTTCCTTGGGAAAAAAAAAAAATCACTGAACCCTCAAAACTTTTCTCTGTGGAGAGAATTTTACAGAATTTTCTGTTTTCAGGAGTTAATACCACGTGGGATGCTGGTGGTGCTGCTGCCCGTGTTCTCCCAGGGCAGTTTTGCTCGGTGTACTTTTACTGGAATGGGATTTAAGGATGGCCGGGTGTCCTGGAGGGTTTTTTTGTTTTTTGTTTTGTTTTGTTTTGGTTTGGTTTGGGTTTTTTTTGGTTTTTCCCCTCATTCCCAAGGCCATCACTGGGAGCTGTAATCGGAACCAGCTCCGGAGCGTGGGAAAGGAGGAGAGGAAGGAACTGTCCTGCCAGAGAGCGTCTGCAGAACTGTGCCCAGCTGTGCCGGGGCTGGGGGAAGGGACAAAGCCATGGGGGGAGTGATTTTTTTCAGCTGGAAATGCAGTCACAGCTGGGTATTAGTTTTTCAGAACTCTGGTAAATGGTTTTTAAAAAAAAAAATTAATTTTTTCCAGAATTTAGATGTATTAGAAACTCTTAAATTCAGTGCCTTCTATCAGCTCTCCTGAAGCTGGGCATGAACCACGTCTTGTGCTGCTTTGTGTCCATCCAGCAGTGCTTTGGACACCTTAAGCCATCTTAAATGACCATTTTGTTATTCAGGGATACTTTAGTCACTCTCTCTCTGCTGAGGGAAAGGAGTTTGGGAGATAAACTGGCAGAGTTTCAGTGTTGGGTAATGTACATTTCACACGTTTTCTGTCTGTACAAAGAAATTGATCCTTGCCACCAAAAAGAAATGAATCAAAGGCAACAGAAGGAGACAAAATAGAATAAAATGTTTTTTAAGGTGTGATTTCGGTACGAATAACAACGGTTAGAGACAGTCCATGGGGGGTTTGAGTGGGAATAAAGCAAGGTGGGATTTGGGGGTTTGATTAGGAGGGAAACTTCAGGCAGTTGATTTTTAGTTCCCGGGGGCAGAAGGGGATTTGTGGGGGAACAGAGGTTTTGGGAAAGGCGGGATGAAGAGAAGCAGGAATTGAAGTGAGGCCTGAGGGATGCCCAGGGTGAGTGGGGATGAAAATCCCACCTAAGGACAGGGTTTGGAGGATCCCATCTCTGCTCTTCACCTCCCAGGGAAGAATTTGGAGCTGGTGAGGGCGATGGGCTTTGAATTTCTGCTTTGAATAATCAGAGCCTGAACCCAAAAAACACCTTGCACATGTGGCTTTATGTGCATAAAAGACTTTGTCATAAAAATTGATTTCCAGAGCAAGATCTGCCCTCGTTTTTTACTGACTAGAGCGTGGCTGAGCTGGAGCTTTCACTTAGTTAAACTTATTTCCCACCTGCTTTTTATTTTGAGACGTGCCGTGGCTTTGGCGGTGGTTGTTGAGAGTTGCTTCGATGTGTGAGGGTGAGACAAAAAAGGGGGGTTTTTGGAGAAAATGTGAAACAAAAGAGGGGGGTTTTTGGAGAAAATATGAAACAAAAAAAAAGAGTGGATTTTTGGAGAAAATATGAAATGAAAAAGGGGGATTTTTTTTTTTTTGAGAACATATGGAAGGAAAAAGGTGGATTTTTGGAAAAAGTAAGGAATGAAAAAGGTGGGTTTTTGGAGAAAGTATGAAAGGAAAGAGGTGGGTTTTTGGAGAAAGTAAGGAAACAAAAAATAAGTGGATTTTTTGAGAAAATACGGAATGAAAAAGGTGGGTTTTTGGAGAAAAATGTGAAAGAAAAAGGTGGATTTTTGGAGAAAATCTTGTATTTCTCTTGAAATTTTCTCCCCGAGGTGATGCCAGCCCTTTGTTGATGCCCCGTGGGCTGCAGCCTGGGGAGCCACAAACACCAATTGTTTTGGGGAGCAGGAGTGGCTCTGGCCCCGAACACTGCGGCCATTCATGGGCTCCGGGGCTCACAGGAACCTTTATCCCCGCAGGGAAACTGGAATTTTCCTCGGGGACAGAAGCGACAAAGCCCCAGGGGGGAAAATGAGCCCGTTCAGCAGCGATTTGTTCCATCCTGTGAAGGGCAGGAGCGTAGGGAAGTCCCCTCTTCCCTCAGCCAAAGGCAGGTGATGACACTTCTTGGGTTTTTTTGGGGGGGCTTTATGGATTTGAGGTTTATTTTTCTCTTCATCTCACTTAACTCTCACAATCAGGAGGGCACGGTGCTTTTCTTAAAAATCCCTTGTAGCATTTGTGGGTTTTATTATAATTTTATGCCAAAAATACGCGTTAGTTCTGCATGCATTGGTGAATACTGTCTGTGGGATGTAAACATGGCAAAATATTGTGATTTGAGGCAGGAGAGGAGCTTTCCAAGCTGCTTTCAGCACCTCGGATCAATAATTCAAGTGATGCAGCAAATAAATATCACAGGCAGCCATGCATTTGCAGAACTGGTGGCATCAGGGATTTGCTGCTTGGGGCTTTGCAGCAGTGGAGCAGGAGCTAATAAATTATCAAAGGTATTCAAGAGATCTTGTTAATTTGCAGGGCCGAAAGGAAACAACACTCAGAAACCACAGAGGCATTTGTGTAATTTCCAGCTCTGTGTTTAAGAACTCCCAGGAGGACCTCTTGAAACCAACCAGGTGTTTTCTGGCTTTTTAAGTCTCCCCTGGAAACATCTGAACAATTGCATCACGTCGCTGCTCTTTGATCAGAGCCTTTAAAAGCTGTAACTCTTGTTTAATTGCAACACGGGATGTTTGGCAAGAGGAATTTGGGAAATTGTGGCTCCTTGAAATAGCTCCAAGCGTAAGGCACGGTAAATCCAGAATGAATTCTGGTTGTATCGGGATAGGAAATTGTGGCAATCCGTAATTGTGGTAGTAAAATTGATTTTGGGGTCATTGGGGCAGCAGTGTTGGTGTGTTTCTTTAGTTTGGACTTTTTAATACAAATTTATCTTGACTGAGACCCATTTTAAACAACTGAGCAAGATTCGTGTTTATGGCAGCAATGCCCTGGTGTTGTTGGGTCCCAAAAAGAGGCTTTCTCCATACAGAATCCCCACAGCCCATTTTGCTCCTGGATTCCTTGAGAGCTCTTCATTTTATCTTCATTTTTCTCCACACGTGGTGCAAGCAGGTCTAAAACGCGTTTATGCTGATGTGGCTTTCTGCAGGAAAGATGGGCAAACGAGGCATCCCCTTGTTTGTAAACTTCTGGAATGCTGAAATCATCTGTGTGCTTTGTTCCCCAAGCAAACAAAGCCGGGACAGTGGGGAGGGGATATTGTTATTGGTCCACTGGGAGCCTCCTACGGCATTTCATTTTGAGTTAGGCTTTAATATGTCTGACCTGGGCAGGATAAGAAAATTCCAAGTGGATTGCTAGCTTGCCTTATTTTGGGAATAATGAACACTCTGCTGGTGTTGCTTGAGGCTATCTTGAGTGTCTGTCCATGAGCTTTTGGCCAGGTAGGATCAAGATGTCATTCAGATCTTCCACCTGGATTTCAATGGATGAGGAATCTTCAAAATCCTGGATCTGTGATCCGGAGATCCAAATCCAAATTATTTCTCCTTTCGCCCTTGACGTAAAGCCAGCGAATTTATTCTGCCGGTGCCTGGCAAAGCTTGATTTGAAATGCAGTTTGGTGTTATCCGGTTGCCCCGGGGCAGGCAGGGATCCCTCACTGCAGCCTCCAGGAAACCACTTGAATTTCCCTCCAGCCTGGCTTTACCTGAGCGGATTTGGGGCGTTTTCCGAGGTTGTTTTTCCGGGAGAAGGAGCAGCTTTCCTGCGGGGAATGCTGAGCAGCGGTCCCTGCGTGTGGCTGGGCTTTGTCCCGCCTCATTTTCGGCTCATCCCTTTGGGAGAGACCTCCTGGCCAGTTGATGTCTTCAATAAGATTCTTCCCGTGGGCGTTCAGAAGGCGAATTCTGCTGGTTTTCATTTGGCTGGCCTGTCCTGGCGTTCGTGCAGAGCAAAGGGAGCGGATGTGTTGCCTGTTCTGGCTGAGCTGACCTCAGCTGCCCGCGGCCCACCAGGACCAACTGAGGCTCCATTTCAGCAAGACTCGTGCTGATCCTGGCGTGAAATATTTACTCTGCTGCGGAATAATTCATGGAAATGGGGACGAGCCAGTTACGTGTGAGGACGCGGAGCTGCTGGAGTGATCCAGAGGAGGCCGTGGGGATGCTCTGAGAGCTGGAGCCAGGCTGGAAGAGCTGGGAATGTTCGCCTGGAAAAGAGAAGCTCCGGGGAGAGCTCAGAGCCCCTGCCAGGGCCTAAAGGGGCTCCAGGAGAGCTGCAGAGGGACTGGGGACAAGGGATGGAGGGACAGGACACAGGGAATGGCTTCCCACTGCCAGAGGACGTGGATGGATGGGAGATTGGGAAGGAATTTTTGCCTCTGAGGCCCTGGCACAGGGTGCCATAGAAGTTGTGGCTGCCCAAAAGCATCCAAGGCCTTTCCGAGCTGCTGGATTCCCAGCTCGGTGTTGTTCAGAGCTGGACCCGTCTGTGTGGGCACATTTGAGCACCAGTCTTTGAGAGGAAAGTTCATCTGAAAGACAGGCTCTGTTATCTGAGCCTCTCAGAAGCAGCCAAGTCACGGAGGGGGTTTTCTTCGTGGAAAAACAGAGCCCGTGCCAAAAGCTGGGCATGACTCCCCACCATTTCAGCAGTGGGAGCCTCTGGAGAATCCAGTCCGCTTCTGGATTAAATCCCTGTCGTGTGTGGACTTCTCTGTGTAAAAATATGTCATGCACTGCAAGTCCTGGCAGTCTGGAGGTGGCAGGAATCACTGTCCTTGTTGTCACCCTCAGCAGCTCTGAAGATTTGTCCATTTTGCGTTTCAGCTTGGAGTCGTCCAGCTCCTTCCTCATCAGAATTTGCACAACAGTGAGAGTCTTGTATTTCTTTTTTCTTTTTTTCTTTTTTTTTTTTTTTGAGGAGTTTTATCTATTTTTGTTTCAGCCTCCCACCGGTGGTTTTTGTTTTGCGTCTGGATTTCTGGCTGTTTATCCAGCCTTTGAACAGGAACATCTGAGTGCTCCTGGAGCCAGCAGGCAAAATGACTTAAGGAGGAATGGAATTCACCGTTTCTTTTTGGGTCATTGCACCGAAGAATGGCTGAAATAAGCAAAAATTGATACAAACCTGAGTTTTTGTTTCCCATATTGGACAAAGAGTGGTTCTGGCTTCTGCAGGAAAGTCTTAGGATTGCAAAAAAGGTCAAATTCCTGTAGGACATACCCAAAATCTTCAAATGAGGGAAATTTTATGTAAATGCAAACAAGGAACGCTCCCTGAGGGCAACAACTTTTAATTTATCCCCTCAGTGTTACAGAAAACAAACTTGGAAGCGATTTGTGCTCCTTGAAGCGTCTCTGGAGGATGCTGTCCTCATTCCTGTGCACTTCTCCAAGGAAAAGTCCTCTCCGCTTGGCTCAGTGTGTGAAGTTGGAAGGCAGAGAAACAGTTTATTCACATTTAATCCTAGAAAATGAACCAAGAAGAGGCCGTAGGTGAACTTGGCATCAGGGCACTGATGAAAAATGAAAATTGACAATTGTGGGGTGGGGGGGGAAATCACATCTCCTGGACATCATTAAATGACCAAACAGCTCCTTGCTGCTGGATCCTGGGATGGCTGGGGCTGAGGAAGGGCTGGCAGGATGGAGATGAGGGCGATAGTCCGACGTTTCCTGCAGCTGAGGTGTGTGATTGTGAGAAACCTCTCCCGTGATAAATCCTCAGTGCCTCAGAAAGGAGAGATTGTGAGTGCTTATCTGGAAGTTCCCTTTCCTCCACGCTGATAACGTTCTGAGGAGAGTAAAAATAGGAATTGCCATCCCCAGCCCTCGGCGTTATCGCTTTGGGAACAGCTTTTCTATCGCTCCAGCTGACGGAAAAATATATTCCTTTAATAATACTGAGCACAATCTCTGGTGTTGGTGGAGCAGAGTCGCATTATTTGGGATGCGGAAGGGGGAATTGAAGGAAATTCACTCTTACCAGGGGATCTGATGTGGATCCCAGGGTGGGAAGGGGGTTTGTGCTTCTGTTCCCATCGCACTGGGCAAAATGATGGTGAAGTTTGTGCTGTCCTTGAGCTCCAGGACCTGCCCTTCCCTGGCTCCGTCGGGAGCTGCCTCGCCCATCCCAGTCTACCTGGGCTGTTTATCTTCCCTTTTGTCCTGGGGGAGCTGGGATGGGACAGAGATTTTTGGACAGGAAAAGCTAAAAACTTTAAAAAGTTAAAAACAGAGGAGACAGACAGAGCTGAAATAAACCAACTGCTGCTGGTGCTGTTTTGGCTGTGTGAGCGAAGGGTGTTGTGCTTATGCCAGTGTCATCTTCCAGAAGAATTTGTCACCATTTGTCACCATCACCAGGTTTTGCCTGTTCTCAGCTACTTCTTCGTGTCCCTGAGCTGCCGCTCTCTGAGGTTGTAGAACATTTTTGTTGTTGTTGCGGGCCGTAAATCCCATCAGGGAAGCGTTTCCTCCTGCGGGGCTTTTGCCATCCTCGCTCGAAATAGGAATTTCTTTTATTTTAACCCCGATTTTTTCCTGGCCTGGCACAGCAAACCCTGGTGCAGGGTGGTTGGGGGATTTCTCAGCTAACAGGGGAAGGGGACGAGAGAGGAAGGCTGGAAAACAGAAATCCTTTTGGTCTTGGTGGTTGTTTTCCGTGCTGTTTGTGTTCCTGCACGTGCTGCACGCTGCTCTTCCCAGTGCTGGCAGCTGGGCCTGCTTGGTGTGAGCGTGAAAAGAACATTTCCCTGAAGCTGTGGGGTGTTTCAGGTGGCTTTGGGGTGGCTGTGGGGTGTTTTAGGTGGCTATGGGATGGTTATAGGGTGTTTTGGGGGACTGTGAGGTGTTTTAGATGGCTTTTAGGTGGCATTAGGGTGTTTCAGATGGCTGTGGGGTGATTGTGAGGTGTTTTACATGGCTTTTGTTTGGCTCTGGTGTGTTTTTAGATGTTTATGGGGTGTTTTTGATGCCTGTTGGATGGCTCTGGGGTGCTTTATATGGCTTTGGGGTGGTTTGGATCCTTATGAGGTGGCTGCTGGGTGTTGTCGATTGCCATGAGGTGGTTTGGATGGTTATGGGGTGTCTGTGGGGTGTTTCAGATCATTATGGAATGGTGATGGGGTGCTTTATATGGCTTTGGGGTGGCTGTGGTGTCTTTCAGATGTCTGTGGGGTGGTTTAGGTGGCTGTGGGGTGGTTTAGATGGTTATGGGATTGCCATGGGGTGGTTTAGCTGGTTATGGGATTGCCATGGGGTCCTTTAGATGGCTGTGGGGTGGTTTAGGTGGTTATGGGATTGCCGTGGGGTGCTGTAGATGGCTGTGGGGTGGTTTAGGTGGTTATGGGATTGCCGTGGGGTGCTGTAGATGGCTGTGGGGTGGTTTAGGTGGTTATGGGATTGCCATGGGGTGGTTTAGGTGGTTATGGGATTGCCGTGGGGTGCTGTAGATGGCTGTGGGGTGGTTTAGGTGGTTATGGGATTGCCATGGGGTGGTTTAGGTGGTTATGGGATTGCCATGAGGTGCTGTAGATGGCTGTGGGGTGGTTTAGGTGGTTATGGGATTGCCGTGGGGTGCTGTAGATGGCTGTGGGGTGGTTTAGATGGTTATGGGATTGCCATGGGGTGGTTTAGGTGGTTATGGGATTGCCATGGGGTGGTTTAGGTGGTTATGGGATTGCCGTGGGGTGGTTTAGGTGGTTATGGGATTGCCATGAGGTGCTGTAGATGGCTGTGGGGTGGTTTAGGTGGTTATGGGATTGCCGTGGGGTGGTTTAGGTGGTTATGGGATTGCCGTGGGGTGCTGTAGATGGCTGTGGGGTGGTTTAGGTGGTTATGGGATTGCCATGGGGTGGTTTAGGTGGTTATGGGATTGCCGTGGGGTGGTTTAGGTGGTTATGGGATTGCCATGAGGTGCTGTAGATGGCTGTGGGGTGGTTTAGGTGGTTATGGGATTGCCGTGGGGTGGTTTAGGTGGTTATGGGATTGCCGTGGGGTGCTGTAGATGGCTGTGGGGTGGTTTAGGTGGTTATGGGATTGCCGTGGGGTGCTGTAGATGCCTGTGGGGTGGTTTAGGTGGTTATGGGATTGCTGTGGGGTGCTGTAGATGGCTGTGGGGTGGTTTAGGTGGTTATGGGATTGCCATGGGGTGGTTTAGGTGGTTATGGGATTGCCGTGGGGTGCTGTAGATGCCTGTGGGGTGGCTCATGTGGCCGCATCCCAAGTGGTGGCCGTGTGTCGGTCGGTACCACACAAAGACAGAAGTTCAGAACCAGAGCAGGAAGAATAAAATCCCTGTTACTGCTGAGTCCACGGGGACCCAGGGAGGAGAATTGTGATCCCAGGGAGGAGAGCTCTGAGCCCAGGGAGGAGAGCTCTGCCTGGGAGGGCACAGGGCTGCCAAGGAGCAGTGCCAGGAGGTGCCAGGGCCAGCAGTGCCCTGGGGCAGAAGGTCAGGCATTGCCCAAACCCTAAATCCTGACAGGAATATTCTGTTTTCCCCGGGTATCCCATTGCAGAGCAGGGAGCTTGTCCTGTCCGTGCTCCTTGTGTCCCATCTCTGACTGTCCCAGGGGAGCTGCCTTGGTCCCAGGGTCCTTTCAGGGTGACAATGTCACCAAACCCCAGTTTCTGTCCAGACATTCCCAAGATGTTCTGTGCCACAGAACACACAGATGAGTCACTGAGGTTTTTTCTCCTGTTAATTTATTAAATAACTACTGGAAACTCCTCATGAACAAATACATCCTGACTATTTAAAGGAAAGAAAAAAAAACAAAACCCAACACCTTTCCTCCGTGCGCATCTCCTGTTATCCTCTCCAGAATTCCAACTCCTCCTCTGATCCAGAGGCTGATCCAGAGCTCCCAAAAAAATGTTTGCTGCAAACAGCCATCCCTTGTTGAGCAGTATTTACATAAAACACGCTGACACCACTTTGGGGAGATTGAGTAGGATGCTTTCTCAGCTGCTGAAATTTGCACACGAGATGGAAGATGTTTTGATTAAAAGAAGGGTTGGCTGAATATATTTTTTTTTCCCATTTATTCCCATGTGTCAAAATCAAAGCAGAGTTTCTCCAGGCGTTTTGCCCATTTTCTTTTTTCTTTTTTTTTTTCTTTTCTGTTCCTCTTGTTCGGTTGTTTGGATTCCTTCCCTCGAGGTTGGGGTTTTTGTGCCTTTTTTTTTTTTCCTCGTAGCAGAGGAATTCGGTTATTTAAGGAGGTAAATACATATTAAAATGCCTTTTAGACAGAAATAAACACTGTGACTGGGGTTTAGCTTCCTGTTTATTTTTGGGAGGGTTTGTAAATTCATTCTGGAATTTCTTGGGTAGGACACGGTGAGCTGGGGACAGGCAGGAGGAAACCAGGGAGATTTTCCCAGTGACGTCCTCCTGCCGGAGGCGCAGCAGTGGAAAAGAGCACAGTAAAAAGTAAAGAGTGAAAAGTGATAATTTTATTTCAGTTGTCCACACTCTCCTTTTCCTCGTGACTTCTCTAATCCGAAGCCATTCCTGTGATAACATTTCCCTACGTGGTTACTTAGTTGATTTTTTTTTTCTTTTTTTTTGAGCTGCATTTCCAAAGCCTCCTGTCAAGGAGGAGAACTCCAGCTTTCCTAATCAGCGCTGAAACGACTCCTTAAAAGCCTAAAATGGAATAATCTTATCTCTTCTTCTCCCCCTGCAGCGAGCAGAAGCGTTGCCTTTGTCATTCCTTTATTTTTATTTGCTCGGTGAGGGTGCGAGCGCCTCTGGCCACCGAGAAACTGGAGCAAAAAGCTTTTTTTAGCTTTAACTGGGGCAGAATTTTCATACTAAACCCGATCTCGTGCCGTTTCTGAGCCTCCTCTGGGGAGAATCAGGGAAGGAAGCTGGAATTAGGGAGGGCTGCGAGCGATGGAACTTCAAGGAGCCTCATCCTAAAAACTCTCAGCGGATTTTGCTGCCGCCGCCTGGATTAGAGGACCCTTTAATTTGCTTTTAATTAAAATGATTTTTCCCTTTATTCTCGGCCTTCTTCGGAGGTCCCGAGGCGCCTCACAAACTTGTGATGCTGTGTATAAAATACAAAATGCATATTCATGTGGTGCTGAGATTTCACCTGGAAGCTGAGGATGAAGGAGAGTTTTATCTCCTTTTGTTGTTGTTGTTGTTGTTGTTTTAGAGCCTCAGATCCCAGTTAGAGAGCAGCTTGTCAAGCGCTGCTGTTGTGCATGTTCTCAATGAGTCGTAGTCCAGAGTGTAAACACTGCCCTTCCATAAATAGCTTAGCTGGATATTATATTTAAATAGCCAGGGCTTTGTTGTTTTTTTTTGTTTTTTTTTTTTTTTTTGTTTTGTTTTGTTTTTCCAGCCTCATTCAGTTAGAAAAAACAACAACAACAACAACGAAAAGGTCGTGCAAATACCTTTTTCTTTCTTTTTTTTTTTTAATTGTTCCAAAGAGGAAATGCGCCTATTGCAGAAAATTCCTGAAGGAAATGATGGATTAAAATGGAAAGTGTTGCACAGCCTGTAAATAGAGTTATGTTAATTATCATTTAAATAGTTGATCTTTATACAACGTAGATATTAAAAAATGAAGAGAGCCCTTTCCTAAAGAAGACTGTGCTACAATTTAATTGTGTACTCTGCAAGAACTACTAAGGAGGAGAAGAAATGGGGCTTTTTTAGAACTTTTTAAAATGACTTTTCTGATGGTTTCTTTCTTTTTAGTTATTTGCTGAGGCATAAACCCTGGATCAGCACAGAAACCTGAGGAAATCCAAGCAATATTATGATCATTGCAGTTTCAGGGATGGATTTGATGTCCCAGCAGAGGTGGCAGAGGAACAAGAGTGGGGGAGAGGCAGGGAGGAACAAGGAATTTTTCCAGAGCCTTGAAAAGTTGCTACGTTCTTGTTTTGGGAGAAGAATACACTGTAGTAGAGGAGATGCTGAGGTTTTTTTCATGCTCTTCTGAGATGTGGGTTGGTCTCCTCTCCCAAGGAACAAGGGACAGCACGAGAGGAAATGACCTCAAGTTGTGCCAGGGGAGGTTCAGGTTGGATATTTGGGAAAATTCCTTTATGGGAAGGAATTCCAGCCCTGGCAATGCTGGAGTCCCCATCCCTGGAGGGATTTCAAAGCCCTGTGGATGTGGCACTTGGGGACACGAGGCAGTGGTGGCCATGGTTGGACTTGAAGATCTTGGAGGGTTTTCCCAACCTAAAGAATTCCGTGATTCTGTGAGTTTGGACAGCTCGGATTTAGGGCTGGCACATTTTGTAAGGGCAGAATTTCCCCGTGTGCTTTCAGGCAGTTGGAGAAATTCAGGGACTGTGCTGTGAGTTTTAACATCCAGTATTTAAGCGGGGAAAACCGGAACGAAGTCCTTAAGCACAATATAAAGATGGTTATTTCCTAATAAAGTCGTGCCTTGAAAAAAAAAAAAAAAAGGCTCTTCTGCTCTCAAAGAAGAAAACCCGAAACTTTTGCTTGTTTACAGATTGCCCGAAATTCCCCTGCTGAAGTTTGGGGAAGCAAAAGGCCCTTTTTGAGGATGTCACACCAGAACTGCGAGCAGCAGAGTTTCCCATAATACTCTTTTTGTTCTCTAAATGAATGCAGCAGTGTTTGCTCCTACGGAGGAGCTGCTCATGGGGAGGTCACAGAGGTTGCTCGGATCCTTGGAGGAGGGCACAGGGCTGTGCTCAGCACTTGCAGAACATGAAATTTTTTGGGATTTTTGGGAATTTGACTTGGAAATGTTGTAACCTTTCACCATCCCAGGTTGCTCCAAGCCCTGTCCAACCTGGCCTTGGACACTTCCACAACACTCGAGTGTTTCAATTTGAGGCTTTTGGGATTTATTTGTTTTTCTTCCACCCTTGTTTCCCAAACCTGTTGCTCATCTCTTGCTCAGCAATCAAACCCGTGAAGTCTCGGTGTTATTTTCTGCTCAAACTGATCAATAAAGGTGATCAGCTGGAAGCTGGTGTTGGGAACAGCATCAGTGACACACACACAACGCAAAGTGTCTCCTGAGGGCAGGTGTTCCTTCTTCTCCCTGCTGTGTCCTCTCCTGCAGCAGATTCCTCATGGTTGAATCTTTCTTCAGGTCTGGAGTGAATTTTTTTCCAGCGAGAAGTTGCTTGCAAACTTTGGCCTGAGAATCCTTGGATTTCTGTTCTGTAGAAATACGTTAGGCTGTAGAAAAACCTGTACATTCAAAGTAAAGCCGGGCAGGCCTTTAATTTCTTCTTTTCCCCCTTATTTTTAATGGACTCTTACATTAAGTAAAAATTAAAAAGACGATTATAATCGTCTTATGGAAGCACTGTGTTCTGTTGCTGCGTAAATTATAATAAATGACTGGTCTGGGGCTGTGCTCAGGGTGATTCCTGTGGAATTTTAGGCTGTTGGGATGACGGAGCTGGCGGCAGCCATCCACACCCAGCTTAATAAGAGCCAATCGATGTCTTTGTGGGGAAAACCCACAACAGCTGGGTGTTTGAAACGACTTTTAAGCCATCTGCGTTGCATCTCTGTGTCCCATTGTTTCATCTGGCCAAGATGCTGGGAAATGACTGAGAGGAGCTGGAGCTCCAGTAGAAATTGTTATTCCTGGTGGAAGTGAGGGTTTTGTCGAGTTCTGCCTCTGGGGAGGTTGGACGGAACATCCAACACCCCGATGTGCAGCCGAGTGGGACCCCAAATGCGGTGTGGGAGCCCTCTGCTCTCCATCCCTGTCGTGGTGCTACCACCCTGTGGTGTCAGAGCGAACTAGGATCGCCAGGAAAACGGGATTTCCGTGGTGCTGCTGCCCAGGGAAGGGTGGCATCGGATGAATGTCGTGGAAATCCCACTGGTGAGTCAGATGCTGCCGTCCTGATGTGCAGCTTGAGGACAGGAGGAGTTCCTGTGAATTGTCCAGGCTGGAGAAAACCCTCCCAAAGCGGAGTTCCCTGGAGGTTTAAAGGTCAGGGAGAGATCCAGGGAGAGGAGATTCCCAGGATAACCCAGGAAAGGTGTGGCCAGCTCAGCTCTGGAGCAGCTTCACCTCTTGGTGCCCTCAGGAGCTGCTCTGGGGCTTTATCCAAAACTGGAGGTGCAGCCAGTGCCTCGGTGTTGTCATTTCAGCCGTGCCTGAAAGGAAGTGCCTTGATGAGCAAAAGTCATTTTCATAATTACTGTGCTAAAAGACGCTCACAAAATACTGATGAATCTGCTTGACGGTTCCTGGAAAACCTAAACTAAAGCCCAGCTTTCCACAGAAGAGTGGCCTGAGCCGTGTCCAGAGCTCCTTGCCAAGCTCAGCTTTGGTGATGAATTTTAAAATCACTTGGATGGTTCCTTGCAAGGGCGTGCAGCCTTTTTGGTAGGAGCAGTTAATTCATGCCAGGTGGAAAAGGGGGCTTAAAAAAACCTTTTGGGCACAAATAGACTGGATCCAAGCATTTATTGATTTATTTGATGTTTCGAGGAGAGGCTGTGGACTCTTTTCATGCGTATTTGGGATATAATTGCACTCCTGGCAGGGAGCATCCAGGCTGAGCTGTTTGCGTTTCTGCTGCAGTGACTTGTGGTGGCATTTGCAAGTTCATCTCCGTGGAGTGCTTGAGGCAAATGGTCAAAACATCAGCAATCGCAGCGTGCCGGAATAGCTGAGCCTTGTAAAGCTTTTTATATTCATCAAAAAGCAATTTCTGTTGGGGTTGTTTTTTTTTTTTTTTTTAAGAGATTCAGTACAAGGGCTGGATGCTGATTAGCACAGCCCTGATTTTGTATTCCAAAACATCCGAAAAAACATCCTTAGGACATCAAAACCCTGCAGAACACGCCAGGCCTGACCTCTGAACGCAGAGTTTGCTTCCTGTTTACGTTGGCCTGGGCGCTTAAAAACTGATTTATTTTGTTGTGCAGACAGTTTACCAAATAAGCTCACGTCTGTGGGAGCTTGTGAGGTAGAGATCGAAACTTGGCAAGAGTCCTGCAGCTTCCTGACCTCCCAGGAGCTCATTCAGGACCCGGGGGTGATAACATCGCCTCATCTGTGCTGTGGCAGGGAGCAAACTCTGCAGGCAGATTGGCTGCTCCTCCTTTAATCCACGCAAACACGGGAGTGAGGTCTCTGCACGTGGTTTTCCAGGGGATGTCCTGGAGCCCAGCAGCACCTCTGGATAAGGGGATGAAGTGCTGGCTCAGCACGGTGGCAGATGGCTCCGTGTGGGAGCAGGTGCTGTGCTGGAGGGCAGGGATGCTCTGCACAGGGACATCCAAAAAGCCTCCTGGGGCTGGCCAGGGCCAAGTTCAAGGTGAGGTGAAGAACAACCTGGAGGAGAAGGGCGAGGGTTGAGCTGGGGACGAAAGTCATTGGAGAACACCAAACCGAGCTCTAGCCCAAAGTGCAGAACGAAAAACTGGTTCTGTGAGGGCAAACTGCAGCTGGATTTGTGGGGAGGAGGAAATTCCCTGTGGAATTTTCCTTCTTTGGAGAAGAAAATCCCCTGTGAGGGTGGTGTGCAGGAGCCTTGGGGCTGCAGCGTCCTCTCCTCAGAACCCCCGGCTTCCAGCAGGATATTGGGCAGGATGATCCTAAAGGCTTCTCAGCCTCATTATTGTGTCTCACGGAGCATTTTTTTCCACCTGAAATCCTCTCCAGGAGGCTTTTCATGAAAGGAAGTGACTTGTCACTGCTAATGGTGAATTGAGGAAAAAAAAAAAAAAGTCCTTGGAATGACTTAGGAAAGGGGATTCCCATCTGTGTGCAGCTCCAGCTGCACTGGGGCACATACAGTGCTGTTCCAAAATGCTGATGCTTCTTATCAGCAGTGTGCCTAATTTGTGCATTATTTCCAATAATTATCATTAGTCTAAGCAAATGTTTGGCATTTCTGTGCAGAGTCTGTGTTGCCAGAATAGTGGGGCTGGTCACAGCAGCGTTTGTGCTGCCCTGGGGGAGTTCAGAGCCTTAAAACTTCCTGTGGTTACAGTCATTCACTGAATTACGTTTTCAGTGAATTCTCATGAAGTGGTTGTGCTTTTTATGCTTCTGTTTTAACCACTCTGGTGCAGAGTGGCAAATCAAACCAATTCCGTTGGTTCAGAGGAAAGCAAAATTTGACACTTACGTAATGTTTAAATTACCAGTGCTTAGAACAGACTGTGGGGCAAAGGGAGAGCTCAGTGTAAATGTGGGAAGGGTTGTTTTCCTGCAATGGAAATCTGATCCACAGACTTAGTGAAGTAAAAGCATTACAGTCCATAGCTTAGGAATGTAAAGAATTAACCCAGTTTTGGTCAAGTCAATGCAGTTATGTCTTACATGGTTAAGCTTGTGGGTTTGGTGATGCGTTTTGCACAGGTGGCTGAGCAATCACTAATTCAATCTCAGGTAAAAGTTGTGTGTGTAATGGTTTCGTTCAGATCTTTTTGCTGGAGCAGGGAAGGATTCCCTTTTGCAGAACAGAAACCTCTGCAGGCATCAAGTGTTGACAGAAAATGTATTTAGGGCTGGGTCTTCCTGGAAGGAAAATGTTGGGAAGCTGCACAGAAAGTTATGCAGATTAATTTCGAATTCTCTTCTGCTGGGGGAATGGGGCTGGGTTAGGAATGCTGGTGGGGGAATCACTGGAAAAGCTCCCGTGGCCTCTTTTGGGCGATATTTAGAGAACTGCTGCAGTGCAGTGCAGGGAGGTGTGGGGGCACCCTGGGCTCAGCTTGGTGCCTCAAGTTTGAGCTGTCGTGTATTTCAGGTTCTGTGGTGCCCAGGGGTGCAGCTCTGAGCTCACAGTCAGTGTCACTCAGCTCTGCACACAGCAGGGACACAACACAAATCCTTCTCCTGCTGCACACCAAGGACAACTCTCACCCCCAACAGCACAAACAAGGGTGGGCTGGAGGGAGGAACAAGAAGGATGGGACCTCACAGCCTGGAGCTGGAACTGGACAATTAAACCCCAATGTGCAAATGGACCAAAACTTATTAAAATGTAAGACTTTGTGACCAGTCGTGCATTCTGTGACCATTTTGGGTCCACCTTGGGTGTAGCCCTGGTCAGGCTCTTGTCCTGCCCAAGGTGTATCCTGGAGGCCTTTTAATAAATTTCTGCTTTATTCTCCAGCTCTGTGCAGTCTCTGTTTCAGGTCAGCCTTCCCAAGCTCTCAGCATCAGCCCCCTCCCCTGGGTGCAGGATGTGGTTCCTGTGGTTCTCTGGTGCCGCTGAGCACCAGAACCTCAGTGTTGGGTCAGAAATCCCCTCCTGCCTCTGCCCTGTGCACAGGATTTGGGCTTCTGGAGGTGCAGGAGGGGTGGGCAGTGATCCAAATTCTTTGTATCTGCTGAGTTGAGGTTGGACTTGATGATCTCAAAGGGTTTTTTCCAGCCTCGTTCATTCTGTGATTCTGTGGCCAGTCCTGCAGCATCCTCCCCTGTTTGTCCTGTTTGTGCTGGTTGGGATTGAGGGGTGTGAGATTCTTCCCTGGAACCTCATCAGGAATTGTTCACTTTGACCAAACTGAGTGTCACCGAAACTCCCTGCTCATCCTTTTCCCAGCCTGTGCCCCATGGTTAAAACACAAAGAAGTCAAGAACTTCAGTTTTGTATTTTCTAAAAATGTTGTTTTGGCTGTGTTCTCCATCACAGCATTATTCACAGTGGTTGCAGTTTGCGAAATATGGCAAAAACCCCCCAGTGTCTTGCTCTTCCACATAAATTAATATTTTTTTTTTGTCATTGCTCCTGCAGCAGAAGCTTTCCTTCATTACTGAAGAATCAACCTGTACATTGTTTATAAAAATACTCCCTGCAGGTCCGTCTTTTGCTGGCTGAAAGTCACTTTAAAAAGGGCTTTGCTTTATCTCAGTAGCACGTCTTGGGAAGTCATTTAGTGAGCAAATTGCCAGTTAATTGCCTTGATCTGCTGGTGAGCAAGATGCTCAAAATGAACCGTTCTTAATCATGATATCAAAATATCACTTCTGTTCTATTAATTAGCATGCTGTGAAATAGGAGATGTTTTTTAGAGGGAGCTACTTAAGCTGATCTCGTTTGCTTTTTATTTTTAGTTAATGCCTTTAGTTGGTTTCCTGAAAGAATCGGAGCTCTGGGGGTGCCGGGGGGAAACCAAAATTTCCAGGATCAGTGGATGGCAACACAAAAGAATTTTCCATTAAATAAATTTCGAGGCATCTCTCAGGATTTTAAGTTGCTTGGGAAGGTTCTGTTCAGACACAGGGGAGTTCATTTCACAGGATGTTTATGATTTAATTTCACCTCTGCCAAAGCACTTTATAGTTTGTTCTTGACCTGTGGACAGAAGGGAGCCAGCGTGGTTCCATTTTGGGTGAGTTCGGGGTCGGTTTTTATTTTTAAGTGCTTTGTTTTGCAGAGTAGGATTGACTTGGTGTTGACTTAAATTTAGTGACCGTGGGTTTTGGTGATGATTAGACTTGGCTCTCTGCTCTCCAGAAATACAGACTTTAAATCTCCAAAAATACAGTCTTCAAGTAAATATATATACATATACACACACACATATATACACACATACATATATAAAATTTATATATTTATATATATATATATATATGTATATTCATATATCCATATATATATCTTTCTCAGTTCTGTGATATGGCCAGAAAGTTAAGGCAGTGAAACAGGTGCAAAACCAGCCAGAAATGAGTTACAATCCCATTATTTTGTCCAATTTAATTTCCAGCAATATGAGTTTGATTCTTTTTTTGGCCTTTCGGGAGAGGAGCGTGGCACAGTTGGAGTGTTTAAGAATCCCAGACTTGTTAAGGTTGGAAAAGAGCTGTAAGATCATCAACTCCAGCCATTCCTGCAGCATTGTCCCTCGTCTCCACGTGCCACATCACAAATCCCTCCAGGGATTGAGACTCCACCACTGCCTCAGGACTCTGTGCCAGGGCTGGACAAACTTTTCCATGAAGGAATTTTCCCTGATATCCAATTTAAACCTCTCCTAACCCAGCCTGAGGCTGTTTCCTCTCCTCCTGTCCCTGTTCCTGGGGAGCAGAGCCCGACCCTCACCTGGCTCCTGTCAGGGACTTGTGGAATGAGAAAGTTCCCCCTGAGCCGGGAGGAGATAAGTTCTACTATTCTATTTAAATAACTTAGATAAATCCCATTATTCTATTATTATATAAATTCTATTTATTTCATACTCGACTGTGGGACAAATGGAATTGAGGATGGGATTTCTGCTCAGAACTGCTTGGGTGCTGCCCCTGCTGAGGCTGAGCTCAGCTTTTTGAGGCAGTTACCTTGGAAAATAATGGTTCCGGCTGGAAAAGCACATCCCCGGCACCAAATCCGTGTGCCCCAGGGCAAGCTTCCCCTCCTGATGTGATGGGCAAGGAAGGGATGAGTTTCAGGCACAGCCTGCAGAGCTGGGAGGAAATGCAGCTTCCCCCTGTTTCTCTCCCTGCACATGGATTTTTTTCTTTTTCTTTTTTGTTTTCATTTTTATCTATTTTCCCTATTTTTTCCTTTTTTTTTCCTATTTTTTTCTATTTTTTCCCTATTTTTCTTTTTTCCTATTTTTTTCCTATTTATTCTCTATTTTTTCTATATTTATCTATATATATTTTTTCTGTATTTTTTTCTATATTTTTCCTATTTTTTTCTATATTTTAATCCCTATAATTATAGCTCTATTTATATTTATGTATTATATTTGTATTTATATTTATATTTTACTTTTTTTCTGGTGGAAAAGTGTGTGAGAAGCCCTCAGTGCCTGGCCAGGCTGAGATCTCTGGGCTAATCCTCTCTGGAGCAGGCAGTTCTGCCAGAGCTCGGAGCTATGTGAGTGAATTATCCTCATTTTCCTCTCTTGATGGGAAGAGATTGACTTGGAGCTCACAAAATCAGACCTACCAGTGCATGGCTTTGCAGCTGCCAGGATGATTTATGGCCAGAAAATCAGTTTCAGCTCTTCCATCTACTCAGGCTTTGAGTTCAGAAATCTTCCTGAGACATCACATTTATCTGCTGTTTTCCCGGTTTTTCCTGAAGTAGCGATTGCCAGAGGAAAAGTAATGTGGTTGTTAAACCCACAGAGCACAGGGGTGAGCTCTCACCTCTCCTGTTCCCATCAGTCTGCTCAGAACGGGCTGCTCTGGCTTCCCAGGATGGGATTTCCTTGCTTTTCTACATCCAAAAGGCTTTGCCACCTCTCAGAGCACGATCTTGGTCCTTTCAAACGCCTGGAAATAGTTCTGCAGAGCCTGAAAATGTCAAATAATTAAAATTATTCTGGTTGCTTTTCCCAGGGGGACCCGCTCTCTCGGCTTCGCGCATCTTTCCCAAACCCAGAATTTCTGTTCTTCCTTCCTTTCCTACGCACGCGAAGACGTGGAGATGGGATTTGGATTTAATCTTCTGCAGACAATGTGTCCACACCAGTTTTTGGGGAGAGGGAAAAGGGCTGAGCCTCGTCTTCCCAGGCTGGGTTTTCCCATGGGATTCTGCTGACGGAGCACTTGGAGGGAAGAGGGAAAATTGCAGGAAAAAAAGAATTCCTGTGACTTCCCCTTCCATCCCTCCCCTAGTCTTTGCAAGGAGGGTGTGATGAGGCTGAGGGCTGTCCATGGAATATTTTATTTAACTGTACCACGAGCTGATTTTCCCTGCTATTTCCTGGGCTACAAATACGTGGCCAGGTCCTCTGGGGAATTAAAGAGGGGATTTCACTTTGTTGCAGCTTCAGCCAGTCATTGATGAGCCTGAACATTTCTTTTCCAGTCACAGGAGGAAAAATTTGGTGTTGTAGCATGGCCAGAGCCTGTCAGGTTATTCCGTTGAATCCGTGGGGTGAGCTTTTATCACATGTTAAAGCCTCCAAGCAAAACATTCAGCCATCAGGTTTTCCATCCTCGGCGTGAGACTGCACAATCTGAATTTATCCTATAAAAAGCTCTCAGCCCTATTTTTTGGGGGGAGGGCTGATCTATCCTCAGAGACGAGTCTGAGAGGCAGCAGGATTCAGCTGATCTGAAAAAATGGGTCCTGTGGGGCAGCAGCTCTGGAGCGTCTCTGCGTCAGTTGGGATGGAGGTAAATGAAGGAAAGAAAACTAATGTTTAATTGTAGGTCCTGCTGAAATGCAGCTCATCTAGTTAGGCTGAAGGACTGAAAATTAATCAGTATTTGCTTGATAAGCTGTCTGTTGATTGATTTGGCGTAAGAGCTGCAGGAATATTAAATTAAAAAAAAAAAAAATATTAGGGGAGAGGTGTGGAACAGCAAAACATGAATAATTTGGGGGAAATATCATTTGGAGGATCTCCTTCCTTAGTCTCCTGGGCCTGTATTTTTTTACTCTGAAATGTACCTGTGTGTGATTTGTTCCTGTGACTGGGACTGTGGTTTGGGTTTCAAAGTGGGGGGATGTATTTGTGCTTTGGAGATTGAGGTCCAGATGTACCAGAGGGGGAAAATCCCCAAGATCCCTGGAGCAAGGAAACACAAAGAGCTGGAAAGATTCTCTGTGAAATAAAATTTCAAGTGTCTTTCAAGAAACATAGAAAGAGACTTGGCTTTGAGAGTTTCCTCGGTTTGCAGGAATTAATTTGTTACGGTGTGGGAAGGATTAGTCAAAACACGAGATGGAAATGTAAAACAAACAGAAGAAGTGAAAATATTAAGGAGGGGTTGTGTTTGTAAATGCTCCTGCTGGAGATTCTGCTGATGCTGGAAGGGTCATTCAGAGGAATTCAGGTTGGCTGCTTTAGCTTCATGTCCTCTGAGGCCAAAAGTGGCTTTGAAGGGATTTCAGAGCCTTTCTGTGTGCTTTGGGTTGGAAGGGACCTTAAAGCTCACCCAGTGCCATGGGCAGGGACATCTTCCACCATCCCAGCCCCAGCCTGGCCAAGGACACTTCCAGGGATGGAGCAGCTTCTCTGGCAGCCTGTGCCAGGGCCTGCCCACCCTCCCAGGGCAGGATTTATTTTCTGTATACCATTTTCTGTTTAATTCCCTGAGGAAAGCCTGGGAGCAGCCAAGCCCTGTGCAAGCCCTGGCTGTGTTTGTGTCTGGGGACACCGGAGTGTCCCTGGAATCGCTTGGCAGGGGACAGAGCCATTGCGGTGCCTTGGCTGCTGCTCCTGCCGGGGTGTGAAATGTGCTTTTCACCTGGCTTGGCACCCCCTTGTCCCCCTGCTGATGTGCAGTGAGGGACCCAAAGGCCACCTCAGTGCCAGCCAGCCCTGTGTGGAGCACAGGCCCCGGGTGTTTGTCACCCTGCATGGGGCCGGGGCCACCAGCAGGTCCCGGCCAGCACAGACAGATGGCCCCGGGCAGGGGAAGAGCCCTGCCAGCTCTGTGTGGTCAGGGCGTGCTGGAGTAAACGGGATAAAAGGCTCGTTTTTCATTACAAGAATCCATTCGGAGGAAACGAGAGGTTTTCCACCTTTCCAAGGGCAGGATTTCAGTGGATGGATGCTGCTGGTGCTGGGCGCGGCAGGAGCCGGGGCAGGACGTGTGGCTGCCAGGCTGGCCCGGGCTGTGGGCTCGGCCCTGGCTCAGCTGCTGCTTTATTTAGGAAAATAAAACTTTGCACATTTGGAGTCGCGCACAAATGCCGCATTTCGGTTTTATTTTTAAGCCTCTTCTTATTTCCAAAATAGAAATATAATTCTCTTTGATCTTAGGTCCAGGATGCAGCTCAGTCCAAAGAATTATTCCCATGGTAACGAGCCACACTTCACCAAGGGGTATTTTCCACCCAAAAAGTATTCTTGGATGGAATTTCAGTATCTCTGGCTGTGATGGTCAAATCCACGGCTTTGTTATGAGTTTCACTCCAAGGAGGTTCCAAGTGGGACCATCCTCTGTGTTTTGTGGTGCCTTTGAGGCAGCTGTCAAGGGCTGCTGGGAAAACATTCCGCTTTTTTTATCCCCATCCTCAAAAAACAAAACAAAAAAAACAACCCAACCCTTCATGCAAAAATCCAACTTGCAAAGTAAGGAGGAGAAATCAATAATTATAGAAATCCCTTTCAAGTCCAAAATTAGGGGTTTTTTTTGCGAGCTGTAAATATCCTGAGCAGCACTCAAAACTCACTTGCGCTAAATATTTCCCGAGAGGATGTTCCTGTGTTATTGCTGCGATTATTGTGCTGGAATTCACATCGAGTTTTCTTCTGTGCCTTTAGTAAATACGTTCAAAAAGGAGCAGTTCTTTTTAAAGCCACGTCTTGAAAAGAGTTTTTAAGGGTTTGAATGGGAGCTGGCTGTGGATGCTCAGTGCTTTGCCAGGGCTTTAAGATCCGCGTCCATTCAATACGACAACGCCGTCAGGAATTCCAGTGATGATTTTGAAACGCATTAAATAGCAAAAAATATCAGTTTATTCTGCGGGAAGCGTGACAGCAAATGCATACTGATGCTGACACCAGCTGTCATTGGAAAGCAAATATTCTGGGGGTTGTTTATTCGTAGGCAGCAGCAGCGGCGATGACAGCAGCCGATAGGAAAATCAATAGCTGGATTTTCCATCAGCCGCTGCCTCTTGCCAAACGGAGTGATCCTGCCTCAAATTAGCATCTGTTTGCACACTTCTCTGCTAATTAGTGCTGTCAGCGTCTGAACAAAAGGGAAAGTTGATTGTGAGGGTGGGCAGGCCCTGGCACAGGGTGCCCAGAGAAGCTGTGGCTGCTCCTGGATCCCTGGCAGTGCCCAAGGCCAGGTTGGACACTGGGGCTTGGAGCAGCCTGGGACAGGGGAAGGTGTCCCTGCCCATGGCAGGAGGTGGATCTGGACGGGCTTTGAGGTCTTTTCCAACCCAAGCATTCCCTGGTTCTGTGATTGTGTGTTAGGAGCAGATGGGATAAAGAGCAAATCCAGCAGTGAGGTCTGGTGGTGGCAGGGTTGGGGCCCATCCCTGTGTCCTCCCCCAGGCTGCTGCCCCCATGGCTGTCCAGGCGATCCTCAGTGTCCTCCTCACGGGTGGTTTGGGCTTGGAATCTCATCTCTTGATTTATTTCTCATCTTATTTTCCCAGGTACCATCAGTCCATTTCCTCTTCCCTCTGAATGATGCTTCGATCTTTATTTCATTGCTTTAAATGTGATGCTTGAAATGATCTGATCCAACACTACATTGCCATTTTTTTTTTTTTAGTCCAGTCCCCACTGTCCTCTCTCTTGTCTCCCTCAAGGAGAGAAGTGGAGAAGGACCTCCGAGGACTTTGTTCAGCACAAGCAGTGGCAAACTGCAGCCTTCTGACGCCACTTGCTAATCCTGCGGTGGGGAATTCTTATACAAGCTGGAATTTCTCTTCCAACTCGACCTGCAAACTGCTTTTTAACCTCTGATCCAACGTGGTGGTCAGACCTGGAAAGGCCCTAGAGAATACCAGAAGTGTCTTGTTTCCTGTGCTGGACATTTCCTTCAATGAATCATCCTGATTTTCCTGAAATACCCACAATTAGGGCTGCATCCCAAAACCTGCTAGCATCCATCAGTGCAGGGGTTTCCTTCTCCTTTCCTCCCTGTGTTGGAAGTGCATTTTTCTCTTTTCTTTCTGCCATTTAATCCCTCCAAACCCTATTTGAAGCAAACGAGGCAGTGATTTGCTGCCCAAGGGGTCAGGCAGAAAGAGGGGCTGTGCAAAAGCAAGGAGGAATTGCCATTATTTGTGGAAAAGAAGCGTCTCTTGAAGTTAATTGAGGTGTAGATGAACTCGGCTGCACTCATTAGTGTCAGTGAAACTGAATATGCAATTTGCTAATTGCAGTGAGGGCACACAACTCTCAGATCCAGACTACTTGGGGTATTTTTAGCTGTTCCTTTAGTCATCAGCTTCCACTTTTGTCTGTTCCAGGCACCGGTGGGAAAACGCAGCAGCCCTTTTCTCCAGCAGGGTCACGCTGTTCTGAGGAGGGTTTTTTTTTCACTTCTTTCTTTTTCCACAGAAATGGAAAACGCAGCGTTTTTGAGCTCTTGGAGCTATTCTGGTGAAATACTTCTTCCCATCCCAAAACCGTGATGTTTCTTTCTCTAAATGTCAGCTTTTTGAGCATTACTGGCTAGGTGGCAAGGTCTGAGTTGAAATGAGAAACCATCACTCATGATAAGTAGCTGAATATTCTCCCTGATTGTCCTGGTTTGGAAAGACAGGTGCCTGCTAAGGAAGGCAGGAGCCTCCCTCGGAATGGAGAATATAAACCCCCTCCCTCTGAATTATTATAATTTTGAAATTAAGAGGCTCTCAGGCAAGGATATGGGGATGGGAATAACAGTTCTTTACTAGGAAAATTTAAATAAAAATGCAGTAGTACAAAAAAAAAAAAAACCCCAAAACTACTGACAGAGTCAGAACACAACCTGACCCCCTGTTGGTCAGGCTGTGGGGAGCAGTCCCATCACGTCCTCCTGCAGTGACAGCTGTGGTTCTGTTGGAGCAGAGATGATCCTGTAGAAGGGTGGAGTTTTCCTCTGAAGGTCCAGTGGTGGTGAGATGGGTCCAAGCTTCCTCTGGGAATCCAGTGGAATCCAGTGCTGTTCTGAATCCCAGGTTTTACCCAGGCGGGAATGCTGGGCTCCTCCCCCTGGGTGGAGCCTCTCCCCATGGGATGATGGGATTGTATCAGCCCTGCAGTGAGCCTGGATGGCCCATGGACAGCAGATATCCCCTGGAGGGAGGATGGGTCCTGGAAGGGATAAAGAACTTTGCCCCACCTGGTTTAACAGCTGGTGATAGAATACATACCCATGGTTACATTTTGCATTGCAGCCCAAGACACCGATGATTTCTCTTCTGTCCGAACTTCAAAATGGGCAGGCTGGAAGGTCTTTAAGGTCCCTTTCTGCCCAACCGTCCTGTGGCTGGGCTGGAGCTTTTCCTTGGCTGTGCTGTACTATGGCTCGTCCACAAATCTTTCCTGTTTTTAAGGAATTTTTTACTGGTTTTGTCCAGGTAAAATCTTTCAGAATGGCTTGAGGTTACTGTACTGGTTGGGATGCCCAGACTGATAAAACAGGAATGAGGGGAGCAAGTATCAGGAATGGAGCAGGAAAAGAAAGGAAAGCCACTCCTGTTTGCCAGGTCAGGCTGCAGCAATAATTGAGTGTAGACCAGCAAGGTTTGCAGCTGATGGGCGAATCTGAGCTGCCGAGGGGAATGTCATGCACAGGAATGTACCAGGTGTGTTGGAATGGTACAAACAAGGTCAGCAGGAAGCAGAACCTCTCATTTTTTTTTTGAACCTCTCAGTATTTGCTCTCCCTCTGTGGGGTCAGAAAAAAACCTTGGCATTGTAAATCAGGGAATATGGACCTTTCAGGTGGTTTATTGATGGTGATAACCTCGTACAGCATTTGTCTCCTTCAGAAAAGCAGCTGTGATATCCATGGGATGCTCATTGATGTAGGTAGTTATTTGAACCCAGCCTGTGCTCAGTTGAAATAAAACCCCAGAATATTTATTCATTATTATTATTATTATTTAACAATATGGTGTTACGAAATATCATTTGATATCATAATTCTGCTGGTACAATTTTAAAACACTTATTCAACATATGTAGTTATTTAATATTTATTACTACAAAGTAACCAGGCTTCGCCGGCTGCTGCAGCAGCACTTGAGCATATGTTTGCTGTCAGCTTGGCTTGCAGAGGAAAACCTTCATGTCCCAAACTAACCGAGTCCTGTGGGCTCTGTATGTTCAGGAGGGGCTGTCGCAGCCCCCAGAGCTTTGTCTGCAGGCAGAATTCCTGTTTCCCTGCTCTCCCTTCGGCTCCTTCAGGATTCTTCCGATGCCATTTGTTGCACCCCGCGATTATCTGCTTATGCAGTCAATTTATAATTTGTGACTGGATTATTTTGATGGCTGCTGTGCTACCTGGGTGATGTTTAATGATCTCTCGGAGGTGCAGGAGTCGCTCTGCTCAGCAGGAGCAGAGGGGAGGGTTCTGCCAGAGCCCAGCCGGGCGTCTGCTCATCGCTGCTGACAGTGCTGATGTGCAGGATAACCTAAAAACACACTTCTAACCAGCTCCTGCTGAATTGACGTGACCTCTTTTCTCTTCTCTGTGATCAGTACAAGGCAAGGAGGCAGCTTTGTTTGGTAATTTTTGTTTGCAGCCAGCCCAGCCCCCTCACGGTTGTGTTTGAAGGGCGCTGTGTTGAGCAGGCCGCTGTGGTGCTGGGGCAGGGGGACCTGGCAAACCAGTTGGTTAGGGGTTTATAATTGGCTTTAAAATGGAATCACTAAGGTGGGAAAAGACCTCCAAAACCGTCAAGTCCAGCTTTCAGCTGACCCACGCTGTGCTAACTCAACTGTATCGCAAAGTGCCACCTCCAGGCATTGCTTGGACACCTCCAGGGATGGGCACTCCAAACCTCCCGGGGCAGCCCCTGCCAGTGTTCAACAACCTTTTCCATGGGGAAATTCCTGCTGCTGTCCACCCTGAGCCTCCCCTGGCCCAGCCTGAGGCCGTTCCCTCTCCTCCTGTCCCTGTTCCCTGGAGCAGAGCCCGACCCCCCCGGCTGTCCCCTCCTGGCAGGGAGCTGTGCAGAGCCACAGGGTCCCCCCTGAGCGTCCTTTTCTCCAGGCTCAGCCCCTTGCCCAGCTCCCTCAGGAATTCTCCAGCCCCTTCCCAGCTCCGTTCCCTTCCCTGGACACTCTCCAGCCCTTCCATGTCCTTTTTTTGTTACCCAAAGTTGCCCCAGGACTGGAGGTGCCTCCGCAGTGCCCAGCACTGCCCTGGGCCTCAGGACTTCCCTGGGTCCTGATTTCTCATGTTTTTGAAAGAGAGAGAACGAAACCAAACCCATGACTCTCTAGGGAATTTTTGGCTTGTTGAGGACTTTTTGATTTGTTTGTGGGGTTTTTTTTTTAGAGTTTCAACTTTGTAAGCATGTCTTGGCATGCCGTTATTCTGTGTTTGGCATCAGGAAGTGTTGAAGTTAATGCTTAGTCTGCCTTTCCTTAGTTTAATAATGGATTTTTTAATTGAAAAGATGTGACTTCAGGATGTTAACTGGCTTGTGTTGTGTTTTCATCTGGGGTTTTACAGTCTGAAAGGTGAATAATTAATAAATAGTGGGGGAAATACTTGTGGGTATACAGACAGGCCAGGGATCCAATCCTATCCTGTCCTGTTTTTCCAGAGTAAAGCGCTGGAGGTGACAGGACCTTGCACCTTTGCCTGAATTGATGAGCTGAATCCTGTTGTCCTACGCTCCACCTCTTAGGAATGGTGTGATCCAAAGCCTTTCCTTGCCTGGAAGGACAGAACGTGCTGCTTAGGGTGTGCTGAAAGCAAGTCTTCCTGGAAGTTCATGTCATAGGAATAACGGCAATAAACATGTTCCAAATTCAGCAGTAACTTTGCTGGAATAAATTCAGAATGTTTTCAAGTGTGTCCAAGTGGTGCAGGACAACAGGAGCATTGCGAACCTTGTCTTGGTGGGGGGGAAACTCACGGGTAGGAAGTGAAAAAGGATTAATTCCATCTTTTTAAGAGGTTTGGTTCCTATTTCACCGTTCCAGGTGTCCCATTTTGGCCATTTCTGAGCCAAACAAGAGCACGGGGGCTCTGGAGGGAGCTGTGCCCTGCCCACCAAAGCCTCCTCTCCCGCTTCCAGGTGGGAAACCACAGAAACCAACCCACAGCAGCTACGCTGCAACATCACCACGGCAACCAAGGAAAAGAAGGGCCGTTTTGGGAAAAGGAGAAATATCAAATTTTGGTGTAGCCAAGAATTACTACTTTTTTTTAAATTATTTTTTTATTAGTATTGTCTGATTGCAGCTCTGGCACAGCTGTGTTCCAAACTTTCTCAGCAACAAAACCAAAGTACAGTGAGTGTTTCTCTAATGGTTGGGTGAAGGTGCTTGCAATCTTAGAGAAATAATTGGGGTTAAGCCAAAAACTGTAGAAGAAATGCTGCATTAATTACATTTATAAAGCTATTAAGTGCAGGATTTTAACAAGTCTGTTGCAGTCCTCAGTTTTGTGTGCAGCCCCCATGAAAGGTGGGCATGAGGGGGGGTATAAAATCACGACACTTTGAGTCTTTCCAGGAAGTTTAAAGTTTTCGGGGTGTATTTTACAACTCTGGAGGAAGTATCCATGCATCCCATCATTTCCTCCACGTGAAATCCGTGGTTTTAATATTGGGCTCCTTTGCCCATCCTCATGGTATCAATTCTCTCTATTTCTTTATACACAGATCTCTGAGGTTAGTTTTCGTTTTGGTCTTTGTTTAATCAAGAAGTGTTAAAATTTTCTAAGGGAACTCAAAACCCATGTAAATAAAAATGGGGGATTTGATAATTGCAAAAGCAGCGTGCTGGGTGACTCACGGCTTATTTTGCATAGAATTACCATTTCTTTTCCTCCCGAGCTCAGAAACTGAGCTGTGGAAGGAAATACCATCTGATGCTGCATATGGCATTTTAATAACACCTATTTCACATGGCTTCTGCTTAGCCAAGCCCAGCAGTGTGAAACGGAGGGTTGGGAAGATGTATTAGAATTTCTAATGGAAAGTCAAGTTTGCTTGGTAAGCTGGATCGTGATTTTGATTTGTTTTATTTATTTTTCATGTAGTTTTATTTATTTTAAGAGGGGTGAGTCCTGAGCAAGTGGGGAGCTATTCCTTGTGGGTATTCAAACCCACATCCAAACCTGTTTTAGTATTAAAGACCCTCCAAGCTCCAATGAAACTTTCCGAAGTATCAAAGCAGCAGAATTCAGATCTGAGAGGATTGTCCAAGGCCAGGTTGGACACTGGGGCTTGGAGCACCCTGGGATAGTGGAAGGTGGCAGGATGAGCTTTAAGATCCTCCCAACCCAAACCATTCCATGATTTTTACCCTTCCACAACTGCATTTATCCTTTTATTTGAGGACTTGATGTGGTGTTTCCCGCCTGCGCTGTTTAGAAGTCAATATAAACTAGTTCTAGATGGTAGATATTGTGAATTTATCTGGGGGAAAAGTACTTTTCTCACAGGCTCTGTAGACTTTGAGGGAACTTGCTGAAATATTTTTAGCCCTCTGCATGATTTAGGAAGTTCTGCTTTCGCTGTAGTGTCTAAAAAGAGTTTCAAGGATTTACTGTGAGTTCAGGAACAATCATGACTCAGGAAAACACATCAACTTTTTTCTTGAGTGTGACCTTAGCTTTGGGCTATTTTCAAGAAATCCATTTAAATTACATACATTTAATTAAACCTGCTTTTCATAAGGTGAAGATACTGAAATTAAAGCCCTGACTTCTACCCCCTTCCTCCCATTATTAACTTTTGAAACCTGTGGTGGTTTTCCTCTGTTTGTTTATCCATAGCAATAACCCAACAGAGGGATCAATCAGCTCCCTGTGCCTTTCCTTCCTGACAAAGTGGAAAATCTGATTTATTTTTTTTTTTCCATGAATTTTCATCATCCGAACTTATTCTTTTAAAAATTCCTACATGGCAATGGTGGAGTTTCCATCCCGGGAGGGATTTAAAAGCTGTGTGGATGTGGCACTTGGGGACGTGGGGCACTGATGGCCTTGGCCGTGCCGGGGTTGAACTTGGTGATCTTGGAGGGCTTTTCCAACCTAAGCAATGCTGAGAAATGGGATTTTGGGATGCTCCACACTGACCTGGAGAAAAGGAGGCTCAGGGGGGACCCGGTGGCTCTGCACAGCTCCCTGCCAGGAGGGGACAGCCGGTGGGGTCGGGCTCTGCTCCCAGGGAACAGGGACAGGAGGAGAGGGAACGGCCTCAGGCTGGGCCAGGGGAGGCTCAGGGTGGATATTTGGGAAAATTCCTTCATGGAAAGGTTTGTCCAGGTCTGGCCCAGCTGCCCAGGGCAGGGCTGGAGCCTCCACCCCTGGAGGGATTTAAAATCCATATGCATGTGACAGTTGGGGACATGGGGCAGGGGTGAGGTTGGATTTGATGATCTCAGAGGGCTTTTCCAGCCTTTATGATTCCATGAACTGAAACCTCTTTATTTTTTCAATCCGAAGTCAGCATGGCTGAACTCAGCATTCCCATTTGCAGGGCAGGTAATTCCCTTCCCTAGGAGATGGAGAAGATCCCTGGCCACACTTCCAGTGGGAAGTCACTGGGTGCTGTCTGTGACCTGAGGTGGTGGCACGTTGAAACAAGCTTGTCCCCAAGGGCACTTTCAAGTATGAACAGGGTTTGAAGTGACTTTTTTTTCCAGGAATTCCACCCAAGTTACCATCAAACCAGAACATTTCCAGCTGATCCTGAGCATTTCTGGGAATTCTCTGTTGAGTTTGCAGTGGAATGAATCCCCAGAATCTGGGATTATCACATTAGTGCTGCTCCTATAAAATACATTTCTGAATTAGCCCTAAAGAAGACGTAAAGATCGTTTTAATGCTTTTTGCCTTCAATTTCTGAGGGCTTTGCTGGGTTTGCATGGAGAATTCCAATAAATATGTATTGGCTGTATGAGCTGCGTTAAAGGCTGGGATGGGAAGGGATTGTAATCCTTTGGTTTACAAGAAGAGAAAAGTATTACAGGCTTAGCTCTTCCATTGCCACGGGCTCCACTCTTTCCCTGAAGTTGATGGAAACGTTGAATGTAGGAAATCCCTAATTTTTTTTTTTTACTATTTTTGAGGCATTTCAGCAGATCTGTTTGAAAATTCTGCCCTGCTGCAGAATTTTATATTTTATATTTTTATTTTATTTTCTGTTTGCTAGATTTCCCTGAAGTTACTCACAATTAAAATAATATAATGAGGCAAGCTCAACGTGGTTGCAATGAAATAATTTGAGTACAGGATATTTACCCTGTGTGGGCTGCAGAGCTGCTCTGTAATGCAAATGAATATGGAATTTTGCCTGTTCCAAGTGACCGCATAGCTTCACTTTCTTTGGAAAGCAAGGAAAGATTCCCTGAATCAAAGTTTCTGTCCTCGTTTCAAATGGAATTTCTTCCTCTTCCCCGTCTTTCATTGGTGCCTTGCTTCTCTTCTATATATTCTGCTTCATTACCAAATAAAAATTGGCTTACTTTCAGCTAAACAATATACTTTGTGTTGATTAAAAGGAATTAAAGATTATAGCAGTAGAAGGCAAATAAAAACCCTGGGAGTGTCTCAGAAACAAGCGTCGAGGCATCACGGTAGTGCTCTTTGACAGTTATTTCTACAGAAAATTTGCTGTTTTCCAAGTAGTTTTCATTCTGAGGAAGAAACGAGCCATAAAGTTCGACTTTCAGATCCGTGCGTGCGTTTTAGAAATGGCACGGGAAGGTTCTCCTTTCCCAGGGGTTGTTTTGAGGTCTTTTCCTGCTTTTGTTTTGATGTTGGGTCGAAACATCGGTGCTCTGGGTTGAATCCTGGAATCCCAGACTGGTTTGGGTTGGAAGGGACCTTAAACCCCATCCCATTCCAACCCCTGCCATGAGCATGGACACCTCCCACTGTCCTAGGGTGCTCCAGCCTGGCTTTGGACACTTCCAGGGGTCCAGGGGCAGCCACAGCTTCTCTGGACAACGTTTTCCTGGGCCTCCCCACCCTCACAGGGAGGAATATTTTGGGATTAATTCTGTGACTTTGAAACCCTAATCCCTGCCTTTTGAGGCGACGGCGTTGGAAATTACTGAAGTGATAAATTTTTGCTTGGAATAATCTATTTAGCTGCTCAGATGCCAAGAGGGTTAAATTAAGCTGAAAATTAGTCATTTATCTCCTCAAAACTGTTAGAACCAAGTGCCACGGATTCACTTTTAGGAGAGGGATCGAAGCTTCACTTGAACAGGTCAGTGTGTGGATCTCATTGTTATTCAGCTGCCGGAGCCAGCAGGATATAAATATCCAGGAAGGAAAACAGAAGGTCAAGTGTAAACCTCTCACATCAAAGGAGGCCATTCAGCATCTTCCCAACCTTCACTCTGCTCCTCTCCGAGGAGAAAAACATCTTTTTTTTAATTTCTTTTTTTCCTTTCATAATGCAAATAAACCAAGCCAAACCCAAAATCTGTCAGTTTAGTGGGGCTAGGAATAGTAAAAGGTGGGAGTTGGGAAATGTGTGGATGGAGTGTCAGGGATGCAGGGGTGGTGCAGCCCGGGGGCAGGAGCAGTGACTGACACTGAATCCTTGTGCCGTGTTTTCCTGGGAAGGGTTTTGAGCTGTCCTCTGCTGCAGCTGGAGATGTGAGCCACAATGGGCCGTGTTTAAATGTGGTTTTATTTTCCCCCTGCAGATAATATTTCCAAGGAAACTCAAAATGTTGTGACACTTGGCGAATTAGAACTGCAGCGGAAAGAGTTTATTTTCCAAATATAGTGCTGGTATTTAATTTCTCATTCTCTGCTCTTCTTTGGGGGCAAGAAAAGCTGCCTCTCCTCGAGTTTGTGAGCTGCTGAATCTGACTACGGAGTGTGTGGGCAGCAGTGGAAGTCATTTGTAGGTTTGGAGGTTGTACATAAGTTTTCCAAGCTGTTCTCCTAGCCTGCTCAAATCCTGTGGGATCCTGAGCCCGGGCACTGGAGCAGCAAACTGGGAGGGGGTTGGTAAATTGAGTAGAGCTGCAGGAACCCGCAGAATCCCAATGGGAATGTGCTAAATTCCTGCTTTTGGGGAGGAATCCTGCCTGCAGGGATGTCCCTGCACATCAAAATCTGCTCTAGGACCCGGCTAGGGAGAGCAGGAGTAACTTTATGGAGATTTGGCTTTAGCCCTGTGTCCTACATTAGTGCTTTAAACCTAAATTATTTTTTTTTAACAGGAGCTCTTGCAGAAATGGTTTGGCATTTCAGGTTTGGCTGTGTCTGTGCAAATATTCCTGATGGCTCTTCCTGGCTTTCTTGTCAGTAGATTGATGCATTTCAGGCAATTCGCATCCTTTGGCACAGTTTTATGCTTTGTGGAGGTTTAACCTCACAGGCTGAAACACTGAATGGTTAAAAGTAAGAGGTAACAAGTCAACATTTTGGAAAGAGGCCTAAAATAGATGAAAGTTCTCGGATTCTCCATAGAGTGTGAACCTGGCAAAGGTTGTGCAGTTATCCCCTGGTTTTATGAGAGCATTTCCACAGCCGTGACACCAAATCAGATCTCCCAAACACAACATTTCTGGCACCAGTGTGTGGTTTTGAGCAGCAGTGATTGCTGTGGTCAGCCTGGAGAACACAAGGTTGTGTGGAGACCTCCCAGCACCTGCCAGGATCTGAAGGGAACACAGGGAAGTCAGGGAGAGGCTTTTCATCAGGAATTGCAGTGATGGGACAAGGAGTGAAGGGTTCAAGGTGGAAGAGGGGAAATTTAGGTGAGATATTGGGAAGAAATGGGCAGGCCCTGGCACAGGGTGCCCAGAGAAGCTGTGGCTGCCCCTGGAAGTGTCCAAGGCCAGGCTGGACATTGGGGCCTGGAGCACCCTGGGACAGTGGGAGGTGTCCCTGATCCTTGCAGAGTAATCCAGGTAATCCCTGACACCCCCTCCAGCCCAAACCATTTTATGATTCAATTTCCTTTAAGTTTTTCACATCTCAGAGCTGACCAGAAAACCTATTTCAGTACTGGAGGTTGCTGTTTATGTTTAGGCGTGACTGAAGAAAGGGAAATCCTGCTGCAGAGCCTTCAGGACTAAAATCAATCCTGCCCTTGGCTGCCTGGTCTGATGCTCCATATTCTCCAAAGACGCAGCAGAGAGATTCCTGTGTTTGGAGTCCGTGGCACAGATTTTGGGGAGGGCGGGGAAGTCGTTGACCTAAATCCGTGTTTTATCTGAGAACTGCTCTGTTCAAGGAGGGTTTTAATCCTAATCTTAGGCCTCTCAGTCAGCAGCAGGTTTGGAGATGTCCAAGGTTACATGACGCAGTAAATTGGCACAGGTTTTTGGTGTTTTATTCTGTGTTCTTGGCACAGGTTCAGTTTATCACCGGTTTGATTGTTTCCGTATTTTAATGGGAGTCAGTGTGAAGGTATGGAGCCGATCTGAACTGATGCTGGACTGATACCATACTTTCCATTAGCTTTTCACGAATATTTTGGTGATTTTTTTGGCTGTAACAATTCAAATTTCCTGCACGCTCGAAAGCACCAGGCACAGGAACATTTTTCATTACTCGTGCCACGCTGTCAATAATTTCTCCACGCTGCAAACAGAGACTTCTTGTTTTCTGCTGTTCTCACGTGTGTAAGTGGCATCTCTAATGCACTAAAGTGGCTGCAGACGTCCTCTCTGGGGCGTATTTTAGCTTTTTTCCACTTGAACTCCCTTGCAGCTGCCTGCCAGCCTCTCTCTGCACTGCTCCTGTTACCTGCCCATCCCCAGAGAGCCCCGAGGCTGCTGGCTGTGCTTTGGAGAAGAAACGGTGATCGGGGAGTTCCCTGAAAGGGAGGCAGGGCAGGGATTGGTGTGTGTGCAAAATCCTGATTCTTCCGCACAATCACAGCGCCCAAGAACTGGGATATCAGCTGGGGACTCCATCCTTGCCTGTTCCTTCCCTGTGCTCTTGGTCACACGGGGCGCAGCTTTAGGGTGGTGTTAGTAAAGAATTTGCGAGGATGCAAATCAAATTCATGAACATTTTAGTCAGATTTGACTCTCTGTGACCGAAGGATGAAGATCAAATTCAAGAACAGTTTCGTCAGTTTTTACTCTCTGTGACCAAAGGATGAAAATCAAATTCAAGAAGAGTTTCATCACATTTTACTCTCTGCATAGAATTTTCCAGATCTCAGGGATGATCAGAGGTTTATTTTGGAGGCAGAAGAACTTTTTCTTCTTTTTTTTTTTTTTTTTTCCGGAGAGAGAACTGAGTGGAAAGGAGCAGAGGGCTGGGCAAGGCAGAAGCTCTGCCTGTCACAAGGCATCCTGTCATCCTGCAGAAGTGTGGAGAAGAGGGGTATTTTTGGGGACAGAAGTTTTGTGCTGTCACTTCAAGGAGAAAAAGGAAAAAAAAATCACATTTTTTAAGGGAAGTTTTCTGTGAACTTGCTGAAGAAACCACGAGCTTGCTGTGCTCACACAGAGCAGGAGGCCCAACCCTGATTTTTGCAACTCTAATAACTGTAGCTGCCAATAACGCTTGTGTTGTACTACTCAGCTTTGTTCTAATTAATTACTAATTGTTCAGTTCCTGCAGATCAGAGCCTGAGGCTGTTGTCATTGACAGCTGGCATGCTCAGGTGGTGATTACCGGGTTTTCAGATAGGAAAAAAACCCAAAGTTTAATCATGTTCCAGTAATGAAATTTATGTTTTCATTCAGAAGGAAAAAAAAAAACAACAACAACCCAGACTTTCAGACAGAAGCTGGGGAGGAATTCCCTGTGTGTTCCTTGATGCTTCAACCTTTTTCCTGCCTGAAGTGTGCAGCATCGGGCCAGTTTAATTATTGAAGGCAAATGGATTTCTCTGAGTTTGTCCCACAGCTGAGAATGGAAGTATTTTCCTAAATAACAGAGTTTAAGGTTTCCAGTCTTCACTCAAGATGCTCAGTGTAAGATGGGCCAGGGGTATCATTACACATTTGGAATTTCTGCATTGAATCATGGAATGGTTTGGGTGGGAAGGGACCTCAAAATCCTCCATTCCACCCCCTGCCATGGGCAGGGACTCCTTCCGCTATCCCAGGCTGCTCCAAGCCCCATCCTGCCTGGCCTGGGTCACTTTTTTCCCTCAAAATACATTTTAAAAAGACATTAAAATGCCGTAATTTGGTATTTATTGATCAGGTAGGTCTTGCTTGAGAACAGTAGCACAAAATCTGCCAGGGATCCAGGGGCAGCCACAGCTGCTCTGGGCACCCTGTGCCAGGGCCTCCCACCCTCGCAGGGAACAATTCCTGCCCAAATCCCAAATCCAGCCCTGCCCTGTGGCAGTGGGAAACCATTCCCCCAAGTGGAAACCTGAGCTGGCTTTGGTGGGAGCTGTGGGAAGAGCCCCCAGTTCCAGCTGGGATCTGAAGGGGTGACAAATCATGTTTTAAAGCTCACCGGGAGCCTTTGCCATGTGAATGTCTTTGCTTCGGGGAAGGAACACGAACCTCTCCGTTCTCAGGGCTGTAAAAGTGAGATGTTGATGGTGATGGATGGGAGGTGAGGTGGGCACAGGGACAGGACTTCTCTGGTGGTGTGGCTTCAAGTGGTTTGTGCAGCTCTGTGTCTGTTACCAGCGCAGCCATCAGGCATCGTTATCTTTCCGGGTAGATTTTAGCCCAGCTCTGTCTTTGGTGTCAGAATCATTTATCTGAAATGGTGTTCAGCTGCCGTGTGATTTGCAGGTGATACCCAGCAACATTTTTCAATTTTCACCTCGATTTTTAAGCTTAATTTTGCCCGAAGTGGCACCAGCTATAACTTGAGGAATGCTTTATTGATTTTTCTGAGCTGAATATAAAACTATCTTTAAAGCTTACTGTTTTTATCGTGCAGCTTATGCTGAAGAGTGAATGGAGCTCAGGTGTTATAAATGGAGATTCCAACATTTAAGATGGACAATATAATTAATATTTTAATATATTAATATAATTATATATGCCTTCCAGCCCTGCCCCTTATTCCTTAATTTTCCAGTAGATCTCTGGCTGCTTGGTCTCAGGCAGGGTTCATCTCCAAAATGATGACAGTAATTTGGTTTTCTCTTTCAGTATGTTTTCCGTGTCTCCAAATTCAGAGCAAGCTAAAAGTTTGAGAAGTCTTCAGACTTTAAAAGATGCTCCAAAAACTCAGCTCAGACTGACGCTGTTTTATTGGCTTTTCTGGAATTTTCCCAGCCCAGGAGTGGCCTGAGCTGAAAATGATGGAAAATTTCCTGCAGTCCCCTGGAGGTGTGGTGAATGCCCTCAAAATCTAAATTGCAGGAGGGGGTGGCAGTTCTTGCAGCATTTATTCTCCCCCAACTGCTGCAGAAACATCATAACTCAAGTAATTTTTCTCTCCAGTGGCTCTTCCAGCATCTGTCAGCATTTTCCTCTTGGGGTTTTGTTGTTGACGCTGCTCCTCTTTTATGATAGGAATTCTTTTCCAGACTTGAGCAAAGGAAAATCTCCCCCCTGCCAGGAAACCCTAACCCTGTGCAATGCATGAAAAGTTGCAGATGGTTTATTCGGGGGGGGATTTGATTTTCTCACTGCAGACCAAGGGCTGGTGTTCGTGCTTTCAGCACTGCTTGTGAAGCTCGGATGGGGGGATTCCAGGGATGCAGGAGGATTCCAGGGCTGCAGGGGGGATTCCAGGGATGCAGGCACTCAGCATTCCTGCAGTTTCTCTGGCAGGCTGCAGTGCCTGCATCCCTAGGATTTGGTGCAGGCTCCCAGAGCTGCCTGCACAACCACGCTGCAGGCTTGGCTTTTACTTTTCTAATAACTCCCAGGCTTGTTGGTTAATTTTAATAGTAAATGCAGCTTCTATTTATGTCCTGAGACTCCAGGCTGTAAAGAACTTGACTATCCCTAGAAATCCGCATGGCTAATGATTTTTTTTTTTTTTTTTTTTGGTGATAAATGCCTTATTAGCATGCCTGGGACTTAATAATGGATGAGAAAATCAGATGCATTTCATGTCCCAGAGCCAGATTTAGAATTAAAGCTGGTGCTGTTGATGCCGTAAGTTTAGTTCTGGGGAGTAAATATATATCTGCTAACTTTGGGAATGTCAGAGGAAAAGAGGAATTAGCAAGCACTGGGTGGCAGATGCTAAATCTGTACCACGGGCCAGGCTGTTGCTTCGGTTCCTGGTGCTGCTGCCTGTGCCCAGAGCAGCCATTCCAAATAAATCACGGGGATATCAGCCTTTTGATGAACGCTCAGCCAGCAACTCCTGGAAAAACAGCTGTTCCCCTTGACTCCCTGCTCACATTGTCGGGATCCAGCCCCAGGTAGGGAACAGGTGTTCCCTGGAATTATCTGAGGCATGAGTTCAACATCTGGCAGCGTTCGCTTCGTTAGCTCTGTAATTGTTTTGTACTCGTTTAATTTCCCTGCCGGTCAGTGGGAAGGGCTTGGAAAAGGCAGGTTTGCAGCAGGAGCACGTGGCCGTGGTGTCAGGAACGATTTTGCTGCTGCTGTCAGGGGGCTTTGTGGAGGATAAATGTTCTGGGGTGGCTTTTGTTAGTTGGGGTTTTAGCCTTGCTTTGTAAAAAAACAAACTGGAGAGTGAGTTGTATAGAAACACACATAAATAAATACACATTTCCTAAGTGGAAGCTGCAGGGGGAACAGGCTACAAAGACTATGGATTTTTTTCCTGGTGTGAAGCTCAGCGTGTGCTGGTTTGAAGCTGATGTTTCCTGAGAGCCCCTGGGATGTACAGAGCGAGCGGGGTCCTGTGCTCACCTCACATGATCAGTGCTTTAGTCTGAACATCAAGAGCTGTTGGTTTGGCTTTAAAAATAATCCCCCAAGTGACTTTTATCGTGTTTGGAAAGATTCCGGTTCACGTTTCTGTCGGTGTGTAGATAGAGCTGGCTCAGTGTGAGGGAGCTGGATCCAAACACCTCCAGAGAGGGGGATTTTCCTGGGATGTTTGGGGACAGTCACTCCTGCCTGGCTGCCAGCTGGGGATGTGAATGGTCCACGTGGGTCAGGTCATAACAGGAGCTGAGAAGAAGATTGAGCATGGCTGTGAAAAACGTGGAAATTTGTGACTCCAGCTGGCCTGGTGGGACAGGGGTTGCTGGAAGTTTGGGAAAATGGAACTGCAAGTTTTTGCTTTGGCTTGAAAGGTTCCCCATCCTTGTTCAGTGAAATGTCATTGATTTGGGGTATGGGTAGCTGTTTAGGATTATAAAAGATACTAATGAGATGTTAAAACCAGTCAAAGTGGCTTTTATCTGAAATGTTTGTTCCTCTGAGATTTTCTGAGCAAATCCTGGAGCTTTCTCCCCTTAAAGAAAGAGGAGAACCTGGGGTGGAGACCTCAAGGAACAAGATCTGTAAGGCATTACTTCAGCTGGAAGATGAGATCCTGTCTATCTGTCTGCCTGTCTGTGTGTCTGTCACCAACAAGATGTCATCCGGCAGAGCTGCACCAGCCCTGCCGAGGAGGGAGGCTGTGAAGGGACAGTCCCTGGCAGCAGAGATGGGACACTGCTGTCCCAGCCTCCAGAGCCCAGGGAGGCTCCTGCCCTGCTGTCACTGCTGCTGCCCTGCCCATCCCTGTTTGGGCACCCCAGTTTTGCTGGCTCAGCCGTGGGTTGGGCCGTGCCTGTGAGTTTGATCGTTAAATTGGTTCAGATTTCGGAGAAATGTGAGTTTTCCTCGCTGCTCCTCCTCCTCCTCCTCGTCGTTTGCAGGGTGATGTACGGGTGTGTTGGCGGGGCGTGGGAGACAAAAGGAGCGGGAATGTGCACAGCCTCGTGCTGGCAAACCCTTTGTGCTCTAGAGCAGCTGCTCTGGGTGTGCTGGGAGCAGCAGCATCCACGGAAACATGGAATAATTTGGGTTGGAAGGGACCTCTAAAGGCCACCTAATCCCAGACCCCCACAATGAGCAGGGACATGGACTCACAGGATCATTTAAATTGGGAAGAGCTGCTCCAATCCTGTCCAACCTGCCCTTGGGCGCTTCAGGGATAGGGCAGCCACAACTTCTCTGGGCAGCCTGTGCCAGGGCCTCAGCATTTTATCATCAAAAGCTCTTTCCTTCTAGTCTCGGCAGCTCCATGCCCAGGGAAGCTGCTGGGGGAGAGTGTCAGCCACTGCAGAGGTGAGGAGAGGAATTAGAAACGCGGACACAATGATGCCATCACTGCTTCTCCTGTTCCGCAGCTAAAAATCCGTATTGCTGTCCTTGGGAAACAGCTGAAGGCTTCAAAGCAACAACTTTTGCAACTCAAGGGACACATGAGACATGTTAATTCCATGAAGGACACGAAGCAGGGAGGAGGAGAGGGGCATGGCAGGGTTCCCTGAAGCAGCAGGTCTGAGCAGCTCTGTGGTGGGGCTGGAATTCCTGACCCATCCCACCAGGGAAACCTTTGCTGTTAACTTTCATATTGTCAGTCCCCATTTCCATCTTCATCGCTGAAAAGATCCTTCTGTCTTTAAATTTGGCCAAGCCCTGGGTTTGACTCTGAAGAATGTGACAAAGGCTCTGCTGCTTAGCTTTCTTCCCAGGTGTCATCCCTGAAGGGTGTCCCTGGTGCTGGTTCCTGCCTGGAAGGGGCTGTGGGCTCCTGGGTCTGCCAGGACCTGGTGTGGAGGAGCTCAGGAGAGTCGGGAGTGAGGAGCTGGTGCCTTTGCATGTGTTCAGCGCCTGATGCTTGCACCAAGAGCAGTGTGACAGCTCCCCGTGTGCTCTCAAACCCATCATTCAACCCGAGCATTCCTTTTGTTGTTTGGAGTTTGGTTTCTGCTGGGCTGGGCTTTCAATACACACCTGTGAGGTTTCCAGCCTGCTGTGCTGAAAACTTGAAGCCACAGCCCTGCTGCCTCCTCCCTACCTTCCTGTGTTGCACCTCCTGACGTGCTGGAGTGAATTCTCACACAATGCAGTTGTGCGTTCTCCTGTTCTGACTCTAAGAGAGCCAGGCAAGGCTCACTTCTGCTTTTGCCTTTTCCCTTCCTCCCCTTCTCTCCTCCAAAATGAAACCGCTGCTGAAGCACCAGCGTTCAGTCCTGGCCATGATGCAGCATAAAACTCCTCTGTGAGTATTTCCCCTCGGCTGTAATTAGTTTTTGTGTTCAAGAAGCAATTTCAAACACTCATCCAGAGCCGTTACAAGGAAGCATCTGTGTGAGGACACGTTTAGTGCAGCTGAGGAGCAGAAGGGCCGCTGGGACGGAACCAAAGGCAACTCCTCAAGTTAATTGTAAGATTTTATTGGTGTTTCACTCCACTGCTCAAGGGTTTCTCGTGTGAATCAATGGCAGGCTGCCTAATTTATGTGTGAGCCCTGCTTGAAAAGCAGCCCAGATTGATTTGCTGACAGTGCACGGGGAAAGGTGACCCTAATTTGTGACTTCCAACAGGCCTGTTGGGACAGGGGGGTGCTGGAAGCTTGGAAACATGGAACTGCAAGTTTTTGCTTTGGCTTGAAAGGTTCCCCCTCCGTGTTCAGTGAAATGTCATTAATTTGGGGTATGGGTAGCTGTTTAGGATTATAAATTATATAAATGAGATGTTAAAACCAGTCAAAGTGGTTTTAATCTGAAATGTTTGTTCCTCTGAGATTTTCTAAGGAAATCCTGGAGCTTTGTTGCTGGCCAATGTTGAATTATTTCATTAGTGCCCTGATGAGTCTCTTTGCCTTCTCCGTGTTTCTGTGTTAGTGACCTCAGTCCTTCGCTGAGCTTGCAGGAGAAATGGTGAATAATTCAAAGTAGAACCTTGCTGCAGAGACCTTTCTTACCTCAAATGAGCCCACGAAGGATGGACAGTGAATATACAGCAGGAGACGCATTTGGATGTGGAACAGGAGTGTGAAATGGCTGTGGCATAGACCTGAGTGCAGACAACAAGCACTTAGAAAATAATCCAATGGATTTTTCCTTCATTTTCCACATAAAAACCCTCAGTGATTCATTGATTCATCTTAGCTCAGTCTCTCCCAGCTTGATCGGGTGTCCCATCCCCGGGGCTGTGTGAGATGCCCTGGGGACAGTGACAGCCGTGCTCGGGTGTCACAGCTGCCGCCGCCAGCCCCGGAGTCACCTCCACTTCCTTTGGCCGTGGGGACAGTGACAGTGGCCAGAGCCTGGGGCTTCCTGCTGACTCAGCACCGACATCCTGCAGTGCCACCGCTGTCCCCGTCACTGACCGCGGCCGGGGGCAGCCCCGCACATTCACCCCTTTCATGCTAAAACTCATTATCTCGATATAATTTTCTGTGTCCCGAGCCTCTGTCTCGAAACTTCCAAGTGTCATTTAGGCCTCTGATCCAGAATTCCCAGTGATTCGGGGTGGGGATTAACAGAGCGAGCCGGGGTTACCAGCGAGAGCCCAGGCAATTATAAACCTCCTCTGCCCAAGATCAGCCTTTTCTCCCACACTCCCTTGGAATAGATCGGCTCCTCTTTGTAGGCTCCGAAAGCTGGGCTTAGTCAGATGTTCCTCAAACGCTGCTGGGGAAGGGGGGCCAGGGCGGGCTGGCTCCTCGCTCCTGATAAGCTTTTCTATATATAAAACTGCGTGGCTGGCTGCTGATAGCGCTAATGAAAGCTCCTGTTAACTCTTTCACACGTCAGCAGCAGGTACAGGAGGTGCCACTGGCTCCCCCCAAGTCGTTTTGCTAATTGAGAGCGAGTTCCTAATTGCAGGCGCTCAGCCCTGCATTGCAGAACCGCTGCTGCCGCAAGCCCGAGTGTCAGCGATGAGGAAATGGTGAAACTGCCCGAGAAAAAAGGGAATAAGTCCAAGCCCAACTGCAGGGGAGAAGTTTAAAAAAACCCAAAACCCCACAAACTGAAAAGAGTCAACTCTTCCTGCAAAAATGTCATACACCAGAGATTCACCTCGGGGGATTGATTACACGAACCTGCGGAAATGTGGGGATTTAAGTACTGCAGGCAGCTCATTCAGCTCTTCCTGGAGCTGAGGAAACATCCTTTGGCTGCAGGAATTCTCCTGAAGGAGGTTTTGTTTTGCCTGGGAGCAGCTGGCTGAGAGTGGCACCTGTGCGTGGAGTCACCTGCTGGCGGCTGGCGTGTGACACCGAGCACGCATGGGGGACAAGGTGAGGTTTAGGGGGAGTGGGACACTGGAAGGGGAGCTGCTGGAGGGGTGGTGGCATCCAGCTCTGGGATTTGCTGTCCTGCTTCCCGCTTTGTGGCTGTTCTGCTCTGGCTGGAGCTGTGGTGCAGCAGGATTTGTGCTCAGAGCTGGCGTTTTCAGGGCAAGGTTGTCACTGCGGCGAGGAGCTGTCCCCTCCGAGCTGCGGTCTGCTGGCTGGGCACTGCAGTAAAGGCACAAAGGAAATTTTCTCTGGGACTGAAAAGAGAAGAATCAACTTCTCATGAATTTTGTGGTTTGTGAAAAGACTTCTGGGTGTGTGGAGTTGGTGGTGGTGTTGTGCTGCTTTGCAGCTGCACCTTCACGGGATGGCGGAGCCTGGTTGGGTTTCCGTGTCCCTGAGGGGGACACGGCTCCTGCTGTTGTGAACACTGAAGGTGGATGAAGGAACAGATAGAAAAGTGCTGGATTGGCTCTCCTCATCAGCAAAGGATGATGGAAAGGTTCCTCCCTGCCTGGGATGAGCAGGGAATTAAAAACTGCCAGAGGTGCGTGGTGACGTGGGCGCAGGGATGGAACCCGGGCTGTGACAATGGAAGGACAGACTGCTGCCTCCAGACTGGGGTGGCCTCTGTGAAGTTCTGACCTGGGGACAGGCTGGAGCCATCCTTGGCTTTGGGAGGTTGTGAGGGGCAGGAGACGATGATGTCTGAGGGGGCAGAGGCCAACCCATGACAGGGATGCGGAAGAACCGGAGGTCTGGATGAGCAGTTCGGACCAAACTGCCAGGAATGGGATGGGACCAGCCTGTGCTGGGGGATTGGCCTTGGGGACTCGTCAAGGACCTTTTCCGAATGAGCATTTTACAGCTCTGTTGGTTTTATTTAGAGTTAATCCTCTTGCGCTTGTGTCAGCACCTAAATAAAACATGACTCATTTAATTAATTACGCTGAAATCATGGGACTTTACAACTTCACTTTAGGTAGGAGGTATTTTATCTCCTTTGATGATCAAAGCCTCAGTTCATGACACAACGCAAATGAGACTTTAAAAAATATATGATATGGGGACTTTAAATTAACCTACTTACTTGTGTTGGGGTTTTTTTTTTTTAATAACAGAAGGAACTACAGGAAATTTGTTGAGATTTTGGGGAATATTTAAACAATTTTCTGTACATCAGGTGGGAAATGGTGAAATCGTGTCCTCACTGTGTTGACTTTGGGACTGTATGATCACTTCAGAAATGCAGCTGCTGAGTTTTGCAGGATATTTCCTGCAAAAGCTGGTCAGGGAAGTGCAAAAAACTGGCTAAAGAATTCTTCAAGAAGTGTCTGAGGTTAAATGTGCATCTGTGACAGAATGCATTAGTCATCCTGACCTCTTTTATTGCGGCATGAAAACAGCTTTGAATTTGAAAATAGTTTTTATCTCTCTCTCTTTCTGAAGTAGTTCCTTCCATTTTTTTGTGTGCGCTTTTCCTAACGTGGTCACCCTGTGCTGGACGCTGGGGAGGCCACACCAGGAATTCTGGGGACAGTTTGAGCCCCTGGTGACAAGAGGGACATTGAGCACATCCAGGGAAGGGAATGGAGCTGGGAAGGGGCTGGAGAATTCCTGAGGGAGCTGGGAAAGGGGCTGAGCCTGGAGAAGAGGAGGCTCAGGGGGGACCTGGTGGCTCTGCACAGCTCCCTGCCAGGAGGGGACAGCCGGGGGGGTCGGGCTCTGCTCCCAGGAACAGGGACAGGAGGAGAGGGAACGGCCTCAGGCTGGGCCAGGGGAGGCTCAGGGTGGATATTTGGGAAAATTCCTTCATGGAAAGGTTTGTCCAGGCCTGGCACATCTGCCCAGGGAGGTTTGAAATCCCCATCCCTGGAGGGGTTTAAAATCCGTGTGGATGTGACACTTGGGGACATGGGCAGTGGTGGCCTTGGCAGTGCTGGGGGAACAGCTGGACTCAATCTCAGTGAGCTTTTCCAACCTAAAAGTTTCCATGATTCTGTGATGGAGTTTTTTGATCCGACAGCTGCCTGTTCCAAGCCTGACCTGTGCAGTTTGAGATACGACACCCCGATATCTTCACAGCCCTCGCATTGCTTCATTCAGAGCCACTCAGGCATGGAAAAGAAATCTCTCCTTTTTTTTCCCCCTTCATTTCCAGAACTGTGAGGCTGCAGATAAGCCAGCTGTGCAATAAATGAGCAGGCAATGTGTATTTTTTCCCAAATTTAAGGCTGCAGAGTTCATTACAGCTCCCAGTTTTAAAAACATCCCGGTTTTAATTCAGTTTATGCCACAGGATATCGACACAACTTCGCTTTGAGTAATCCTGGTGAGCAAAGAGCACAAGGAAATAAAAGGGAAGGGATCCGTGTCACAGTCAGTGCTGCTGCCTCCTGGTGACCACGGAATAATTGGGGTTGGAAGGGACCTTCGAGGCTCCAGCCCATCCACTCCTGGGTGCGTTGGTAGAAATCCCATGGATTGAAAAATTCCCCCTGCCACTTTTCGAGTGGAGAAGTCACTTTGTAAGGGTGGCGTGTCACCAGCAGTGTCAGTTAATCCTGGCTGCAGCAGCCCTGTTAATGCAGTGCTTAATCTGCTGGTGACAACCCGTGATTTATATTCCCGGGAGATCCCAGCCTTGCTAATTGAAATGGATTGGGACTCGTGTTCTCCATTATAGGCTGGATTTGGAGACTCAGGATGCTGGGGGAGGCACCCAGAAATTGCTGAACTGGGTGGAATTTAAAAATTAGTATTACCAAAGCGGTAATTCTTGTCTGCATTCAGGTGTTTCTCTTTAAATGTCTTTTTTTTTTTGGAACAAATAATGTGCTTGCCGCATCTGCTGACCTCCTCTTCCCATGGAAATCAAAGCAAATATAATAATTTGTCCACCTGAATTAGACACAAAGTGACTAAATAAGTGAGACAGTCTATCAAGCTTGATTATTCCAAATGGAAATTGATTTTATTCAGTTAATTGGGGCTTTGCCTTGCTCGGTCTTTTACGTGTAAATGATTATTCTGATTTGTAATCTTTTAATCTAATTATTGCCATCTCTTTGAAATGATCTTTACTGAGGGTATTTGTAGAGAATACATGCGGGTTTTTTACAGTGAGATGTAATTTTGTGGACAGTTAAATTATAGATATTATAAAATTATGTATTTGTCCCTTAAATTCCCTTGTTGTTCCTGAAGGGGTTGGAAACAAAGCTTGCCTGGTTTTTATTTGTACAATAACCCCAACACTGAGTGTGCTGTAAAGAGTCCCATTAATTATGGGGCTTATGGTGGAATTTAATGCTCATCACAGAGTGTTTTCTAATTTATCCCGTGGCTGAATTTCGAGGAATGTTTCCCAAGTGGAGAGATCCCTTCTTGAGTTTCTTGCTGGGCTGCACTGAACACGTGCCCAGACATCTCCACAAACTCCATTCCTTTTTTTTTCCCCTCTGGATTTTATGATATCCTGAGTCTCGAGGAAGAATTACAAGGATAAGATATTTCAAAACTAAGAAAATGAAAACTCAGTCTGTTTGGCTTTTTAAAACTCCTGAATGTTAAAGCAATTCAAAACACGGGACTTGATAAAACTTCTGGAAATTAGATTTGGGGCTTAATGTCTAACTCCAAGTAAGAGAGAATTACAGAATGGTTACCCCAAGGAGGAGGAATTCTGAAAAGCTGGTTCCAGCTGATGGCCCATGAAGGGTGGGCTGAGGGCAGGAATCCGAGCTCCTGCTGCTCCACAGGCTGCTGTCCAAGGTGGGGATGGGGATGGAGGGGCTGGCTGTGCTCAGAGGGATCTGTGGGCCTTGGCATTTCCCAGAGCTGGTTGTTCATTTTCCTTGGAAACACGAGGAATGAAGGGTTTAACTCCAGCTGGATGGGGCTTGGAGCACGCTGGGGTAGTGGAAGGTGTCCCTGCTCATGGCAGGGGTGGAATGGGATGGGCATTAATAACCCAAACCATTCCGGGATTCCATGATTCCACCTTTATGTGAGCTCCTGATTTCCCCCCCGTCCCTTTGGAAAAGGGAGGAGCGCTTCTCTTCCCAGTTATTTTGTAAACACGTAATTCTCGGGGGACAGTTTTCCTGGGAATGCTGGAGCACTGACTGCGTACCCTGATGACATAATGGGGCAATAAAGCCCTAACCACAATCGAGGTCATGGGAGAGCAATTCCAGTTAAACTGTAACCTGGCACTGCCTGGGATGGGTCAGCAGACACGGTCCCTGACTTTTTTGAAGCCAGAGCTTCAGGAAAAGGAGAACAGCTGCAATCAGCCCAGCTGGAAGTGGGAGCAGCTCCTGGTGCCTGGGATTTCAGCCAAGAAGGAGCTGCCGTGCTGGTTCACCTGCTCCAGGTAGGGGAACCCTCAGGCAGCTGGAAAAACAGGCACTGGGGCCTGAGATTCTTATCATGGAATCCCAGAATGGGTTGGGTTGGAATGGGACCTTAAAGCCCAACCCATTCCCTCCCTGGGCAGGGACGCCTTTCGCTATCCCAGGATGCTCCAAGCCCCAATTCCAGCCTGACCTTGGACACTTCCAGGGATCCAGGGGCAGCCGCAGCTGCTCTGGGGAATCTTCACAGGGACCAGCACTGTGTTGGGGTTTATGGGTAGAAAGCAGGAAGAGCAAAGACAGAGGGTGGCTGTGTTTCCTCATTCCCTTTTTGGTGTTTTTTTGTTGGTTTTTTTAAATTAAACTACCACATTTTCGGGGTTGGCGTGGCCTATGGCTTTGTCAGCCTACAGTGACAAGGCTTTTGTGTCTCTCGTTTTTAACCCTTTTTTCTGAATTGATCCTGCTTATCCTTACAAATGTGACTTTCGTAGCACTGAGAGTCTGGGGCAGGACCTGAGCTCCGGGATTCGAAAGCTTGGGGGGGGAAAACACAAATCCCAACAGTCTCTCCACTCTCCTCTGTGTTACCTGGGCTGCTTCTGTGGTTTTTTTCTGCCTTAGGAGGATGCAAGGGATGGCATCAATTTAACCTGCTCTGAAGCAGCTGGTGCATCCTTGGAGGAAGGAGCAGAACTCCCGATCTGTGGCGGGGCCACGTGACACGGCGGAGGTTTTGTTGGCCTATTTTCTCAAAGCCCAGGTTTTACTCTTGAGCTGTCAGGTCAGATGAGGATTCAGTTCTGCGGCCAAAATAGAAATTAGCCATGTGTGGTAATCCATTAATCCCTGGAAATAATGCCATTTGTTCACGTTTTGGGGAGCTGGGCTGTCCTCATGACACCTCCTTGGCCGTGGCAGTCCCGGGAGGAGCTGTCCAGAGGTGTCGCGGGCTGCCCTGATCCCTCTGGAATTCCTCAGCTGATCCCTGTGGAATTGCATTTACATTCCAGCTGCTTTGACTCCTTGGACAGGGTAGCTGTGGCTGTCCCATTCCTGGAAGTGTCCAAGGCCAGGTTGGATGGGGCTTGGAGCATCCTGGGATGGTGGAAGGTATCCCAGAGTAGTAATAAAGTACAGAAAAAATCAATCCATGGGGTTACACCTGAAGTGCATGAGCCATTCAGGATAGAATCATGGAATCACTGAGGTTGGAAAAAACTTCCAAGGCCATCCAGTCCAAGCTGTGCCTGGTCCCCACCTTGTCCCCACTCAGAGTGTTGAGTGCCACCTCCAGGAATTCCTCGGACACCTCCAGGGCTGAGCACTCCGAACCTCCCTGGGCTATTCCAAGGCCTGAGCTCCCTTTCCATGAGGAAATTCCTGCTGATGTCCCACCTGAGCCTCCCCTGGCTGAGTTTGAGGCCAATCCTCTTGTCCCATTGCTATTTCCCTGGGAGCAGAGGCCGACCTGTGCATATCCAGGGAATAAAGGCTGGATGTGGTAGGATACGAGTTCAGTAAATTCCCTGTATCCCTGTGTGGTTTTAACGGGAGTTCCTATTTCTTTTTCCAGCAGGAACAACCCTACAGCAGAGCTGTGTAATAATAACAGCAGTTTGTCTCTCCCTGGATCTTTTCCTTTCCACTCTTCATCAACAAGAGGCTTCTTTTGTAGCACGTGGTCGTCCTTCCTTGTTCAGCCGTGCTCTTCTCCCTGCCTGTTCTCCTGGGAGAGTTGTTGCTATTTTTTCCTTCTTGTTTTACCAGGCTGTATCATGACTCTGTGCCTTTGTGAGCGAGGAGAATGTGGGAAATGCTGCCGTGCCTGCAGCAGTGGAGTTTTTTTGCGTTCAGAAAACGATATCAGTGCAGGCTTGTACGTGAAGGGCGTAAATATAAATAGGGAGTAAAATTCGGGGTGTTTTTTGTGGGGTTGCAGCTTGGGCACCTCCCCATCCACCCCAGCGGGAAGGGAAGGGACAGGATGAGGGGAAACGGCCTCAAGTTGTGCCAGGGAGGTTTAGATTGGAAATTAGGGAAAATTCCTTCATGGGGTTGTCATTCCAAAGAGTTGTCCAGGCCTGGCACAGCCCAGGGCAGGGCTGGAGTCCCCATCCCTGGAGGGATGTCACAGCCACGTGGATGTGGCACTTGGGGACATGGACAGTGTGGCCTTGGCAGTGCTGGGGAATATTTGGATTTGATGATCTTAAAGGTCTTGTCCAGCCTTAATTCCGTGATTTTCTTCTTGGTCCTGCTGAGCCCAGTCCTTTGCATCCACCTCAGCTGCAGCTCCTGGATTTCCCTGGAGTTTTTCTCCTCCTCTCTTCAGGAGGTGGAAATGCAAAGGGCTCTGGCCAAAACCAAACCCTCAGAATTTGCATAATCTTTGTGGCTGTTGTTTTGTTTATTTCTGATAAATTGTGGGACACCACAGCGTGTTCCAGCCACACTTTATCACATCCCAGGGAACCGATTCCGGGGGTCTGGCAGGAAACTGACACCTGGAAAACCCTCCTGACAGGGATTTGGAGAGAGGCGCTGATGTTCCTTTCGCTTTCCGCTCTCCTGGAAACCTTCCAGCAACTTCAGTTAATTCTGTGGAGTTTTTTTTGAGGAGCTGGATGTATTTTAAGGATGAGAAAGTGAACTCAGCGCTGCCAGGGTTGATTACACAAAATTCCAGTGGATTTCAGCAGCCTTTGCTGAGGGTGGAAAGCATCCCAGCATTCAGCACCTCCTCCCTGTTAATTCCACTTTTATTCTGGCTTTATTCCACATTTTCCAAATCCTCCTTCCTTTCCCAGCCCTTCAGTTCCATTAAGTGCTGCTGCGTGTCCCAAGCTTTGTAATTATAAATATAAAATAATTATAAATTGTTAATTTGGGACGTTTATGTGATGCTAAAAATGAGGCAGGCACAGTTAGCAGTGTGTTAAACACAATTAATTGTCTAATCCCAAGAATAAGAAAGAATGGGATTGTAAAAGCCCAAGAATGGGATTAGATCGTAAGACATTTAGTCTGCTTAAATTAGAAATAATAGCAGAAGGAATTGAAGGAGTGAATTAGTAGGAAGCTGGACTGGGGAAAAGAATTATGAAAATAAAGTTGATGCTAATAATACTTTCTATTATTCTTTTTTTACTCGTATTAGAGAAAAAAAAACAAACACCATTGAGTTTCCCAGCTGTGTATCCAAGGAATACCCAGCTGTGTGCTGAGCTTGAATTTACTCCTGGGTGTAGGACCAGGCTTTGGAGAGGTTGGGAGTGACTGGGAATATTTCACTTGTGAGTAACAGCTGTGAGAGCGGCAGAAAGGTGCTGTGAAAGTTGTTGTCACGGGGGATTTTTCTTTATTTGAGCTTATCCAGGGATTATTTCTGGTGGATTATCCCACTTTACATGGAAAGGCAGGATTTTCTGATGGCTATTCTAGTGGCTGCCAGATTCCTGGGTTTTTTCAGTGTGTTGTTAGGCAGGACTGTGTAACACCCTGTGGAAATTGTACTGTTAAATTCAATGTATTACCCTGAAACACGGAGCTCTGCTGAGCAGCATTTCCAGGGACAAAATTTTAGCAGCGGCTGCAGAGCCACCATCTGGATAAATCCTGCCATTTGTGGAAGGCACAGAGTAAAGGCTGTGTGAAAATATTTTTAAATCAAGGAGGAATGGCTGAGATGGGGGCCTCTCCTAATTAATCTTTTCATTAGGGATTGGATAAATACACAACAAATCAATAATATTTATTTTCCACCTCGGTTCAGAGGGATTGGAGTATTTCTGGACTTGTTTATTTATCTCCATCTATGAATTTCCCTGAATTAAGCGACAGCACGTTCTCATCACACTTTTCCTCCAATTTTTTTCACACTGGAGATTATTTTCCAGTCTCACCAACCCTGGAATTTTGTGTTTCAAAAGCAGACTCAGGCTGTGGCAAACATTCATCCATGGAATTTATCCATGGGGCACCTCACCTGTGGATAAAAGAGTCAAGTGGGATAAGGGAACTCTGAAAAGTGTGTGATAAAGGGACTTGGAACTTTCTGGGCTGCTTGGTGGAAAAAAATTTTCCTCTTTGTTATGAATTTTCCTCTTGTCTCTGGGAATGACTCCCAGGATTGTTTCCTCAGTGTCCTCAGATGGCGCTTTTTTTAATGGATGGAGCATTTTTGCCCTGATTTCTGCTGTTGTCTGCGAACCGTGGCTGAGTGTTGCCATTTAAAACCTCCTCAATGAATTTTTGGCGTGCACAAGTTGGATTTTTTCTTTCTGCATCGAAACTGAACATCCAGTGCTAAGGCGATGGGAGAAAACAGGCTTTAAATAAATTTCAATTTCAAGCAAACGTTGCTTTTACTCTGAGCTTCCTTCTGCGACGAGGTTGAAAAAAACACCATGATAATGATTCGACCTGCAAATTCATCTTCTGCTTTGCTTTCTCTTCCAGGTCCAGGATGGAACATCCCTGCTCGCTGCTGCTGCTCTGTGTTAGTTTCACTTTCGCACAAGCTCTGCCGCCCAACGGGACTGAACTGCCCAAAACAACCACGACAACCAGTAAGGACGTGGTGTGTGGGGGTAGGATGGGCACGGAGCCCGGGGAGGTTTCCCTGGAGGCTCAGCCCTGGGTGTTTGTGCGGGACTCTGACCCCAGTGACACAGTTGTGGTGCTGCCAGGTGCCCTCTGGGTTTGGTCTGCACGTGAGAGCTGCTGGGCTTTCATTTTCTCTTTGCTCCAGGGCAGAGTGGAGGAGCTGCAAGGTCTGCATGGCCCAAGAGTGTCGTGTTTCTTATTTTATTTTATTTTATTTTATTTTATTTTATTTTATTTTATTTTATTTTATTTTATTTTATTTTATTTTATTTTATTTTATTTTATTTTATTTTATTTGTTAGGGTTGGGGTTAAATGTGTGAGATGGTATTTTTTTTTGTTCGGACTTAAATATTTATTCTTGTCTCTATTACGGTCTCACAGACTCTTGAGTTCTACAGCACTGCTAGCTAACAAACTAAAAAATGGCTCTCCATCTCTCTCTCTCTAAAAGGCCTTCTAAGGATAAATCGGCTAATTAAGAAATGGCACCTAAATTATTTTTACTTTTAACCTAATAACCAACCACTTGTGGCTTGCAATGTGGACTTTTCTAGTTAATTGCAAAATACCACCCAAAGCCATGAAGAAGAAGGTGAAAAAGAAGGATTAGCTTCTGCTTAAAAACTTCTATTTTGCTTTATATATATATATATTACGATATTTTAAAACTTTAAACTCTTAAGTTTTTTACCATGTGATATTACACACTTCTATTCAAATTGCACACCTATAATCCTAGGTGTGTAATTAGGTGTAATGCACACCTAAAAATTCTATTATTTAATTTTGGAAGCCTTTTCCGCGGCCTCAGGTCGAATGCAGTGTTTTCTTGGGGGTCAGTTCCTGTCAGCACAGAGAGTCTGAAATTCTCAGTGCCCAGGGTTCCAACACAGGGGCTGCCCTGGGGGGTGTGAGGGGATGTGGGCACAGGTAACAGGGAGTAAATTTTCATTAGACAGCGACATTAAATAGATTGAAACGCCGTGAGGAAAGCTGTACACGAGTTCTGTGTTTTCTCCTGCAAGGACCCGAGGAGGGTGTGGAGTGCAGGAAGGTCCTGTCAGGTGGAAAAACAGGAGAGTTGTTGTTCCAAGAGCTGGGAGTGATCTCCCCCTCTCCGGGCCATCACAGCACCTTCTGTTCATCCTCATTCCTGTTTGCAGAATTTCTTCCTCCTCAAACCCTCCCACGGCCACGTCCCAACACGTGACAGTCCCGGGGAGGGGATTGTTCAGGGGAAATCTGGGGGCTTGAGGAAGTGCCCAGGGCCGGGTTGGACAGGGCTTGGAGCAGCCTGGGATAGTCAAGGTGTCCCTGCCCAGGGGATGGATTTGGGACAACCTTGGAGGCCCCTTCCAGCCCGAACCAGGGAGATGAAGCTGCTGCTGTCCCACAGAAGCGACGTGAGCACGTTTTGATGAGTGCTCAGGTCACTGTTGTTGGCACCCCGTGCTTCATAGCAGGATGATTTCTTGCTTTATTTGCTTCTCATCTGCCTGGGAACTTCACACCCCTGGGGAAGGAGAGGAATCCGATGCCAGGCTTGGCTCATGGCCCCTGGGATTGTTTTGGTTCTCAGTTGTTGCAGTATAAGTGGAAGTAGGGGAGGTTTAGATGGGATCTTGGGAAGAAAATGAGGGTGGGGAGGCACAGAGTGCCCAAGTTTGCTGTGGCTGCCCCTGGATCCCTGGCAGTGCCCAAGGCCAGGTTGGACATTGGGGCTGGAGCATCCTGGGACAGTGGGAGGTGTCCCTGCCATGGCAGGGGTGCCACAGGATCATTTTCCATCCCAAACCTGTCCTCGATTCGCTGCTGGTTCAGGGGTGAGCATTTGCCTTCCCCAGAATGTGACTGTGGGGTGGCTGCAGCTCCTCCCGGGCACTCCCAGAGCTCGGAAGGGGAACTAGGGGCTCCACCACCAGCAGTGACAATCCAAGTGTGGCTGTGCTTTAAAGCTTCCGAAAGAACCAAGTTATTAATAGAAATGAAGCTTTAGCCGAGCGTAAATTCGCCAATTAATCAGTTTGAAGTATTGTCGTTTTTGGCCCCTGCTTCTTGTCTGGCACCTGGAGCTGTAGAAAAAACCAAGTTACTGATATTGGGCTGAAAATGTCAGAATATGGGAATTGAGAAGGGGAAGTCACTTGTTGTTTTTGTCACTTCCCAGAATTTTATTAACGTGAGTACGAAAGGGAGTTTTGCCATCAGTGTTGTTCATCTTCAACGCTTAATTCCGAATTGTGTCGAATTTAAGCCTGATAATATGGATAAGAGTAATCTGATCATCCCTGTTTTAATTAAATCCTAATTTCAGTGATATGATTCAAAAAATGGTTGGTGTGACTAAAACTGTTTTTCCTGAATATCAGAACCTCCCTGGCTTTGCAGTGAGGAAGAGTTTTGTCTGACAGACAAGTCGGTGCACCCTGAAAATACATTGCTGCATAGAGTGCCAAGATAATTGGATTATCTAATCAATCTGATAGCCATTGAACTAACTAGGCATTTTTAAATACAAAAAAATAAAGATTTTTTGATTGAAGCATAAAGAAAACTCCATTTAACAGACTGTGGAAAGAACTAAAAGATCCTAAAAAAAAGTTCAGCTTTCTTTTTGCATGCAAATTTGATGAGTGATCCCACAAGATACTTTTGATTCTGACAGGAATAGGTACAAATGATTTCATGTCATTATTTGAGCTGCCTTGATTTTTTTTTTTTTTCCAAAGATTTGCTGAATTACAATGTCAGCTTTGTTCTTATTTAAAACACAGTTACCTCGTCTGGATGGGTCGATTTTTAGCACTGCTGCCATTTTACTTCCTACAAGAACACCCTGAAATTGCTCCCTTGAAATTGCCCTTTCAGAAAATGAGAATATTCTGGGCTTTAATGCACTGCCATTTGCTGGAAATTTGCCCTGATCTTTACTGCAGGTATTCAACTGTACTAAATAAAATAGAAACCACAGAATGCTTTGGGTTGGAAGGGACCATCCAGTTCTCTGACTTCCAAGCTGATATTTATTGGGATTTGCATAAATAAATGTATATTTCCAGTAGAGACACCTTAATGCTCTCAGATCCTCGTTTCAGACTCTTTATTCGTGATATTGTCCACGACAGTCCCATAACTCCTGGGAATTCAAACGTTTGTAGATTCCCCAGGATTAATCATAGTCAGGATTGTTTTACTTCCTCTTGTATTTTTACTTGTGGAGTCGGTGAAATGTGAAAGCAGCCTGGGAGTTGCAGTTGTAAAGCTTTAAATACCTTTCCAAATGTTTCCATTCCGCTGCTATTTACCCCAGGAGGGTTCGTGGTGCCTTTGAATCCTTACAATTCCTTTCTCTCACTGATGTCTGAACCTTCAGAGGGAATGAATTTATCAGAGGAGTTGCAGGTTAAAAGGCAGGGAATGGGGCAGCTTTGGGACTCCTGTTTAGTGCTGGCTTCAGCTTCCAACAAGTCAGTGAGGATGTGAAAATAAAGATTATTTCCCTCTTTGCTCCATGCTGGAGAGAGCTGCCCCAGGCCAGGGCACCGTGTCCAGCCCTGGGGTCCCCAGCATGGGAAGGACCTGGAGCTGTTGGAACGAATCCAGAGCAGGAACCAAAATGTTCAGTGGGATGGAGGAAAGGCTGGGAGAGCTGGGATTGCTCAGGCTGGGGAAGAGAAGCTTTGGGGTGATCTCGCTGTGACCTTCCAGAGCCTAAAGGGGCTCCAGGAGAGCTGGGGAAGGACTGGGGACAAGGGCTGGAGGGACAGGACACAGGGAATGGCTTCCCAGTGCCAGAGAGCAGGGATGGATGGGAGATTGGGAAGGAATTGTTCCCTGGGAGGGAGGGATAGAGTTCCCAGAGCAGCTGTGGCTGCCCCTGGATCCCTGGCAGTGCCCAAGGCCGGGTTGGACATTGAGGCTTGGAGCAGCCTGGGACAGTGGGAGGTGGCCCTGCCCATGGCAGGGGTGGCGCTGGGTGATTTTTAAGGTCCCTTCCTGCCTAAACCATTCTGTGACTCTGTAAATTCCAGGGGGGACCCGGAGGTGGGAGTTTCCTGCGAACCTCATGGTGGAGAAAATGAGACAGCAGCAGCAAACTCAGTCGTGGAGAAGGAATCTGCCTCATTTTGTTTGGTGTTTAAATGCCAGGGGATGCTCTGCTGGTAGACACTCAATTCCAAAAATTAGTTTGCAGAGCAGAACTTCAGAAATAGGTGGTTTGGGGTCGGGGGTTGGACTAGGTGACATTTAAAGGTCCCTCCAGCCCAGGCTCAGATTCTGTGACTGCAGTGCCAGGCGGGCTGTGCTGCCTTTGCCCGAGGGGGATTCAGCTCTGAGATGTTCAACTCACATTTACTGCTGCTGTTCCCTGCTGCCTGTGGGTGCTGCTTTCCCTCCCCTACCTGCCTTTTTTCCTTGACCCTTCTTTTATTTCATATTTTTTCTCTGTTTTGGGTTTGTGCTTCACACGTGCCAAGCAAATCTCCTGGTTATCAGCTGCCCATCAGCTGCTTCCCTCCTGCAGCTGTGGCAGGGTTGGGGTTTTTCTCTTCCAAAAATAGCCCGGGAGGGTTTCGTGTGGGTTTTTGTCACATTCTTCTTTTCAAAACCCGGAGATACCGCAAACAATTGTTGCAAAATGAAAAGAAGATCAGACCTGGGCAGAAACAGAGTTGGTTCTTGTGGGATTTCTCCTGTGCTCACATAGAGATTTTGGTTTTTTGTGTCACCCACCAGAATGATTTCAGGTTTAGGGCAAACTTTGCTCTGCCAGCTTGCTTTTGTAGAGGGGGGAAGAAGTGTTTTAATAACACAATTTACACAAAAATGCAAAGGAGCTGATCCAAGGATGAAGAAAATCAGAGTTGGGGAGGGAGTGTGGAGGGGGCATATCACATCAATATCAATCTGATATCGATATCACGTATCAATTATGATATCTATTCTCATAATAACACACTGCTGTTAATTCCCCATTTAATTCCCCAGGAACTGAGGCAGGGAGAGCCCTGAGTGGGTGCACAGGAAGCGCCAGGGGCTGTCAGCACCCTCCTGGTGATAATTCCCCTCTCTGGTGAATATTAAAATCACTTTTTCATTGTATCTCAAAAAAAAAATGCTCTTGGGATGATCTTTGGCTGGTTATGAACAGAAATCCTGGTGGTTTTGGGCCACAACTCCTGGAGTGGGAGCAGTGGAAAAGTTTTCCTGCTTTGGAGGATTTGTCTCTCCTGCATCCATTTACTCCAGTGTTTTAGTCATCAATTTTTAAAGAAATTGTGATTAAAAAGTTATTTTAGGCCCTTGAAATCCCCTTGGGTCTGGAGGCAGTTGTGTTGACCAGAGATGCTTCAGCCTCTGAGCCTGCAGTGGCCTCAATTTTAACTTTCTCAAAATTTAACTTTCTTTAAATGTAACAAAAAAAAATGCAATTTGGAGGCTACATTTATAAATTTACTGATAGTAAAGAAAATAGAGGTGGAAAAGGAAACCACACCGTGCCTTACTCACAGGCTCTGCAAGGGTGAAGCCATTGGGAAGCAGCTGCAAGGATTTGGGAATATGATATGCCCAGGTTTAAAGAAAAAAGGGACTTCTGGTGGATTTTGACCCAATTTCCTTGTGAAATGGTCAGAGGAGAGGCGAGATCTTGGGGCAGAGAATTAAATCAGTCGTGGCAGGGGTGCTCTGGCCTTGACTGAAGAAATGGGGGCAGTTGTTTGGCAGAAGGTTCAGCTTCTCTTTTCCTGCCTTGGGTCGAGCTTTCAGTGTTTGTCTGGGAATCAGTTCTCCAAAGACGCCCCAAAAACGGCGCAGCAGTTCTGTGAAAGGAAGAGAGGGGGGATTTTTTTAATTGTGTAATTGTCTGAGGGGAATTTTAATTCCCTCGTGATGCAAACTTGTTGTTTTCCCCCCCCCCTCCTCATGTCATGGAGCTAAAGAGAACCAACACAATCCCCAAAATCCTGGAGCAGTCTGAGATGCTGAGGGTGACATTTCCAAACTCCATGGAAGTGGCTGCATTTTATCTGTGAGGGACAAAAACAGGGATTTTTATTTTTTTTTGGTGTTTGTTTCCTTGCCAGCCCTTGGCTCCCAGACAAAACACCCCACAGAAAGCGTTGGGTGGTTATTCATCCTCATCCAGACGCTCCTTCCAAGAGCGATTTCCTGAACCCCTGCCAAGTCGTGGCTCCTGATGGCAGTTTTGTCATGCCTGTCACTTTTATCTTGATGCACCACTTAAATGTCATCCCTCCTGCGTTTTATTGCCTTCCCTGGCTGTGGATTATGATGTTGACTTTTTTCCCTGTGTGTCCCGAGCTCACCTGTGCCTCTAAAGGAATTTTCTTCCCAGTCCTCATACCCTGGTGGAGCACCCAGAGAGTTTCCAGCTGCTCCCAAGACTCAAGTGGTTTTGCAGCCATCAGTTCTGGGAATTTGTTCGATCCACGTGAATCCTTTCTGAGTTACTGCAGGTGTTAGCTGCTCCTAAATATTTTATTGAATCCCAGAATTGGTTGGGATGGAAGGGTCCTTAAAAATCACCCAGTGCCGCCCCTGCCATGGGCAGGGACACCTCCCACTGTCCCAGGCTGCTCCAAGCCCCAGTGTCCAGCCTGGCCTTGGGCACTGCCAGGGATCCAGGGGCAGCCACAGCTTCTCTGGGAATTCCATCCCAGACCTTCACCACCCTCCCAGACAGGAATTCCTTCCCAAAATCCCACCCATCCCTGCCCTCTGGCAGTGGGAAGCCATTCCCTGTGTCCTGTCCCTCCATGCCTTGTCCCCAGTCCCTCTCCAGCTCTCCTGGAGCCCCTTTAGGCCCTGGCAGGGGCTCTGAGGTGTCCCCAGAGCCTTCTCTTCTCCAGGCCAAACAATCTCAATTTTATCTCCCTTAAGCTTGGAATTTTTGGAAAAACACAATTAAACCCAAACCATTCCATTGGAGTTGAACATATTTAGTTGGAGTTAATTTATGAGTTCATTAACCCATCTGGAATATTTAAATAGTAATAATTTAAATCATGTCTATCACATTATTCAGGATATATTTTTATATCTTACCCTAAACCCTCTTCTTTGAAAGTGGATCATTTTTTAATTGATGGAGAGACTCTTCCCATCTGGGCCCATCTTGGATTTCAGCTCCATTGGAAGCTGGGAGGTTTTTCAATAAAATATTTTATTGAATCCCAGAATTATTTGGGTTGGAAAGGGACCTTAAAAATTTCTCAGTGCCACCCCCTGCCGTGGGCAGGGATACTTTCCACTGTCCCAGGTGCTCCAGCCTGGCCTCGGACACTTCCAGAGATCCAGGGGCAGCCACAGCTGCTCTGGGAATTCCATCCCAGCTCCTCCCCACCCTCCCAGCCAGGAATTCCTTCCCAGTCTCCCACCAACCCTTCCATCTGTCAGCTCTCGAGGACCACTGTAGGAATGTTAAAAATCCCATTAAAAGTGTGTAAATGTGGTTTAAAAGGGAAAAAAAAAAAATTGCAAAATGCCAGCAGCAACAGAAATTGCCTTAATTTTGGAAGAGTGGTTGTCGGGTCGTGTTTTGCTTGCTGGAGGTTCAGGCTGGGAGTTTGGCTTCCTTCAATGAGACATGTTGGGTTTTTAATGATTTTAATCTGTTCCGTGTTGAATTATTCAGTAGAACTAAAAAGGTTACAGAAGCATAATGAAAGTGAAAGGTAAAAGAGACACATCCATAAAAACGCTGTGAGCAGAGGGGTGAGACTCAAGAGTTTGTACCAGATATAACAAAGATGTTCTTTAATCTCCAGTCTGAGAAAAATGTCGTTATTGCTGCTTGTTCCTGTGTTTAGGTAGAATTTCAGTGAATAAAAATCTGTATGAAATGTGGCATTTTGGGGTGGCTGAGAAGCAGCTGATGTGCATAAGGGCACTGCAGCAAACCTTTTAGTGGGCTTCAAATTCAGCTTGGTACCTTATAGCTGTTCAGCTTTCTCTGCTGACAGGTAAATTTAAAAATATCCTTGGTTTTCTCAGCGGCAGCGCTTTGGTTGTGCTTTTGACGAGGGAGAAAGAAATTTAAAAAATGAAAAGAAATTAACTTTCAATTTGAGCTTTGCCTGTGTCAGGTAATTAACTGCTTTCAGCAAGCAGAGGCAGATAATTGGACAGAATTTTTGGTGCCTAAAGCACAGTTTTCGTGCCAGGTGAAGCAATCCCTGCCTGATATTCCACGTGTCTTGTCCCGTCCCCAGACTCCACTGAGGAGAGCACCTTGCACAAGGAGCTGCTGACCTCCCTGCTGATCCTGGTGCTGGTGGTGATCATTTTCGTGGTGCTGGTGGGGTATTTTTTCAGGTGGGTGTTCTTTGGGCTCAGCCCCATCTCTTGTGCCCTCCCACGGAAGCGAGGCAGAGCCTCGGCGCCGACGGGGCCGTGCCTGCCCTGCTCTCCCTGCCAGCATGAACAGAAAGAGCTTCTCCAGAATTACCTGGTTTGTAATAAAAAGGGCTGTGGGGTGTGGGGGGGGAAAATGCTGCTTTCCTCTTGCCAGAATTGCCAGGTGAGCGTGGTGCCTTCTGTTCCAGGTTCAGGAGACACAGGAAAGCTGTGGTGAACTCCGGTGACAAAAAGATGCCAAATGGGATCTTGGAGGAGCAAGGTATTGGGGGGATTTGCTTTCAAAACTCTCGTTTTTATTTGTGTGTGTCTTGTTCTTTAATTCAAAACTACTCGAAGTTTGCTTTTATTTCTAACATAAGTGACGGGGTTGTTATTAAAGAGAGAATAGTTTGAAAAAATACAATCACAAATGGTTGGAGTTGGAAGGGACCTTAAACTCGTCCAGTTCCAGCCCTCATGCCATGTGCAGGGATATCTTCCAGCACTTGGTTGTCCCATCCAAGCTGGCCTTGGAACAGCAATCCATATTTAGAAATCCATGCTCAAGCAGTCTATAGAAAATCTTAACGTTCAGTTGCTGGTTTGAAAGAGGTTTCACTTTAAGTTGTGATGCAGCAAATGTTTCTGTGTAAAACTTGCCTGGGCTCTTTGGAGATGTTTTACCAGGATGCCAGCTGAGATCCAGGCTTGTGACACTGATCCTTGTATTTAGAGAAGGAATTGCAGTATTTCTTCTTAAAATGGAGAAAAAGTTCTTGAAATTTCTTCTTAAAACAAGAAAAAAAGCCCTTAACACTTTGTGAAGACGCTGGGTGGTTTCTGAACGTGAAGCAGGGCGCTGAGATGGGGCAGTTTGAAGCCAGAGGCGCTGAGATAAAACACTCTGGAGGAGTTCAAAATGTTCCCCCGCTGGCTGGAGTTGTGCTGGGTTTGTTCCTTCCTGTGGGGAGCCCCAGGCTGGCTCCTCTGTGGAGCCCAGCTCAAACCTAGGAGGGCTGGGGTGAGTTGTTTGTACCACAACCCAGAGCAAAATGATAAAGTTAAAGATAAAATAATCGCTCCGCGGCTTGTGTCAGTCCCACTTGGCCGTGTGTGGTGAGCGAGTTGAAGAGGGTGGCAGTCAGAGGGAAAGTCAAAACCCTAAAAATACCCAGCAGCTTCCTGCTGGGTTGTTCCTGTGCACGGGGGCAGCAGCTCCTCTTGGGGCACAGCTTCTGTTGGCTGCCAAGTTAAAGATAAATTTATAATTATTATTACTATTATTATCATCATTATTTCCCCTTGAAGTGAAACAATCTCGCAGCATCTCCTTGGTGGTAGGTGCCAAAAGCTGTCCTTGCCCTGTCAGCAGAGAGAACCTTCTTTTCTGGATAAAACTTGGTCACTTTTTAATCCAGTAGAGAAACCATTAACCAGGGAAACCCTTAAACAGAGAAATCATTGATTTCACCAGTAGTGGTTCTTCTTGATGTTCTCAGAGCAACCCCTTGGCCTATGATTTGGTGCTTTAATTTCCTTTAAATCACCTTTTTCACCTCGGAGTGTCGTGGTAGAAGTTTGTTTTGGCATCTTTCAGCCTCAGGGTTAATTTGTAGTTGGAAATCTCTGGCTCTGGCCATGCCTTGAACGTATCCTGCCCTTGTCCTGACAGAACAGCAACGGGTCATGCTGCTCAGCAGGTCTCCCTCGGGCCCCAAGAAGTATTTCCCTATTCCAGTGGAAAACCTGGAGGAGGAAATCCGGATACGCTCGGCAGACGAGGGGAAGCTCTTCAGGGAGGAGTTTAATGTAAGTTTTTACACATGGATGGGTGAAAACAGGGGAGAAAACCAGAATGCCTGCGAGTGTTAATAATTCTGGTGTTTGGAGCAGGGTTGGTGCTGTTTCCTGTGGGTTCTGTCACGTGTGGAGACGCTTCATCTGGATAAAACCTGGAATTTTGACTGATTTATGATGCTAAATCGGTATTATTAACTGTTTAACATTTAAAGAAGGTCTTTAGTGTTTGGCTGAAGCTGGAGGAGAGGAACTTTGAATCTGAATCTCTTTAGCATTGATTTTCTTGATGGTGGTGGAGAGGTTTGTGGGGATCTGGGTGTTTCACCTCCGTGGGAAGCACTCAGAGGAGAGAACACAGTGCGGCCTCAATATTGCCCTGCTGGAGTTTTACTTCTTTTTTTTCCTGAGAATTCAACTTTTTACTCTTGGTTTCCACCCCAGCACTCCCGTCTTTGCATCTCCCGTGCCCTAGCACAGAGTTTCTGTGAGGCATCTCAGCTCTCAGGGTTTTCCTGTTGAGCCCGGCTTTAGGCAGGGTTTTGTGCCCAGAGCCTGAGTGTGGCTGTGGGGATGGAGAACCTGCAGTCTGTGCTGAGCTCCTGCAGGATTCCTGCGGAGAAGCAGCGCCAGGAGCCTGCATTGGAGGCCTTTTCCAGACTTTTGGTGACTTTTTTCACTTCCCTCCACGGCAGAAGCAGAGCAGGAGCTGAAATGTCAGGCGTGGATTAGCCAAAGCACGTGTTGATTAGGCCGGCTGTCGAGTTCCCTTCTTAACTGGGAGCATATTCAGAGCTGCAATTTGCTTGATGATAAATTTAAACCACAGAGTTTTGCCTTATCAGACAGGGAGCATTGTGGAAATCCTTATCGAAGCTGACAAAATGAAAGTGAGGACCAGCTTGCCAAGGTGTGCGCTGGTGAATTTTGGCTCTCCCGATTAATTTCCTCTGAGGTTCAGAGTGAAACAAATCTTCTTAATTTTTAACCCCCTCTTCGCTGTGGTAATTTTCGGCCCCGTGCTCTGAGCGTGTGGGATTCTGTCCACACCCAAAAACCTGGGATCTGATCCCCAAAAATGAGCAGTGATGGGGTTGGTGCTCAATGTGGTTTTTTTTCCTGTGGCTGGATGAGCTGTCTGCTCCGGCCTGAGGGGGCTGGAAGTGTCCAAGGCCACGTTGGACAGGGCTTGGAGCACCCTGGGATCGTGGAAGGTGTCCCTGCCCGTGGAAGGGTGGGACTGGTTGAGCTTTAGAAGATCCTTCCAACCCGACCCATTCCAGGATTCTGTGCCCCTGGCCTGGGGATGCTCCAGGGATCTCTGCCCACTCCACACAGCCTGATCCCACGTGTCAGGGGCCAGGCATCCCTGGGAATGCACATCCAGGAGCTCCAGTGGGAATTAGGATCAAATTTGGGCTGACAATGGAGCCAGCACTGCCCAGGCACGTGCACCAACCTGAGAAGTTTGGCCCCGAGTGCTTTTTTTTTGGTAAAAATAAAGCAGACACTAAAAGATGAAGACACCCAGCAGGCAGAAGAGAGTTCTGAGGACAGTTCCTGACTTTGAGGATGGTTCTCTTAGATTTTTGTGCCTAATGGTGCTCTCCAGCACCTTTGATTTTGTCCTTACAGCCTGAATGACCCTTGAGAGGTGCACTGCATCCCTTGAACACTCACCAGAATAGCAGAGGCTCCTTCTTTCTTTGTTACGTGATTCCTTTGTGAACAATGGATGCTAGAACAGCGTGTTCCTTCCTCACAGGGAAAAAAAAAAATAATTATTTTTTTCTTATATGTAAAGCCCCTACCTCTCTTGATCATCCCCGGCAGTCTGGGATTATTGCCTCGATTTTCAGTTTAATTACTGAAAAGCTACCCCCTAAGAGTTTTCTTTGGAAATTTTAATTCTGGCTGGATTAAGACCGCCCTGTGGCTCGTTCAGTGCTAAAAAAGAAGGAAATTTGGCTCATTTGGTGCTAAAAAAGGAGGAAATTTGGCTCATTTGGTGCTGAAAAAGGAGGAAATCTGGCTCTTTCAGTGCTAAAAAAAGGAGGATGTGCTGATCCTGGGTGGGTTGAGCCTCTCAAAGCTTCAGTGGGATTTTAGGGTTGCTGCCCACTGGGGACAGGTCAGTGTGGTGGCAGCTGATGATGAGCCAGGGCCAGCAGGACTCGTCACCTCCTCGTGGTTTGGGGTGCTGGGAGGATGTGCTGAGGAGCAGCCGGGGTGAATCACGTCCTCCCCGGTGGGTGGGAGCAGGAGCTGGGCTCTGCCCTTGCTCTGGGGCACAAGGAGCTTCCTGGGAAGATGCCAAGGTCAGGAGCAGGGCATGGAGAGGTGATTTGGCCAAAGGTAATTCCTTTTCATGTGTTTTTCACATGAAAATTTAGAATTTTCCCTGGCTGGTGATTGGAAATCGGGTGCCTGACTAAGTTTGGAGAGGTTGTGTTTTAAAAGATAATTATTTCGTGGAGTCACACAATGGTTTGGGTTGGAAGGAGCTTAAAGATCATCCAGTTCCAACCCCTGGCCGTGGGCAGGGACACCTTCCACTCTTCCTTCTGACACAAAAGTTTAGTTTTTTGTGTTTCATAAATGTACTTCAATCAGCAAAATGGGCTGCTGTAGCTTCACTCACATCAGGAATTAAGCAGTTTGCTGGCAGCAGCTTTCTTCCTCAGCCCCCTTTTAAACCTCCTTTCTTTTCCATTCACGGCTTTATGTGCCATAAAAGCCCCAACAGACCAAACCCACAAGTGCACGGTGCAGTTTCCTGTGTGGTGGAGGATCTGAGCTGCCCATGCCCCCCTCTGCTCCTGTGTCACCCTGACAACCTTTGCTGCTGTGGGGGGAATTCCAGCCCTGCTCTCCGCCAGCCTCGGCTCTGCCCTCCCTGGCCACGCTTTTCCTTGCCCTGTGTGACTCAAACTGGGCAGGGGAGGCACAAGAGTGGGAGAAGGTGGTGGCGCCTCCCCAGACTGCTGGGATTTCACCTCAGTGGGCTCTGGCACTGGGGGTTTTGGAGTTCAGTTAAAGGAACTTCATGAAATACACTTAAAGGGATTTCTCAAAATCCGGTTCTGGTTTGGTCCATCTGCAGCGGCAGCATCTCAGCTGTGGAGACGCCCCACCTTGGGCACCTCCTTCCTTTCATCTTCACCCTCTTCTCTCTTTTATCCTTTGGTTTATTGCCCTCTGAGACTGACTGGTTATTTTTTAAGCCAGACTAAATTTACCCGTGCTCAGCCCTTGCTCAACTCGCACCGCGCAAAAACCCCACAAATTATTTCTCCCTCCTTCTTTTCACCCAGGGCTGGGCTGCAGAGCTGAGGGAGGTGTTGGATATTTGATGTCCTCAGCAGCGAGGGGTGAGGCCCCAGCCCTGTCCCTGAGCCCAGCGTGGTGCCCTCAGTGGAGCGTGGTGCTGGCACGGCCGGGTCGCGCTCGGAGTCACCGCGGCAGATGGCAGCTCCAGGCAGCAGCTCAGAGTTTAACAATTTGCTAAATAACTGTGATCTCTGAGGGAAAAAAAAATTTCCCTTCCCTCTTCCCCAAGTGCTGAGCTCGTTGTCTGCAGTGAAATCTGCCAGGATGTAGTTGCCTGTTGGAGAGGAATTAAAGTTACTGCGGGGGAAAAGTTGAAATATATTTAGTTCTGTTGGATGTAATTTTTCCCTAAGCCATGTGCAGTCGAAATGACTTGTTTTCTAACACATTGACTCTGTGGTTTTTTTGTTTTTTTCCAGTCATTAACCTCTGGATATGTGCAGGGAACGTTTGAAATGGCAAATAAGGAAGAGAACAGGGAGAAGAACAGATATCCCAACATCCTGCCATGTAAGCCATTCGCTTTTCTTTTAAACCAGACAAATAATTTTGGCACTGAGCAGGCTGCTGGTACTGTTCATGTGCTGAAAATACCCAAATAATAACAATTTCACTGGTCAGAAGTGGCGTTCATGTCTTGTCTGTGGTTTTGGGAGCTCTGTGCTTTTCCAGGTCTCCTGCTTGCAAGGAAATTTCACATTTAATAACTTGCCAATGTCCTCGTTTCCTTTCAGATGATCATTCCAGAGTGATTTTGACCCAAATTGATGGAGTCCCACCTTCAGACTACATTAACGCATCATATATAGATGTGAGTTGAGAGTTGCCCACAACTGGCCAAATTTTGGCAATTAAAGAAGTAATTCTTTCCCAGCACACGTTGGCCTTTCACCTTTTAACTTCTGTGCCATTTATTTCCACAGGGTTATAAAGAAAAGAATAAATTTATAGCAGCACAAGGTAACTCGTTCTCATTTCTCTCTTCTCGTTAGCTGAGGGCTGAGCACATTTAATTGTAGATGTGTTTGAAAGGTTATTTTTAGCTGCAGGTGGTGGTCGAGTGTGAGGCTGGATTCAGAGGTTGCAGTTGACATGAACTTGAAATATGTGTGAGGTGACCAACTGCCCCTAGACCTGTAGACTCTGCTCTGAGCAGAGGCTCATTTCCCCCTCCTGACCATCTTTCCTTCAAAACTGGTGTCTCCTGATGATCCTTTCCAAGTTTGTTGTGATCTCAGGGAACCTTGGCATGGGGCGTAGGAATTCTAAATGTTGCTCCTGCCATAGTTAAAAGATTAAATAATATTTAAAAGTTAATGTGTTAGAGAATCTTCCAGGGCCTAAAGGGGCTCCAGGAGAGCTGGAGAGGGTTTGGGGGCAAGGGATGGAGGGGACAGGACACAGGGAATGGCTTTAAGCTGAAGGAGAGTGGGTTTAGATGGGATTTTGGGCAGGAATTGTTCCCTGGGAGGGGGGCAGGCCCTGGCACAGGGTGCCCAGAGAAGCTGTGGCTGCCCCTGGATGACTTGCAGTGCCCAAGGCCAGGTTGGACAGGGTTTGGAGCAGCCTGGGACAGTGGAAGTTGTTCCTGCCCGTGGCAGGAGGTGGAAAGTAAATGATCTTTAAAGTCCTTTCCACCTCAGACCATTCTGGGGTTCTATGAGTGATACTTCAAGAGAGGAGATTCCTTCTAGAAGTGTAGATTTGGGTGCATGATTATGTAAAAGAAAACATTGGGGGGGGGGATTATTTAATACATAAATATACAAATTTGTTAAATAAAATACACATAAATATACAAATTTGAAGCTGTGCAGGTGTAACAAACCCAGCTCTGGGTGGGTGCCCAGGGCAGGGCTGTGGGGCTGCTCTGGGATCTGCTCCCTCCCCTCTCCTGAGCATTTCCCTGTTCTCTCTGCAGGACCCAAGCAGGAAACAGTCAATGACTTCTGGAGGATGATCTGGGAGCAGAAATCAGCCATCATTGTCATGTTAACCAACCTGAAAGAAAGAAAAGAGGTAAAGAGCTTTCACTCTGCTCTGGGATGTGCCCTGAGCTCCAAAAGCAGTGGTGGCTGCTCAGGGTCTGACCAGGTGCTTTTCTGACCACTTCCTGCCCTGGCCCCTGTCAGCACAGCTGGGTTTCCGCTCAAAAATGTAGTTTTCACGTCTAAAATACCCATTTATATCAGGTGATCTCAAGGAGGAAATTCTGATGGCCACTTGTGTCCTGCATAGCCCAGAGCCAAAGGAAAACTCCCGTGGTTTTATCCCAGCGTGAGGCTGCACTTGTGGATCGATTAGGAATGAAGATAAAAACTCTGCTCATTTTCCTGAGTGTTGGGTTTCGAAAGACACAGTTTGTCAACTAAACCATGAGAAATTAAAGCTGCTGTTTCGTTGTGAGGGTGCTGCTGCTCCTTCCTGTCCCCCACTCCTCCCCTGAGGACGGGCATTCCTTGTTTTCCTCCTGGACTTGATTTTCCTGCACTCTTACTGCTGCTTGATGCAGCTCAAACGGCAAAGCCAGGCCATGAGGGCCGATTCCCAGTGCGAGCGGCCAGAATTGCTAAATCTGGATATTCCTGATGGCTCCAAAGGAGAGCTGCTTTGAATTTCTCACTGGCTGCAGCTGAAGCTTGAAAACAGAGTGAAAACCTCGCAGTCCCCACAGCTGGACACCCTGTAAGAAAGCTGCCAAACTGAAACAAAAGCTGTGGGGGCTGAGTAGGTTTAAAAAACGGTTCAAAGCTGTTCTCACCTTCTCTGCATCAGTTTAAGGAGCAGTAGCAGAGGGTGCTGAAGCTGAGCCAGATGAGGAGCTCTGCACGCTCACAGCTGTGCCCACCTTCCCTGGTTTCCACTGTGAGTGCTCAGCAGTGAAAGCCAGGTCAGGGTGATGAAATTCCCTGTGTTTGGTTCTAAAATTCCTCTTGGACCCCTGGGCACTGAGGATTCCAGACTTTCTGTGCTGACAGGCACTGGCCCCCAAGCAAACACTGCATTTGAGGCCGTGGAAAAGGCTGCCAAAACTGAGTGACAGCACTGGGATTGTGGGCGTGTGGTTTGAATAGAAGTGTGTGATAGCACAGCGTGGAAAACTTACAAGTTAAGGTTTTAGAATATAGTAATGTATATAAAGCAAGATGGAGGTTTTAGGGCAGAGGCTGAGTTCTTTTCACCTTTTTCTTCATGGGTCTGGGTGGTATTTTTTAATTGGGTAGAAAAATCCTCATTGTGGGCCACGGGAGGTTGGTTATTGGGTTAAAAGTAAAAATAATTTAGGTGTCATTTCTTAATCTTTTAAGTTTATCCTTAAAAGGCTTTGTAGAGAGAGAGATAGGAGCCATTTTTAGTTTTTTTTTAACCAGAAGTGCTGTAGAACTCACAACTTGTGAGACTGTAACATAGATAAGAATTAATAAACATCTGAGTCCAAGCAAGAAATACTGTCACGAGCATTTAATCCCGACTCTGGCAAAAAGAAGATAAAACACAACAAATTCCCTGCGTTTGGTTGTAAAATTCCCTGTGTTAGGTTCTAAAATTCCCCGTGTTTGGTTCTGAAATTCCCTGTGTTTGGCTCTAAAATCCCCTGTGTTAGGTCCTAAAATCCCCCATGTTTGGTCCTAAAATTCCCTGTGTTAGGTCCTAAATTTCCCTGTGTCTGGTCCTAAAATCCCCTGTGCTTGGTCCTGCAATTCCCTGTGTTAGGTCCTAAATTTCCCTGTGTTTTCTGTGCAGGAGAAATGTTTCCAGTACTGGCCCGACCAGGGCTGCTGGACGTACGGGAACATCCGTGTGTCGGTGGAGGATTGCATCGTGCTGGTGGATTACACCATCCGCAAGTTCTGCGTGCAGTCGGTGAGGCCACAGCTGCTCCTGGGGGGGTTCATTTCAATCCTTGGGGAAAGCTGGGGAAATCCCAAACATTCGCTTGGAAGAAGTGTAGGCAGGTAATTTGTGAGTGGAGAAAGGTGTGGTGCCTCTCCTGGGCAGGGAAGCGGGGTCTGCCCACAGAATTTCCGCTGCAGTTCATGGGTTGAAGGAGGAGGTTCTGGATTTTTATGCCCCTTAGGACAGCCCAGCACAGGAGCCGGGACTTGATCTTTTGGGGGAAAAAAAGTTGCACAGATTTTTAAAAAGAGAGTGAATTTGGATCTATTTGGATCTGTTTGGAAGAGTCAGTCTTACTCTTTGCAATCCTCTCCCGGGATTATTCCACTGAAAATTAATAATAAATGATATTTTTTTTCTTAGTGTTTGTGTTTTACACGCAACTGTAAACTCCAAATCCTTGAGTCAGGCCTGGAGTGTGGCAGGGAATAAAGCCATAACTAAGCGTGGCAGTTTGTTGATGAATTTTTGCATGAAAAATGAGATGTCAAACTCAGAGTCTGGGTGTTCCTGCAGCTCCACGAGGGATGCAAAGCTCCAAGGCTGGTCACACAGCTCCACTTCACCAGCTGGCCGGATTTTGGAGTGCCTTTCACACCTATTGGCATGCTGAAATTCCTGAAAAAGGTCAAAACCTTGAATCCTGCCCATGCTGGACCAATTGTGGTTCACTGTAGGTATGTATGTGCTCCTCAGGCCATTCTCAGTGGCTTGGCCTGAAGTGATTTATATGTACTTAGATTTTTAAGACATATTTTTAAAGATCTTATATATATTTTATATGTATTTTCTATATGTATTTATATTTACAGATATACTTACTCACGTATTTTTATTCAAGGGTAATAATCTGCTGAGTTTTTGAGAGCCCAGAGTAAAAACAAATTTCAAAGCTCTGTCTTTGCTGCCAGTTTAATACTCAAACAGAAGTTGTTGTTCTGCTCTTGGGTTTTTTTTGTTTTGTGAGGGATCCCCATCGTTTGGTATAAATCTGTTCTTTGTCAGAAAAACAGACTGGTGATAGAAATCTGTGGCCTTTGCCACTCAGTGCTGCTCTGGGAATTCATCCCCCACTTCTCCCACAGTCAAATTGCAGTTTTTTTAATGGAAATTAGCCATGAAATGCCTGAAAAGTTTGGAAGAAAGACTTGAATTCAAGAGACTTAAATGACTGCAATTTTAAAAATGGGCTTCATCCCAGTCCAGAACCAAGTTGGTCCCTCACACAGGCACATCCTGCTGTCAGGGGCTGCTGCTAAACTGCTGAAATCTTTAATGAAACTAAAACCAAACTCCCAAACACTGTGAAAAGAATAACTGCAACCTCTATACCAACTGTAAACTCAACACTGAACAAGAAGTGGCTGTTCAGGAGCAATTATCATTGCAAGGTTAGAATAAAAAGAAGCCAAGAGCAGACTGAAAAGGAAAGAAGAGCAGCTTTGTCTGTCTGGGTTTTTAAAGATAAAAAGTTGTCAATTCCTGTGTTTGTCTCTTTTTCCTTGCTGGAAATACTCCCTGGAAATGTGTGCTGGTGAAAAAGAGGGTGTTAGTCCTGCTGGGATTCACCTTCTCTCCCAGGTGTCGTGAATAAAAGGCTTGAAAAAAGCCCATTTAGGTGAGAAAAGTAGATTTGAGTTGTCTCAGTTGAGAATATTTTTCCAGCCCTTTGCTGTGTGTGGAGTCTCATTCTGGGCTTGACCTTTATTTGGCGGCAGCAGGAAACGCTGTGCTTGGTTTAACCAGCAGAAGGAAAGACAAAAGCAAGGAAAATCCCAAATAACTTCCTAAATACCTGCAGAGATTTCAATCTGAAGGGCCAGGAGAGCACGGTGAGGCCGTTGTGTGTCAGGGTCAGAAATAAAGGAGGACAGAGGTGACAGTGAACTTCCCTCCGAGTTCAGGATGTGACACCACTGAATTGTTGGGAAGAGGAAAGGGAAGCCCATCAGCAGTGAGTAACCATCCATTTTTAGGGAGCCTGTAGAAAAATCTGGCCCAACCACTCAGGCCGAAACCTCTCCAGTGAGGTTTGGGAAGTGAGTAAAACACTGATTTGGCATTTGGAAGTCGAGGAGTGAAAATGGGGAGTGGATTTTCTGCCGGTTCTTGTACTCTATAAGTTTTTTTGAAACAGTTTTTTTTTTAGAAATAGATTTTTTCAGTGGATAGAATAAGGTTTTTTTAGAAAGAATAGATTTTTTCAGTGGGAAAATTTCAGCGAGAATTTTTTTCAGAGAGGGACTTGGAAGAACAGCTGAGTAAGGGATGCCACAAAGCAGGCTGAGGAGGGAGACACCCAGGGAGCTCCTGAGGTGGATGTCCAGGGTGGGGAAGTCACCAGCTTGAGCAGGGATGGAATCCAGAGCTGCTCTGATCAGGGAACTGTGGGAGGGAACAGGGATGTGTAAAAAGGGATCGTGGCTGGAAAGGGAAGCTGAGCTGGGCTGAAACCTCCCAGGAATGAGCAGTGAGAACTGGGGAGGGGACATCCATGCTCAGAGGTGGCTTCCAGGGCTGGCAGGAGGAGAACAATCCCTTGAAAGTGGGAATTAAGACATTAGGGCATGAGGGGGATTCCCTGTAGTGCCAGAGGACCAGCATGGATGGATGGGAGAGGGAAGGGAATCTCCATCATCCCTCCACACCTCTGGAATACTGGGGCTCCTGGGCTTTGCTTTCCCTGCTGGTAAAGTGTGTGTGGAAATGAAATGATTGTACTACAAATAGAATCCTTTTTTCTTTTCTGGTGTTATTGAAAACCTAACGTTGCTTTACTGAGAATTTCTTTGTATTTTTGAGCCTGTGAGGGGAGACGTTTTTATCGTGTTCCTGGGGGTGTTTGTGGCCATTGCAACCAAGCAGACTGCCCAGAGGCCAAAGGAGGGCCACTCATGACTAGTACAGGATGCCATGCCCTTTTCCTCTGGAAGGAAGAGCTGAGAGACGCTGGAATTTTGTCATTTCTAGCGGTCGTGCTCCCTCTCGTGGCTTTTAAGGATATGAAACCCCAGAAGTGTTTTGGGATGGCAAAGTTGGGAGATGCGGAGCTAAAAATCACTAAAAGACTAATTAAAATTTTGTCTTAACCTGAATTATTAGAGATAGTCAAGGAGATTGTTTTTTTCAAATGTCTTTTTAAATATAATTCTGATGGCATCAGCTGGGAAGAGCTGGGGTTTTATGCTAAAAACACCCCTCATTTTTTGCTGTCCTTCTTAAAATGAAAAGGGAGGAGGTTTAGATTGAATATTGGGAAGTATTTCCTTGCCGAAAGGGTGACATTGGGACAGGCCACAGGGGTGGAACCCCATCCCTGGAGGGATTTAAAAGCCCTGTGGATGTGGCACTTGGGGACATGGGGTGAACTGTTGGACTCAAGGATCCTGCGACAGCTTTTCCAGCCTCAACAATTCCACGATTCCGTGAGATTTAAGGTTTCCCAGCGAGTCTTTCAGTGCAGTCTGAGCCCGAGGCTCAGTGCTGCAGCAGCAATTCCTGCAGGTTTGGGTGGTTCCAGGGGGATCTCTGTGTGTTTGTTCCCTCCCAAGTGCCGGCGTGGGGCGCACGGGCACCTTCATCGTCATCGACGCCATCATCGACATGATGCACGCCGAGCAGAAGGTGGACGTGTTCGAGTTCGTCTCCAGGATCCGCAACCAGCGGCCCCAGATGGTCCAGACTGATGTGAGTGCCCCTAAATCACCCCAAATCCCAACTTTTCCTGGGCACAGAAGGAAATTCTGCTGTATTCCTGCTCCGTTGTGCGGCCCAGTGTGTCCTGTGATGTTGGACAACTGGAAGAAGATCCAAGTTGCTTGGAGCAACCTGGGATTATATTTTCCACCCCGTGGCAGGGGGTGGAACAGGATGAGTTTGAAGGTCCCTTCCAACCCAAACCATTCTGGGATTCTCTAATTCAGAAATGCACAAAGGCCAGTGAAGGCTGTGGGGTGGGGGAGAAGACCACCGTAAAACACGGAATTTTTAGGAGTCATTTCCTGGTTTTGCCTCACACACAGGAGTGGAATGTCAGAGAATATGAGTGGAAATGTGAGCAAAACAGGAAAACTCTAGTTTAGCCTAATAATTTCTAATTATTATCATTACTTTCATAATTAGGAGATGGTCAGCAAACAGTGACAAGACAAGGAGCAGTGGTTTTGAACTGCCGGAGGGCAGGACTCCATAGGATATTGGGCAGGAATTCCTCCCTGGGAGGGTGGGGAGGAGCTGGGATGGAATTCCCAGTGAAGCTGTGGCTGCCTCTGGATCCCTGGCAGTGCCCAAGGCCAGGTTGGAACAGCCTGGGACAGTGGGAGGTGTCCCTGCCCATGGCAGGGGTGGCACTGGGTGGACTTTAAGGTCCTTCCAAGCCAAACCATTCTGTGAATTTCAAATAATCCCAGAATTCTTTATTTCCCTCCCTTCATCTTCCTCTCTGTCCCTTGCAGATGCAATATTCCTTCATTTACCAAGCCTTACTCGAGTACTACCTCTACGGTGACACGGAGCTGGATGTGTCATCCCTGGAAAAACACCTCCAGACTTCCCACAGCGCAGCCCCAAACCTGGTCAAAATAGGGCTGGAAGAGGAATTTAAAGTAAGTCTGGAAATATTTCCCAGAGGATAACCAAGATGCAAACCAAGAGGATAAAAGTGTAACCTTAGAGGTGCATGAAAAAGAAGTTGTTCTTTTGTTTTGTGGTTGTTGTGAATGGGGCCTTGCTGAATATCCAGTTCCCTAAAGTCAGATTCTGATCTAATTCCCTCATTCTGAGCTGTGTCATTCCGTGGCCTTTCCCTGAACGTTTTTTGTTTGTTTATAAAAGAAAAGTGGAGTGATTCTCTGGGTCCTAATGCAGGTTGTCAGATCAGATAATGCTGGAAAAGGAAACTGGATTAAGTGCTCCTAATCTGCATCCCTGTGGGATTAACTCTGAGGTGACTGACTGCAGGGAGAACTGCAGGGAGTTCACAGGGCTGGTCCTCAATGTCCAGATTGTCAGGAGAAAAACCTCAAAAAAAACCCCCAAGAAACCCCATTTCTTATCAGTGGAGAAACCCCAGATAAAGAGAACCACACTGGCTGTGTGTGATCATTGTTAAAATGACTTTAGTTCCCTGAGGGAATAGTTAGAATTTTTTTATGGTTTTCCTTATGGTAAAATATTTATTTTCTACGTAGCTTTAAAGTATTAATTGACATCTGGGCATTAACTGGAGTCCTCTCTTTGCTTTAAAGGATTAATTTAACCAGGAATTGGGAACGGGGTAAAGAAAATTATGTAAAAACGAATTTGGTGATGATAATAATAAACTAAAGGGTTAATTTAACCAGAATTTGGGAACTGGGTAAAGAAAAATATGTAAAAATAAGTTTGTTGATAGAGCAACAAGATCAAAAATCAACAGTATTGAGGGAAGGAAGATTGGATGGGATACTGGGAAGGAATTTTTGTCTGGGAGGGTGGGGAGGAGCTGGACTGGAATTCCCAGAGAAGCTGTGGCTGCCCCTGGATCCCTGGCAGTGCCCAGGGCCAGGTTGGACATTGGGTTTTGGAGCAGCCTGGGACAGTGGGAGGTGTCCCTGCCATGGCTGGGGTGCCACTGGGTGGGATTTAATGTCCCTTCCAACCCAAACCACTCTGGGATTCTGTGAGTTCATTTTTTGTAGCCAGGACAGTGGAGTGGCTTTGGGCTCCCTGTGATTTTCAGCCAGTGAAGTCACTGCAGATTCCTGGGGGTGCAGGGTGTGCGGGGTGCCCCCACTCCTGCCCTGGCTGCTCACCCTCCTGTGTGGTTTCTGCAGAAGCTGACCAACGTCAGGATCATGAAGGAGAACATGAGAACTGGCAACCTTCCAGCCAACATGAAGAAAGCAAGAGTCATCCAGATCATTCCCTGTAAGAGCCCAGCTTCTCATCTCCAGAAAAAGTGCCATAAATCCCTGGCTGGGAGCACTCACTGGGTCTGTGATCCAGCTCAGCTCAGAACACAGCTCCCCTTACAAACTGACATCTCTAAAAAATTCAGTGATTTGGGGTTTACTAAATCATCCTAAAATCTGTTACAATCAGGGATTTTGAATTAAGTAACTCAGCAGTTTCACCCTTCAAGCCACCCCTTTTTTGTGGGATTCCTTGCACCATCTGAGCAGCACTGTGATGTTTGCACCTGGAAATGAACATTTCAGAGAAAAGATTTGGTGGGGTTTGTCCTTCCAGTGGGCAAAACTAAGACTGGACTCAAAATTCAGACCAGACTTTTTTTTTTTTTCCAGACTCCAAACTAAGCCCAGACTTTTTTTTTCCTCCAGATGATTTTAACAGAGTGATTCTGTCCATGAAAAGAGGGCAGGAGTACACAGACTACATCAATGCTTCCTTCATAGATGTAAGTATACAACATTTTCATGCATTTCCTTTTCAAATCAGAGATTTTGCTGGTGCTGATGGGTCTTTTTAAAGAGGGACAATCAGCTTGGCTTGCAAAGAACATGAGCTTTGTTTATGGGAGTTTCCAAATGCATTTCTTACCCTGCTGCTTTTAAATTCAGTTTAAATGGTCGTGCAATTTAAACCTTGTTGTTAGATTTATAAACCAAACCTTTTATTAAATTCCAACCACACAAATCAGCTGCACAACCCGACAGCCAGCGATTCCATTCTCTGGGTCAGGTTAACAGGTGCAAATATTTGCTTTGCTGAGAAACAGAAAAGTCAGTGTTGAGCACAGGGAAAATCTGTGTCAGTGTTTGGCAAAGCCAGGCTTTACTCGGGCAGAGCTGGATGAATTCCAAGCTTTCTTCCCAACTTCCTGTTGGAAGCTGAGTAACACAGGGTTGTGTCTCGTTTTTGTTGAAATATGAGAATTAATCACGTCCTTAAGCAGTAAAACCACGTTAGTGACTGAGGGTTGTGAATTCTGTACAGATCACATCTGCATGGAAATAAAGGCTGGATGTGGCCTTTGGTGTTGGGTCACATGTAGGACTCGATGATCTCAGAGGTCTTTTCCAACCTCATGGATTCTGTGAAATAAAACTGGACCTCAAAACTTGAGGGAGAAGTTACTTCTAGAGAAAAGCTGGGAGCTGCTCTTGTGAAAATCATCTTGTGAAATCTGGTCCTGCAGAATCTCGTCCCCCTCAGCCATGACCGGGAAAATTCACCTGAGGATGGTGAATTTTGGAGGAGATTTTAGAATCACGGAATCACTGAGGTTGGAAGAGCTCTCTCAGATCATTGAGTCCAATCCTCCTGCAGCACTGCCAAGGCCACCACTGCCCCGTGTCCCCAAGTGCCACCTCCACATGGATTTTAAATCCCTCCAGGGACTGGGACTTCACCACTGCCCTGGGCAGTAACAACACTTTCTGTGGGGAAATTTCCCCTAATACCCAACCTCAACCTTCCCTGGTACAACTTGAGGCAGTTCCCTGGGCGAGGAGCCGCCAGTGAAGCCAGGATGTCCCTGTCCCCTGAGTGCTCCCGCTCTCTTCCCGCAGGGGTATCGGCAGAAGGATTATTTCATTGCCACCCAGGGCCCCCTGCCTCACACGGTGGAGGATTTCTGGAGGATGGTGTGGGAGTGGAAGTGCCACACCATCGTGATGCTCACCGAGGTGCAGGAGAGGGAGCAGGTACGTGCCCACCCCGCAGCCCCACCTTCCCCTTCCCGCCCGCAAACCGCGAGCATCGCTGCTGCAGGAACGATTTTTTTGGCCTAAAAATTCCAGCAATCCGAGATTTTTTTTTGGTTTTTCCTAAAATGAGAATTTGCTTTACTCTTTGGTGTGGGGCAGCGTTGCTGCTTTTTCTGGAATTGTCAGGAAGCACAAAAAAACCTGGGGAGTGTTGTGATATTTGAAAGCTTTCAGTTGGCACCAAGGGATGCCTGACATGGGACAGAGTTTTGGGATTTGGGAACAAACTTTTGTGTAAACTTTTATCCCATTTGTCCCATTAAAAGCTCCTGTTGCTCATTCTGAGCCTGTCCTAGTTTGATTTAAATACGAGGATTAATTCATTATTTGATTTAAATATGAGAGTTAATGCCATTAATTAATGAAAGAGTCCTGTGCTGGAGCTTGAAAATTCTGGGTTCAACAAGGGTGTTGTGAAAAGCTTTTTCTTGGTGGTTTTGGGAGGTTTTTTAACATCATTGCCTTGCTTTCAGGAATTCCATTTATTACTCTACTCTGTTTTCAAGCAGTATTTGCCATCTGGGCCTCCTGAGCCCTTTTCATCGTGATAGTTTCTACTCAAGAAACATCTTATCACTGTATTCTTAGCGTTTAGAACACACTTATTACGCTGGATGTCACTTCTTACACCAGAGATTCAGGACAATGTAGTTAAGTGGGAGAAAAAAATAAAAATCAAGGGATGTTTGCAATTCTCTGTATTCTGCAGGAAAAATGCTGCCAGTACTGGCCGTCAGAGGGCTCTGTGACTCACGGAGACATCACGGTGGAAATCAAGAGTGACAGCCTGATGGATGCCATCAGTGTGAGGGACTTCCTGGTTACGTATAATCAGGTAATTCTTGAGAATTCCAGCGGGTTTTTGTTGGGTTTTTTTCCTTCCATCAGAAGGTATTTGCAAATCTGGTTACGTATCTTAAATTCTGGGATTTCTATATAAACTTAAATGTTAATCGAAAGCTGGCATTGAGAGGAAATTTATAGGAAATCATTTTGATCAGTGAAACAGGTGGATGCAAAGTGGGGGGGGGGTGGGTTTTGGGGTTTTTTAAACTCTTTTGTTGTTGCTGCTATTCCTCGATTTTTCTGCCATCTCCCACATAGGTGTCAAAGGAAATTTGATTCAAGATTTTTTCCCAGAATCCCAAACTGGTTTGGGTTGGAAGGGACCTTAAAGCTCATCTCATTCCACCTCCTGCCATGGGCAGGGACACCTCCCACTATCCCAGGTTTTTTCCAACCTGGCCTTGGACACTTCCAGTGTATCCTAAATCCTTCCCAGAGGAAACAGCTGTGCAAACCAAAGGAAAATTATAGGGGGAGATTATCAGTGGGTGAGGGATATAGAAACAGACCTGCCAGGATAGAATCATGGAATATTACTGGAAATAAGACCACCAAGGTCCTTTAATACGTTACGGAGCAGGTTGCAAACACTCCCCTGCAGCAGCGCAGAATTGCTGCTGCAGATGTTGCAGTCAGGAATTGTGTTCCCCCCTGGGAGTAACAAGTGGCTGATGGTGTTTTCCTGCTGGCAGAGCAACCAGGAGAAGCAGAGCAGGCTAGTCAGGCAGTTCCACTTCCACGGGTGGCCGGAGATCGGGATTCCAGCCGAAGGGAAGGGCATGATCGACCTCATTGCGGCGGTGCAGAAGCAGCAGCAGCAGACAGGGAACCACCCCATCACTGTGCACTGCAGGTGAGCCCCCTCTGCACCTCAGCCTGGCTCTTCTCATGCCTTGGGAAGGCTGAGCTGACACAGACACTGGACAGAGCTGGAGAAAAAAGTAGGTGTTTATTGAAAGGCCTCCAGGATCCACCTTGGGCAGGACAGGGTCAAATGTCACACAAAACGGGTTTAATAGTCCAATTTCAGCTCCAGGCTGGGAGGCCCCATCCTTCTTGTCCCTCCCTCCAGCCCACCCTTGTTTGTGCTGTTGGGCTGAGAGTTGTCCTTGGTGTGCAGCAGGAGAAGGATTTGTTTTGTGTCCCTGCTGTGTGCAGAGCTGAGTGACACTGACTGTGAGCTCAGAGCTGCACCCCTGGGCACCGCAGAATCTGCAAATATGAAAGCTAAAGCTTAAGGCATCACTTCTGTGCCCCTGTCATCCCTCCGTGCCCATTTTCATGCCAGTTCATGCCAAAGAAAAGTGTTTTCATTGCAGTGCTGGAGCGGGGAGAACGGGAACCTTCATAGCCCTGAGCAACATCCTGGAGCGGGTCAAGGCCGAGGGGCTCCTGGACGTGTTCCAAGCTGTGAAGAGCTTGAGGCTGCAGAGGCCACACATGGTGCAAACACTGGTATGGGATTTCCCAGGGCTCTGGAAGGGTGTAGATATTCTTGGGAGAGGAGGATAAAGGGGTTTTGGGCAGGTTGGCATAAGTGATGCGTGGTGGATGTGTGTGTACAAGGCATGATCAGGGTTTTACAGGGGTTTTTAGAGCATGTCTAAAAATACAGCTTAGTTTAATGTTCTCTGTCTTTTAGGAACTTGAGACAGTTAAACTAAACATCCTTTGAGTGTTGCAGGTGATAAAGTGTATTAAGTAAATGGTTTTCAAGCTATTTATCAGTTGTTCTTTCTTACCTTAAAATGTTTGGGCATAAATTGGAGTCATGGAATGGTTTGGGTTGGAAGGGACCTTAAAGTTCATCCCATTTCCACCCCTGCCATGGGCAGGGACACCTCCCACTGTCCCAGGGTCCAACCTGGCCTTGGACACTCTCAGGGATGTGGAAATCCTTGGAAATGTCTCTGACTTGTTTAAAATCTTACAAGTTTTCCTTCAAGTCATCCACGACTATTTGAAGCTTAGTCCAGATGCTTTTCCCCAGTGAGTAAGCACAAAAAAGTTTTTTGAGACTTTCCTTAACTTGAAAATATATGAAAATACTTTTGATTTCCATAGCAGCTTCCATTCAGCAATCTGAAACCCATTTAGAAACAATTGCCTCCAACCCTTTTTCCAGGGAGATGGTTCTTCCATCCCATGGATAGGGAGAAAGGGGATGAAGAAATGGAATTGGATTATCCATGGTCAGGCTGAGACACAGGGCTGGATTGCTGCCCACTGCCAGAGGGCAGGGCTGGATGGGAGATTGGGCAGGAATTGTTCCCTGGGAGGGTGAACAGGGGCTGGGATGGAATTCCCAGAGCAGCTGTGGCTGCCCCTGGATCTCTGGAAGTCCCCAAGGCCAGGTTGGACACTGAGGCTTGGAGCAGCCTGGGACAGTGAAAGGTATCCCTGCCCATGCCTGGGTGGGATTTAAGGTCCTTTCCAACCCAACTATCCTGGGATTTTATGATTCCCTGATTATCCCTGGGCAGTGCTCAGGAGTTTCTGCTGTGAGCAGCTGGGTTTAAATCAAAAGCCAGGCCTAAGAACTGATTCAGTTTAAGAACCATCTCTGAAAAAGCTCAAGAAATCATTTGAACCAAAGAGCAACCATCAGCCTGTGTCTGACCAAAGAAAGAGAAACCATTGCTTCTATTTAAAATAATAAACAAAAATCAGAACAGAGCACTCCTCAGCTACTGTTCCCAGTTAGGACATGTTGAATTTGTCACTGGGATTTGCAGAATTCCGATTTTCTTAAGCGTTACCAAAACCACATTTTGATCTCTTTTCCTTGTTTTCCAGGAACAGTATGAATTCTGCTACAGAGTGGTACAAGATTTCATCGACATCTTTTCAGATTATGCTAATTTCAAATGAGAATTCTGCCTTATTTTTTAATTTGTCTGTATAAATAGTTGTATATTATGTTAATTTATTCCGTGTCACTTGGATTGTTGACTGCACTGTAAATACAACGTTGTGCTGGCTCTAAAAGTTGCATTTGCTGTATAAAGTTGTTTCTTAAATATAAATATCTTCTAAAGCAAAGTATAATGTTCCTATACTGTATAGCACTGTAAGATGGGATAGAAATCTTTATTCTAAATAACAAAAAAATTAATTCTTGGGTTGTTTTTTTTCTTTGAATTTTGCCGCCCGTAAATATTTATCAACAATGTTATCCCCCAACTCTTGAATTTTTTGGCAGGTGATTTACGGTTCATCCTAAAAAACCTGAATTTTGGTTCACATGTTTAAACATGTTTTGTTCACCAGGAAAATAGGTATTTCTTCTTCCAGGCTGTTTTAAAGAGCCTCCAGCTTTTGTTGGATTTTGAGTCTTACTGTCCGTAGGATAAAATCAGTAGAAATGCAGATTTGAATTTTTGAATTAACAGAAATTTCAAAGCACTGATAATTTGGGGAGTTTTTTTCCCAAATATTGTTTAAATTGACTTAGAAAGGCCATAATGTGATTTTTAGCATATTTTGCATATTTGAAAATTATATTTTGCAGCACCTGAACTTGTCTACTTGAATAGAAAGGCCAGAAATGGAATTAAAAGCTTCTCTTCTCTATTAACACCTGCATAATTTCCCACTTCTTTGAAGTAAGAGATGAACTCTTATTCCTTGATTTGACTCAGCAGCATAATGAAGAGTTAAAAATTGGAAAAACCATTTTATGAACAGTTTAATGCCAGAAACATTGTGTATTGTAGCAAAAGTTCCTCCAGGTTCTTACCCTCCCAGAACTGTTATCAAAAAAGGACTTTCCAGAAGGGCTTTGGGGTTGTGTACAGAGATATATTTTTACTGAAAGTACTGCTGAGAATAGAATTGGTTACAGACAATATAAAAGATTTTATTACAGCCCTGACCAGGGGCTGGAAAATCCCGCAAATCACAGGGCACCCGGATGTCGAATAATTAATTACCAAGTTTATCTTCCCCACTCTTCCAAAAGCATCTCTGACTTAATGAGCACAAAGGGGTGAATCTGTAATTAATTACACAACGAATATGCAACAGTTCTGTCTCGTCCAGCCGGGCTTTGGCCACGCAACATCAAAGCCTTATTTAAAACAAGCAGCTTCAACTGAGCTTCTCTCTGCTGTTCTTGCACTATTTTATCCCATTCCAGTATAATCTCACTGCACCTTGGAGCAATGCAAAGGGCCAGGAAGGTGTTCCCAGGTCTCCTTCCATTCCATCCTGGCTGGAAAAAGGTTTGGGGTGGGAATTCCTGAGCACCCAATTCCCACAGCGCCATTGGCTGTTCTTGTCTTCCTGTATTTATTTGTACAGTGAATTCTGCACTTGAAAAACTGAGATTGTTTAAAGACTAAACCTCGCTGGTGAGTCTCTGTGAGAAGAAACCCTCGAGCCACAGGTTTGGGTAGTGAAAATGGAGCATGTTCCTGAAATTCCATCCAAATCAGAAGAGCCAGAATAAATTCAGCCTGGAAATGATACAATGGGGATTCAGTCTGATTTATAGCACAGGGATACTCCCAGAGGTTGGAGAGTAATGCAAAAGAATTCCCATTTTCTCATCCTGATGTCAGGATCTTTCTGACCATTTAGCCCACATCTGAATAATAATCTGTTTGATTTTTGGGTCCTTGAGGTAAAAACTTGGGGTGAGTTGTCCATTTAGTCAGTCTCAATGCAAGGAGACTCCAAGAGGTTGGAGAATAATGCAAAGGAATTCCCCCATTTTCTGATCCTGATTTTAGGATCTTTCCAACCATTTCGCCAGCATTTGAATAATAATAATAATAATAATAATAATAATAATAATAATAATAATAATAATAATAATAATAATTTGTCTGTTGGGCAGATTTGTGGGTCCTTGAGGTAAAAAGTGGAGTTGAGTTGTCTCATGAGGTCAGTCTCAATGCAGGGAGACTCTGAAAGGTTGGAAAATAATGCAAAGGAATTCCCATTTTCTCATCCTGATGTCAGGATCTTTCCAACCATTTGGGGCCATTTGAATAATAATAATAAAAATAATAATGATAGTAATAATAACTTGTCTGTTGGGCAGATTTCTGGGTCCCTGTGGTAAAAGCGGGGGTTGTCTCCTCAAGTCAGTCTCAGTGCAGGGAGACTCGGAAAGGTTGGAAAATGAAGGAATTCCCGTGTTACGATCCTGATGTCAGGATCTTTCTGACCATTTAGCCAGCATCTGAACAATAATAATTGTGTTGGGCAGATTCTGAGGTCCCTGAGGTAAAACCTCGGGTTGGGTTGTCCATGAGGTCAATCTGAGTGCAGCAGTGATGGGGTGTGGGCGTCCCGCAGCCCCCCAGGGGCTGCAGCACAACTCCAGCTGCCCATGGAGTTCACTAAAGGTCTCCTCACAACCAGGAGTGGGATGGAGTTCAGCTGGAACACCAAATCCTCAGTGGGTACTTGGGTTTTAGTCGATAACCAGATTGAGATGTCGAGGAGGAAAGAGAAATGCCTGAAATATAATTCAGGGTTGACAACTGCAGCTCCATCAGAGTTTTTGGTGGAATTTGAAGAGCTCCCTTGGCAGACCTTGGGTGTGCTCAGTGGCTGGAGCTCTGGGGAGTGTCTTGGTGGGTTGGAATTTTCCTTTGAATCTCCGTCCGTTGCATGGAATTCCTTTAAAAAGGCCAAATAGTTGGATTGGAAGTGTCCTTCTGATCTGTCTGTGGTTTTGGTCACTGTGTGACTTGGAACTGTTCATGTGTTCAGAAGGTCCCAGCTCAGCTCAGCATCGAAGCGTTCACTTCCCAACATCCTCATCCCGCAATCCATGGAAATGCCGTGGATTCCCTGTTCCCAAAGCAACCCCTTAAAAGTGCTTGGCTGACTTGGGCCTTAATGAAGAATGCATACTGTAATTAGCTGTGTTTTTTAGGCTATTTTTATGTATTTTTTAAACTTTTCAAATGAGCCTGACCACCCCCGTGTTCAGTCTTTGGAAATGTTTGCGTTTCCCTCGTCCCCATTTTTCCTGTAAAGTTACTGGAACTTTTCTGTATAACCAAAATGTATTTAATTTGTCAAATCTTTATTTTATATATATATATATATATATATATGTATGTATGTATGATACAGTTTCAGCTCTTATTATTTTCTTTTCTTACGTTTCTAATTTGATCTTGCTGTGTTTTTAATGCCGGTGAATGTGGCTGAATTATTTGTATATGCAAATTGCAAGATCTAATACATTCTGATGCAAGAACAAAAGCTTCCTTTTTATTCTCCACCTGCATTATATCCTTTAAATCTTTTAATTTCATTCCCATGTAGTGTGTTCATTTGAATTAAGCATTCTGAAAGAGTTGAAATCCATTATCTAGATAAGTAATTTTTCAGTGCTTATCTGCAGCTGTTTGGGAGTAAAATTCTGATTTATTTTGGGACTGAATGTTGTGCGTATAAAGGGTGCAGAAACTCATGGAAGAAGTTGGAATCCAGGTCTGACCAAACTGTCTGGATAACGAAGATCTGATGAAATAAATACAGTAAAATTAAGTAAATATAGTAAAACAATCCTGTTTTAAACCGTGGTGTCATACCAAGATAAAAATAGGATCTAAACTTCCAGATGTGTCACCAATCATGAATTGAATGTTCACTCTAATTAGCAGCAATTTCTTAATTCATTTTGACGAGCTTTGCATTGGACATCTTGCTGAAATTAACCAAGAAGGCCCCGCTGTTGTAACAGGGCGGGGAGAGGTTTGTGTAAAGCAGGAGTAACTGCTCAGGGGTTACAACCTAATGTCAAATCAAATAGGATTTAATGAAGCCTGATTTCTGTTTGACCCCTTCTCTCTTTTCCCTCGTCCATCCCAAACCTCCCTTTTGGGAGATGCCTCTTCAGGGTGGGTAATTTTAGGATTTTTTTTTCCTCCCACAGTTGTTGGGAAGAACTTTTCCTCATGTCCTTCCTGGGCACTGCTCTGATATTTGAAGGGTGGAGGGGAAATGGCCTCAAATTGTGCCAAGGGAGGTTTGGAAATTCAAATTTCTTCGTGGAAAGGATTTGAAAGCGTTTGGAAAATGCCTGGGGCAGTGGTGGAATCCCCATCCTTGCAAGTGTTCAAAAAATGTGTGGATGTGGCATTGAGGACACGGGTTAGTGGTGAACTGCTGATGGTTGGATTTGATGATCTTTTCCAAACTTAACAAGCCTCTGATTCTAATTTGCCATTGCATGTGAAACCTGTTATTTTTTTTAATTATTCCAGAGGAGTTGATAGAATATTTTGTGTGATTGGGTCATGTACTTTTATGAGACCACTGGAAAGGTAACTGTGTGTGAGGACGGGCAGGTGCCTTGGTGTGGGTCTCAGGAAACAGAAGAATCTCAAATACTTATAAGTTACTAATTAATTATTGGTTAATTTAAATAAATATTGATAATTGTAATTGTTGATCACACAGCAAACATGGCTATTTCTATACTGTATGGGTGATGCAGTTGGTTTTTTCCTACTTTTAAGCATTACAAAAAGATACCATGGAGACCTTCTGGTTCTTTATCTGGTTTCTGTTTATAGAAACTCAACTTTTAGAAAAAAACCACACTTTGTTAACTGTCCATGAAATATATTTATTTTTATGGGATATTTAAACAGTATAAACTAAGGCAGACCAAAGAGGTGTTTGCTCTGCACAAACGTCAAGCTCTGTTTTGCCTGATGCAGAAATTGTTGAATTGAGAATTTTCCGGGCCACTGAACTTCCTGGGGAGTGTTCTTCATCTGAGGAATTAAAGGATTAGGATGTAATTTAGATCTCGTGGTGAGAGCTTCCTTCTAATGACTTCTATGCATTTTCTGTGCTGCTTTGCACAGAGGAGGGGAATTACTCAGTTGTTAATCGAGTTGACACCTTGCCAAGGAAGTTCTTTGCTCAAAGAATCCTTTCCTCCTTTCACCTGTTTCCATTTCATGAGAAACTGCTCCATCGTTTTCCTGAATTTTCCTGAACTCCAACTATCCCAAAAGATCCAAGCTGGGACATCTCACCACTTGGGTGGACAAAAGGCAAGGAAAACTCTCCCAAGTGGGAAGAGCTTGAGGAGGAATTATTGAGCACAGTATTTTCTAGTTGGGATTTCTATAGTGCCAGAGGGCAGGGTTGGAGGGGATATTGGGCAGGAATTGTTCCTGAGGAGGGGCTGGGATGGAATTCCCAGAGAAGCTTGGCTGCCCCTGGATCCCTGGCAGTGTCCAGGTTGGACATTGGGGCTTGGAGCAGCCTGGGACAGTGAGAGGTGGAACACGATGAGTTTTCAGGTCCCTTCAGCCCAAACCATTCTATGATTTTATGATTCATGATTCAGCCTATGGATCGAGGAGAAGCTGTTTCCAAGGAAGAAGCCCATGGAACTGCTCTCCTCCCTTGTTTGTGAACATGCATGGAAATTCTGTACTCTAGAATTTGGTAATTTGCTGAATCCGGGGGAATCTCGCCCCAGTCCCAATAAAATGTACAAATTTCTAACTCAGCTGTGCAGAAGAACTGGCTGGGAGATGCAAAATCCCTTTTATGGTCACCTTTGGGATTAAAAGTGATCTGCAGATAGTAAAATTTCCTGGAGTAAGGATTTGATTCCCAGATCGGGCGCAGGGTGGGATTTTTGGGGCCAGGAGTTGGATTCCATCATCCTCAGGGTGGTTTTGTAATCTTTTGGAATTGGCAAGTCTGTTACACAGACCCAGAACACACTGCAAAGTTGTAATTTGCGTTTTAAACCTGGCGTATTTCACTGGGCCTTTGTGTCTTCTGCTTCCCAGTCATCTTCCCTGGCATTGAAGAACAGTTGGAAAGCTCCTTTTCCACATTAATTTGGATTCCTTGAATACAGATCTGAATTAAAAATATTGGTGTGTCCATCATATTAAAAAGTTTTTCCCTTCGTAGTTTATATTCTTTCACCATTTAAGGTAAATTAATTATTTCAAAGTGTTTGTTAACTGTGGATAGATAAAATTTGGCAACATCCCATTTGTTCCTAAATTTATGCAGATTCCTCCCACATAAAATCCTTTGTCAAAGTCGGGTTCTGTGCATGAATACAAAATCCTGGGTGCAATGATGTGTCAGTGTAACAAACTGGGATTTTAAGAGAGAAATTTGTTGCAAAGCTTTTCATTTTCAGGGTTAATCATATGACTTCTCCTCTCTGGACTTGGCTTTACATGGTGTGAACAGCCTGAATATTTATATTTTTAATACCTTATAAAAACCTTAATTTAGGGAAAGCTTTAACCAGAATTTGTGCTCTTAAAAGTAAAAATCACTGATATTACAAATCTGTGAGAAACTCAGCTTCATTCAGTGCTTCCAAACCACCTGTTCAGACTTGAATAAATAACTCTATGTGAGGACCTTCATGTGATAAATTAAAATGCTGATTTTTAAATACTTTATCAAGGAGATCCAAGCACTGATTTTATTTCTCTCCTCATTTTTAAGTTGACAATTTTACTTCATGGTGTATTCAGGTGTATTTGTCTAAATTAAATGTTCCCAAATTAACCTACCAGCTAATTTAAACCTTGAAGAAAATGCCCTTTTCTGTTGTTGTTTTTTTTCTTTTTCCACCCTGTAAATCAACCTTGGCAAATATTTGTACAGATGCTGTTTCAGAGAGCACTGCTGCTCTTGGAGCCAGATTGAAAACCTTTGTTATAATTTGTGTTTTCCTCTAAATATTGCTGTGTTTGCAGGGACACATCACAAAGGCTGTGACACTGCTGTAAATCAGGCCAGAAAATACAATTATTGCCACAGTGCAGGTGTATTTATTTATTTGTGCTGTTTGATCACATGTGGGCTGGCAGAGACTGCAATAAATTCAATTTCAAAGAGTTTCTCTGCTGTGAATTGTTTGCTTTGGATACATCTTTCAGGACCCCCAGGAAGGATTTTTTTTATGCCTGTTAATTAGCAATGATACCCAATTAGATACCAGATAGAATCCTGATTTTGGTGTGGTTTACATCTTAATTAGAGATTGTCTAGTAGCACACAGCTACTGTAGAATAATAATAATAATAATAATAATAATAATAATAATAATAATAATAATAATAATAATAATATAACAATGATGATGATGATGATGATGATGATGATGATGATGATGATAATAATAAAATCGGAACGAAATAAAAGGCCCGCCAAAGCCTATGAAATAGATTTCAAAGTCATTTAATTGACAAGAAATATATAAAAAGCTGCTTACATCTAACTGTATCACATCTAAAGCGATCACACCACATAAAATAGTCTTTGAGGCAAGCTAGATAATAAAATAGGAGTAAAATCAAAAGTTCTCTTTTGTAAAAGATCTGAGTAGTAGAATTTTATCCCCTGAAGCACAAAAGGCTGGATGACCTTGTCCTGTATCCCTTCCCCAAGCATCAGACTTGGAATGAAGGTCACATTTCACATCTCAATAATACATTGTTGTTGTTGTTAATATTATTATTATTTTCTTCTGTCTTCAAACACAGAATAACACAGTGCTCATGTTGATTCTTGGCCTCACAGATCCTCAAATTCAAGTGTCAGTAGCGAATTTCTGTTTGGGAGCAGAGATGGGGATCAGTTTTACATCTAAATGAAGGTAACTAATTTGCTGATTAAAGCAGACTTAAAATACTAATTTAACTTTTACTGCTGCTCACCCCCTCCCATCCTTGCTCCCTTGATTCTTCTCCCCCTTTCTGTTGTGCTTAACACTATTTTTGTGGCTAGAAGTATTTTAATCTGATTAAACACAGATGCTTAAATCACTTTATAAAGCCTAAGTGAAGCTGAATTGATATGAAGGTGCTTTTTGCTGATGTGAGGAGGTGCAAATTTGGGACCACTGAGCCCCTGCAAATCCCCCTCCCTCAGAGAGGGGCTTGGTCAGCCTGGACAGCTTCAGGTGTGGGAACAGGTTCAGGTTTAGGTTCAGGTACAGATTTAGGTACAGGTATAGATTCAGATATAGGCACAGGTTCGGGTATAGGTTCAGATACAGATCTAGATAAAGGTTCAGGCACAGATAAGGCTAAAGGTACAGGTATGGACAAAGGTTCAGGTACAGATCCAGGTACGAGCACAGGTGCTTTTATGGGTACAGATCCAGGTACAGGTGTAGGTAGAGGTTCATGTAGATTCAGGCACAGGTTCAGGAACAGCTATGAGCACAGGTTTGTGTACTGGTTCATGTACCGGTTCAGATCCAGGTGCAAGTTGAGATTCAGGTACAGGTTCAGGTGTGGTCAGAGATACAGGTTCAGGCACAGGTATACGGAGAGGTTCATGTAAGGATACAGGCAGAGGTACAAACACAGGCTTGGCCACAGGTTCAAGTTCAGGAAAAGGTTCAGGTTGGGGCACAGGTACAGATCCAAGAACGGTTTCAGGCTGGGGCACAGAACAAGCACAGGTTCGGTCACAGGTTCAGATCCAGGTACAAGTTCAGGACGGGGCCCAGGTACACATCCAGGTACAAGTTCAGAACGGGGCACAGATACAAGCACAAGCTCAGGAGGGGGTCCAGGTCCAGGTGCAGGTCCAGGCTGGGGCACAGGCAGAGGCAGAGGCACAGGCTCGGTGACAGATCCGCCGTGAGGGGCCGGGGATCGCGCTGTGCCTCCCCGGCCGTGCCTGAGGCGCGAGCGGCCCCGCGGGGCGGCGCCTCCGTTTGAACTCAAACCGCCCTCGCCGCTCCCCATTGGCTCCGCCGCGCGTCGCGCGCCGCCCCCTGCACCAATCAGAGGCCACCGCGCTCCTTTTTGAATGTTCAACGGTCATTGCGGTGCGTTCGTTTCTCCTTCCGCCGATGCGGTACGGAGCAAAGGTAAAAGAGTCCCTCTGCCCGGTGCCGCTTGTCGTGGCCGGGCGGGCTCGGTGCTGTTCCTCAGGCATGGCTGCTGCCGGCAGGCGCGGGCGGTGGCGGCGGCTCCCGGCCCGTCCGTCTGCGCGGCTCCCGGGGGGTTCATTTTGGTGCCTGGCGGAGGGATACACGGGGCGGAAGGGGGGGGCGCAGTGCGAGGTCCCGGGGAGCGGCGCGCGCGCGCGCGGGAAGGGCTCAGTCGGCGTCGCGCCGTGCCGGGAGCGCGGGGGGCGCGCGTCGGACGCCGCCACACGGGGCCCCTCAGCGGCCGCCAGCGCTCCGCAGACCCAGGTACGGCCGGGCGAGCGGGCGGGCAGGGGAGTCGGCCCGGGGGAACGCGGCTTTGGGGTGGCGGGCGCCGCGAGGAGGAGTTGGGCCGCCTGACACCCCGCTTCGGTGGCCACCTACCCCCCCATTGTGGCTCTCTCCCTCTGCCATGGTGGCTGTTGCCTCCTTCTCCCCCCGTGTTTACTTGTCTTGTGGCCGCCTGAATCCCGGGCTCATAAGTTTCGGTTTCTGCAGCTCCTGTGGCTTTTTTTCGCTGGTAGGAGCTGGTGGCTGCCGTGGAGAGGGTGCTCTCGGTGCAGGACACCGAGTGTTGGCGTTCCTGAAAAGCCGAAGGGACTGCCCGGGTTCCTCTCAGAGTTGTGTCTTGTTGTCAACAAGTGTTTTATCGCATGAAACCCACCAAAAAAGTTCCATAACAGTCTCTCTTGTCTGCATTTAATTCCCTTGTTTTACCTTGCTGCTTTCAAACAGAGTGTAAATAAAGATGCTTCTTTGAGTATCGCTTGTGGTAATCGTATTTATACACTAAATAGTGTGTTATATGAAAACGCATAAACGCGCACCTGCTTGCGCTGTGCGTTTGGGGCTTTTTATGCCAGATCACGGCAAAGTTTCAGGAGCTGCCCAATTTCCAGCCCTTTCCCAGCTGTTCCTGCCACTGCTCCTGGGAGCTGATGGCACTGTCCCCTCCTTTTCCAGGAGGATACACTACAATCTCTTGGTCTCTATTTTAAATTCAAATCTGAGGATTTCCAGTTGGGTAAGAGATTGAAAGATTCAGATTTAGGCGAAGAGGAGTGAGTTTTTGAAGTTGTTTATGGGACAAATATCTTTGTTGCTCCTGAACTTTTCCAAGGTTCTGATGGGTAACAAAGATCTCCTGAGCACCAAAATAAGTCTGACAATAAATAAACATATTCCCGGTTTTCTAGACGGGGAAACACTTATGAACAACACTGAGATTCCTCTGCTGTCCATTGGAAAATATCTCATCGCTGGATCAAAATAAAACATTAAAATTGACATCTATTTACTCTCATAAACCTGTAAATCATCATTAGGATGAGTAATCTGGGTGTTTTTTATAGGTAAGGTTCCTTACATTTGAAGATGCCTCGCTACGGGAAAATCGTTGTCATTAGAAGGAATGGGATTGATGGAATGGTTTATCCACTCACCTCGACTTCTTGTTTGTTTGGAAGGTGAGAATTTGCTTGCATACCTTGAAATAGCAAGTGTGTTCCTGCAGATCGTGTCTCTTAATGCTTATTTCCATAAACAAATGTTTCTTTAGGAATGGTGTACAGAGGAGGGAAGGTGATACTGGACTAAGGTTAATGTAATAGTAGGAACTTTATTTTATTTCTGCTTTTTGTCCTTTCCTTGCCAAAACTACTTTTATTGATTGGTTGAGTTTTAATTTTCTGGCCACAGGAAATCAGAAAAAGAGAGTAAAAGTGATAAGACCAATAGCAAATGAAAAGCATTAGAATTAGCCTAAGAAAAGGACAGAAAGGAGAAGTCTGTACCTTTATGAACATGTTTTAACTCACTGATGACTTTTAAGAAGGTAGAAGGGGTTCTGCAGGTGAGACCAAGGGTCCAGTTACGTGTTTGCAGTCTCAGGTCAGAAGTGTGAGCCTGAGAATGACTTTTAACAGCTGATTTTGTCTGAAAATATTTCACAAGTCTCAGGAACCTCTGGAAGCAAGTCATCCCTTAGCAGCAGCTGTGCTGTAGCCATGTCTCGGCTTGTTGTGATCTGCTTTTTTCACAGTTTGGGTATTTCACTGTTCTTCTGATCTCAGTTCTCTGATGCTGGAGAAGTGTGAGCCGCTATTTCTTGCCAGTTTAAAGAGACATAGGTAGTTAATTTTCTTCCAATTAGAGACATCACGCTGCTGGTACCATTACTAACTAAAATTTTGGGGAATGCCCTGATTGCCCAGCAGATTTCCCTGTGTTTGGTGTGACACTGACGCCGTGTTTTCCCCGCAGGAGAACGGGCTGCGACATCCGCATGCGGCTGCCCTGGGTGTCCACCGAGCATTGCAAGATCGACATCAACGAGAACAAGGAGGTGAGAGGCTGGTGTTTGCCCGAATGTGCATTGCCTCGTTCCATCTCAGCAGGTCTCTCACACTTCTGTTGGGTTTTCAGGCAATCCTGACTAATTTGAGCACGGTGAACCCCACGCAGCTGAACGGGGCTGGCTTTGAGCAGCCCGTTCCCCTGAAGCACGGAGATGTGTTAACCATCATCGATCGTTCTTTCAGGTGGGTGCCAGGGCCACACTCTCTAATTACTTCATTCTGGAACGGAAATTAAAGAAATTTAGTTCATATTTATCTACAAAGTCTTACAGGACTTCATCATGCTTAAAGTTATCTTTTAATCATTTACATTACATTAAGCTAAATCCATGAAAATCGAATTGTTTAGAGAGATCATTCTGATTGTGTTTCAAGAGTTGTCAGTTTTCGGGGGAATTTAAAGTGGTTTTAAGTTGCTAAAGCCTTTCAAATGGAGATGTGTGCATTGTTGGGAGGGGACAACTATTCCTAGGTCATTCCTCTTAATAACAGGAATTTAGTCATCAATTATATGACAAAAATGGTATTTTAAAAAAATTTCTTTCAGGTTTGAATATCCTCTGCAATCAACTCCGAAGAAGAGGCGTTCCAGGTCTCCAAAAGATGAAACCCTGCAGGTAATTTTGTGGCTGTCGGCTTTTTCTTTACAAATCTATTGGTAGTAGTGACATGGTTTTCTATTTCCTTGTTCTGTTTTCTTATTAAAAGTAACTTTTTGGTCCTAACTGCTTTTCTGTCTGAAAATAAAAATTAACTCTTTCAGATAAATACTTTAAAAAATTTAGTAATTTTCAGTCTAAATTTTAGTCAAAAATGTGTCAGAATTTGGTAATAATAAATAATTCATGATGTTACTAAAACAGAGCTATAAATCTTCCACTGGGTTTGGTAAGAAGGGGAGGTTCAAGCGTTTTTATTCTTATTTTACAGCTGCTTTGACAGCTCAGAATTTAAATGATATAACAAGATAAACTTCTCCTCTCTAGGGCCTCAGATGTTTAGGCTAATGTTAAATATTGAAATGCTCAAGGATTTTATTTGAAGACTTTGAAGCTTGTTTAGGGACAATGCATATTCTCTTAAAAATAGGGGTTTTTTTTCAATGTAGAATTGAGAGCTGAAGTATAAAATATTTGTTGCTCTGCTGTAATGTTGTACAAATTTACAGGTTCTTCATGTTCAGCAGGTGGCAGAAGTGGAATTATTACACAAACAACCTTCAGGAGCTAAAAGTCTTGATGCTTCAGGTTGGTACCTGTTTTATGAGGGCTTTGTTTGCTTTTGTACCCTTAACTGCATTTATTATTAGCATTAAAATTAAAGCTAAAAGAGGGGGGGAAAGCATTTTAAGACTTTCCAATCTGAGTACAGCTGGCTGTGTCAGTGATTATCCCATCATGTTTAAGTACTGTGCATTCGCCTTTGACATTATAGTTCAACTTGAACTGCTCTGCTGACCTACAGCTACACCTTTTTAAAGCAAATATTGCATTATTTCATGCATTTTTTCCTAATAAAAAATTGAAACAAGTATGATTTTGGCTTGTATATATTGAAATGATTGTTTACAGGAACTCTTTGCTGTAGAATCAGCAAAATCCAGACTTGATAATTCTGGGTAATTATAACCTACAGACTGGTTAAATGCCAGGAGTTCACCTTCCCATCCTTCCTGTCTTAATTAATCCTGATTTTCAGAGAAGGCTCTTTATTATCATTTCCTACAGGTTTTTGTTCCAATGCAAAAGGCCCCAGCTGCTTCCACGTGTTCCATTTCAGTAGATCCTGGTTGACCAGGAAGATCTTTGGGAGGGAAAATAAGGAATTTTTAATCTGTATTTATGGATCTTATATTTGTAGTTTTGCAGTTTTGAAGTAACTCTGCATCTGCATTTTTGTTTTGCTTTGTTTTCTCTGTAGATAATGCTGAGTGTGAAGAAAAAAAGGCGAATAAAAATAAACAAACTCCAGAGGAAAAACTTCCTGCCGCTTTCTCTGTCAAACTCCAAACACCCAAATCTTCACAGAGAATACATCATGTTCTTAAAAAGCAAAATGAATTGTCTCCCTTTAGTCGACTCTATGAAGATGCGAAAAATGAGGTGAAAGTGAAAAAGCCTCTGCACAGGGGATCTGCCTCTCAGCAAGCTGCAGAAGGAGACCCTGGGAGTGTTCAGGCAGAACCAAGTGCTCCCATTCCATCCCTGAATTGTCCTCTTGATCTGGGCAGCTCAGCTAAAGGAAAGGAAACAGGCAGGAAGGAGAATATTAAAGAATGTATACTTGTAAGAGAAAGAAACAGCCCAGGGTTCAACCAGCTGTCAGCAGCTGGAGGAAGAACTCCCAGGAAGAGTTTTGCCAGGAGTCCAAGAACTCCCGTTTCAAAGGAGGTGTCAAGAGATACGGGTCAGAGTCTACTGCAGGATCCTAAGGAATTAAGGACACCAGGCAGAACCAAAGGCACTGCAGTTACACCCAAACCCAGCAAGGAGAACCACAGCGATTCCCTGCTTTTGCTGGAGCAGTGCTCCATAGAAAGGTTGGGCTGTCCAGGTAAAGGGACAGTGGGCAGCCCCAGAACCCCCAGGTCCCGTGGTGCTGGAGGAGGTGAAGGTGTTCTGAACACAGCAACGCCCAGGAGGAAGAGTCCTCGCTCCCTCTTCCTGTCACCTCCCACAGAAACCCCTGGAATGAATCCTGGAAATGCTCCAAGGACCCCACGGCGTGGCTCACTGAAACTGAAGTCGCTTCCAGAAATCCCAGCTGGAGCTCCAAGGGAAGATCCAGTGTGCAGAGCTGATAACGCACAGCTGCCTTTGCCAGGTGACAAATGCTCAAAGCAAAGGCGAAACAGCAAACAACAAACACCAGGAAAACCTGCCCAAGAAGTGCTGAAAGAAATCTGGGATCAGGCAAATCTGGATAACTCAAAGATGGGACACTGTGAAACCCCTGCTTCTCTCCCTAATTCCAAGAGTCCCAGAAGAAACAGCAGGGAAAGCAAAGAATCCTTGGACAAAAGTGTCCATTCAGAGGCACTGGCTTCAGAAGGGATCTTGGCATCTCCTGCTGGTCAGACACCTGGAAGGAAGAGGGGAAGGCCAAGGACCTCTGGAGTGCTGGCTGAAACAGCACTGGAGACAAACACAGCTCAGGAACAGCACAATACAGGCAGAAAAGCCAGTGGAACTCCAGCAGAGCTGGCCACGGACAGCTGTCACCAAAACCAGCATTTGGAAGATGCCAGTGCTGCAAGACCTTGGAAACCATCAACCAAGAGAAGATCTCCTGGAAGTGCTGCTGAGCTGAGAGACACTGAGCCTGGCCCAGAAACTAAAACTTTTGGCCTCTTGCATGGAGAAGACTCAGGTAAATACATCGGATCCCCTGCCTTGTTTTTGGTATTAGAGAAATTCTGTAGGACTTTTCTGAGAATTCTCCTACTTGGATAAAATGTGGAACCAGTTACTGATATTAATTGTAAAACATTTATCATGGAGTTACATTTGACCTTAACAATACACAATGTGTATAAAATATCCTGGATTTAATCTATTTCCCTTTAAGGTAAGTTTCTTTGGGTTTGTTTCCAACTTTGAAATGCACAAGGAAAGGTTAAAATGCTGCCTTGAATTCTTGCATGTCTAAAAATCGTTTCAATTGTTCTTTTCAGGCAACACAAGAATCTCTCAGAAGAGGAAAAGTGGTGAAATGCTCCCTCAGACTGTGGGCAAAAGAAAGAGAGTGTCTTTTGGTGGTCATCTGAGTCCAGAACTCTTTGATAAAAGTTTGCCCCCCAACTCTCCCCTGAAAAGAGGAGCTCTCCCTGCCAGGAGGAGTTTACCCAATGGAAACTCTCCTCGGGCTGTGCTCAAAAAGGCTCAGGGCTTGAAGCACTTCACAAATCAGGTAAATGTTAAGAGTAATCAAGTTGCTGAGTCCATTACTGTGATCAGACTTAATTAATACTATTCTATATGTATTTATTCTATTATTTATTAATTCAAAATTAGCAGTAATCCTTGTGCGATGCAGGCTGGTGTCACTCATATGAGTGTTTTGGGATGCTCAGAGAATCATCAGCAAAAGCAGATGAATTATAAAGTGAAAGTACAACCAAGTTCATTGGCAAGGTCACTCTGCTGCTTACTGGCTGGGTAAAACTCACAAGGAAAAATCAGGCTGAAAATTGAAAATCAACTAATCTGAAGCTAAATTGACATAAAATTATTTAATTGGTGGCTGGGGATGGATGAAGGGTAAGGATGGGCAGGTTTGAGGATCAAAAGTAAGGTAAAACTTCCTGCCAAACTTAGCCCAGACTTCATCAACAGTTCAGGAATCATTTCCTGTGTCATTCCTGAAAAAGTAAAATCCAAGTCTCAGGTAGGGTTTGCCTAGACAGATCATAAAAAAGAAGGAAATATCCTCCATTCACCAATGTGGTGGTTTGTTTGTTTGTTTGTTTGTTTGTTTGTTTGTTTACCAGGAAGAAAAAAGGTCACCCAAAAATTCCCCAGCCCAGCAGTCCCCAGGGAAGGCGACACCCCAAATCCCTGCAGGCTCTCCAGCCCCTTGGAGGAAAGGGCGTTTCTCCATCTCCCAGCCCCCCACACCTTTCCCAATTGCAGAGGAGAAGGCTGCTAGCACAGAAGACCTGGATCCAGAGGGGAAAAGTGATGCCCAAGGGAAAACACCACAATCTTCTCCTGCTACCCAGGATGCCAAAGCCTTGATGACAGTGACACCTGCCAAGTCAGCCAGAGGTGCCCAGCTGGGGGTGAAGGGCTCTGCCAGGAGGAGCAGAGGTGGAGCTGTGGCTGTTCTCAGTGCCAAGAGGAGAAGTGGTGCCTCCAGTGCCAATTTATTAGGTTGGTTTCAACAGTTAGTTTTTAATATTCACTTTCATGCTTTAAAACAAACTGGAAAAGGTCTTGCTTTGTTATGCAGAGGCCACCAAATAATTGGTGAATCTTCTGAAGTCTGCTGGGCTTCTTGGAAGTGCAAAGCATTGCACTTAAATTTATTAAAGCATCTACAAACTCATTTAAAGGCTAATATTAATGTTCAGAAGTTTAAAAATGGTAGAATTAACATTTTCTTTGCAAGATTAGGGTCCTGATCTTTAAAATCTGTCAAGTTCAAGAAGGGTTTAACTAAACCATATTTTTCACATGAGTTTTGTTTTGAAAAACTTAACATTTTAAACATTTTATAGCAGTGCAGCTTCCCTTTGGTTATTTTGTGCCTTATTTTTTGTCCAGGAACTGGGCTGTATTTAACCACTCCAAGTGGTACATAACTGATGGAAATGAAAAACAGGAGCATAACTGGGTGTTACTTTCAAATCTTCAAAATTCCCAGTGTTGAGCAGTGATTTGAAATAGCTTTGACAGTATTGGAAACTGGAATAGGAGAGTTCTGGTTCTTCAAGTTTTGACTTTTGAATAAACTTTGAAGTAAGGTGTATTTGTCACCTGTTTTCATCAGTTAAATCAGTTTGACAAAGTCAAATTCCCCATTCACCCAGGAATTTTTATTACTTTATTATTCTGTCCATTTTAATGGCAGCAGAGCTCTTGACAAATATCAGTGGCATTCCATTTCTCACCACCTCTTTGTGATGTGCTTTTTAATATCACTGCATCAATTCCTTCTGTAATATGAAAAGGACATCACAGCTCTTAAAAATTTCAGATCCAAAAGAAAACAGTTCCCTGTGCTTTTTCAGATAATTTCCTGGATGCTTGGCGTTTTTCTCTGCATCCTGCACACCCTGGCAATGTCAGCTTTTCAAAGTACTTTTTATTTACAGACTGACATAGCAATTCTGACAAGAGAATAACAACATCCTTTTCTTTAGGAACAGCATTCTCCTTTTGATCTCTATTTTAAAAAAAAGTCATTTCTTTTATATGATCCCTGTGTTCTGATAGCTTTTTGTTTCTCCTGAAGTAAACAAGGCAGGTGTCCCACAACTTCCAGCTTTATTTATTCCACAGCTGTAATTCCCTGCTCCCACTGCTGTGCACAGAATGATGCTGTGATGAAGGTAACCTTGCTTTGGGAATTTTGGGAGTGTGTCACAAGGAGAAGGTGATACAAGAAAAATTATGGGAAGTCTGTGTCGATTTAAATTCAGGATAAATAACTGAAATTCCTCAGGATGGTGGTGAAAGAAACTTCACCTAGAAACAATTTCTCTTCTGTTGTTAAATCTCACCAGAGTAAAACTCACCTATAATAAACGATGCTGAAAGGTTCATGGTGACTTTCTGTTGGGAAAACTGAGTTTCTTCCAAAACAGAGAGGAAGGAATTGGGTCAGTGTTCAGTTGTAGGATGTGAGCTGTGTTTGACACTGTGTGAAGCTCATTGTTTTGGTGTGGAAAGCCACGCTGGGTACTTGGACTCTTCTTAAACTTCGGCTGAAATTGGATTTTCAAGTTAAGAATATTTCAGAGAATACTTTAGGTGTTATCAGATAACAACCACCTTCCTCTGCCAGACTGCAGAAAATGTATTGGACTCGTAAAGAAATAATTGTGACCTTCCATTTTATGCAACTGAGGGTTAAAGTGGTTCTTTCTCATTTTCTTTTAGTTGCAAAATCTTGGGCAGAAGTGGTAAAATTTGGAGTTGCAAGACCACAGTCAAAGGTTGCTAAAAAAAGTGTCCGTAAAGGAAGAGCCCTGAAAAAAAGAAGAAACAACCCACCAAAGGTATCCTTTTCTTTTTTTGTGTTTCTTTGTTTTATTTTCTTGCATTACCACCAAACAGCTTGGATGGATTTTGATTGAGAAGCTGAGCTCTTGCTGTGATGTAAAATGGGAGTTGATGTCTCTCACAGCATGTGGGAAATGGAGGTTGGTACAAAAGGAATCACAGGATTATTAAGGTTGGAAAAGACCTCCAAAATCTTGAAATCCAACCTCTGTTTATAAAAATCAGGCAGGACCTGCCTTTCCTAAACTCAGGCTGGCTGGACCTTCCAAATCTTGTTGGCACTGGACATTCTCCAGTCTTCTGGAGCCTCCCATGGTTAACCATGACAGATGATAAATTATGGAAAGAGCTCGGCCACCTCTTCCACCATGAATCTTTGTTTAATAACCCTTTTTTTTTTCCCTCTGCAGACTCCAGAGAAAAAAATAAAAGATCACTTCAGCACAGGTCATGCAGAGTCACCTGCCACCATAGTTGTGGGTAAAGCTTATTCCACCACAGTCAGGTCAGCTGGACACGTCCCTAAAGTGGTAAAAAATCCCAAGATGAAGCTCAACATGGATATGGATGAAAGCTTCACAGGTCAGATTTGAAAGTCTGTTACTTCATCTGCCCTTTGAGCAGTTGTCAAAATATTTGCTCATTTCTCCAAATATGATTTCTAGGAATGTCTGAAATGTTCCAAACTCCAGAAAATCAGGGAGGAGGAGCATTTCCTTTGGCTGCTGCTCAGAATGCTGATTTTACACCACCATGGGCTGCAGGGGACATTTCTGACTTGCACACTCCTGAGGAATCTGGTAGGTCTGGTATTTTAAAAACAGAATATTGAATTTTATTATGGGTTAGCAGCAGTCTCAGCCTAGGCAAACTTAACTGAGGTGAAGGATCCAGCAACTCATGAAAGGAACCATTGAGATTTATCAGGTATGAGAAGATAATGTAGTTCCAGTTGATTTCTGAGTAGGATATTTTATTATTCATTCTATTTGGTATGGAACTTCAAGCTGGTGACGAGCTGTTTCAGACACTGAATGCCCAATGCACATGTTTGGATTTTGATTTCTAGAAGGGTATATTGGAATTAGAATTTATTTTTGTTATACAGCAATTAAAATGCTTGGATTTTCTGCTTAATTTATTTTCCAAATGACATAAATCTACTGCTTATTTCAGGAGAGATGATGGTGTCACCACTAAATAATTCAGATGCCTCAGAGCAGAAGCAAGAGAGTCCAGGCATATTTAGCTTTCTGAGAGAGGAGTCATCTCCATCTATGTTTGATGAAATAGCCACAAAAACTCCTGAAAAAATAAAAACTGTGCACAAACGTACTGTGGATAGTTTGGCAGTAGTTCCAAAAAAACCAGCATCTCTGGTGAAATCAGGAGATAAAAGGAGGACTCCAAAGCAGAAGTTGAAGCCAGTTGTGGTCATGTCAGGCAAAAGGAAGATTTTAAGGACCCCTGAGCAAAGGTCAGAAGCAGGAGAGGTTTTGTCATGTATCAAGAGGCTCCTGAAGACCCCAGATCAGAAATTGGAACCTGTGGAGGTTTTGTCAGGCATCAAGCAGCTCTTGAAGACCCCAAATCAGAAATTGGAACCTGTGGAGGTTTTGTCAGGCATCAAGCAGCTCTTGAAGACCCCTAATGGGAAATTGGAACCTGTGGAGGTTTTGTCAGGCATCAAGCAGCTCATGAGGACCCCAAAGCAGAAATTGGAGCCTGTAGAGGTTTTGTCAGGTGTCAAGCAGCTCATGAGGACCCCAAAGCTGAAATTGGAACCTGTAGAGGTTTTGTCAGGCGTCAAGCAGCTCATGAGGACCCCAAAGCAGAAATTGGAGCCTGTAGAGGCTTTGTCAGGCGTCAAGCAGCTCATGAGGACCCCAAAGCAGAAATTGGAGCCTGTAGAGGCTTTGTCAGGTGTCAAGCAGCTCATGAGGACCCCAAAGCAGAAATTGGAGCCTGTAGAGGCTTTGTCAGGTGTCAAGCAGCTCATGAGGACCCCAAAGCAGAAGGCAGAACCTGTGGAGGACCTGTCTGGCATTAAGCAGCTCCTGAGGACCCCACAGCAAGAGCTGGAACCTGTCATAGATGAAATTGCCTTGAAAAAGTTGCTGGAAACGCCAGTAGAGAGCAGGGAAGCAGAAAAAGCTGTGCCAGGTGTGACTTCAACAAAGAAAACCCCAAAGCTGAAATCCCAACCCGTGGAAGACATGGTTGGGATCAGCCGCATTTTCCAGACGCCGAAGGAAAAGGTTGAGCCCATAGAAAACATGTTTGGAATTAGCAGGTTAATGAAGTCTCCTAAAGAGAAACATCAACCAGTGGAGGATTTTGTGGGACTGCAAAGGCTCATGGCAGAACCCAGGCAGAAATGTTCTGAATCTGAGGTGGACTATGCTGGTGTGACTGAAATGTTTGGTACCCCAGAGGAAATGAAGGTAAAATACTTTAACTTTTGGAAGTGATGTTTTTAGACTTTGAAGCCTCTGATTGAAGTGGATTTAGACTTCCACCTATGACACCTTGTATCTTGCAACATTTTTTAGGGACAGCTACATTTGTGTGTGTTACAGTGTATTTATTTGAAGGGACGTGTCACCAACAAGTGTTTTAGGATTGTTTAAGAATCATTAGAAACAGGCTTAACATGAAAATGATAACCTTCATATAAAAGTGACATTCCCAGCATCTCATTCACCATTCCACACTGACCATTACAGGTATGAAAAGTGGAGTTCTCCAGTCGGTAGGTCAGGCTTGGTGATGTGTGTGCCCATCCTGGTTGGTTCTGGTGCTGGTTTTTATTCTGAGAAGCATCTTCAGTGGAGATGTGCTGGCATCACTGATAGCAGCATCATTTTCTGAAAAAATTATTTTAATTCTCTTATTACATTGGTAAAATGCTGAGTATCCCTGGGCTTAGTGCTTAGAACCACAATAAAACACTACAGAACATTCAATTTCTCTTCAACACCCCAAATTACCTTTGAGCATTCATTTAGTCATTTCTCTACCTCTCCACAATGTTGTCTTTCACTTTAGATGGCAAGGATCAAATTTGTATGTTTGTGGGCTTTTATCAGATAAATTGATGTATTCACGAACTAATTGATTTAATTTGTAAAGAAAAGGATTTCACAAGGATTTTTAGAAATATTGCTGTACATTCATTACTGTACCAATACCAGTTGGTTGGCTCTGTAGGTTCTTGTGCTGTCAGACATGCATTTATTGGTTACTTTTTATTGCCTTAGGTCAGATCAGTAAATGTGGATTCTCAGGAAGAAATTGCACCTCCTGGTTCTAATTCCAGTCAGAAACACGGTAAGCACAAATATTTTGCTTAGAGAAATAATGAATATACAAAATCATAAATGTTACCACGAAGTTCAAATCTTGTTGAAACCTCTGTCACTGAGCCTAGCTATTTCCTGAGCTAAGATCATTTTTTCCCTTTGACCTGTCCAAATGAATTAAACAACTTCAGTCAGAAGCCTGGCTTTTAATCTAGGAATTGGTTAAATATCTCTTTATTTATTGTATGATTTGTTTGAGCAAGATGCTTCTGTGAGGAAAATGGAAATGCACAGATACTTTGATCAGGCGCAGGAATGTCCAATTTTTGTTTGTGCTCTTTACCCTGTTCTAGAAAAGAGAGGAAAAGTTTCCCAAGGTGAAGATTCTCAACAGAAGGACTCAAGTGGTGAAGAGCAGCCTACCCAGAGACCCAGAAGGGGCAGAACAAGGAGGATTGTACCTCCTGCTGCAGCGAAGCCAAGTGAAATTGGTGTGAGTTTAAAGGAACTGCAGAGTCCTGATACCCAGGGGGAGATGGGAGTGATCACACCTGAAAACAAGGGAAGAGGAAGGAGAACAAAGCGTTGTGTACAAGAAGTTGCTCCAAAGCGCCCTGATCAGGAAGGGCTTGACATTGTTCCATCTGTGGAACCACCTGGAGCTGCTCAGAGACCAGGAAGAGGTAAAAGGAAAGGGCTGAAGGAGTTAGAACATCCAAATGCCAATCTCGAGTCTTGTGTTGAAGATTCTTCAGTTCTGCAAAAAGCACCTGCAAATACCAAGCAGAGTTTGCAGGACTGTGGCATCAGTGAAGCTGAAGATGATCCAGGCACAAAGACAGGAGCTGGAAACACTCAGAATGAAATTTGTCAGCTGCAATCAGATTTAAATAATCCTGATAGCAAAGCTAATGATAGTGGGATAGAGGACAGTGAAGAAGTGCTCCTGTCACCGAGGAGGCGGCGCAGAGGAGTGGAGGACATAGAACCAGTGATTCCACCAAAAAGAGGGAGACGACCAAGGAATGACCAAGGTAAAGCAGCTTCTCCTGGAGACCTTCGTGGAACAACCAGGAAGCTTCGTAAAGACCCATCCCCAAAGGTTACCCGAAGACAGGAACAGGCTTGTGACAAAGCTCCTGAGGCTGTCACAGCACAAGAATCGGAAAATGGCACTAAACTTGAACTGAAGGCAACAGAGAGAAGAGTTAAGTCTTTTAGGAGTACTAGAAACAGAAAGCACTCGGCTGAAATGAAAGCAGACACTTGTGGGGTCGCACTTGAAAATACACAAAACATTCAGAAAACTGAGGAAACATCAACTGAAACTGATGCTGAAACACAATCCCACGTGAAAAACGAGATGAAAGGATCTCAGGGATGTGAAACAGAAAATGCTCAGGAAAAAACAACAGAGGCAGCTCGAAGATTAAAGGCAGAGTCACCTTCTGCAGAGACAAACAAAATGCCAGTCAGTTCTCAGAACATGGAAGCAAACAGGGCTAGAAACAGGAGAGGCAAAAAAGACTCTTTGGAGCAAAAAGCTGATGAATTTACTGAAAATGTGAACAACCTAAAACCAATTCCTCCCAAATTTAAGTCAGAAGCAGAAGGGGATGAATCTTCTCTCCAGGGTTCCCTGGGCTCTGTTTGTGTCAGTGCAGCCCAAGCCAGGAAGGAGCAGCCCAGCCCAGGTGCCACATCAGTCCCTGCTGCAGACAGTGCCAGTCCTGCTCAGGGCAGTCAGAGGACGACGAGAAATGAACGGGGAATACTTAAAGCAAAGCAAACTGAAATCCTGCAGGGGAATCCAGCACAAAGAAATGCAGTGATGTGTAGAAGAGGAAGAGGTAATAAAGTTAATTTTCAGCTTGAAGAAGGCAGTTCCAAAGCAATTCAAGGAAAAAGTTTACCTGAGGGTGGTGAAGGGATGACTGACAAAGATAATCAACATGAGAATTCCGAAAATCCTCCTTCCCAGGGAAGGAGGGGCAGGAAAAAGCAACTTGATTCCATCCCACAAAAAGCTAGTTCTGCCTTTATGGAAAAGCCAACATTAAGTGCAGATCACAGGGAAGATGAGGCTGTTGTAGAGGAGCAAGGATCAGCTCCCTCCTCAGCAGAGGACAATCCACCGAGACGGGGGCGGAGACGCGAGGCGGCCGCAGCACCACAGACCAGATCTCCTTCTGTCAGAACGAGGCGTGGGGTGCTGGGAGGTGATGCTAAAAAGCTGGCAGAGAGAGAAGATGAAAATCTAGCTCTGGGTAATAAAACTTCACAGGCAAAAGTGAATGCATCAGCAAGGGACAGGAGGAGAAAGGTGGATCCGTCAGCAGAGGCAACAAGTTCAGCTCCTCTCCAGAGAAAATGTTGCTTGTCAGAAACCAAAGGTGAGGGTACTCATGAAGAACAAAGTGTGCCTTTGGAAGCAGTGTCCTGTGCAAAGGAGAAGCCACCAGGAAGGGGCAGAAGGAAAGAAACTGCTCCGGCATCGCACACAACCAATTCCATCTCCCTTCGAGGGAAACGTGGGTTGCCGGCAGGTGATGGAGAAGAAGCTCCCAAAGAAGAGCAGAAGGTTCCCTTAGAAACTTGTGATCCATCTGGAAAAGAAAATCAACTGAGAAGAGGCAGGAGGAAGGAAATTGCCCCCGTGATAGAAGCCAAAAGCTCTATTCAGGGAAACCAGGTCCTGTCAAAGCAGAGTGGTCGAAAAAATGACAATAGGGAAGCTAAACAGAGTTTGGAGAATTGTTCCCAAGAAAATAGGGATCTTGTAAAAGGGAGCTCGAGGCAAGCAAGCACTTCACTGGCTCTTAGTCCCACCTCACTTCAAGGTTTGCCAGAAGATGGTAAAGACAGAATTCCTCAAGAACAAAGTAAACCTTTGGAAGTAGTTTCACCTGCAAAAGAAAATCCATCAAGAGTGGGCAGGAAGACGAAAAATTCTTCTGCTTCTGAAGAAACAATTTCCACTTCTCTCAGGGGAAAACCCAACCTGCCCAGAGGCAGAGGGCAGAAGAGGATTCTTAAAGAAAGTGAAGATGCATCTCCAGAAAATAATCCATGCCAGGCGAGAGCAAGGCAGTTGAGGAACAATAGGAGGAAGGTGGAATTCCTATTAGAGGCAGCTACTTCTGCTTCTCCCCATAAAAGCAGTGACTTGCCAGAAACTGGCAATGCTGTGGAAACTCAGGATTTGGGTGGAGCATCCACTGGTTCTGAAGGGAGTCAGTCTGGAAAAGGCCAGGAGGGTGACCCTGCTCCACGGGCAGCCCCCAGCTCTCGCGGAAGGAAACGCCAGCTGCCAGCAGAGGATGTGGCACCCAAAAAGTTCAAATCAGGTGAGGCAAGGATGGGCTTTCTCTTCTCTAAGGTTGGCTGGTCTGTGTAGATACAGCAGTGTGTGCAGAGCTCTGGGGGCTGCTGATGGAGATCACGGAATGATGGGATCATGTAGGTTGGGAAAGATCCAAGATCTCAGCTCCTTGAGCTGCTCCTGGGGCTCCAGCCCCTTCCCCAGCTCCATTCCCTTCCCTGGTCAGGCTCCAGCCCCTTCGTGTCCCTCCTGAACTGAGGGACCCAAACTGGGCCCAGCACAGGGGTACAGTCACTGCCCTGCTCCTGCTGCCACCTAAAATACTCCCTGGAATTTGCAGCTTGACTTAAAAACTCACAGTTAGAAAATGTTATCAAATGAATGCCTCGAAGTAGAAATGACAGCCCCTCTTTAGAGCCAGGAATTCCCTGCCATAAAACTTCCTCTGTTTCGATTTTTGCAGGACTTTGGTGTTGGTTCTTGTTTTAGTTTTACGTTATCAGTGGAAGGAATTTTAGCTAAAATGGCAGCTAATTGGTTTTGGTGCTCTCATTAATGTTAACCTACTTTCAGAAATAGCTGTAAATCCTCAGAGATCCAACTTAAAGGATATTGGATGTTCAGAAGTGTGGGGTTGGTATCTGGTTTGTTGAATTCAGAGATGTAATCTTTGGAATGTTGTCACTGGGGACATTTCCTTTCAAAACAATGTAGGTGAAGATGGAATTTTGTAGGAAATATTTGATTGATGATACAAATTGACATTTTTTTTTCCGTGTGCAAATAGGGAATGATGAAAATGGGTCTCTCCAAAGAGGAAGAAGAAACAAAACTAAACTTGGAGAAGAGGATGCAAGGGCAGCTCAGACCACCGGAGGGATGGAGAGGAGGACAAGATCCAGCACAAGAACAAGGAAATGACCTTAAGAGTCCCAGGACCAGTTTTTAAATCAATTCAGTAAATTCCAATTACAGGTGTCTCCAATGTGAATTGATTTGCACTCAGATTTTAAGCTCAGATTTTTGATAAGTCTATGGTTGCTTTGTGAAATGTCTTTCTTAATGTGTTTACAGGTAGAAGGTAGATATTTCTTTAGTGGCTTTGCCAATGTGTGGTGGTTCCTAAACCATGGGGTGCTTGTGCGAAGCTGCAAACATAAAATATATTCTGTTATACCAGCATTTCTCCCCTTTTTCCTGTTGATCAGTACAGCAATCAGGAAGCCATAGTACTGCCAGCTGAAGCTACTTTCTGCAGAAATTTCCCTATGCTTAAGTTGTATTTTTTTATTTGGAGTTCTGTAAATATTCTTTTAAAAAAATTATAGTTGTATTAGTAGAAGTATCACGCTACATTTTTTACAAGCTTTTTTTTAAAAAAAATTAAGCTTGTTCAGATTTTGAAGTCAAAAAAAAGGTGCAGATTTTGAAGTCATTAAACTTGTAAACAATTTGGGACTTGTGTAGTTTTTTTGGTTGTAAGAATGCTTCAGAATGAAATTGCTGCTGTCTCGCAAGTTCATTTCTAAGGTTCATCCTCTGTGATTGATGTGGTTTGGAGACAGAATTTTTAGGACCTTTTACAGATAATTTGTCTTCGAGGCTGGGGGCTTCTTAAATGCAGAAAAAGGGAAAATTCAGCCTGGGCATCCAACTTCTGTGCAGTTTATAGACCTGACTTAAAATCCTTTGTTTATGTGGTGTGTGAGGAGTCAGGGGTGTTTCTGCAGCAGAGCAGTTGGAATTGGAACTGTTAAAGTTGGAAAAGACCCTGAAGTCTCCAAACCTCAGATGTGATAAGATACTAAGATTTTTTTATTATTATTTAGGTTGGATTTTTTTCCTTTTTTTTATCATGTGGAACGTGCTGTACCCATATGCACAGAGGGTTTTTACTGGATTAAAATGCACTTTTTTATTTTAATCTACTTAATTTAAGTGTAAAAATTCCAGTCTGTCTCTACATCCAGGGTTGCTTCATCCCAGGTGCAGAATCTGGTGATTTCCCTTGAAATTCACATGGTTGATGTGAGATGTGGAATTTATTATGGTGGGGGGTGTTTTGGGTAGGGTTTTTTGTGGGTTTAACTGTTTCCCGATCATGACATTCCTAAAACTTCAGCCCTGAAATCTCAGAGGAAAGCAAAATTTTACCATCTTCCCTAAAATCAAATCTGTCTCCTCTGTGAAAGCAACGGCAATGCCCTGGTAGGGAAACACAGGGATCTGCAGGAATATTTTTCTGATTCTAAGAAGTTTGGAGTTTTTTGTCTCCAGCCACTCTGACCTGTCACTTCTGGGTTTGGTCCTAGTCCAGATCCAACAGAAGCTCAGATTAAATGTCTCAATTCTCCTCCAGAGCTGGGGCTTCTCCCCATCCAGCCAAAACCATCAGGAATTGTCTCCTCTCATTCCCACTTTCCCAGGTGCCTCACTGGAGTTGGTCTCGAGACTGAGAAGGAATCCTGGTCACATTCCTCTCTAAGGTGGGCAGATCTCTCCCTAGGGAAGGTGTCCCATGGCTTTTGTAGGAATTGGAGATCCCTAAATTTAGATCCCAGTTTTTGTAGTGCCAGGAACACGTCCTTTGAAGATCTGTGGAAGTCCAGATCTATTTCAAGAAGAGATGGACAAAGTAGGATGGGAATTCCCAAAATAAATCTTCATTTGTGGAAGTCTCTCAGGAAGTGATGTTGTTGTGTCATTTCTGGGAATGTTCTACAGCCAGCCAGGGAAAACAGGAGGAGTTTAAGGGATGTGGCTGATGCATTTTATTGTACGCAAACCTGGCTTTGGTTGTGGGGACACTGCAGCCACCCAGACCATGGCTTTGCTCACTTATCCAGGACACTTCCAGAGGAAATTTACTCTCTGCTCATTTCTAGATATTGAACATGAATTCTGTTGGTTCGAATTTGATAAAGATGTATTTTATGGGCAGCTCCATTTCCACTCAGAAAATTTGAAACTGCAAATCTACCTCAAGGTAGATTGTTCTGAGACAAATCTTTGACCCGAGGGGTCAGCCAAAGAAACAAATCTTCTCTTTCCTCTAGGAGAATTTCTGAATTGATTTCTCTGTAATTTCTGTTAGTGTTACATCTTCATTGTTGGTTGTGTGGCAGCACTAATTTTTTTTAAAAAGGAAAGGGTAGGAAAATTTCATTGCAAGCTTTCTGCATTTTTGATTTTTAGTCTAGAAAGATGATTTCCTTCCTTAAAGAAAGAAGGAAAGGAATGGGACATTAATAAAAAGATTAGGAAGCAGAGCTTTCTCTTAGTTATCCATGATTACTGCTTCATTTGCAAGTTGCTGGGTGTAGATACAGACATATGGTTTTACATCTACAAATTTATTTAAAGATGATTTCTCCAGTGATTTTGATGAGTAGTAAAGAAGAATAAGTATTTTAAATATTGTTTGACTATAGAGTGCTGCCTGTTGATGATATTTAATCTCACAGCCTCATTCAGATTGGAAAAGCCCTTCAAAACCATCGAGTCCAACCCCAGCACTTCCAAGGCCACCACTGTCCCATGTCCCCAAGTGCCACATCCTCATGGCTTTGAAATCCCTGCAGAGGATTTATTATTTAAGCAGGAGCATTATTTTTCCAGAGGTGTTGGTTTGAACATCCTTTTGATGGCGTTGTCACCGCTGTGCTGTCAATTGTCACCGCTCCCAGTGTTCCCTGTGGGAACCTCCATCTATCCTCTGAATTTCATCTCCACTCTTATTAAAAATAGATGGACTTTCTGCTTCCACTACATAAATAAGGTTGAGAAATCAACTTGATTGTCACAGAGAGTTTCAAAACTTCCTGACAACAAAACTGGGTTTTAATATTTCAGCCCTGCGTTGCCATCAGTGCCACAGCTCTGCCCGTTCCTGACAGTCTCTCTCATATCCAATTTCCTTCCAGACTTCTGCGAGTTCTTGCCTTGAAAGAACTCCTTGACAGCGAGACAAGCTGCCTAATTACGTGAAATATGGAAAGAAAACTTGCATTGGTTTGAGTTCTGCACCTTTTAATTTGTCTCTCTCCATGGCAGTCCTCCCCTGCTGACCCAGAGGTGTGATGCTATTTTGGGAGAGCACTTGTTAACCTTGGAGCCGAGATGTAAACACCCCCAGAATTTTGGGAAATCCTGTAATTTCCCAAAGGCTGGGCTCTGATGGAGGCAATTCTCAGAGATGAACAGGTAGCAGGTAATTGATGATCTTTGAGGACGCTGTCTCCATAGATTCCCACTCCAGCTTCCTTACCTATTCCTTTAGAAGATAATTTATGGCTGGTACTCAGAGGAGGTCACAAAAAAAAAAAAAAAATCCTGGAGACAGGTGGGAACTCCCATCCTTTTTAAAAAATTCCATGTGAGGTTCCCTGCCACTCCAAAAGTCATAATTAGTGAATATTCTCAGGCTTGCAACCAGAGGCTGGAATTTGTGGATAAACTAAATTGAGGAACCATCACATGAAGTAAATTTTCCTTCTGTAGCACTAAAAAAGGTAATGAAAGCCCACCTGGCATTTAAATGTCACGGTAGTAGGGTCATTTGGGAACTTCTGATGGTGCTCAGGGAAGTTATTGATGATTTTATGGTTCTGTGAGTTTCAGGCAAGTCAGGACTCATCAGCCTGTAACAGGCAATGGACATTAACATTAAAAATCAGGGAAAATCAGTAGAAAGCTAAAAACCCAATACTGTTCTGATCTTCAGGATTATAAATTCTCCTTTTTTTTTATTTCAATGGATTTAAGTAAATTCTCCAGATGAATTTTTTTCTCCAGAAATGGCTATTAAATTCCAGTGGAATGCAGGATTGTGCATGGCTAAAATACACCCCTGTAATCCCAAAGTGATGTTTGATAACCACAACTTTCACAGGACAGATGGCAGAAAGGGTAAAATTTTTTACTGTATTTCACTGAAAAGATGAATTTTAACAAGAGACAGTCAGAATTTGGAATTAAGGGTGGGATACCATAAAACCAAGAAAGAAGAGCTTCAACATCCACTCACTGCTGATTTTGAGCAGCATCATTCAGGATCACCTTGCCCAGGAAAAATTTTTAGCCAAAGCCAGAAGAAATCAAAGCACTTTGAGGGAAATATTCCCGTGTCTGTGTGGATTAGGGAAGAAACACTGGCAACAAATCAGTTGTTTTTAGCACTGCTATCAGTGCTGCAATTAAAATTAACTGAATAAAGTTGCTACATTTTAAAACTTGTCATATTGAGATACAAAAATCCTGCCAGAAAGTTCCTCGTGGCTTGTTTTCCATCCTAAAATTGAAGGGATATTTAAATCAAAACCTGTGTGAGAGAAGTTTCACTCCTCCTCAGTGTTAATTTAGCAATTAAAAATCCCTATTTTGACTTCAGAGCAGCAGTTTAAAATCTGCTGATGCAAATCCTTCAACACAAATTTCCCAGCTTCAGAAGAGATCTGGACTAAGTAAATTTGAAAGCACTTTGAAATAGGAGTTTAATCCAGTTTAACTCAAGTTTAAATTTGGACAGGTGCAATAATTTGTTGGATTGGAGTTGTTTTCACATTCCACCAGAAGAGAAACTTCTTAGCAATAAATTGCAACTCTCATTAACCAAAACCCTTGTGGTTTCCACAAAAATACCATTTTTTTTGCTATTTGTGGTAGGAGATCAAAGGGCTGCACAGCTTTGCAGCCATCTGAAAAGCAGAATTTCTAAATTTATTTCTAAGTAGAATTTTATTTCAAAAATGAATTTAATGTGAATACTTAGCTTTTTAATAGAAATATTATTATAAATTATGTTAATATGAAATTATTGTAGATTTTTTAATATCTAGCTTTTAAACTTCTTTAATATCATTTCCTTCAGTGAGAGGATCACATTTTCTAGGACAAGATAAAAGCAGAATGAAAATGGTGGAATGAAAATTGGGATTTTGTGCAATTTAGAGAGTTTTCCAGGCTGCTTCATGGAAGAATATAAGGAAATCTTAGTGGCTGCTGTGTGGCACAGGAAGAAACTCCTGATTTTCTCCTCTGCTCCTTCCAGAGGGAGCTGCATCTCCTTCTGGGTCTGATGCTTTCAGTTTTGCAGCTCAGGAGCTATTTTAAATTGCAGTGTTTGTGGATACCAGGGAAAGATGCTGCTTTCGCTGCCCTCAAGAAGGTCAAACAGATTTTTCTAAAAATCAGCTAATTAGAGCAGTAAATTAGATTAGACCAGGCTCCTCTCAACCACCTACGAACTTTTATCCTGTAAATCTCCCAAGAACTCAGTGCCATAAATCCATGTTTTTTCTTTGAGGGAAGTTATCCCACCAGCTGACCAAAACTGCGCTGGTGAACTTCGTAATTAATATTTTGCATGGGTTCATAAAACTCTCAATGACCTATTTTTAAATAATGGGAAATGAGAAACCCCTCTAGGAGGGTCAGGCAGATCAGAAATCATCCACGAGGCAAGTGAAGGGCCAAATCCATTTTAATTGAACCCACTGAGAGCATCTCTTCAGTCAAAGCCTGGAAGTAAGTTTAAAACTAAAGCTGCGACTTTTAGGGGCTGGAGCAGATGAAAACCCACCAGCTTTTCTATTTTGAAACCGAATCCTGTCAATTTACCAAAATCCAGCTCATTATACATATGCAAATCAGCGCTGCAGTGCCTTTTGGGGTGCGGGCATCGCTTTGTAGCCCTCCCGTTAAAGAGTGTGATTAATCCCAGCCAAGTCGAGCCCACCAATTAGCACCAGCTCATTTTCCTGCTCTTCCAGCCCTGCACGTCGTTCATTAGTTGGTGCACCCCGTGCCAATTAGGGAGCAGAGGCACTAATTTGATCATCTGGAGAGTTCCTCCCAGGATCCCGCCGAGTCAGCGGAGACGCGGCCGTTCCTCCAGGGCGCTCCAGCTCGGCTTGGTGCTCCCGTTCCCCCTCTGGAGGAGCCTCCTGCTTCCCATTAACTAAAGGGAAAGCCTTGATCCTGAGGCAAAGGATGGCCCAACTCAGCCCCACTCCTGTTTTAATGAAGGAATCCCAGGCAGGGTTTGGCTGGGGAGTTCCAAGGCCGAGGTGGCTTCTGAGCGAGCGGCAGGCAACACGGACACCACCATCCCATCCACCCTTCCCAGCTCTGTCCATGGCTGTGCTGGTCCATAGGATCAGTTCTGTCCATCGACACAGCAGTTCCCTCTGGGAAAGCTCCCGTGGTTCCTCAGGACACCACTGCCCTCACCAACACAACGTCAGGTGTGTCACCATCACAATGGGAATGATGAACCTTAAGTGATGGAGAACCTTAAGCGATTAATTAAAATTCTTCAGTGATGTTGGAGGTGGCACCTATTTGGTGGAATTCGTGGGAATTCTAGACTCGTTTAGGTTGGAAAAGACCTTTGAGTCCAACCACAAAACCAATTTCACAGACCTGTCCCGTGCTGTGATTAGAAATGTCCACGCTGGGCTTGCACTACAACCGACCCTAAAGAGAAACAACCCCTCTGCTTTGCCCACCATTGCTCCCCTCTAAAATTCCAACTTTTAAAAGTCCAAATTCCCTGTTAGGATCTCGGAGTGGCCCTTGGCTGGTGAGACAGGACTCAACATCCAGCACTGTAAAATGAGGTGGATCCTGGAAGCTTTGGGAGATCCTGCCCTGGGCGGTCCTGACCAGTAAGAGCTGAAAAAAGAGCAGCCTGTTGGTGGATTTAATAACTTTTCATATTTAAAATTGCCTTGTCATTTGAGTAATGAGCTCTCTGTGCTTTCTGCTGGAAAAGATCACCACGGAGCTTAATTTTTGGTGGGGTACCCACTTGGGCAGCCCAGGTGTGTTGCTAACCGCAGCCAAATTATTAACCTTAATACAATTTTTAAACAATTATTAAGCTAATCGGATGCAAATTAAACAAAATGAACCTATAAATATATGTGTTTTTCAAATTAGTAATTGGATTTTTTGATGATCTTTGGCTTGACATTGATAAGCTGCTTCTCATAACAGTCTAATTAGGCAATATGTAAACTTTGGCATTCGGTTCTGTCCTAGTGGCTTTTTCAAATGATGTTTGTAAAATTTGCAATTTCATATTACAGATTAAAAATTAAAAACTGCAGGAGGCTAACATTAAAATGAGAATTCATTTCATGGAAAGCCCTGTAGACAAAATTCACCCTAATAGAATTGTGCATAAGGGGCTGCAAATCATGATCTATAGTTACACAGGGGAAGGCTTGTCAAAACCAGTATTGTTGGCCTGTAGTTCTATTCACAGTATTAAACCCATCAGTGGAGTCACTTTGGGGAAAATGCGAACATTATCAAAGAACAGTAAATTAGCAAGAAATTAAAGCATATACCCTTGCATTTCCAAAACAAAAGATCCCTTCATTAAAAACCTTTCATCAGTGGTTTAATATTCATAGCAGTAATTTGCATAACTAAATCAGTTTTCACTGATGAGAGACGACCAAAGTTTTTTTTTTTTTAGGGCTTTTTTTTTTTTTCCTTCACTAATTTCTTTTTTGAATGAGCTCTCTAGTTTTTTGATTAAAATTTCACACCAGTAGTTGAGCAAAATTGAATACATGACTTCACTGTATTTGTGAGCATCCTCCTTTTCAAGCCCGGGGTTAAATGCCGCTGCTGGGTGAAAAAGCGATGCCCGGGGTTGCTTTGTTTACCTTCCCGGCGTCCGGCCCTCCTGTGCCTCCCATCCCCGTGTCCCGGCCACGTTCCAGCCCCAAAAGCCCCACATTTGTAAGGTTTTTATTGCCTTTTCCTCGCTCTCATACCTGTCCGTAAACACAGAGCAGAGGGATAATGAGGGAGATGAGAGGTAGGAATAAAGAAAAGTCATTTGAGTAAAAGTTAAGAACTTTCTCTGGAAGTAAAACCCTTTTCCGAAGCCCTTTTTTATGTTTTCCAAGGACCAATTCCCTTGTGAGAAGCAGGGAGGGGAGAGGAAACAAGTTTGCCTTAGGGAATGGAGACAGAAAAGTCTTTTTCAGTGTAAATCAGTTTTTTTTCAGGAACTGTTTCAAGGTGTTGATGGTAGGACTTGATGATCTTTAAGGTCTTTTCCAACCTTAACGATTCTATGCAAAATAAATGGATACTGTGCTGGTTCAGTAGCCTTTACTAGAAATTATTTTGGGAAATAATGAGATTTAATTCATTAAGAAATACAGTGGGCAACCAGTCGTGCAGTATTTACGTGTAGGCTCTCTGGGCAGTGATTCGTCCATCTGAAACAATCAAATTTATTGGAATTCTGACGTGACTTCAGTCACAGAAAACAACTGTAACGACAATTAGCAAAGACCTCATTTCTCCTCTTATCCAAACTTCTGCTCCTTTATTATTACAACTCGATAGAACTACTTAAAAACCCTTGCATCTTCAAATATTCAAAGGCGTGATCTCCCAAAGTGTTTCTGCTCTAACCAGCAAACAATATTTCAAACAATTCTGATCTACTAATTCTAATCAATATCGAAGCAGATATTGGCCAGCCCTACCAAGTTTTTCCTCCATTTTTAAAGGAAGACCTTGAAAGAGAAGGACCTTTGTCTTCATAATAACAAAGGTAGATATTTCCAGGTTGGGTTTGTTTTTTTGTTTTTTTTTTTTTTTCTTTTTTTTTCTTTTTTTTCTTTTTTTCTTTTTTTTTTTTTTAATGTTTTTTGGTGGTTTTTTTTTTCTGTCATTTCTTTGACGGATTCATTCCATGAGAACTATTCTATTATTTACTTTCACTCCAGAGTGATGACAAATAGTGTCCAACTGTGGAGGAATGAAAAAAAAATCAAAATGAACAACAACAGATTGTTGTTTATATTTATCAAATTATCAAATGAATCATTAATTTATTTCCAAGAATACCAAAGTGTCCTTTGGTTGTTTCAAAAGGCAGGGCAGGGATGATCAGAAAGGTGCTCCACTAATTATGAACGATCATTAAAATTCCTTAAAAAAGAAGCAAGTGAACCCCTCTAAAATAAAAATGATATCATCTATCTGCAGGAATAAATGACAAGTCTTGGTTTGGGGAGGTTCATGGAGAGCTGGCTCATGGAGCCAGGGAAGGACTTCAGTCCCTGAGAAGGAACAAATGGTGAAGAACTGACCGAGTGACCACATCTCTCTGACCAGCTGACCATGGCCCCCAGCTCCGTCTGTCCCTTCTCTCTGCCCCTCCTGTCCAGCTGAGGGAGTGAAATGATGGAGCAGCTTTGGTGGATCCCTGGCTCAAACCACCACGCCTGGTCTTTGGTACAATCCACGGAATGTTGTGTCCTGCGAAAGGACCAGGAGGTGCTGAGAGCAACCCTTCACTATCCAGCTAAAGAAGAGGTTTGAGTCTTGCTCTGGATGCTCCAGGTGTCACAGCTGATGGCACCAAAGTGTTATTCTTTTAATAAATTTTCATTCAAATTCAGCAAAGAAATTTCTGTGGGAGCAAATCCATGAAATTGGTGCCCCACGGGTTGAACATTCCCAACGTGCCCCGATGCCAGGGAAAGTGTTTGCAGGTAAACCCGGACAGCTTCCAGTCCAAGCACAGGAAGAATTTCTTCATAGAATCTCAGGGTTGGGTTGGAAAGGACCTTCAATCCCATCCAGTGCCACCCCTGCCATGGCAGGGACACCTCCCACTGTCCCAGGCTGCTCCAAGCCCCAGTGTCCAACCTGGCCTTGGGCACCGCCAGGGATCCAGGGGCAGCCACAGCTTCCCTGGGAATTCCATCCCAGCTCCTCCCCACCCTCACAGTGAATTATTTCTCCCTGATCCCATCTACATCTCTCCTCTTTCTTAAGCCTTGCCCATTTTAATATAAATTTACAGCCCATGTACGAGAAAAGCAGAGCAAACTTCATTAAAAGCCCACCAAAATCCAAATTATGAACAATCTCCGTGTTAACCCCCAAATTTCAGTCTGCAAGTTCTGTGATAATCATCTAAAAGACAAGACAGAAGAACTACAAAAGGGCAGAGAGATTTGTTATTTTATTTATGCAACTCTCATAAACTTGGGTAATAAAACACTGACTGCAGTTTAAAGATCTATATAAAAATGATGAAGACTGAAATTTTTTTATTATTGACTTATTCCTAATAAGATTTGTATTACTTAAACTATTTATATTAATGTAAAGTCAATACCTCTAATATTGCTAAACTGGAGAATTCACTAAAAAATAAGTTTAAATGCACAGATTGCTTCCATTAATATCTTGGCATAGTAATTAACCGTAAGTGTGTGGAATGCCTATTTTAAATTCCAAGCTGAGACATTCGAGGAGGTAAATTTACGATGTGTAAGTGACAGGCTAAAATAAACTTGCTTCTAAATCTCATCCAGCTGTATTTTACGGTGCTAATTGTTATTGTTGTGTTCATGACTTACCAAAAACGCTCCGCACAAAACTTTTTTGTGGTTGGGATTTATATTTTATTTTTTTTTTTAATGGAATATCATCTCAAGAAATCCTAGTGGTAGCCCCTGACCCAAATGTACATCAAGAGCTGTTCCCCCATGGCCCTGGCCTATTTATTGCTTTCCTAACTACTCCAGTTCAAACAGGAGCTCAGAACAAAATTGAAAATGAGCTTGGGGTCTTTTTCTAGTCCCAATTTGTTCACTTCCAAAAGCACTACCCAATTTAGCGCGGCTGCTCAGGAGAGGGCAAAGGCTGGAATTGCAGGGATGCAGGAGGGCAGGGCTGGAATGTGCTGGCAAAACAGCATGGAAGAGCCTTCCCAGGTCTGGGTAATTCCTCAGCTGTGACAATTAGCAGGAGAAACTGGAGAAGGGAAAAAAAAAAATTGTTTTTTAATAGTCCCTGTTCAAAATATTCAAATCTGTCATGGAACTCTGGCAGCAAGGCAGGTTATTGCTGAGGACTAAAAATCAATTTCTTGCTATTTATCAAGGTGCTGCTGGGTTGTAAAGGTGGAAAACACCTGATCGGGAGGTGCATTTTATCAGGAAAAACATTCCCGTTCTCATTTCCCCCTTGTGCTGGAGGAAGTCCTTGTCCTGTACGTGATTAGGGGCTTTACTGCTCAGAGAAAAGATTTGTGGTGGAGAAAACAAGATACTTCACACTCTCATTCCCCACTGCAAAGTTTGTTCTTAACTGGTTGCCCAGAATGAAAAGATGTAATTTTATTTTATTTTATTTTATTTTATTTTATTTTATTTTATTTTATTTTATTTTATTTTATTTTATTTTATTTTATTTTATTTTATTTTATTTTATTTTATTTTATTTTCCTTTTTAAAATTTTACTTTATCTCATCTTATTTTATTTTACTATTTTAAATTTTACTTTATTTTATCTCATTTTATTTTATTTTATTTTACTTCTTTAAATTTTACTTTACTTCATTCTATTTTATTTTAATTTTCTACACAGGCATAGCTTGTTTTGATTGGTTTGCACCGATGCCTTTCCAGAACAGAAAAAAAGCCACGTCAAGGCAGGGAAGTGAATATTGACCTGGGAAAAAACCTAGAAAAGTAAATGAAAAGTGAAAAAAAAAAGTTAGGTCTTATTTTTGTCCTAGTGGAAAATCTTGAAAAGAAAATTTAGCATTAGATTTCAGCGGTACTTTTAGATGAATATCTGCAGTAGCCTTTGCTCTTCTGGGCTCGTCCTTCTCCTGCTCCAGGTGATTTCCTGGCATCAGAAGCGGCTCTGGATCACCTGCTCCTGATTTAGGAAACGCCCATTAGCAGTTTTATTGCCTTAGGAAAAGAAAAGAGACACAGGAAAACTTTCCTGCTATAAATTGGGAGTAAAACCAACTCGTTAAACCCAAAAAAAACCCCACACAAAGCGTAAGAGATTTAATAAAATTACAGGTTTAAAAATGAAAGCCAAAACACAAACAAGGTTTTTGGTTTGCTGGAGGCATCGATGGAGTGGGAGAAAAGCCACACACAAATATTTCTCCGTGACCATTTTTTTTAGACTTTATTCCTGTTTTCTCCTGGCATTTCCCACTTGGCTTCACATGGATTTGGTGTCAGGAGATACCCAGCACTGAGGTGCTCAGAAAATCAAATCACACCTTTAATAATAATTTTCATAATTAATAATTATTTTTTAAAAAAAAATAGGCCTTGTTTCACCCGTGCTTTTAAGGAGCACTTACTTAAAATGCCTGTATTTGAATCTGGGATTTATATGGATAGCACAGGGAACAGACTTCCTCCTACAATTAATTACGGAAGATTTACTCTTGTCAGGTAAAAAAAATCCCTTCCATGCACAGGTGTAAATATATTTTTAAATAGTGTAATGGGATGGGAGATTTCAAGAATTTGGTATGAACTATATGGATACAATTTTTGTTGTTGTTGTTTACATGAATGGATTTGTTATCCGAAAAGCTGAAGCAGTTAAATGTGAATGAAGTATTTGTTATGGGATTTTGATCTTGTTACAAAGTTTTCGGATCTGATTTTTCTTTGAGACTTTCACCTTTCCCTTTTGGACAAGAAGCCCTTGGTCGTTCCAGGCATTGTCACATAAATGAAAACCCAAATAGATGAAAAACAGCCAAGTTGCAGCTGCTTTCTGTTCTCCCCAAGTCCTGGTCTCGCTGGGATCAGCCTGCAAACAACGTGAACTTTTCATCCCCTTTCCCTGTCATTTCTTTCAGGCAAAATGTCCTTGGAAGAAAATAAGAAATGTTTCGTACCAGCTGTGAGTGCCATGAGGCCCAACTGGAAATGCAGAAGTTCTGTGTAGATTTGGTAACTGGAGTTGTTCAGGGAATATTCCCAGAAGAACTCCCACATCCTGATCTCCCTGCAGACCCTCAGGTGCTTTCCCTGAGACACCACGACCAGGAGCAGAGAAGGAGAAAACAAATTTGCCACTTTGCTGCCAGGATTGTGCCGGATTGCCTGGCTCTTTCCTGCTCCAAGGTCAGGGAGAATAAAACTCAGGAGATGTTGTTTTTGAAGTCTCACTCTGGAATTTATAATCCTCATCTATTACAAACTCACAAGATGTGAGCTCTCTCTAACAAATCGAGAAAGGGAGCTAAACTGGTGTCTCTTCAAGGCTATTTAGGCCCCAATTTTCCAATCAACAGTTGACATCTATATTATTTATGCTTCTAATCCAATTATGATCACCCCAAACCCGCTACTGAGACTTCTTTCACCCAGTTACAGAAAACCACACAGATTCAGGATGAAGAAGGCAAAGAAGGACAAAGACAACCCCCCAAATCCTCCATCTTGACTCATGGGTATTACTATACAATAAAACCCCAAATTCTACATTCCTAGGATTCCGAAAGATGTGGATTTGATCTGATCCAATCCCCGGTGCTGGGCCTCCAGGACATTCCCCCCTGGGTGTGTGTTCCTCGGAGTGGTTTGTCCATCTTCTCTGCTGGAAGTGCTGCCCAAGGAGTAACTTTGGCTCCTCACTTCCCCATGCAAATGCCAAGGGATCTCGTCCAGGGAAAATCAGCTCCAGGCTTTCTGACAAGTGCTTTGACCTTGCCTTAGGCTTTGCTTTATGTCTTCTTTCCAGTTCTTACAAACTCCAGGACTGCTGGAGGCTCCCAAGGTCTTGGGGCCACCTCATTTTGATGATCCAGCTCAGGACAAGCAGTGCTGACTCCAAAAGGGACAAATTTCTCATACAATCAACTCAGCATCCTTCCAGCCCTTTCCGCGCTCCCATGGCAGCACTGCAGGCAGAGGTTACACCCTGAGCCCCATTTTTAGATGCTCAGCTTGAAGATTTTCCAGGGATCCTTCAGGAAAGAGAAAGAGGAGACAGCCAAAGCATGGGATATCCATCCCTTCCTTAGCTTTCCTCAAGTGGGGAAGAAATTAATCCAGTGGCTCATTTATTTCAGAAGGATTTATTCCCTACAGCCGCTTTGGGTTGGTTTGTCAAGGTTTGGGTAGTGGGGGTAGTTTCTGGGAGAAGCTGCTGGAAGTTTTCCCCATTTCCCACAGAGCCAATTCCTGCTCTAGGCTCCGAATCATGTACAGGACAGGGAGCTCCTCCAGCACAAGGGACAAATGAGAAGAGGAATTGTTTATCCTGATAAAATGCACCTCCTGATCAGATGTTTCCCACCTTTATCACCCAGCAGCACCTTGATAAATAGCTCCAGGATGGAGCCACTGCTGGCACAGCTGGGCCCAGCTGAGATGGTGGCAGCATCTCCGGGAGAACAGGCTTAGGAAAGGGATAAAAAATCCCCTGCACAACCTCAGCTGGACAGCGGAGGGAGGCTGGGGAAGAGGAGCAGCTCTGCCGGGAGGAAGGAGGGGCAGGAGCTGAGAGAACCCCGGAAGGGACCCAGGCTGGAGCAGGGGAAGGGTGCGAGGGTAATGAAGTGACCACAGCCCCACTCCCCATCCCCCTGTGCCTCTGGGAATGGGCAGGGAGAGAAAATGGGCAGAGCCAGGGAGAAGAGAGGGGTGGGAGGGGGAAGGTGGTTTAAGATTTGGTTTGTATTTCTCATTATCCTGCTGTGATTTGATTGGCGATAAATTAAATTAATTTCCCCAGGTCGGAGCCGTTTTGCCCATGAGGGTGAGGGGTGAGTGATCTCTCCCTGTCCTTATCTTGACCCTTGAGATTTTGGTTATATTTTCTCTCCCCTCAGCCCAGCTGAGGAGGGGAATGATGGAGTGGCTTTGGTGGCACCAGACAGGATCAACCCTCCAGCACCACCACAACTGAATATTGTCATTGTGTGCATCCTTTGCTATTCAAAAAAACAACAAAAAAATATTAGATGAACAAGTCAGAGTACTGAAAAGTGGCTGCTGTGCATGGGGAGTTACCATAAAGGATAAAATTCGATAGTTTACGAGTTTGATAGTGATGAATTTGATGTAAATAGTTCACAAACTCGAGTGGCTCCTCAGACTCAAGGCTGCCAAAAATCCTTGGTGGCACCAAGAGCTGGGGTCCCTTTCTCCAGAGAGGTGCCTTTGGTGCTTGCTCAAAACTGTAAATGAACTGTGGCACTTTCTGTGGCCAGAACTTAATTTTTGATCAATTTACTTTATCTGCAAGCTCCATTTCTGTAAAGATTTAAACAGAGTTGTTGTCTATGAGTGTCTGTACCAAGTGGAAATTTTTTAAAACTGGTTTGGTTTGTGTTTCAAAGTGCATGTTCAGTAAAAAGAAATCACATTGAGCTGAACGAGAATTAGACTTAAAATTTTTTAAAGTCTTTGCATTACCCAAAATGAAAGATAAGGTGTTGATCAAAGGTTTTACCTTTATAATCAGGTACAATTATAAGAATTTAGAAACTTTTCTGTTCCTAAGTATCACATCTAAGCAGATTTTGTGGTGGTGGATTATGGAGAAATCACCAAAATCGTGTGTACATGTCCATCTCAGAGAGAATGCATTGGTCATCCTGACTTTTTAATTGCAGCTTGGAAGTAGAGCATGGAATTTGGAAATGTTTTTGCAGCCTTCCTCTCTGAAGCTGTAATTCCCATTATCAGGGGTCTGACTGCCTCCTCCTCCCTGAGCTCCATTCCCACTGTTTCCCCTTTTGAAAAGTGGGAAAAGCGGGTGAGAAATGACAGAAAATCTGGGCAGGAGTTTCCTCCAGTACACTGAAATTCCCATTAATTGCTGTAATTCTTTCCTTGATTGGAGCACCTTTATTTGTTCTATTTTTCATCAAGTGTCTCGAGAACCTCCCGTGCTACCTGTGATGCACCAAATACCCAAAGATTTCACTTCTTCTCTTCGTCCTTGACACTTTCCAGGTGGAATTTCAACTTCTGCTTCATGTAATGCTTCCCATCCTGCTGCTGCCTCCCATACCTTTTTTGTGGGAATCTCCTGCAGTTATGACATATTATTAAATATAATTTCATCTTCATATTATATTATTATTAGATATTCTTCTTATTAAATATAATTATTATACATCATATATTATTTTGTATAATATAAAATGTTACGTATTATAGCTTTATATTTATATTTAATACAAAATAGATACTATTTTTATTTTATTAATGTACAACATTATATATAATATGGATATTTTCTATTTATATTATTATATTATTATAATCTTATATTATAATATATTGTATATTTATATTTTATAGAATTATAATATTATTTTAATATTGTTATATTATTTACATTCATTACATTATTGCATTATATATTTATATTTATATTTATATTTATATTTATATTTATATTTATATTTATATTTATATTTATATTTATATTTATATTTATATTTATATTTATATTTATATATGCTTAAATATTATCTCATCTATACCAGGACCCTTTCACTCTGAGGGCAGTGAGAGATCAGGAAATCTGATCCTAAAACAGGAATTTTAGGCTGGATTGGTGCCTCTAAAAGTTTGATAAATTCACCTGTCCTTTCAGATTTTATTTGTATCCCCAGCAGCCCAATGGAACTCCACAGTTCCACCCGAGGTTTTGCCCACAAAGTGCATCAAATCCCAAAAGATTTACTGGGGCAACCCCAACAAACACTTCAACCTTTTAAACCATTTTTCCCCCAAAATCCAGACAGGGATTTTTTTGCTGGAGGAGCTTTAACAGCGTTGCAAGAGAATTGATTTCAATCCTCATAATCTTCCATCCTGGCCACAGCTCAGGTCTGTGGCTTTCTTGGAAAGTTTTGAGGATAAAAACAATGTTCCATTTGGGTTATTCAGGCAAGAAAAAGAAGTTTCCAAGGGGAATTCCCAACAGCCCAAATTCCTGGGAGCAAAGGGTGTTTCTGTAAGGCAGAGCTTAATTCAGGTGCTGTTTATCAAGGCCAAGCCTAAGGAGCATTTCTGAGCTCACAGAGCGGCCAAGGAGGGCTGCAGGGATGCCCCACCGCAGACAAATGTGTCAATAGTATGAAAAAAGTGAAATTTATTATTTCCAGCTTCACTAAGCTGTGTGACAGAGGATCAAACTCTTCACCACGAGTGTCTCCAGCCTCAAAAAGGCACTGGTGAAACGCAAATCTGAGATGTGCCACCATTTGTGTGTGCGATTCCCAGTGGGACTGGGAAAAGAGGGATGGAAACAGTGTCTGGGAAAAAAAACCCACCACAAAAAAAAAAGGGAACCTGGTGATTTTTTTTTTCCCAAGCTCTCACAATTTGCACACTTAAACAAGTGGTACTTAGCCCATCCCCAGGCTGAATGGTGAACCACAGTCTTCTGGGAGTGCTGGTTTGTACACCTGTGAAACTGGAATTAGTGCAGGCTTGAAAATAAGCTGGCTTTTAATTCTCTCCTTGTTTTCTCTTTCCTGAAGTCTGAAGAGAAAGGTCTTGCCTGAGTGTAAAAACTGCAGTCTTATAAATAATTTGTTCTGTCCCTTTTCGAGACCGTGAAAATGGAAATGTTTGCTTTCAGCAGATCTTGTTTTCTGTTGACTTCATTTGATAGCTGTCCAGATAAAAAGATGAGCTAATGTATTTTGACATATTTCCTTGGAATGTGTGTGACATCAGCTGCTTGCCTCTATCTTAGGGAATGTCAGAGTGATGTCATGCAGCCGCTTGGCTTTAAATGAATTAAAGATGAAACACGACCCCTCTGTAGGCTGTTGTGCTGTGTGGAAGCTGCACAGTCACATTCATTTACTGTCAGCTTTAAAGTACTTCAAGTTTTGTTGCACCAGCAGAAATTCTGATCTGGCGTCCAATAGATGGGAGAGATAAAATACAGCTCAAACCAGGCTCTTCTTCAAGATATTTATCCTCGCATGCTTTGTGATTTCAGTTTGTATTTGCTGTCTAACCTGGTTTTCTACAGTCCTGACATTCACAAGTGCAACCATGGGCTGTTTTTTTGACTGATTCACACAGGAGGATAAATTACTTAATTAATGCCTCGGCATCTTTTCTGCACTTAAGCCAAGGGGAGTGTGGGGAGTGTGCAGTCGGTGACCTCAGTGCCTTAAAACCTGCGAGAAATATAAACCCATGAAAATTATCTCACTTCTTCACAGATCAGCCCAATTTGTTTTGGGAGTGTGCTTGGCATTTCTTCCTCTGTCCAGCTCTGAATTTCCAGGTAAGGGAGCTATTCCTTAGTTGAAATAACAGCGATTCTGGCTGGTTCAGACCCCTCAGAGTGATATCCAGGTACAAACAAAGCCAAGCAAAAATTCCTGCCAAACTGGTGCTGTTTGTACGTGATCTTCTCTTTACAGAGCCAAAAGTCTGCTTCCATTTTAAAATTCCCCTACCATTTAAATTTCAGTACGTTTCAACAAAATTTAAATTTTAAATTTCCCCTAAGATATCTGTTAAGGCCAGCACTATGATTTCTAATTTTGCCATGGCCTCTGAGCCTCCTTTTGGCCAGCCCCAGCTCCGAGGAGCTCCTCACTGCCTTGTCCAAACTCAGGGCCCCAAGTCTCACATTTGTTTCCATGTTCTAATTCCACGAGCTCCAAAGAAACAAGTCTGCAATGACTGAGCCACACCAAATCCCTTGACTTTCCTTAGAAGTCCATTTTAAAAAGCCTGTGACAGTCACAGCAGTTGCTGTGGATTGCTAAATATCCAGGGGGATGCACTCTGTCATTTTTAGTGGGTGCAATCACTTATTTAATGGAGATTTAATTAGATAGAAGCAGAGGCCACATGGACACACTTCCATAACCATCAGAAAGGCTGGAAAAAAAAGCCAAATCCCCACTTTGTATGCCTGGTAAAAAGATAATTCTTCTGGGAGGTGTTGTAGGATACCAACCAGCACCATATGAACAATGAGTTGTTGTAGAAGGAAGAAGAGTTCTCCAATTTAATTTATTCCCCAAGGTTAATCGGGGAACAAAGTTCCTGAGCTTCACTTGAAATAACTAAAACCGGAGGGTTTAGAAATTTAAAATCTGAGGAACATCCTGAGTTTATATTTTTAAAAATATGTTTATTTGTGCATAGTTTTCTGTCACTGGACTGAATCCAAAAGCTGCTCAAAGTGGGGCCGTGGGGCTGCCCAGGGAGGTTTGGAGTCACCAACCCTGCAAGTGTCCAAGGAGACGACACTCAGTGCTCTGGGCTGGGGACAAGGTGGGGATCAGGCACAGTTGGGACTCGATGGTCCTGGAGGGTTTTCCAACCTCAGGGATTTTGAGATTCCTTCCTTTCCTTCCTTTCCTTCCTTTCCTTCCTTCCTTCCCTCCCTAATTCTGAGGAATTCGTGCCTTCAATTCCACCTCTTTAGCTCAGAACTGGGTCTCTGCAGTTGTGTGAAGGCAGGAGGAGCCCTTGGCATGTGATTTTCAGGAGCAGAGCCTTGGCCATTCCCACTGGGATCCCTGCCAGCCAGGGCACATGCCCTCCCCACAGCCCGGCCCTTCTGCTCAGATATTGATTAGCAAAACAAGCTCATCACAAAATTGCCCAATTTAATTTTGATCAGTTTTGTCTTCCCCCAAGGAAAATTCACGCTCATCTTTTTTTTTTCCCCCTTTACAGGCAGTATTTGAGTTCTCCCGTCCTGGATTTTACTAGTGACCATCTGGTATTTTGTAGACACTTCACTGGTGCTGGATATTGATTTCTCTAACGATTCCTGGGCAACCCGGGCTCTAATTATTTGCAATTTTTACTGTTTTTAAAGTAGATTAGATGCTATTTTTGACGTTGGCTCTGTTGATGTGCTTTTTCCTCCCCAGCAAAAAATAGACCTTGACTTAAATTGAAATAACTGTGCTCTTCACTGACAGTGTCCTCGTGCTCCTGGGCTCTGCTCCCAGGCTGTGGCCCCAAAGTGGTGGCCTTGGAGAATCCTCCAGTCTCACCTCGAGCTGGGAAGAAGCAAAGCAGCACAAAGACTCTGCAAGGAAGGAGCTTCCCCGGTTCTGGGGAGCTTTTGCAAATATTTCCTGAGGCCTGAGGTTGGTCTCCAGACGAGGCTTTTTGTTGCTTTGGGCTTCTCAAGACTCTCCCAGGCTGCTCTGGGCTATGAAACTCGTGAAGGTGCTCAAAGGGACAGGCACCAAAATGGGATGTGGAGCTGCTGGAGCAAACCTGAGGAGGCCACGGAGCTGCTCCAGGGCTGGGATGTCTCTGCTCTGGAGCCAGGCTGGGAGAGCTGGAAATGGGAAGGCTCCAGGGAGAGCTCAGAGCCCCTTCCAGGGCCTAAAGGGGCTCCAGGAGAGCTGGAGAGGGGCTGGGGACAAGGGATGGAGGGACAGGACACAGGGAATGGCTTTAGGCTGACAGTGGGGTAGATTTAGATGGGATTTGGGAAGGAATTCCTGGCTGTGAGGGTGGGCAGGCCCCGGCACAGGGTGGCTGCCCCCGTATCCCTGGAAGCGCCCAAGGCCAGGTTGGACATTGGGGCTAGGAGCAGCCTGGGATAATGGAAGATGACCCTGCCCATGGCAGGAATGATCTTTAAGGTCCCTTCCAACCCAAACCATTCCATGATTCCACGACAGAGGAAGCCCACCTGGCTCTTGCCACCCCAGCCCAGTGTCCTGCTCAGGTGTGGAACAGCCTCCTGGGCCTATCTGCATCTCCCAGCAGGAGAAATAATCCCAAGAACCTCTTGGAAAAAAAAAAACAACCCACCCTATTTTTGTCAAAACTTCCTCCTGCATCCTGTTCAAGTATTTACAGCAGTTCTGTTTCCTCATCCCTGCATCAATATTGAAGTTTAATGTCAATATTAGTATGAAGTGTCTGTGAGGGTTTTGGAAAATGGGAATCGGAGAGATCAAATATTTTATTTACGCGCAGTAAATTTTTAAAGCCTTCCCTGTGTTTTGATCGAAAAATGCATATTACTGAACAATTTAGTTCCCGAAGTCTGTCTCTGATGTTGGATTTATTCGGGATCTGCCGTGGGCTGATTGAAAGGTGGGCAAAGTTAACGTTGCCCTCACCTGCAGCCCGCGCAGTGCAGCTGAAAGGTCTCTGCTGTTCTGGGGTCTCTGTGTTAAAAGGAACAGCAATCCCAAACCCTGGGTGTGTTCTGAAGCAATGAAGAGTGGAGAAATGGGATGATATTCCCTGATCCTTTAAAACTCCCCCCTGGCTCCCTGCTGCCCCAGGAGCTGCTCTCAGTGCTCCAGGTTTTCGGCTTTTTCAGGGAAATTCTCTTGTTTCTGATCTTGGGAACACAGACCAAACCCCTGTAAAGAATAACAACAACAACAACAACAATAACAATAATTCTTCATAATTAATAGCTTCTAGGTTTTTATTTCTGAGGCAATATTTTTCCTTTGAAACAAAATGTTCTAAGTAAGAATGATAATAAAGTGAAAATGAAAAAACCCACCACCCTTTAGAGACAAATTTGCTCATTCTTAGTAATTTTTTTTTCAATTAATGGCAAATAAACATGAGTATCCTTAATTACCCTTCATTACTAATTGATGTCAAATAGCTTTCCCTTCACCTCCAGGTGACGGCTCACACTCTTGAGGCTTGGATGCTTTGGTGGTCATCTTTTACACAAACAATCCTTTCAAAATATCACAACAGTTACTGTTAAATCCTAGGAAGTGGCAGACTGTTTTAATTTATTCAATTTCAGAATATTTAGGGATGTTTTCTGTTCATTTCTTTTTGAAACTGGAGTTGCTGACAGTGTAGAATGACAGAGATGTGGGGCTGGTCCCTGTTTCCATCCCTTCTCCCATGTTTCCTTTCATGCCTTCAGACACTGAGCCAAATTCCAGGGCATCTTGAGCCAGTTTTGCCAACCTCCTCATTGTGGATCTGACAGTGGCCACTTGGCCCCCCCTGAAAATCTGCTTTGTGTAGGGCAGCCTAAATTATTATTTCGGTTTAATGCACACATTTACATGTGTAATTACGGAACGCTAGAATCCTGGGATGGTTTGGGAAAAGACCTTAAATCCCATCCAGTGCCGCCCCTGCCATGGCAGGGTCACCTTCCACTGTCCCAGGCTGTTCCAAACCCTGTCCAGCCTGGTCTTGGACACTTCCAGGGATCTAAGGGCAGCCACAGCTTCTCTGGGAATTCCATCCCAACCCTTCCCCACCCTCGCAGGGAGGAATTCCTTCCCAATATCCCATCTAACCCTGCTCTGCCTGCCCAAGCGTGGCCAGCTATGAAGTTTTCCTTGAATCACCCATACCTGGCTGAAGATCCTGTTCTTAATTTAGATTTAAAGGATGAATCTTTCCATGGCAGAAGAAAATTACGACTTGGATTCTGTTTAGAAGGAGAAAAGCAGGAAGGTGAGTACCAAGCACCTACATCCCAGGATGGAGCTCATGTCTTGCTGTCAGGATTTTATTTTTTTGTTTGTTTGTTTCATCCATGACCAAGCATGCTGTCATCAGGAAACAAATGAGCTGGTAATGGGTTTTTCCTGGGCAGGCAGGCAGGAATTTCCAATCCTGCATCCCACCTGGAGCAGGGAGCTCTGCAGTCACAGTGACCTTCCACTGGCCGTGCTCGTGTCACTTCTGCTGCTCGTCATAAGCTACAAGTAAAGAAAACAACCCACTCAGTGTCATTTTCACCATTTCTATAGCAAAGGCTTTAAATATTGACTGGAACCACACACCTCTTCCCCAGCTCTGAGTCGTCCCGCTCACATCCCAGGACAGTCCAAGGCTCTCACCTTGGGTCACAGTTTGAAGGGTCACCAGAGAGCTGCCTTTAACCCTGGCCACAATTTGGGTCAGGAACTTCCTTTGAAAGTTTGATAACAAAAAGTATTTTTCCCCTTGGGTTGTTATCCAGGTAAGAAAACTCAGTTTTTTGAGGCTGTTGGTTAAAAACCTGGAGCTGGTTATCCAGCCTGAGTTCCGTAGGAACTCCACCTCCTCTTTATTTTATTTTTTTTTTCAGCTGAGCCATGACATTTTGGCATGGAAACACCACTCCTGGTTTATTCCTTCCCTCAGACAACTCCAAAGCACACGGACAAGCTTTGACCCTACCGCTGGTGCCCTTTTCTGCCAAGGTTGTTCGCTGGCACAGGGAGCAGCAGTTTGTGATTAATCAAAGTGTTCATTAGAGCCGTTTATTTTCCACGGGAGCAGCACGGAGGTGGCGATTGGAGGTGGTGGCAGTGACATTGCATGAGCAGGATCCCTGTCCAAGGGCTGCGGCGTAATTATGGGGCTGCTCTCATTTGCATATTGCCAGGATGCTGCCAGTAAATATTAATGGGTTACTTTTTTGTTCATTTAGCCTGCGTTTTTGAAAGATGCCTAAAAACAAAAAGATCATATCTGTATGTTGTTTTTTAATTTATTTTCACCTTTTTGTCTCCTTTGGAGACCCCTGGTGTATCAGCACTTTGTTTACCACAAATTAAACCTTAGCTGATTGTTTACCAGACTGAAGACCCTTGTGCATTACTCCAGCACTTTCCCTTTTTTTAATAATCACAACCTGGGATTCATTTGCAAGAGGCCCTAATCTGCATGAGAATTATACAATTAACTTTTGATTAACCGCCTAGTTCTTTTGGAAACCGCCCGTGTATAGGACACTCTGCATTTAAATAATTCCCCTTAAATTGGGAGCAGGCCTTTCATTAAAGCGGGCGAGTTTGACTAAACAACAACATTTGCAGATAATCAGGGTCAAGACAATAGGCGAGGCTGCAAGGCTAGAATGTCATCTTTAAATATAACAGCTGAGATAAAGGCACCCAGATTGCGCCTTATCGAAACACAAAAAATCAAAGCTCTCTCTTGTCTGTGGCAAAATACCAGGCCCTGGTGTTTAGGGCGCCCATTGTTTGGGCCGAGAAGTGTTGCAGGATTTGCATTCAGAGAGCCGGGTCTGACACACATTACATCACGTAGGGTACTTATCTCGGAGTCTGACAATAATTATCAGGAAGAATGTACTCAGAATGACTTTTTTGTGATTTTTATGCATCCCCGACACAAGGAAAGGGAGATAACGGCATTATGAAAAAGGGGAGAGTCTCCAAAGGCTCTCCCTGGAGCTGCGTTCTTCGATTAAATTTGCTGCGCCACTCTGGTGCGCTGAACAAGTGGAAAGAAAGACTATGAGGCTTTTATAGAGGGTAATAATAGTCCTGAACACAGCCCTTACCAAAAGATAAGATCCATTGTCAAAACAAACAAAAGGAGCGGTATTAAACACCGCTCGAAGAATATCTATGAGCAAAGTTTGAAATCCTTGCCTGTTTTTCCTACCTTGAACCCGGCCCTGTGGCGTGGCCATGTTCTACCCACGCACCTTTGGCAGCCCAGAGGCTTTTCCCTCTGCTCTGCTCCAAGGGGGTTTGCGGTGGGATCTATCCATGGTTCCAGGGAAGAGATTTTAAACCATCCCAACCCAAGTTTGGTGTCTTTTCTACGGGGGATTTCTGGGCGTATTTGTTGCCAAGAGAGTGTTTAGTTCCTGCAGTGCCTTTGCTGAGGGGTGCTGCAACAACTTAATGCTCATTTCCCACAGGATGATTGTGGCCTTGCATCAAAGCTCATCTCCAGGTCAGCACGGGACAGTTGAGGGTGAGGGACACCTCAATGGATTTGCAAGAGCCTGGAGCATCATAAAAACAGGGAATGGCTTCCCATCACCAAGGGCAGGGATGGATGGGATACTGGGCAGGAATTGTTCCCTGGGAGGGTGGGCAGGCCCTGGCACAGGGCGCCCAGAGAAGCTGTGGTTGCCCCTGGATCCCTGGAAGTGTCCAAGGACAGGTGGGACAGGACTTGGAGCAGCCCGGGACAGTGGAAGGTGTGGAAGTGGATGAGCTTTCAGGTCTGTTCCAGCCCCAACCAGTCTGGATTCTATGATTCTAAAAAATATATCAGAAAACAGTTGAGGCGTTTCTCAACACCCTCCCTCAGTCTCTTCACTCTGCCAACGCCTCCGTCAAGGCACAGGAGAACTTTTCCCGGGCCTGTGCCTTGTGCATCCAGGATCCCCGGGGCTCTCAGGAGATGTGCGAGAGCACAAACACACAAGCTGCGTGTGTTTGCAGCAGGGGCAGCTCAGCCAGCGCCGTCTCTGCAGCTGCTGGAGCAGCCAGGGCTGAACAGGTTTGTGCTCAGCTGCTGCACCTGCTTTTCCTCCTGCTGCCCCACAGGGCCATCCCAGAGAACTCCTGGAGCTGAATCACGGCTCAGACCTGCGGTCTGATCAGCTCCTTTCGGGGAGTAATCAGTGAGGAAGGGCTGGAGAGGAGGAGGGGGAGTGAGCCCAGGGAAGGGAATGATTCATTTGGCACCTCAGAAGGTTCAGAAGTTCAACCCTGACAAAGCTTTGGTGCGTCAGATCAGTATCTTTAGAAAGGTGCGACCCTTTCAAATCTTTGTTTCAACCTCCTCCTTTTTTTCCTCCCCTTTCTCTACTCCTTTTCCTAAGCTTTTATTGCTTTCAGGGGACCTCATTCTTCTCCTAAATTGAATCCAGGTCTTGCTTCTCTTCCCTTCCTGCTTGTTTTGCCCGTTTTTTCCCCACAGCAGGCACAGCACCTTTTTGTTACTGCATTGTTGAGTCACCCGTGGTATTCAATCCTTTCTTAGAATGTTCTCCATGCCAACCACAGAGCGTGTCTCGTAATGCACAAGCAGTCCCAAGCACTCAGGAATCGAGGTGAGTCCCCCAGATCATGTCTAAAAAGTAAATTTCTTAAAAGAAATATATCATTTTTCAGCCCTCTATTTGGCTGCTCCCTTTTTTTAAAAGTTTGGGGTTTGTTTTTGGATTTTTTTTTTTTTGTTTTAGTTTAATCTTATGGGTACTTAAAGAAGGAAAAAAAAAAAACGAGGCAACGGGAAGGACTGTGAGAAGTACAAAAGCTCAGCTTTGTGAGTAATGTGAAGTATCACGGGGCTTGTGATTAAATCTGTATATAACATTTGAATGGAGCAGGAGGAGATGCTTTATTTCCTGAGTAAATCAAAGTGCTCTGATATGGAATAAACTGCAAGAGTGTATTTATAGGCTCCAGGGCCTCCCAGCCACTCCAGAGCACAGCAGCCACCAGCAGCAGCCCTGAAGTCCAAGGGTTTCTTTGACTTGGGCTGTGGGGTGGGTGGTGATGAGGGACCTGTCAGTGCCTCCCAAGATGTTTCCTCAGCTGACCCCACAGGATTTATGAGGGATGCCACAGCTTTGGATTCATGCAAAGGTGACTGACAGGCCTTGCACTGACACAAACTGGCTAAAGGGATGTCCCACACCACCGGCAACATGCCCAGTGTGTGAACTGGGGGGACTGGCTGGGAGATGGGCTGGGGACCGCTCAGTGTGTGCTGAGAAATTGGGTTGGGCATCACTCGTTTCTCTTGGATTTTGTTACTCTTTCTCCCGCTCCTTGTAATTTCCATTATCATCATCATCATTATTTTTACTACTATTATAATAATATCAATATCACGAATACTGTTATAATACTACTAGTAGTAGTAGTAGTAGTAGTAGTTGTTGCTGTTAAAGGAGAAGCCACTGCCTGAGAATTCTGACATAAATCAAGGATTCGCCATCCCTGGAAGTGCTCAGAACACCTCCGGATGTGGCACTCAAGGACATCTTTGAGCAGTAAACACGTGAAACTCTGCGATGGGGACCCCAGGAGATCACAGGGAGAGACTCAAATCTCTGCCACCAAACAAGGACCTCGTGACAGTGCCAGGGTGTGCTCTCTTTTTTTGAAAAGAATTTGACAAACTTTACTCTCCTTCGTGCTACCAACAGGGCTGGAACCCCAAATCAGTCTGACTGCAAAGGACTGCTCAGCTCAGTTCCTGATTTCCAGTTGTGATCCATCCCTGGGAAGGGCTCCTTTTCTTTCCTGCCGGCACCCAGGATCAGCCGGACTTTTTGAAGCATTTGCATTCAATGACATCGGCCAGCTCAGGCTTTTAATTGGCTCATCTACGTTAAATATCTTTGCAGGACTGAAAAAAAACCTCTGCAAAGCTGCCAGTAGCGATTTCATGGTTATCACGAGCTTTGAACACTCTTTAAACCAAAGTCCAACTTTGGCAGACAGCAGTGGATGCTTTTTTCCAGACAATGCCTTCCTTCATTCCAGGACTGACATGAAAAAGAAAGGTGTGAAAAACAGCAGAAAAAAAAAAAAAAAAAAAAAAAAAAAAGATGCTCACTTGTTTCCTGCCAGAGTGGAGAGGCCTTTGGGGGATCCTGAAAGCATCCACGGCCAGAAGGGATGTGGGAGGTGCAGCGGGAGCAAAGGAGCCCCTCCACGTGACAGAGCCTGGCAGCCCAAATCAGGAATTATCAGCTTTAAAAATCTGTTGCAGCAAGCAGGGAGGGAAGCAGAAAACCTCGGAGATCTGACAGTAACTATAATTTACAAGCAAATCTATTGAAATGGGAGTTTTCCCAGGAATTTCTGCTCTCTGCCCTACATTAACAGCCAGGAGTCTCCTGGAATGTCCTTTCCAGAGGTGGGAAGAGCCATGTTTTGGTCTCACACTCTCTGATATTCCTGCTCCTGCTCTTGGCTGATTTATGAGCTTTCCTTTTCCCTGCCTGTGCCTGACAACAGCACCTGGGCAGGGAGCAGGGAAGAACAAGGCTCCTGCTGGGCTCCTGAGCAGCAGGAACAGCTGCTCCAGCGATGGATGAGAGGCTGAGCTGTCCTGTGAGCTCCTGATGCTGCTCCCAGCAAAGCAGGCAGGCCATGGGGGACAGGATTCCCATTAATTTGATATCGTGGAAGCACCTGGATTGGGTCCCTGTTACTGGGGGTGTGTAAATTTACAGTTTTATTCTCGCCCATAACACCACGTGGGGTTTATTTCCTCTGTCACACCTTCCTGGGGCTGGGAGAGCAGGAGAGGGATGCACCTGGGAATTGGGAACGCAGTGCCTTCCCTAAAGTCCAAACTTAATGTATAAACTTTCATTTTTCATCTTATAAACCGTCCATTAGCATCTTCTTCTAATTAGGGACTTTAAAAAAGCACATCTTGCTAATATTTGTCATATTTCCCCCAATACTTCTCTGGTATTTTTTCCCCAGAATATTTACAGAAAACCTTGGAGGTCTGTGGTTTAATCTAATTATACTTAAATTGGAATTTTCACAAGATTTTTCTGCTCTTTACCCTGAATGAATAACCAGGAACATGGGAGTTGCGTGTGGGAGGAAGGTAACAGGACTTATATTTCCAAATTTTGGAATTAGCACAGCCAGGCAGAAGTTTCTATTGACATAACTTTTTTTTTTTTTTTAACACCGGTAAAAATCAAAGTTTCATGGCTACATTTACAAATAATAGCACAGATCCTCGTTATCTTCATATCTCTGTCAGCCAAGTCGCCGTTAATTGGCTAAAATGTTGAAGATGGGTTGTCATCACCTGTGATCACCTCATTTATAGCCCTGGATGACAGGAAAATGAGAGTATTGACAGGGCTGACAGCGGATTTGGGAAGGAAGGATGCTTAAGAGGAAAGAGCAAGACTCCAATTTTGGTCACTTTAAATTAGGATTTGCAGGAAGAGTTGTCAAGAGAGAGAGAGAAAGGCAAGGCTGAATGAAAGGAGACAAACTGGGAGCAGCGAGGTGGATCTGAGGGTCATTTGTGTAAAAACAGACATTAAACATCTGTGCCAATGAGCTGCTCCACCCTTGTTGTCAGGAGAAGCAGGAGGTCTTTTATGAAATATTCTGGAGAAGAAGGTGAAGAGGATGACAGAGGAAAATAAAGCTGAAGGGGAAGAGAAACAGATGCAGGAATTTCCAGAACGTCTCATGAATCCTGGGCTTTGGTCAGAGGATGAGTAAAGGCTGCTGGAATTGGGTTGAAATTCAGATGAAGATGGACAGAACTGGAGAGCTGCTCTTGACTCCCCTGAGAAAGGAGCTTTTCTCAGTGCTCAATCTCAGGATTGTCCTGACCTGAGCCATTCTGGGCCCGGTTTCAGATTAACCCACAGGAAAATCATGCACTTTTATAATGTGGGAATAGAAGCTTCCAACTGTTGCTCTGGGTGGATTATTCAACGTCAGCCACCCCTTCCAACCTCAGTTTTTGCATGGCTCTCATAGAGAGCAAAATACCAGTGCATGGGGAGGGTATTTGGAGTACTCAGCAGCTTCTGAACCATTCTCCTACAGAATTTTGTTTCTTTATTTCTTGTTTGGTTTTTTAAGGCAAACTCTCTTTCAGAGCAGAGATGTGATATCTGCGTTACACCAAAAACGGATTCAGGACAACCACTTCAGCGTCCTTTGCAAAGCTAAACTGTGTGGCCCATCACAGCAGAAAGGTGAGGGGTGAGGAGTTGTTATTGCAGCTGTGCAGGCGGGGAAATGGGATGGAGAGAGGGAGAAACTCCAGGTCACATCCAGGGTCGGTGGCAGAGCTGGAAGCAGCACCCAGGCTCTTTCCCCCAAGCAATATATTAATAATCACATCAATGACCAACTCACCTCCCCGCAACATCACCCCAGTGAGGATCTCACTTGCTAAGATCCTTGTGTTGGTAATCAGTGCAGCTGGAAACAGGCTGCAGGCGCAACGCTCCCGTTCCACAACCATTGCTTGATTCTCCCTCACATTAAAGAGGATGACTAAAGGCGCTGACGGCATCAGGAAGATGCTCCCGAGGAAGAGCTAAGGTGGGGTCGAGCCGTATTTTCTGCTCCCTCACCTTTAAACTGTCTTGGCCAGCCCTGGGAAAGGCAGAGAGCAGTGATGGATTTCTGCTTGCTGCCTTTTAACTTGGCAAAACAACAACTAAAGGCAATTTGGAGCTGTTACAGGTGCATTGCTTGTGGTGGAGGTGCTGCCAGAGCCACTGAACAACAGCAGGTATGAGCATGAATCATTCCAGAGCGTCTGTTTGGCACTGGCCCCAGTCTAGAAGGAGAGAAAAGCAAACGAGCTGACAGATTTGGTGCTGAGCAGAAGTTATTGGTGAGTGGCTGAGCTCACAGCTCTCGTTTCTTTTTGCATTGTCTTGTTTTTGACGTCCTGGGTCAGAGGAGCCTCATCTCTGGCTGGCACTGAGTGAGAACTCTCCAGTTACACTCCAGAAATGTTAGAGGAGAGCTGCTCATGTATTATCACATTATTTTTGCTATCAGCTCGAGGAAATGGACACTTGATTCATCTTCTCCCATCTATTGATTCAATCCTCCTTTTAATTCAGCACTGGAGCAGGCTATTAGCCTCCATTCACAGTGCACTGAGATAATATAACCTGATAGCTGCTCTCCTGATCCATTATGGAACAGGGATAAAATAGTTTTGTGTCTGTGTGTGAGGAGCTATCGACTCACTCTGCTGCATTTACAGCACTCGCTGTCCTCCCTCCTGGATGTTTTAATGGCTTTTCACCAGGTGGGGCAAGGATGGAAGCTGCTCTGAAGTGCAGACACAAAGCTTTGGGCAATGCCTTTTGCCCTGGAAAGAGACACAGCCCTTTGCCTGGGACTTTCATTGAGTGTATCAAGGCTTGAGGAAAACAAACTCCACCTCTGCCATCACCATCCATCATCCTTTTCCACTTCTCAGGCTGCAAACCCCAGTAAGGTTTGTGCTGGCTGGGTCCCTCCTTCCATCAGCATCCGCCAGGCATCCTCCAGGTTGTCCTTCAGCCACATCCAAGCTTCAGCTGACTGTGTGCACAGACCATCCCCACTGATCTGAGGACTGAGAACTGCTCATTTATTTCATTTTTATTTTTTTAATATTAATTTTTTTTTATTAAATATATACTTCTCTATTTTCATGTTTATTTTGTTTATCTGTCAGTGCCAGCCTGCCTTGTCTCACCCACACGCAGCTGCTGCTTTAGGATTCTAGAAGCTCCCAAAGTCATGGAATCACAGATGGTTTGGGGCTGGAAAGGACCTTAAATCCCATCCAGTGCCATGGACAGGGACACCTTCCACTGTCCCAGGCTGCTCCAAGCCCCAGTGTCCAACCTGGCCTGGGACACTGCCAGGGATCCAGGGGCAGCCTCAACCTCTCTGGGAGAAATTTAAATCCTGAGCAAATACTCCAGAACCTTTTCTTTCGTTCACAAATCAGCAGTATTCTATTAATTCTCAGTTTAGGATGATCTTCTGAAGAATGTGCAAAGTAGAAAATGAGATACACAGAGTGGATTTTTTTTTTTTTTAATCGCACCCCAGACCTGCCTTTCCTTCTAACAGAGTTGCAGGGATCCATTTTCTGTCTCTATCTACTTCTCATCTAGGTTAAACGATATCAAATATTAATTACGTTGTCACGGAAAAAAAAATAGTTTTGTTCTGCGCTAGAATACACTTTAAAAAAATTAATACAGCAAGTTAAAAAAGTGCAGGTTCTAATTGTTGCTGCCACGGAAAAGGTGCAGCTGAGTTAAATTAATCCATGAGAGACTTGTTTCCTTGTGCAGCAACTACCACTGTTCCTTGAAAGGCCGAGCTACTTTTTTTTTTTTTTCCAGGCTCCTTATCTGAAAAGGTTTGCCATGTCTTCATGCCAGCACTTGTCATGCTTTAGAAAAATCACAAGCAGCAAAAAGTCAGAATTGTCAGTTCAGAAGACACCGCTTGTTCCACTGGGTAAAAGCCGAGGAAGCAACGTCGGCAAACGATCTTTAGGAAAAGAAAAAAAAAAAAACCAAAACAACAAAAAACCCCGACGGAAGCAGCGGTGGAATGAAGATAAAAAGGGTTGCAGGCTTTATTCTCATTGAAGGTTGGCAACGGGAAAGCTGCTGGAGTAGAAGAAGAATATCTGATAGGTCATCTGTTGTGTAATGAAGAATAGAAGACAAGCGAGGAGAAGCAAGGTGATTCCAAACCTCTGAGGGATGGAAGATCTTGGGAGGGAAACATGAAAGCAATACCTTTATAAACTGACCAAATTTAATTTACTACCAACGAGCCTTGTAAGGCTGCGGGCTGACAAAATCCATTTGTAGTGCTGTGGGTAAGGCTGGAGTCAGACGTTTTCCTCCTGTGGAATCACGTTTTTATGTATTCCTTTCTTTTTGGTGCAGGTTTTCTGATTGAAAACTGCCACGGGGATGTCAAATATTTCCTTGTCCTCCTGATATCTGGGCTTAGTTACCCCATAACTGATCCTACATATCCATCTTCAATAGGCACAAGTAAAGGGGGAACAAAAGCAGATAAATATGCTGTCATTTAAAATGCAGAATTTCCTGCAAAATGTCCATGTGCTTCTGCTCTGGATGCTCCTTGAGAGACACCGGAGTTGTCAGGACGTTTGGCTGCAATATTTTTAAATGCATCTTATCACACACGTTCCTGATTTCAAGTGGGAAGTCAGGAAATGCTCTGCATGAGGTCCTGAATGCTTTTCCTTTCATTTGTGACTCACTGAGAGATGTGAAATCTGCATCCTTTGGCTGAGAAGATGTTGGGATGGGATGGGATGGGACAAGAGCAGATTTTCACTGGCTAATGGGAATGGTTTGGGTACCAACATCCCCAGGCCAGGCTGGGCTCTCCTTGGCTGTGTGGAGAGAGAAAAATGGGTTTTAAGCTGAATTTCTCATTCGGTGGTGGGCACAGTGACTAAATCCTGTCAGTGTTTCTGCGGTCTGGCAGGAATTTAGCAGGCTGGGAGAGCTGGGGCTGTTCAGCCTGGAGAAGAGAAGGCTCCAGGGAGAGCTCAGAGCCCCTTCCAGGGCCTAAAGGGGCTCCAGGAGAGCTGGAGAGGGATTTGGGACAAGGGATGGATGGACAGGACACAGGGAATGGCTTCCCGCTGCCAGAGGGCAGGGCTGGATGGGATCTTGGGCAGGAATTCCTGGCTGTGAGGGTGGGAAGGGGCTGGGATGGAATTCCCAGAGCAGCTGTGGCTGTCCCTGGATCCCTGGAAGTGCCCAAGGCCAGGTTGGACATTGGGGCTTGGAGCAGCCTGGGACAGTGGAAGATGTCCCTGCCATGGCAGGAGGTGGAAGGGGATTATCTTTGAGGTCCCTTCCAACCCAAATGTTTCCATAATTCCATGAGTGTGAATTTTCACTCTCCGTGAACAGAGCTGTTTGCACTGGGAGAAGCCCCAGTGTTTTGTGGTTACGTGGTTTAGCTCAGGAGGAGCAAGAAATGACCAAGTCCCTCCAGAGTCTGTTTTCTAGGCATGGGATGCATCAGCAGGATCCTCTTGGTCTTCCACAGCATAGCAAGGAGTGGGATTGGGATCCTTCACGCTTCCCTGGGCCTCAACATTTCTTTGAAGGTAAAATGAGTGGAGAAAGTGGAGGAGAGGGGAAAGTTTCCTGCTATAGACAACAACAGCCCTTGGAGAATCGTGTCTGGTTTTAACCCTGACTTGATGGGTCAGATCTGCAGGAGGAGGAGTTCTTCTTCTCGGTCATGGAAAAAATGGCTGGAGAGGGGTTAATTTTTGGGTTAAATGGGGTTAATTTTCTAAAAGGATTGAGCTGGAGCGGGGAGCACCTTTAGCACCACAGGTGAGCACATTTCAGAGATGCACCTCTAGGATGTAACACAGAAAAATGTCAGGGTTGTGATGTCATGGAATACCCAAAAGTAAAATGACTCAAAACAGCACTTTATTGCATTGTAACCCTGTGTTACAATTACAATTCTTTGCCAGTAGAGTTTCTCATCTCATCATAAGAAGCTCTGTCTGTGGACACGCTCATTTTATTTCATCTTGTTTTACAAATCTGATAGAAAAAAAAAACCCAGCTAAATTAGGCTAAACCACTTGATTCTCCTCTGCCCTTTTAAATGCTGTAAAGTAAGAAGATTATGTTACCCCCTTCCCCATAAATCAGGATTAAACTGGAGTTTTCAGGGTTTTGTGCCAACAAAATCCCCAATTTGCTGAGCTCAAATTCTCTAATCTGAAGCCAGAGGCCAGAAGAGGGGATGCACTTTGGAAACTGCAACGACCATGCCGTGTATTTGGAAGAATTAGGAATTTTTCCTCAAACTATCAATGCTCCATTCCGCCTGCCATGGGAAGAGTGAGCTTCTTATCTCTAGAACCACTTTGCTTTCTCAGTGTGGGCCACGCTTCCTTGTTTCTCACCCACTTGTATTAGAATTGGAAAATTTCACCTGCAGCGCAACATGCATCTATTAAAATCCGTGCCAACCTCCTCATCTCATTTTTAAGCGAATGTGAGTTTTCCGTCGTAAAATTCCAGTGGGCAATGAATTAAAAATGACAACTCTATATACGGCGAAAACAAGAAAATAAAATATACAAAACATTGCTAATGATCAGTTCTTGAAAAATTTACCAGACACATTCTACCCAGGGAGCTAAACTCATTAGCAGAAACTGATAGGAAACCTGAGAAACTCCAGGATGAGGCTCAGGCACAACATATTCAAATGAAATCTCTTTAGCAGAATAGTTTTGTTTCTCTCCCCGAAATATTTAGCAGCAGCATGTATTGCTTTTTTTTTTAAAAAAAAAAAAAAAAAGGAGAGGTGTCTGGGAGGTTATGGCATCTTGTTAATCATGTCTGGGAGCTGCTCCCTCCTTGGGGAAGGAAAAGACCTAATGATGGGCCGAAAATTTTCCCTGTTTTATCAGGAGGGTCCTGCTCAGCCACAGCCCATCTCTGCTCCCAGAGCAATCCTGGATGTTGCCTTCAGGTGAGTTACAGACCTGGGCATGCTCCAAAGCCACCCAGACCATCCCTGCATTGCCAGCACTCAATAAATTGTAATAATTCATGATATCTGGGTGACCTCACTCGATGACACTGGGGACAAGCCGACCCATCAACGTCCTGCGTGTGGCACTTGAATGCTGCCACCTTCCAGGAGCAGACAATGGTTTCACACCTCATTTGCAAACTAAAGGAGATAGGGAATGAATTAAACTTCCTGCAAGCACTCAGGAGGTTTACAAAGAGTCCTATCTCTAAGTCTACTGTACTATTTGCATAAAAGAATTCAGTATCAATGTAATTATTAATGATAATTCTCAAGCAGTTGTGCTGCTTCAGGATTTTTCAGATTAAGAATGTAATGAATTAGTAATAAAATCCAAACACAAATTTATTCCTAAATACAATTTCCTCCCTGGCTGTGAAATCTCCTTGTATTTATTATAAAAGATGTACTTGTTGGAGCAGCTTTCCTCCGGCGGCGCGGTTTAAAGGCACATGTCTTCGACAAAGTCAAATTCCTGGCAGCAAACCACTTTAGGAGAAGCTTTCCTGTTCTTTGGGCAGCATGAGGATGTGACTGATGGGTCCTTAATGAGAAATATCTTCCAAGCATCCACCTCATCCTACGTGCAATGCTGGCAGCGTTGGAGAACTTGAGTTGCTCCTTTCCCACAGGACTCAGCCTAACAGCCCTGCCTGAGTGACAAAGCCAGGCCTGTTTCCTCTTGGTTGTGGTCTGGGCTGAGGTAAATCCAGATAAATCCGTTTTGGGAACGGCCTCCCAAAATTCCAGGACTCTCCCATTTGTTAACACACGCCTTCGTCTCCTCCCCTCGTGTGGCAATAGGTCTGTGTGAGTGACACCACAAATCTGCACCTCAGCCACCTCCCTGCACTCCAGGGAGTCATTAGGAGAGACAGGATGAATCCCAGATGTTGGAGAAACATGGCAACGCTTCGTGGATCACACCCGGGACAAAAAAAAACCCAAAATTTTGTTGTTTATTGGGCACCACAAAGTGGGCGAGTACTTTTTATGGGGAGCTGGTGACGCATTTTAATTTAGTTAATTTTTTTCCAACCCCTTCTCTTGAAATTATTTTCTCTTGGAATAATCATGAAACAACTTTTATATGAAGGTTGAATCCTAGCTGCAATATAAGAAACTTTTCCATCTTCTCCTCTCATTTTTCCTCCTTTCCTCCTCAAACCATCACCTGCACCCAGAATGCTGGTGCAAATACTGGTACAAATTTAGCACTTCCTGAGTTGTCAGTTATGGTGAGACATTTTTTTTCCCAGGATATTATAGAGCCTTGGCATCAGCTCTAGAGCAGGTTACATTTTTCTGTTGATAATTTAGGTCATTTTTCGTCTGGTTTGATGTTCTGCAAGACTAGAAATAGCAAAGTGTAGTGGATAGTGCAGTAATACCTGGATGTTGTTTTAATTCAGAACAGAGTTCTGTGAAATGCACTGCAGGTTTAGTACTTTAAAAAAAAAAAAACAAAACCCACCCTTTTTTTTTTTAACATTTAAGTTTTTACGTCAGGGGAAAATTTTCCAGGCTACCTCAGCTGCCTTTTTGAGGCATTTAGGTTCAGGTCTTCTCCCAGGAGTTTCCATGGTCATCTGCAGTCCCTGAATATTGAAATTCTCCTCCAGCCAAATGTTTTTAGCTCTAGGAGGGTTCAGTACACTCTGAGGGTGTCTAGCACTTCTCAGAAGGGCTTAGAATAATTGTGAGACGGCTCTTCAGGTGTGCTTTGTAAAGCAAAGGTTTTGATACAAGAGAAAATAACAAAAAATACAGAAACAAAAGGAGAAGCACCTGACACCTGACTAAAACACCTGGAAAAGCACCTGAGCCCCTCTGTGCTCCTTCTTAAATACACAACGATTAAGGAGGGACAAATTGGCTTGCTGCCAATAGGAACAGTCACAGGTTTTGAGAAACATTTCCAAAGCCCAACCAGTGTCCCTGTGCTGGCGCTGGGCCAACCATGGTGAGTGAACAACACAAAGTTCAGGTGTTTTTTCATTAAAGTCAGGAGTAAAACTGAAACCCCTTTTCCTTATTTGGAAGCAATTTTTTTGGGGGTGTGGAAATGCACTGCTGCACCTGAACCCCGGGATTCCTCAGCAGGGTGATTTAGGGACTGAGCTGAGCACTCCTGCACGGCCCCAGAGCTGCTTTTCTCTGCTTTGTGTCCATGCCTGGAATCTCCTCGGGTCAGACACCACGTGGTTTGGGATTGAATCGTGACCCCACAACTATGAACTCACCGGGTTCTGTAGGAGCAACGAGCTGTGCTGGGCCTTGGCTCCACCTGCATTGCTTGCAGATGTTGGGCCCGTCCTGAAGGAACAGGGCTTCGACTCATCCTAAAAGACGCTCAACATCTGTGCAAGCACTTTAAAATGTGACCTCTGGCAGCACGCCTCCCCCCCTCCCATTTATATTTATTCATTTATTTATTCATGCTAACCCAGAGGAAGAATAAAGCTGGTCAGGAGCTGAAATTTCCCAATTTTCAGCCAGTGTGGAGCATCCTTGCTTCGGAAACTTCTCTGTGTTGCTTCACCCTTTGGTTCTCAGCAGTTGTTCCACTCACAAAATCACTCCATTATCCCACAGTTTCCTGTTTGCTGTAATGAAGACAACTGGATTTTTGATAGTCTATTAAATGGTCTATTAAATAATGTGGTTGCTGGAGGGACCCTGGTGATTGTGTGTGGAGTGGCAGAGTAATAACTCTGTGATTCAGATGCTGCCTGGATTTCCTTTCTATTCCAGCTGTTGGAAATGTTTTCCTGAGAGTTTGCATAAATCTTCCTCCTTCTCAGCTGGCCTGCAGCCAGCATGGATCCACTTGTTCTTCTGGAACCTGGGATATTCAGCAGATGGGGAAGCTCCCGACTGTTGGAACTGTCAGTCCAAGAGGCAGAAGACAGGATGCTAAAAATTGCAGGTTTGATTATAGGATAAAATCTGGATAATTATGAAATTATTTCTCAATCTGGATTAATTCAGTGAACAAAGGTGTGTATTTTCTTTTGGGACGGGACAGAAGAACTCCTCTAATCTTCATCTGGGAATATTTTTGGGCAACTCTTTATATTTTAGTTCCAACCCCAACTGGATCTCCGTATCTGAGGTACCTCAAATCCTCCTGACCAGTGTCTAAGGTTCTATCTTCAAACACAGCAGTGATAAGGTTTGATAAGGCTTTCGTTGATCTACAGTCTGTGGGACTTGCTCGTGTTGGAGCAGAGCCTGAAAAGGTTTCTTGTCTCTAACTCTAATATTTGAAGATAACGTCTTAATTTCCCTTGAGGTTCCTGATCCCAAAGGCACAGGGATGGTCCTGCTGAGATCCCAGTTTAGGGATTTTTCTGAACTGGGGATGAATTCCCTCCCTGGCCATTGGCAGATTGTTGGACATTGCTGTGGCAGAGTAATGTGTGTGCTACTGAAATGATTTTAAACTTTTCCCCTTTCCCCTCAGTTTTTCTCCTCCACCTCTGAAATATTGCATTGACATTCCAACTTGTGCATTATTAAAAATGGTGACCATGATGCAGCACCACAGGAAGCCTGTGCAGTGAAATATTGGGGTTTTTTTTCCAGCCACTGTCCATTCTTCACTGGCAGATGGACTTTAAGGCTGACAGGACTGGAAATGAACAGCATCAACCCCCCAACACTCCTTCCCTTTTCTGTTCCACCCAAGCGCAAACAATTCTGCCCTAAAACCACTCCAAACGGAACGACAGCAGCCACGAGGGCAACTTTTTGTTTCTGTTGGGGAAGGATTTTATTTGGTGTGACTGTGGTTTCTATCACCAACATTTCACCAATTATTGTGTTCTCTGCCCTTTGAACTGAGCAGGGGAGAACTTTGCTGCTTTGGATTCATTTAAAGCTCTGTTGGATTCTGCTCTTGCGCTTTCTGGGCTCAGAGATGTTCAGAAGTCCCCACGTTCTCAGGGTAAGGACTTGTTTCATCCTAATTTTGGCTTTCTGTCCTCTTAGGGGTTGGAACAACACAACTTTGAAGGTCCTTTCCAACCCAATCCATTCTCTGATCCTTTCATGATTTTATGGAAGGAGAACAACAGGAGTTCCTTTCCCTTGGTTGCATGGTTTGATAGCATTGTTCCCTTTGCCATCAGCTGTTATTCTCTATATATTCTTATCTTTTATTCTATATATTTATATATCTGTTTGATTCAGTAGGTAAATGGATTCCAGGATAGACATGACATTTCTTTTCCGGAAAACCTGTCAATGCTTTTACCCATGGGGCTCATTTCTGTGGTTTTCCTTGTCCAGGGCCTCTGGTGGAGGAGCTGTGAGACCCTTTGGATAATCACCTTCCGCCCTCCACGTCTCTTTATAATCCTGATTCCTTCCTTCATGATAATTTTCCTTGTTATCTGAAAATCGCTGTAAAACTTCTCAGTTGCTTTCTTTCCCTTTCACTTGCCCCAAGGAATTATTGGATATCTCTCTGAGAGCTCTGTACATTAAGACTTAGTGCATTGAGTTGCTGTCTCAACACTTAATTCGTTTTAGAGTTTTTGTGGCGACACCTCAGTGTTTTCCATTAATTCTGCAGGATCCATTTCTTTAGTGCACTCAGAACTTCCTGGTGAATTTAAAACCCAAACTGCTGCAAACTCCAGGGATCAGAGATCTCCAAAAGCGTTGCAGTTCTAGGAGTTTTGGGAGTGCCTTAAATTGCTCAGAGTTGTGTGTTAAGAGGCTCAGAAATTAAAATTTTGGAGTGACGTCTTCAGAGTTTGAGGCCAACACTTTTTTTGGTGCTGATTTTATATAAACTTAGCACTTTCCTCCTCAGTGGTGGAGTTCACACTGAGCTTTGGCTCAAGCAGTGACATCACCCTTCTGAGGAATTTTCCAATTCAGATTTTGAGCTCTGTACCTGCAAAACCAAAAAAGTGTAGTCAGAGAATGAGCTCTGTGCTAGAGCCTGGAAATTATTTTATCCTGTTATTCTTATCTGATGGAACTTAATTCTTTAAAAACCTCATCCTTATTTCTATCGGTCACCTGCAATTTGTTTGCGGCGTTATTCCAGTTGGAAATCCCATTTCCCTGTGTCCTCAGCCATCCCATGGATCGGAGCTGCAGGCTCTGGTTCCTTCCCAGCCTCACTGGATAGCTGGGAAGGAATTATTGGCCGTGATTGGATGCAGCTGGTGCAGCTCAAAAAAAGGCTGAAAAACTCTTCTGAAAGACTCTTCAAGATGGTTTTGATAAATTCGAAGTTGGAGAGTTTTTATTTGCTTTCCATTAAAAAGCTATAAAAGAGACGGCTGCTCATATGTTGCAGGAGGAATTCCTTTACCCTGTTGAGAGATGGCAGATGGAAAACCAGGGATTTTATGTTGCAGCGATAGCTGGCATGTTGTACATGTTAATGTCCTGCTTCCCGTCTTCAACAAATCTCTAAATTTGGAGATGAGACAGTGGAAAGGTTAGAACCTGTTTCCTGATGGGCGTTTGGGGCCGCTCGCTGCTCTTTGTGTGTGTGACTACAGCTCCCCGACTCGTCCACTGCTCCTTTTCCCTCCCAGTTTGGACACTCAGGGAAAGTTTGACTCCCGATTTTGCTCTTTTGTGGCACTGGGTGCTCACTGCTGGTGCTGTCAGGGCTTCCTGTGTCCTCGGGGTGGGCTTTGGGGTCTGTTGTCCACCCTGTGGCCCAGCAGAAGCTGCTGCAGGAGGGTTTTGTCCCCTGGTTGCTCTCCAGGCCAAAGGCAGGGGAGAAGCTGAACACAACAGCTGCTCTTGTTGCTTTTGCTGACATCCAAAATCTGCCTTTCCTGATGGAACAGATAATTTTTATGGCAGCCCAGGAGATGAGATCCTTATTTCCCTGAACATCTCCGATGGATATGAAGGCAATATTTTGCTTTCTCTGATTTATGGGCGCGCCTTGCCAACGCCAACAGATTAAATGGATTTTTACTTGAGATTGTGGAGACTCGTTACAGATGTACATTCATTTCCCTCTCCTCTGTTCCTCCTGAAGATTTGTACGTCCTGGCAGACACCACAAGCTTTTGGTTTGGGTCGGGAGGAGCACAGGAAGGGTTTATGCTACTGTTTGCATGAGCCACCAGAGCTGGAGCAGCTTTCCTTGGGCTTGCCACTTCCTTAGGATTTGCTTCTCTTCTCCAGTCCCTCAGGTGGAAATTTTATCCCTTTCCAGTTCGCATTGATGATGTTTAGTAGAGCTCTGAATGTTTTGTCACCTCATCCTTAAGTGTTTGGCACCAAACACTGGCTGAGAGACTCCCCTTGGTTTGTCTTAATTTAATTCTTTACTCCAGCCTTTCATGCCTGGGGGTTTTTGGCTGTTCCCAAAGTCAGTGCAGGGAGTGAACCCTGCCAGGGGACAGCTCTCCCTACCCGCAGCGTGCTCCTGCACCTCTTCCCACTTCTTGGGAATTTCAGAAGCAGTGAAACACGGTAGATTTATGTCCCAGAGCTGCTTTTTATGGGATGCTGGTGCTTCACTCCCTGTACACTCCTCAGGATTTGTCCATTCAAGGGATCAGGATAAACCCCCAGGTGTGGGGTGGTCCTGGGACACCTGAGCCTCATTTGGTGTTTGTGGGGGAGCAGAGGGGGCTTGGGACACCTGGGGAAATCCCAGGGATTTGCTTTGGGGTGTGCCCAGGTGTAGCAGTTCCTGGGGGTGAGGGATTGGCTCCTTTTTGGTGAAGGTTCAGCAGGACCTGGGGATCCTGAGGGCTGGAGCATCTCCCCTGTGAGGAAAGGCTGAGAGAGTTGTGGTTGTACAGCCTGGAGAGGAGAAAGCTCCAGAGAGAGCTCAGAGCCCCTTCCAGGGCCCAAAGGGGCTCCAGGAGAGCTGGAGAGGGACTGGGGACAAGGCATGGAGGGACAGGACACAGGGAATGGCTTTAAGCTGAAAGTGAGGAGATTTAGATGGGATTTTGGGCAGGAATTGTTCCCTGGGAGGGTGGACAGGCCCTGGCACAGGGTGCCCAGAGCAGCTGTGGCTGCCCCTGGATCCCTGGCAGTGCCCAAGGCCAGGTTGGATGGAGCTTGGAGCAGCCTGGGACAGTGGAAGGTGTCCCTGCCATGGCAGGGGGTGGTCCTGACATCCTTTAAAGTTCCCTTCCAACCCAAACCATTTTTATTCTAGGATTCTTTGCCTTGCTGCACCCCCAGGCCATGATTTTTAGGTGGGCAAAGAGGTCAGCTGAGCAGAGTCTCATCCTTGCTGCAGGAAATGTCCCTGTTCCCAGCGGCTTGAGGGGTTTGGAGGGGAGTATTTGGGAGGTGCTGCTCCTCACTCGGCGCTCCTGCAGCTCGCTGGGAATGTGCAGCTTTCCCAGCCATCCACCCGATGGCAGCACAGCGATGGATGTCACACTCCCAGCCTTGCCTCCCACACAAGCAGCAGTTTTTCCACAATCCAAAAAAAACCCCCAAAAAAACCAAACCAAAACAAAAAAACCCCACACAAAACCACAAACAAACAAAAACCTCCAAACAAACAAACAAAAAAACAACCAACCCCCCCCTCAAAATCCCAAACATAACCAAAAAACCCAAATAAAATTAAAAAGAAATCCACTTTTTTTTTTTTTTTCTTTTTCCTCTCATCACGTCGTCCAGCATTTTTTGTTCAAACTCAGTGTTGAGATATATACATTTAGTAGATAATTCCCGTAGTTCTGACTTTTGGGAAAAACGCTGCGGCACCTCTAAAACAGACCTCAGAAATTCCCAACATGCGGCCAACCCCCCCCTGTTTTCTGAGTGGATGAAACTGGCCTCTCAGTTCAGCCTCGTGCCATTGCAACTGCATTAAGCCATGAAGGAGGGTAATACAATGTACCATCATTTTCAAGTAATTTAATCACGAAAACTAAAAATTTGGAAGCAAACAGATATTTTACTTAATAGAAACCATCTGCACTGTACAGTAGGCAAATTGTATAAAAATGAATAAAACTGTCTCTGGAGGAAAATGACTCAGGCACCAGCTTATATAATGAAGATGTATATGTGCCTTTTAGCATTTGCATTGTCTATTAGAGTAGGTAAATCGCAGTGCTGGTGTAAGGAAACAGCTCCAGATTTTATTACCACCCTGTGACTGATGGCAAAGGCAGCAGGGGAAGTAATTCCTTTAGAGGGGGCTTGCTCCACACCCCAAGTGCTTTGGGTGGGAAAGCTTTACTGGTGGGGGCACTTTTGAGGCTTTTTCTGGGAGAAGGATTTTTCCCTCACTTAGGCTTTTTAATTTGGTTCAGGCCTGGCTCGTTTGGGATTGTCCAGAGAGGATTTGCTACCGGGTTTTATTTGGTAGAGATGGGTGGAAGAGTTTCAGACTGGTCCTTTAAAGTGGTATTTTAAATTTCTCCTTCAAGCTGGTCCCTTAAACTGGTCGTGTAAGCCCCCAGTCAGCTTGTTCCACACCCCAAATGCTTTGGATGGGAAAGCTTTACTGGTGGGGAGATGTTTTAGTCAGGTTATTCTCCTGGGGAAGGATTTTCCCTCCATTGGCTTTTTTGTTTGGTTCAGGCCTGGTTCATTTAGGATTGTCCAGAGAGGATTTGCTTGCTGGTTTTGTTTGGTAGAGCTGGTGAATGACCTTTAAACAGGTTCTTTAAACTGATATTTTAAATTTCTCCTTCAAACTGGAATTTTAAACTGGTCCTTTAAACCCCCACCCAGCTTGTTCCAGACCCCAAATGCTTTGGATGGGAAAGCTTTACTGGTGGGGAGATGTTTTAGTCAGGTTATTCTCCTGGGGAAGGAATTTCCCTCAGCTGGGCTTTCTTTGCTTGATTCGGGCTCGTTTGGAGTTTTCCAGAGAGGATTTGCTATTGGGTTTTATTTGGCAAAGCTGATGGATGAGTTTTAAACTGGTCCTTTAAGTTGGTCCTTTAAAGCGGTCCCATAAACTTGTCCTTTAAACTGGGTTTTTAAATTGGTCCTTTAAAGCGGTCCCTTAAACTGATCCTTTAAACCCCACCCAGCTTGTTCCAGACCTCTAATGCTTTAAATGGGAAAACCTCACTGGTGGGGGCACATTTTAGGCTTTTTCTAGGGGAGGATTTTCCCTCACTTGGGCTTTTTTTTTTTTTTTTTTTTTTTGCTTGATTCAGGCCTGGTTTATTTGGGTTTATCCAGGTCCTTTAAACTGGTGACTTAAAGTGGTATTTCAAACTGGTCCTTCAAACCCCCACCCAGCAGAAGGTGCAGGTTTGACACAGCGATTCTGTTCCCTGCTGCCGGCACCTCTCCCTTCCCTTGTTGTTGAAGGACAGATTTCCCTACTTTTCCAAATATTTATTCCCTGGCATTCGGCGGCTTCCCTAAATGATGGCAAACAATATGAATTATTCAAGCACAGGGCTGCAAGAGCCCGCCTCTAGCCTGCTTTTAAAATGAAGTTTATAAGAGCCACTTTTCAGGGGCTGAGATTTAACACTGGAAATAAATGTGCCCTGCCTTAAAAAGCTCTGTATTCTTTCTCCCAAATCCACGACGAGACCTGGGGAGAAAAGGAGGAATTTTCTGGCACTTTTTTTGACAAAGAAAAATCCCCAATTTCCCGGTGTCGTTCGTGCTTTTACTTTCTCAGCTGGCATGTTGAAGGATGGAAACCTGGGTGATGCAAAAGCAGATTTATTTTGGGTTTGGAAAGAGTAAGGAGGAGAAAGCAGAATCAGAATTTCCCCTTGAATGTTAAACATGTTTGGTGACGAGAACATTTCGCATTAACAAATATGTAAAGTAAAAATACGTCCCAAAAGACTGAGGCTTCTGTGGATTTAAACCAATTTAGATGCAGTTTTCTGCCCTGATAATCTCACTTTCTGTTGTTGTAACCCCCAGATCCACGCAAGCCTCACCTGCCCTGGTGCTGGTGCCTCGGAGCTGCTGTTTCACACCTGGAACACAAAACCTCACCAACATTTTTGGGAAAAATCTGCTTCTTTTTTTTTTTTTTTTTTTTTTTCCTGAGCATGGCTTTGGGTGTTTTTGATACTCCCCCGTGGTGTTTGAATGCGAAAGTTCTTTAAAAAAGGAGAAAATCCTTGGAATCCAGAGGCTGGTTTTTTTAGCAAATACCAGTGTCAAGGTCAGATTTGGGGCTGAATTGTTTAAAATGGATATTTAGGGGGAAGATGTTTTGGGGAGGGCTCAAAACCACCCTGGTCAAGGCAGTGGGAGTCATTCCTGACTTCAATAACCTGGATTAAAAACTTTCTGACAAAAAGAGACTTTAGCCCAGACCTGCTGCACTGGGAGGAAATGAGGCCGTCAAGTTTAGAGCAGGATCAGTCCCACGCCCTTAAATACTTCATTAACACTGTTTCATTAATTCACATCCATTGCATTCATGAAAAGGAAAATATCTTTGCCTGCCCATTCGCATCTGAATATAAAACATTCCTTACCTGTGTTTTTTTCTTGTGAAAATGGAACTCCCTTTGGGAAATCTCAGTTATTTCCTTTTTTTTGTTTGTTTTGTTTTTGTTTTAACTGAGAGATGTATGGAATTTACATCCTCACGGATTGGTAATGTTCAAAATATAATGTTTTGTGTGTTCCTAAACCACAGGCAGAAAGAGCAGTTTATCTTTTTATTTTTTAAATTCGGGCGATTAATGGCCAGTAAAACATGAAACTCTGAAATGTAAAGAGCCCCAGAGTCCAAAAGCACAAAGGAAATGGCTTCAGAATGAAGACATTTATTTTCTTCTTGCTTTCTTGTCCCATGGTTTATTTAGTTTCATGTGATTTGTGCCAGGACAAAGTGTGTTCTACAAACAGAAAAAAAGGGAAAAGGTTAAACCAGTAATGAAGTGCAATGATAATAAAAAATAACGATGAAAAAAAGAAAAAAAAAAAGATGATTAACAAAAAGAAAAGAAGGGTGAGGAGTTACAAATACAGAGTGGGTGAGACAGTGGGACCCCAAACAACAGATTTATTAGGGGATGAAAATAACTGTGTTTTTGGGGGGGAAAGAGGAAGGTTCCCAGCTCCAGCCTCGCTCCATGGAGCGGGAACACCAGCCCCAGATCCACACGATGGCACTCTTAAGCTTTCAAACAATTCCATCCCCGGCTCCCAGCATTTCATCCAAACCTAATTTTTTCTCCCCCCGCCAAAAGCCAAGGAGGAGTTGGTGAGGGGGGGGGGGGGAACAGAACTCACACAAAACTCGAAATCGGGAAGTCCCGAGTTGTCCCCATCCCACCCCACTCCGTGACCCCGGAGCTGCATCCCAAAGGATTTGGGGATGCCCAGGACATGGAGGGACCAGGGATGGAGAGAACTCCGTCCCTGAAGGGCGCTGGGGAAAGGGCAGCTGGAAATATTATTTTAGATGCACCCAAAAATTAGTTTAAGAAGCTTTTCTGCACGGCAAGAGGGCCACAAACCCCAGAGCCCGAGAGCGAGCTGGCGTTGGGACATTTATGGGGGGAAAAGGTCAGAGCTGTTGTTTTGGAGCTTTTTCTAAAGCGCAGCCTAAGCTGCACAAAAGTCAGGAGTGCGGGCTGCTCTCTTCTACAGCGTCTGTTATTAAGGGTGTTTTATAAACAAGAATCCTTCCCGTCAGTGTGGAGCACTGACTTCACTCCATATTCCAGTTGTGTGGGAAGGGAAGGAGGCAGGGGGCTGTTGGGGCCGATCCTGCCCTTCCCAGCTCAGTCATTCCAAAGGCGGCATCGCCCCGGCCGGGAGGGATGGGAGGGAAAAGTCAGCAAAGAGCTGCACACCAGCACGGCCGTGGAAGCAATTCCTGCTCCTTTCCCCTCTCTGCCCTCCTGCCAGGCGGGTTTGGGCTTTGTGCTCAGGGCTCGGGGAGGGTTTTCCAGCTTCCCTGAGAGCGGTGGTTGCCCAGGCAGCGGCTTGAATCCCGCTCACAAAGCTCAGCCCGGGGTTGGGTACAGGTTGCTGACCTCCCGTGTTTTCCTGGCAGGGGAAAAAAACAAGACTTTGCTCCTTTGTTCCCTTCTTCACCTGAAAGGATCCTCTGCCTTTGGATACAGAACTCCAAATTCTCCACCAGGTCTTGACTACCAGCATTATAGCTGCCGCTCCTGCTGGGGCAGCCTGTGCCAAGCCGCTGTTCAGGGATGAGTTTCTCCTCACCCTTTCACTGATCCCAAAAAAAAAAAAAAAAAAAAGGGCATTTCAGCAGCAGCTGGACCAGGAGTGAAGTCTGGAAGGTTCCAGCACAGCCCCTGTGTCACCTGTCCTCGTGTCAAGGAGCCCTCGCTGCAGGAGTGGGAATTAATCCTGAAAAAGTGAGCACAAACCCCTTATTGAAAACCCAGCGGCAAAGGGTCAGTGCAACACCAAATCAGGGGCAGCCAGAGCACAAAATTCTAAAAACAAAAAAAAAAGGACCAATTTCTGACTCTTACACACCAAATGAGCCCTTTGTGGGGATGCTTTCCAGGTGTCAGTGTAACTCATACCCTAAAGGTGCTAAAACAATGCACACCCTAAAGGTCCCAATATAATGCACATCCTAAAAGTACCAGGGAAAGACACATCCTAAAGGTCCCAGCACACTGGGACAGGGGCGGGTACCAGTGTGGGGGCTCTGCAGACCAAAGAGCTCTTCCCCCACGCTGGGATGTGCCCAGTCCTGGTAAATTTTGGGGTGTCAGGGAGCAGCAGGGTGTGTTGGGCATGGCAGGAGTTGGGAATGAAGATTCCAGGCTTCCTGCTGACTCTTCCTGCTGCTTTCTGGGTGTCTGTGGGCTGGGGGGTCCCGTCCTTGCTGTCAGCCAGCACCCACCGGGGCTCTCCTGAGAGGGGCTGTGGGGAGAGAGCAGCTCCTGAGCTCTGCTGGGTCGCTTCTCTCCAAAACTGCCAAGCTGGGGTGAGAGGGCACCCTCAAGGGAGTGTCCAAAATCAACACGATTATCTTGATTATTCATATTTGCATTGGCAGAACTGCTGTGGCTTTGTGTGGAGAAGCACAGTCCCTCCACTGCTCAGTGCTGCTGAGCCCGTGGAGCAGCAGCTGATCCAGCTCCAGAGTGGACGATCCCAAATTTTTTTTGGCATTTTCCTGAATGTCAAGAGGGTTTCTAGTGCAATCTGTGTTAGTGGCACCTAATCCAGGGTCAGGATTTGGGGCAAATCCTGACCCTGGCCCCAAAATGTGATACACTGAGCCTGGTGTAGATCACCTGGATCTTCAAAGGAGAGCTAGGAGCTGGATTTTAGATGGGTGGGGGAAATTTGGGCATATTTTTCCAGCATTCCTGGGTATCCTAGGCACCTTAATTCTCTATATTTTTCCTCTAAAATCAGCCTTAGTCCAGTGTCACTTTTTAAGAAGCGTCCCCAACCTTTACAAAACTATCCCTGGCACTCCAGGGGTTAAAAATAATTCACTCCTTGAATTTTTCAGCTCTTAACTAGACGAGAGATTATTTGGACCAACCAGGAGACAATGATTTGGGCAGGGTTCACTCTCGGGGTACGTTCTGCCTTATTTTTCCTAAAGAAATCCTTTCATTTTGATTTTTGGAGCGGGTCAAGTGTCATCCCTGGCTCTTTGTTTTTTCTTTCTTTTCCTTTTTTAAGAAGTGTTATAGTGCATTTAATAGAAACATAATGGGACGGATTTATTGCTGGAGATAGATTCCAACGCTGGGTTAAGTTCATCAGTTCTAAAACTCCACTTTTTTTTTTTTTTCATTGCTGAACACATCCTCGCTGTGTTTTCTTGCTAATTTGAAGCAGCAAATTGGGTTGGTTTGTAAGTGCGTGGCAAGAAACAATAGGTGTGTGCCCAAGAAGAAGAACTTGGTGTCGTCTCAAGGCATTGGCAGAGCTTTTCCCTGGAAAAATCTGGGCAGGGGAATGCGGCAGGGACTCTTCAGCGCAATTACCAGATCTCTCTGGGGGTCACCTGCAGTTTACAGGGGAGAGTCATTTATTCCAGTTCATTTTGGATTTGAGGAGCAAAAGGCACCTCAAATCCAGAATCTCACGTGAGGACTGAAAGCAGCAGCTTTGGGGCATTTTTCTCTGCCCCCCGATCCTGCAGCTCAGCCCCGGGTTTGGGGGCCAGGCCTGAGCTCCCCCTTCTGAAATGCAGAATGCTCAATGAATGGCAAAAGTGCTTTTAAAAGGGGCTCGTGGAACACTTTGAAAATATTAATTAGTGTGTTGAAGCATTCTGCATAGCATATCATAGTAAAACTGCTCCAGGGGCTTGCTTGGAATGAATTATTAATATGAATCCCTCTCTCCCTTATGCTTCACACCCTGATTTTATGGGACTTGGCGTGGGTTGGGGTGTCTATTAGATTCACTTATTGCCTGTTTAGTGGGAGTACTTTGTAGACTGCATCAAAAGGTCACTATTATTTTTTATTTTTTTTTTCCAGAATCCCAAATTTTAATCAGTGAAAGAGACTAAATTCCCCCAAACGTGGAAGGAGAGCTGTGAAGAAAAAAATAAACATAAAACGAAGAAGCAAATCACCACAAAGCCATGACTGAAATAATTTTCTGTGGAGAAGGGGAACGAGTCCAGGCCCCAGGCCCAAGCTGGTTTAGGAACATCACTGTGGGGTTTTACAGAGCTGGAATGGCACAGCCACATGCAAATCACATCTCCAGCCTCATCCAAACCACTCCAAGAAGAGCAATTCCACTAAAACACTCTTGTGACATGTTCATGCTTCCTTCACAGCCATTTGGATGCCTTGTACCACAAGTAGAGAATTCATTAAATTCACAGAGCACAGTTCCTTTTCCCCTCTTGGCTTTACAATATCACAGAGCTGAACCTGTTAACCTAACACTGAAAGAGAAAAGCTGTGCTTAAAACAAAAAAAATATTGTTTTTCAGCTCTCGAGGTCTGTTTTGATGAAGTCCCTCGTGTGCAAATATAAATAAATCCATAAAGTAATTTGACTTTTAATTCATACTTGGATTATGGAAATATTTGTATTTGCATGGCTGCTAGACTGAATTGCAAAGGGGTTGGAGGGTCCAGTTCTCAGTCTTGGAAGAAAAGAAACAGGAAAATGATGGTTTAGGAAAATGACGGTTTGGGAGACAATGGCACCCATGACACAGAGACTGCCAAGGGACAAAGGGTTGTGGCAAACCCCAGGTTGTTATCACAGGATCCCGGACTGGTCTGGGCTGAAGGGAATTTAAAGCTCATCCCATTCCACCAGGGACACCTCCCACTGTCCCAGGCTGCTCCAAACCTTGTCCAACTTGGCCTTGGGCACTGCCAGGGATCCAGGGGCAGCCACAGCTGCTCTGGGCACCCTGTGCCAGGACCTGCCCACCCTCCCAGGGAACAATTCCTGCCCAATATCCCACCAAAATTTACCTTCTTCCAGCTAAAACCGTTCTGTTCATCCTATTGTTTTCTCCACTCCTTGAAGGCTGAGGGACACTGAACTTTGGGCTTTGGTCTCATCCCACATTCAGACTTTCCAGTGTCTGAAGCACTGGACTGAGCTGTGAAGACGGAGAGAACATTTTTTCCCCATAATATTAAACGAAAAAAGAAAAGAGTGAGAAGTTGATTTCTGCATCTGAAAATGGATGCTTAAAAATAGATCTGTGTGGCACCTTTGAAAGTCCAAGGAGATGGAGTTTAAGCTTCCTCTGCAAGACGCAAAGGGAAAGAAGAAAGGGAAAGCTGCTGACAAACAGCAGTGACATTCTGGAAGCAGAAAGGTTTCAGTTTATTTATGGTGTTAAAAACTTCAGGCAGAGTCATCAGTTTAAAAAGCAAATCTCAGAGTGAAAAATGCCAAAGAGATTATTAATAATGGCTTCTTCTTCTTTTCTTTTTTTTTTTCCTTTTTCTTCCTTTTTTTTTCATTTTAATTAAAAAAGAACAAAAGGTGAGAGACAGCTTGTTCCACTGGAGTCTAATAGAGAGCATAAATCTGCACCATGTGCAGAAGTTTGACACAGATTTGCCTCTCTTGCTTCACTTCCCAGGAGTTCTGAGCTGCAATTCCTTGTTGATGACAGCTCACTGCAATTATGACAGAAAGCAACCATTAGCATCAGCCCTTCTTTACTTTTAGGAGAACCAGCAGCTTTTCCATTTGTTTTTTTGGTTATTTTTTTTTTTAAGAAAAAGCAATCCTGAGAACTCCCCCTGCTTCAAGAGTTTAGCTGGTGATGGATTTTTCTAAGGAAAGGATCATCTTACGCTTTCTCAAGTTGTGAGTGTAATTGGCTCTAAGAAATTTCTTTTTCCTGCTTTTTTTTTTCTGTTCCAGAGGAGAAATGTTGCCAGCTGATTAATATTTTAAGCATGTAGACAACCTGCAGACCTTGCTCTTCGACTCAGATTTCTCCTTTCTCCCCTCCCCAAAAATGGTTTCGCTGCTATAAACTCCTTGTTCACATTTCCTGCTCCCAGGTGAGACGTGATTATTTATTCACTTCATGTCACCAAAAATTCAGGACAAATAATTCTAGAAAGAGTTCAGCAAACAGTTAGAACAATATCACGTGGAATCTCTGTGGAGTTTGGCTGAGATTTCAGCTCCTTGCTTAGAACTACGTGGGTCAGCCTTGTGATGAGGGCAGTGAATAGGAAAATCTGCATTTCAGGCTCTGAATTTTCCGTGTGTTTAAAGGAAGATGCTGGTGATGTTTAGTGCACCAACATCTCGGATGCCGATTCTGGGGTTTGTTTGTGCTCAAGGTAGTGCAAAGCAAGTCGTGGTGTGCAGTTCAGCTCCTCTGGATAATTCACGGAGATTTGTTTTTATTTATTAGTCAGATGAGGATTTCAATGTTCCACGTTCTCACACGCAAGTGTAAGCTGAGAAACGGAGAGTTTTGGTGAGAAAAGAGAGATTAAGGAGCTTCCAGTGGCCTCTCTGTGCTGGCCAAGCCCCAAATCCACGATGGCTTTTTGTGGACCTCGAGGCTAGGTGAGAGGAAGCAACCCAAAATTGCACCAAAACCAGAAAGGCTGGTGATTAAGCTGAAAAAAACCCCATTCTGATAGATTTTTCTCTAATAAATTCTGGATTATTTCTCGTCATGGGACCTATTTCTCCTCCTATCACTTTTATTTTTTCACTGGGGCTACTTTTGATTTGTATCTACATGACGATTTCACTTTGGACTACTTTGAATAAGCACCAAACCCAGCCTTCAATTTTCATCATTCATTATTATTTTAATGTCCTTCTTCTCACCCCAGGTTTCTCCTGAACTGTTTGTTTGACTTTACTTTTGTTGAAAGGCTTATGGGAATACCTTCTAGAGTACAACAGACGCGGCAAGTGCAGCAGAATAAATTCTGATTTAAAAATTATAAGGAAATAGAGAATTTCTTCACATTGAGAGTTCTGAATGGCAACTGGCAACAAGTGAATTGATGACTTTATACGAGTTCAGAAAGAAGATTCTTCTGTCAGTGAATGTTAGGGAGATCTGCAGTTCAGAAAAGGTATAAATTAGAAGGGATTCTCAACCATAAAAAACACATTTATGGAAAAACTGGTTCTGCAGCTTAGAGGTTCTCCCTTTTTTTCGGCTTCGTGTCACTCTAATTCTGATTTTCCTCCTCCTCCCTGGTGATATTCAGTAACTCCTCATCAGCTTTCTGCTTTCACTGAGATCAGGGACCCATTTAGGTGCACTCAACCTGGCCCTACCTGAGTTTTTCATCTGCAGGCAAGCTGGGTTTGTGCTCATTTTATAAAAATGAGTAAAATCTGCCGTGGTAAAAATCTGCATCCTAAATATTTGCAGAGTTCCACACATCTGTTGTAAAACCACAGATGTGCCTCTCCGTAGATATATATACTTCAGCGTGATATATTATGTTTTATAATTAAAATTTTATTGAATTTTAATATAAAAACAAATTCATACATTAAAAATTAAGTAGAGAACAAACATGTGTGGTATCAGGAGGATACAAGCTCCAGTGTGGTAGGACAACAACATCTGACCCATAAAAACCACCCTGCTTTACTTATAAAGTACCTTTGTGGCTGGGAGATTAGTGGGATATATTGTTGAGGTTCCAATATTTGGGGAAAAAAAAAATAAATCTTGTTTCGTCACTTCCATCGATGAGGAAAGGAGCAGCTTTTGAAATCCCTGTATTAAACACTGGAAAACAAATGGATTTAGACAGAGCACGGCCTCCCACCCAGCAGAGAGTGTTGTTTGTGGGATGAAGTCAATATCTTCGAGCAGAATGAAGGAGTTTATTTCTTGCAGTGTCCAGGGGAGCACAAGAATTTGGATACTGGAGATCTGAGCTTGAATCCAGGAATAACCCAGCCCTTACTTGCACTCCTTCCCTGGGCGAAGGTAAGCATTGGTTACACGGAGTCACTTACTCCTTGTAGGATGTGCGTCAGGAAAGATGGAGAGATGGAGAGACAAGAGTTTGGAGTGCCCAGAAGACAGGGAATGGCTTCAAACCATTGGGGTTAGATGGGATTTTGGGCAGGAATTGTTACCTGGAAGGGTGAGGAGGCACAGGGGGCCCAGAGCAGCTGTGGCTGCCGCTGGATCCCTGGCAGTGCCCAAGGCCAGGTTGGACAGGGCTTGGAGCACCTGGGACAGTGGAAGGTGTCCCTGCCATGGCAGGGATGGGATGGGTGGAATGGAATGAGATTTAAGGTCCCTTTCCACCCAAACCATTCCATGAGTTTATATTTCTGTGATAATTATACCCTAGAGCCCAGGGCAGTTCACCAACAAGATTTAATCTTGGTATCGCTCTCAGCTCGGGGGAGAAAATTGCAGTGTGGGGAAAATGAATGACCCAGCCTTGGTCAACAACAGGGACAAGCAGGTGTTTGCTCTCCACAATCCCAACTCATGGACACCACCTTGCTGTCCCTTCCCTGATCCCATTTTTCCCTGATGAAAAGCAAAGCCCAGCACAGGATGTGTGAGAGAAAACAGTGCTGAAATATTTGAATGCTGTTACATAAAGAGGCAATGAGCCTTTGCCTTCAACGCTGCTTTCATTTCCATTTCAAAAAAGCTACAGCTGAAGTCCAAAAAAGTTCAGAGAGGGCTGATGGAAATGATTAGACAGAGGGTGAGATGTGCCTGTGACGAGAGCCTGTCAAGTTTGGAACATGAATTTCACGGCTAACAAGGATAAAAATGGCAAAAAAAATGTATCAGATAAGGAATAGTTGGTAGGGAATATCTCAGGAAGTTGTTGAGGATACCTTTTTTCCTCCTCTTTCTGCTGATACAAGAATCCAGGAGCAGCCAAAAGATGAGGCAGGGCCCAGAGCACAGGCTTGGTGACAAGAGACGGGGCTTTGGGGTGGGATGTGGGATCACTGCCACAGGAGTTTGAGACAGCAGGAATGTTTAAAAAATGAGGAATTAGAGATTTGGGTAGCAATACTTACGTTAGATGGGGTAAAACTAAGGGATAGGATCATGGAATCATTGAGGCTGGAAAAGACTTCAAGATCATCAAGGCCAACTTTGATCTCCTCCCAGGAATGCCCACTGAGCCACGTCACAAAATGCCACATCCACTCAGTTTTTTGGACACTTCCATGGATGTGACTCCACCACTGCTCTGGGCAGTCTGTCCTAATGTCCACCACTTTTTCCATGAAGAAATCTTTCCTAATATCCAATCTGAATCTCCCCTGGGGCAGCCTGAGGTGGGACCTCATTCCACATCAGTTCCTGGGACAGAGGGAGGTGATTCCCAGGGCTGCATCATCCCTCTGCTGTGCCTCCTGAATCTTTCCCAAGGCTTTTGGAAGTTGTGCCCTGCCTCCAACCCTCCCACGTCCTGCAGCATCATCCTCAAAGGAGAAAACAGGCCCAAGCTTTGTTAAAAAAACCTAAAATTTATCTTTTAAATCAGTTCCATAACACACATCATCTTTTTTTCCCTATTATTTGAGAAGTCAGGTAGGAGTAACGTCTGGGAGTTCCACTGATGAGCAGAGCCAGGTGTGTGGTGGCTGCAGACCCCAGGAATCCCGGGCAGGGATGTTCTGGAGGAGCACATCCAGCCCCACGTGCCCCGAACTCAGCCTGACTCTGCACCTCCAACTTTCCCCACCCTTGCCCGATTAAACCATTCAGAACTCCTATTAAAGAGCTGTCCACAGCCCTGCAAATTGATTTACCCCCTGATGACAGTCCGAGCTGCTGCCCAAACTGCTGGAGAGGAAAAGGTCTTTAATTTAGGGGTTGTTTTCTTTCATTCTTGTTCCTTTTCACGCCGATTTTCACTTGCTGTTGCTTCACGATTAACTCAAGGTCACAAGTTTAGGAGGTATCACAGGGTGATCTCAGCTCCACTCGGCATAAATAGTGTTTGTCTTCCTGTTTGTTAAATGAATGGATTCAAACAGGATTTTATTGGAGTAATGAAGCTTTTTATTTATTAAAAAAATGGGATTTTTCAAGGAGGATTGCTAAATCGTTACGGATAATTATTTTTAAGGAATCTTTTAAAGGTGTCACTCCCCATGGCAGGGGTTTGGAGTGAGATGATCTTTAAGGTCCCTTCCAGCTCAAACCACCCTTTGATTCTACGATTCACTGTTGCTATTTGTGCTCTGAGGATTTACTGAAAAGGAGTTTTTCAAGTTGGAAATTTATTGAGAGTATGATGAGCTGAGGGCTTCTATCTGGTGAAAAAAGAAGTGTTTTCCTCTACTCCCACATTTACATTGGTGAACACACAGCTGAGTAATTCACCATCTACAGTTTATAGAAATCCAAAATAAACCTGTGATGAAAGATTGGATTATTCACAGAATAATCTACAGCTCGCCCAAACGATCACTTTATGGCTGTGCACACAAAAAACAAACTCCTGGCTTATTTTTGATTTGGGAAATTAAAAGAACCCAAACAAACCCTTCAGAAATGATTAATAGTAATTGTCAGGAATTCATTTTGGAGGGGGACTGTCCTTATGTTGTCACATGTCCCATTAACACCGGCACCAGGATATTGATTAGTCACAAACAAACTCTACTTGCAATTATTTCACTGCAGAGGAGCAATCAAAAGAAAGTAAAAAACCAAATTCGGACGTCTATAGATATTGTTTTGGTAAGTCGACAGCAAGATAAGTTACAGATAAAACAGCAAAAATGGTGATAATTTTAATAGATGTTATTTCAGTACAGCTTATATTAAATATTTTTTCACTATCAAATGGTGTGAGGGAAAATTAAAGTTCTGTGAACTTGCGGTAAATCCCTAAATTATTGATAGAGGACAGGGAGAGGGACAAATGTCATCTCTGCTACGTCAGTGCTCTTCTGTGCTGATGTTTCACTTCACTTCCAGGAAAATATTCCTCAGCTCCAGCTGTCTTAAATCAGAGCTAAGGAAAAGCCCGGTGAGTTATCTCAGTGTCTTCAAGGAAACTCTCACTGCTAATAGAAAATAACAACCTTCAGACAGCACTTTTTATACCAGACTGTAAAATTTAATCGAGGGTTTTATCTTGCCATAGAAATTTGGGGTTTTTTTTTAATAAAAATCCCAGGAAACATTATTGTTTCTGTTCAGTCCTTTTTCTAAGGAATGGCTGTGGAATTGACTCTTTTCTTTATTTAGATACTTCCAGGAGCTGCACCTGTTGAATGACACAGGACTCTTCCAAGGGTAAAGTTAATTCCTCAGGAGGTTTGGAAAAATCCCAACCCTTCTCATGATGCTGAAGACTATTCTCACATCTAACAGTGTCTTGGGGAAAAAAAAAAAAAAAAAAGAAAAAGAAATTGTATTTCATAGGAACTTGGTGAGGAATACATGACCTCTGCCACTCCCTGATGCAGGAGGGTGGGAAGCCACATCCCATCCACGGATTTTTTGGGAAACTCCACCCCATCCAGGGATTTTTTTGGGAGGATGGGGCCTGTAGGGTTTAGCCACTTCGTTCAGCATCAGAGGGAGGATAGCAGGAGCTGCCTGGGATAATCCCAGAGGATGCCCTAAACACTCGTGTGTTTTGCAGCACTTTGAGGCCTTTTTGATGCTTCTAAGGAGGCTGCAATTAGCTTCTCAATGATAAATAAATTAGAGATAGTTGATTTTGCCGTTCACACATTTGTTTTCTTCGCTTTCATGAGGGACTGCAGCCTGTTTATGATTTTCTTAGAAGTTTGAGAGACTTGCTTTGCTTAGTGACAAATCTTCCCCTCTAGGCAGCACAAGGTAAAAAAAAAAAAAAAAAAGGAAAGCAAAGATAGTGGGAACCTGCAAATGGCCATTGTGTCTGCAGGGAAGGGAATCCCCTCAGGACTCCCAGAGGTTTGGTTTGTTTCCTGGCTGTTTATTTACGTAATTAGAGCTCGTAATTCCACACAACGCAAAGGGAAATAAGAAGCAGCAACAAAAGAAATCACCGAAAAGCGCAGGCAAAAATCACTTGGTTATGCAGGACTGGAACAAGGCTCTGGTGGAACTTCAAGGGTGGCTTTGGCTCTTCAGGTGGTGGTTAAAGCACAGCCAGGTCAGAACTGAGGTGGTTGCAGATATTTCATAGAATTCCAGAATGATTTGGATGGGAAGAGACCTTAAGGCTCATCCCATTCCACCCCTGCCATGGGCAGGGACACCTTCCACTGTCCCAAGCCTGATGTCCAGCCTGGCCTTGGGCACTGCCAGGGATCCAGGGGCAGCCACAGCTGCTCTGGGCACCCTGTGCCAGGGCCTGCCCACCCTGCCAGGGAAGAATTTTGTCCCAATATCCCATCTAAAATTAACCTCTTCCAGCTTAAAGCCATTCCCTGTATCCGTTCCCTCCACCCCTTGTCCCCAGTGTCTCTCCAGCTTTTCTGGAGCCCCTCTAGGCCCTGGCAGGGGCTCTGAACTTTCCCCTGAGCCTTCTCCTCTCCACACTGAACAATCCCAATTCCACCACTTTTCATCACCCAAATCCTGTGCACAGATTTCCTCCACCAGCAGCTTGTTCAGCTGAGGGAGAAGCTCCCGAGTCTGTGAAACCATTGAGATGATCATAAACCATGATTTGGAGAGTGACATCCAAAGATCTGCAATATAAGTCTTGACAATTCCCTTTAATTTGAATTTGGTAATTATTTTGTACATTCCAGCTTGGTGTTCACACTCACTTAGGCAAGATTTCCTATGATGTCAGAATTTTAAGCAATTCCAAGAGGTTGGCAGAGGAGGCAAAGGTAATTCCACCACCAACCTGAAGCTGCTAACAGGCTAAAATTGTGCTATTTGGAGAAAATTTTTGCTTCAGGACAGAAAGTATCTGAGAAAAAAATGCTTAAAGTAGCAAGAGTGTGGCTTGGACTTTGTACAAAAGAAAGAATAAAACACTTGTAAAAAGCAAAATCCAAGTAGAAAGAAATACTCTGCATAGTCATGTTAAAAGGGAGGTTAGTAAGGTCAAGGATAAGTTTTGTTTTGAGAACTGTGCTGCTGAGGAGTGCAAAAAATAGCGAATTATATAAAAAAAAAAGTGCCTTTTTTTTCTATCTCCTCCTGAATGAAACACAGCCTGTTGTGGAAGGTCACTCATTGGGAACTGGCTGGGGGTGATAGAGGCAGGTTCACAACTCAGATTGCTGTACAGATAATTTCAGTCCCATTCTGGATGAGCAGTGGGAATGAGGCTCTCCCAGCTTTGTCTCTGGTTGCATTTCCATCACTCCCAGCACTGCCAGGTCTGCCGTGGGAGATCACATCAAACACATTGTATTGGAGCAAGGAAATAGGGGCAGCAACAGCCCGGCCAGTGGGGCACTCCAGGCAATCAGAGCAGCCCAGCCACTCTCAGCTGAGACTTATAAACTGCAAGAAGTGGGGAAATGTCATTTCTTTCCTTCCTAGGAAAAGCTTTTATCCGTGTGTGGGTGTGTGTGTGAGGCAGTGAGCGGGGAAAAGAAGCACAGCCAGAGCGCTTCCACCCAGCCAGGGCAGGATGGCCATGGATCCTCGGCTCTGAAACTCTCCCTGGCACCTCCCAGGGACATCTGCTGGGTCTGCAAAAGGTGGAACTGGTGTGTCCACACTGCAATAGGCTGGGAGCGAGGTGGGTAACACAGGAGGTGTAATTAGAAGTGACTTCCAAGTAGTTTCTTCTTCTCCAAGAGGAGCGTCAAGGGCGGGTTGGGCTCGGTGCTGTGGGAATAAATATCATTGTGTAGATGATGGCATGGAAAGTTAGCAAAGACTAAGGTGGAAAACGAATGGGAGTTGTCTGGAATTGGATGGCCAGAAATAGTTGCACTGACAGAAATGAGATTGCAGAATCACACACTGGTTTCAGTTAGAAGAGACCTTAAAGACCACCTTGTTCCAGCCCCTTGCCGTGGATGGGGAAGATGACAGGTCCCTGCAAAGCACTGGACATCTCCTGATGCTGACTAAAAAGAGAGACAAAGGGTAAAAAAATGAAAGAAATCGAAAGATATGATCCTCATTGTGAAAGTCAGGCCAGTCTCAAAGTTCTTAACTCAGACTTCAAGTCCCTCAGCCCCTCTTGAGGGTGGGAGGAAGGAGCTTCCCACTTATTTTGGGAAGGCCAGGACCATGGGAGCTGTGTCTGTTTGCCAGGCCTGTAATGAGCACCTTACCTGACATTAAGCAGAGGCAATAACTTTGTGATGACCTAAATTCATTTAAAAAAGAATTACTGATGTATATATTCAGGTCAATAGCGCTTTCCCCAGGTTTCAATAATCGGATCAATTATCTGAATCCAATAAAATCTTATTAAAGAAATTCAGAATTATCTTTAGAATAGCTGGCCTTGTAGTCCCTGAGTAGGTTACAAAAACTGCTATGAAGAATTACTGTGACCTACTTTCTGGGCGGTACAGATATCATTATCATATCAGAGGTGCTGGCTGATAAGGCTACATGACTTCCATCTCTTATTGAAGAGAGTTTGGCAAAAAACTCACTCAAAACTTTAATCTAGCTCTCCAAATTATTTCATTTTCCTAAACGTCAGCCGAAATTCGAAAAGTCAAAGCATTGCATGGGAAGAAGCACCTATTGAATGAAATGGATGAGGTACAGCCAACAGGGTGATGACTGTTTAAAGCAACAGGGGTGGGGACAAACTGTTGTTGTTGCAGGTCAGGAATGCTGTGTCAGCCCAGACACAGCCTCGCTGACCCAGGGGCACTTTGCACCTCCTTCCGCAAAGTGAGGACTTGAATTCTGAGGTGGAGGAGGAATTACAAAAAGCCAAAGTTTTGTTACCAAAGCCAGCCAAAAAACCTTCCAGCTTTCCCTCTGCCAGGTGAGATGCTTGGTTATTTCACTGCTTCTGAGACAACCACTTTGTTAAAATACAGCTGGAAACTTTCTTGTGTTTCTGAGCTGTTTTTTGATGGGGCAGCATTTGCAGATCTGGGCTGGGGAATGAGGCTGTGCTGGGCAGGATTGTCCCAGGAGCTGCAAAAGCAGCTCTTTGGTGTCTGGTACCCCTGAAGTAAACCTGACCTCCATGCTGGTTGTGTCCGAAAGAAGTGTTTCCTTAAAAAATACCCTGAGGTATATCAGGGCTGAGGTTTGGAGCTGTGAAACACAGTGGGGATTTAACTGGGATTGCAGTGGGCTCAGGGTGGACTCTGCACTGGTGTTTCTGGCTAGGCACCCAGTTTCTCTTGGTGCCTTGGGAAGGCTGACGTGAAACAGAGCTGGAGAATAAAGTAGAGATTCATTGAAAGGCCTCCAGGATACACCTTGGGCAGCACAGGAGCCTGGCCAGGGCTGCACCCAAGGTGGACCCAAAATGGTCACAAGAAATGGCTGAATGGTCACGAGATCTTACATTTTAATAAGTTTTGGTCCATTTGCACATTGGGGTTTAATTGTCCAATTCCAGCTCCAGGCTGTGAGGTCCCATCCTTCTTGTTCCTCCCTTCAGCCCACCCTTGTTTGTGCTTTTGGGCCTGAAAGTTGTCCTAGGTCATCATCAGGAAAAGGATTTGTTTTGTCTCCCTACTGTGAAGAGAGCTGAGTAGTGCCCAATATGAGGGTCAGAACTGCACCCCTGGGCAGCACAGAATCTGAAAACATGAAAGCTCAAACTTAAAGCATCATTTCCCTGCTCAGGGGGGAGCTAGTGAAAGAGGGGCAGGAGGTATATGGACAGCTGGTTTTCCTTCAGCTCTGCCCCATCCAGCTGGAGGTGTGGAAGATGCTGTGCTCCTGTGAGAAGCATCAGCACTCCCACCACAAGTGGTAAGGAACTTCTCCGAGCTGTGCAAATACAGAATCCCCCTTTCGTGAGGTTACCAGAGAGGTGATGCCAACACGTGAGGTCAGAACTGTCTTGTGCAAACCAGTGGAGATGGCACCGGGAGCACTGGCAGGAGTGCAAACCAGTGGAGATGGCATTGGGAACATTGCCAGGAGTGCAAACCAGTGGAGATGGCATTGGGAACATTGCCAGGAGTGCAAACCAGTGAAGATGGCATTGGGAACATTGCCAGGAGTGCAAACCAGTGGAGATGGCATTGGGAACATTGCCAGGAGTGCAAACCAGTGAAGATGGCATTGGGAACATTGCCAGGAGTGCAAACCAGTGGAGATGGCACCGGGAGCATGAACACGAGTGCAAACCAGTGGAGGTGGCATTGGGAGCACTGTCAGGAGTGCAAACCAGTGGAGATGGCACCGGGAGCATGAACACGAGTGCAAACCAGTGGAGGTGGCATTGGGAGCACTGTCAGGAGTGCAAACCAGTGGAGATGGCACCGGGAGCATGAACACGAGTGCAAACCAGTGAAGATGGCATTGGGAACATTGCCAGGAGTGCAAACCAGTGGAGATGGCACCGGGAGCATGAACACGAGTGCAAACCAGTGGAGGTGGCATTGGGAACATTGCCAGGAGTGCAAACCAGTGAAGATGGCATTGGGAACATTGCCAGGAGTGCAAACCAGTGAAGATGGCATTGGGAACATTGCCAGGAGTGCAAACCAGTGGAGATGGCATTGGGAACATTGCCAGGAGTGCAAACCAGTGGAGATGGCACCGGGAGCATGAACACGAGTGCAAACCAGTGGAGGTGGCATTGGGAGCACTGTCAGGAGTGCAAACCAGTGGAGATGGCATTGGGAACATTGCCAGGAGTGCAAACCAGTGGAGATGGCACCGGGAGCATGAACACGAGTGCAAACCAGTGGAGGTGGCATTGGGAACATTGCCAGGAGTGCAAACCAGTGAAGATGGCATTGGGAACATTGCCAGGAGTGCAAACCAGTGGAGATGGCACCGGGAGCATGAACACGAGTGCAAACCAGTGGAGGTGGCATTGGGAGCACTGTCAGGAGTGCAAACCAGTGAAGATGGCATTGGGAACATTGCCAGGAGTGCAAACCAGTGGAGATGGCATTGGGAACATTGCCAGGAGTGCAAACCAGTGGAGGTGGCATTGGGAGCACTGTCAGGAGTGCAAACCAGTGGAGGTGGCACCGGGAGCATGAACACGAGTGTTCACACCTTCCTGTGCTGCTCAGGCCGCTCTCCACCACCCCAGACATCCCTCATCCAACCACCCTCTCTTCAGAGCTGAGCACAGCAAAGGCGGGAGAGGCAGCTGGGGGACCCCCACGCCACTGGGCCATGAGCGTGGCCAGGATGATTTTCCAGGAGTTAATTAGGAAGCCGAGGCTCTGGGAGCCGGCTCGAGAGCGCCGAGCAATCCCAGCTGCTGCGCGGGCCCCGCAGGCACGGCCCAGCCGGCAGAGCCAGGCCCTCCTCCCTGCCAGCCCTGGGCTTTGATCTGGCCCCCATCAAAACCAGTTTGGTCCCGGTAGGGTGGTGGGAGGCAGCGGGAGCCGGTGGTGGCCTGTGGCTCAGGGCAGCCACCTTCTCTCCACACAGGCCCGCTGGCCCCCGACCGGCGGCGGGACATCAAGGCAGGGCCGACCGACAAGCGCCGTTAATTAGGAGGCTGAAATTATAATGTTGCGTTAAAGAACAAAGAGTCTCCAAAGGAAAAAATATGTGCCGCATATCTGACAAAGATAAATTGGATTATTCAAAATATTCCTGATGAAATGTTACATTTTGCAACTAATTATCAATCTGTTTTATCTCCGGACCAGCTGGGCATTTTTGTGCATGCAAGACCTGCCTCACCAATGATCTTAAGATGTCACTGTAGCATTTACATCTTTTATTTCAAGATTTAAATAACTAGGAAGTAGCTAATGTAATTCACTGCTGAGAAGAAAGGCTAGTTAGTTGAATGCTTTCCAAAGTGATCTTCTCCTAATGAACTTCTCTGGACTGTGAGTAATGAGGCTTTATTCAAATAATGTTTAAGAAAGGTTTTTACAATGTAATTTTTTAAAGAAAGAGAAACATTTAATGCATATAAAATATCTTTATTAATCCTATACTGCCTCATGTAGCATTAAAGCATTGTGAATATTTGGTTTTGTTCCTTCTGAATGTTCCTTTTGTGATGAACTGGTTGTAGCAGCAATGGAGCTATAGAAATTGGGCAATTATCTCGTGAATGTTCAGTGATATCTTACAAATTACAGCCTGACATGATTACAGAGCCATTTTGCTGTAAAAGCACTTGTTGTTTATTTATATACCACAGTGGTCTGTACTTCCCCTGGTCCCTACTCAGACACTACTCCTACGTGCAAGCACTGAGTTTTGCTACCTCCGCTATAGCTCACCTTCGGGACAGCTGTGCTGAGATTAATCTGCTAGAGGTGTCATAAAAATTTTCTTTTGAGTGTAATTTTGTGGTAGTTTTCAACAGGAATAGGGGAAGACACCTCATAGGTTCACTGCAACAGCAGTGCTCTGCAATATTTTGGATTCTTCGTGAGGTTATGAAGTTCTCCTGGAAGTGTTCTGGCGAATTTTGCTTTTATGGCACTGAACTGACAGGGTGGCCAAAAATAAATTTAAGAAATGAAATATTTTAAAATAACGTCTGCTTGGCCAATTTCTAGGAGGGGACAACCACAAAGGTATTTGAGCAAGCCTCCCTGTTTTTGATTAACGAATGAAGTGGCATCGTTGAGCTTGGGCTGATGTCATCCTCCCCAAATGTTGACTCCCACTGCTTATGGGAGCTGACTGATACACCCCATGATTGCACGTTTCTGAAGTTGGCTTTATTTACACAAAATATCAGCTCAAAAAGGACTTCACTCTAGATCTTGAATTTTTCTGCTTCTATCTCCCAATAGTTAAATTTTAAACACTAATATATCCAGCACATATTCAAAGTTTTCCCAGAGGATAGGAACTGAACATGGAGACTTCAGCCTGTGGTACATGGAATAAAACCAAAGCAGTTTTCTCAGTCCATCATTTTTTCCTCCCCCTTCTACGGAGTAAATTTTGTCCCACCTGATGATCATTTTAACTGTTCAGAGCAGGTTCTGCTTCACTGTAGAAATAAATTCTTTCTGCCTTTTAATCAGGGTCTTCCCAAAGCTGATCAGTGCATTCCCTGCTTTTCCATGCTCTATCAAGGCCTGATCCTGCTGAGAGCAGGAGGTGCCTGGCACTCTGACCTTCTTCCAGAATTCCTGCCAGTTAGGAGTGGTCAGCACCCGGCAGGATTTGGCCCTTGCTTTGCACAAAAAACCTCCCTCAGTTTGAATGTTTCATAATGTATGTTTAAACAGTCGCAGCTAGCAAAGAACTTTGATGAGGCAAAGGGGTAATTGGATTTTCTTGTTCTATAATTAAAAAGGTATATATTACATCCACATTAATACCAAAAGGGTTCATCATGATCAGTGTTATTACAATGAATACCAAAGGATTTAACGGTGATTGGCCACTTAGTTTAAAGGGTACCTGAAATCATTAAATTGTGTGCTGGAGGGCTTTTGAAGGCCTGTTGGATCGCCTGCCACTCCATTTTTTTTTACTCCTGGCCTGCAATGTGAGGTTTACTTTTACAAAGTAGGAGCAACAGGGTGATCATTTTCCTTTATTATTCCCTTATTGACTTCCAGTTAATTTTAATCTTTGCATTGAGTGACCTCTATTAAGCTTGCCAGGTATCTGATTACTCTGCCAAGGTTGAGACCAGAAGGCGACCTATTGCACCACATCAATTGTCCTTCACAGAAGCCCTTACTGTTAATCAAGAGAGGAAGATTAAAGGAGATCAGAACTATCAGCCTGGAGTGAATTTCGCATTTGAATACACCTTTCTACCAGTGCGTGTGTATTGTCCTAGAAAAAAAAAAACAAATATGAGCTCTTGGGAGCAGCTTCTGCTCAAATCTCCACTGAGAGAAGTTCCCAAGGCAATGTGGTATCTGCAACCTTAGCTCTACCCCTAAATAATTTCGTATGTTTCTAAAATTCTAAATTAGATATATTTTAATTTATCTGTAAAATCCCTAAATAAGTTTTCTCATATTTGGTTTGGACAAACAAAACTTTTCCTCCTTTTTTTTTTTTTTTTTTTTTTTTTTTTTTTTTTTTTTTACCTGCAACCCTAAAATGCTCACATTTAATTTTGTTCAGTTCTATATAGGTATAAATGAGCTTAATTAACTCTCATTCTTAGAATCACAGAATCTTTTAGGTTGGAAGAGACCTCTAAGGTCATTGAGTCCAGCCATTAAACCTACTCATCTTAGGTTATTGGATGGGTTAGAGTTGACTCTTCATCAGCACATGAATGTTCACACTTTGAGGCACTTCCTTGCTGCTTGTTGGTCTTTGTAGAATTCCTTTGGGAGAATTCAGAATTTAAGGTTTGTGGAATCCCTAAATTTGTATCAGTTTGTGCATTTTCATGTGGTAAATCCAATTAATTAAACCATAAATTTCTTTGTACGAGCTAAATTTTGGTCAACTATAAATTTTCTTGTATTTCATTATCTTAATATACTTTGGAACTTCGGCTGAAATTCTTAGTGACAAAAATTCTGAAATTCTGAGATTATTGTTGAAATCTACAGTGTGGGTCTAGAAAAGATATAATAAATGTATGTGAAAATAAATGTATTGATTGATCCCTGATTATAATTATGCTATTATACATTAGGTTTCTGTAGTTTAAAAATTTCATCTCCTCTCTTCAAACGAGCTCATGTACATGGCTTCACCTTTGATCATCTACAGAAGTAAAATAACTCTTGAAATTAAAAAAGAAGGTAAGCTGGTGCTAAAATCAGAGTTTTAGTGCAATTAAGTATTTGCAAGGTCAACTACTGCAGTCTAAAATATTCTGAACTAGTTCTGAATGTATCAAATTAATAAATATATTCATAGAGGGGAAAAAAGTGAAAATTAACCTCTTTCTAGCTAAGGAATCCAACAGGTGCTTTAAAAAGAGAGCTGATCTTTTTGGAAGATATTTTTCAAAACCTAAAAATCCTCTTTTCCCTTTTTCTCAGCGTCCCCATCCTGCACAAATCCTCCCAAGCTTGGACAGTTTGTTTAGCTTTCCTAGGAACTTGTGGAGCTTAATTTCAGTGCTAGTGATCCCAAGAGCTTTTCTCTTTTTTAATCAATTCTACCTGCATGAACTTATTCTTAATATAAAAATGACCAGTTGGAACATGAAAATGTCATTTTATTGGGATTCAGGTCAATAATTGTACTTATTTTCTTGACAGAAGAGTCACCTCCAACACTCAGGAATTTGATCATTGTGCTTAATTCATAAGAAAATTGGACTAACCCAACTCAGAAACGCTATTGTTCTGTGGTTAACTCCTGTTTTTAAAGAGTTTTATGATAGATTTTTATGATCTGCTTTCTCCAATTAGACAGAAAAGTTGCCCAGCTCTTCGGCTCTCCAAGGGAAATGGGGAATGATTAAAAAAAATTATGTGTTGATGCATCTTTACGACTTAAATCACCGCAAGCGTATTTATAACTTTTAAGGCATCGAGCATCTGTTCTTCCTCTTCCAGGCTGTGTAAACAAGAGTGCTTCGGCTTCTCCTAAAATATCCTTTATATTTTTTTTTTTTACAAGTCCAACAGATGCACCGTGGTCAATGACAAGGCCTCCTGGAGCCCGGCAGCTCAGCTTGTTCCAATCAACTTCCACGGGAGCGGGATCGCCAAGGGATCGGCGGGAGTCGGGAACAGCGTTTAGCACTTTGCTGACCTTGAGTCCACCTTTTCAAAACTCCTCCTGGAACCAAGATTTTTTCCAGCCATTTTCAAGTGATTTCTTCCACTTTCTCCAGAGACTGAAACACTTGATTGACCCGTGATGTTCAGTGAAATTCTTGCGCTGGGAAAGAAAAAAATTGTTGGTAGTCCTAGACGTGAAAATACTCGTGAACTTTTTGGGTTTTTTAAATCTTCAAGAAGTTTTCAACGTTTACATCTGTCCAGAGTGTTCAACAACAGGTATTTGGGATTTCTTTTCATTGTGAAGGGAGATATAGAAGCAAACATGAAAAATAGATATTTAATTTTAAATGTATGATTTTTTGCCTGTATTTTAGCCTTGTAGATACCACTTTGTCTCACTTGAGAGCTGCTAATAACCAGGAAATTATTACTGAGAACTTCTGAAATGACATCAAGTAAAAAATTAAAGGATGTGAGGAGACTTTTTTTAAGAAATAAAAGCTTTTAGAGCTGAGATCATGATAAATTATTTCTCAGCATTCCTTAGAAAGAATAATGGAGCTGAAGTTTGTACTGTGTGTATTGTGTTACTTGATAAATCTCTGGCTCACAGTACCTACATGAAAACAGGACTCCCCAAAGACTTGTCAGGATTCTATGTTAAAGAAGCTTGCACAGGGAAAGAGGTTTTTTTTATTTCTAACTCACTGTTACATCTTGTATTTTTTGCTTAAACTTGGTAGACTTTTTGTGGCATCAAAAAGAAAGATCTTTCAGCTTTAAATTTTGAATCAGTCCATGCTGAATCAACCGAGTGGTAAAAACAAGTCATGATAGACCAGTTTTCCATGTCAGAAAACCAGAGAAAAGAAAAAAAAAAAAAGGTTTCTTTTTACTAAATTACTCAAAAGCATTTTTTAAATATCTAGTTTAACCCTACTTTGAAGAATTTACAGATTAATTATTTTCCAAATGGCGTCAGCAAGAAATATGGATGATAAATACACCAAATAAGAAATTTTGCAAGAGTAAATGTTTTAGTATTTGTATCATGGGTAATCATGTTTGATCTTATCTTGCTAATTTGCTCTCTCAATTCATTAGACAGAAAGTTTCTCTGTTGAAATGTACCAAACCAACATCCAAAAATGAAACTTAGTTGCACTGAAGCATAATTTTCTGAAAATCTGCACCCTGAAACCTTAAACTCTGTAAATTTCCTCACATTTCTCTTTATAATAATCCCCTGGATGAGAGTTAGGTTTTGCTTTGGTGGGTTTTTTTGTTTTTTGGTTGTTTTTTTTTTTTTTTTTGTGTAAAAAAAGTGGGACCAAACACTGAATTAAAGAAAGTTGAAGATGAACATTTGGAAGGTAGGTGTGTAGAGCTTCATTTATTTTAAAAATTATTTTTGGGACTCCATTTGTTTATTCTGGATAATTATCCTGGCTGGATGGATTATTGCTTCCTAGGGATCCATCCAAGCCCTGTGGGTTGCCATTGGCCTCTGGGCACTAGTGAATTCCAGTGTTAATTTTATTGAGCCTTGGGATTTCCTCCTCCTGGTCACTTTTCCCTGGAACATGGAGAGCCTCAGCTGCACCAGATCTCTCTCTCAGCACATGGAACAGGGCATGGCATGGGCAGCATCTATAATTTAATTGTACGGCCTGAGTGTTAGTCTCTAATCCCCTTGCTCTGCTGTGTCAGAAAGCAGGACTTGATGGTCTGGCTGAGTTTCCACGTTCCAGAGGTGATACTGGGTCAGTTCTAAAGAAAAAAGATGAGGAAAAAAAAAAAGGAAACTGTACAGTTGCGGAACAGTTCTGTGCTACAGGCAAGTTCAGTGTGGTGGAGAGAAAGAGTTTTATAGCTTAGGAGAAAATCCTATATCCATCCCAGCCCTGGAATAGGATTCAAGTTTAGGACCACGTGGTACAAAAAGTTGTGCAGCCTTTGGTTTGCTGTTTAATCTGGTTGCTCATCTATCAAATGAGGATATTGATTCTGATCTCCCACAATCTCCAGCGAGATTTTTAAGGGTATATACGAAGCACCTATAGATCAGTGAGCTCTGCAGAGATTCCTTAGAGTGCAAAGTGCTTTTAAATGGTGCAGCTGTCTGCTGGGCCGGGCTGTGTTTAAGGGTTGGTTCACCTAACGCTGCTCCCTGTTTTGTGCAGAGGTGCTCGGGGGCTGGCCAAGCTGCCTTGCAACAGAGCTGGCAGAGCCTGCTGGAAAACAGAGCTGGAAAAAGTCAATGCAGCTCTTGCTCAGGTTAAAGGGAAGATTGCATTGTTATACCTTTAGTTGTAATTCCAAGGGCCACTCCAGTTCAATGCAGGCTGTATTAATGTGCATCACTTATCCATACACTGAGTCAGTCAATGACTACATTGATCCAGGGCTGTGTTTTCTTTCAGAGGATGCTGCAATGAGGCAATAGAAATCATTAGGGCTTGTGATATTGAAATCCTCTTGGTGCTGGCAGACCTGGAGCTCACATTTCACATACTGTTGCAGCAGCACAAGAGCAGTCATGCCTGGAATTTCGAGTGAAAGTTTCTGTTTATATTTTTTTTGTTGAGTGAATCTGCTCTGGTTTGTTCCTTTATTTTGCTGTGGTTATTTTGCTGTGATATGTTGTGGACCAGGCAAGGTGATCTAGGGCAAGGTGGCCCTGCCCAAGGCAAGGGCTGGAACTAGAAGGCCTTGAAGGTCCCTTCCAAGCTAAACCATTCTGTGATTTGATGATTTTATGTACAGGATGCAATCTTTTCATGTGTTGAATGTGATTTTGGGAATGGCATGGCTTGGGTCAGAAGGGGCCTTAGAGATCACCTTGTTCCAACCCCTTCCATGGGCAGGGACATCTTCCACCAGACCAGGTTTCTTAGAACTCTGGCGTTTCCTGATAAAACCCTCTGAAGGTCTCAAACAGCTCTTCCAAAACCTCAGAATTATTCAATATCCTCTTCTTGAGGTCTCTCACTATTTGAGTTGTCGTCACAAACATTTAAGAGCGAGACGCAGCGTTTGAACCTTAACTTTTTCCAAGCTTTTGCAAGTGGCTGGATGCTTAAGAGACTTCCAAAGTTGCTACCTTGTTCATTAATAACAGTAATCTGGTCATTGCAAAAATGTTCATGAGCCCTTCTTCAGAGGCACAATGCAGAGGCATAGGGAAGAAAATATTTCTAGTTGCAATCTAAGAAAAAAGAGCTTGTTACAAGTAGAAAACAGAAGGAAATGATGTGACTGTGGTTGACATTATGCAGGGGAGTTTCAGCAATCTGCAGCCTCATTATTGTCAAGTTCTTTAGGACATTCATAGAGGGAGAAGGGGAATAATGACCTACAGTCAGAGGCATGAGTAAGACAACATTCAAAAAGCTGCAAATTTAATTTGGAGAATACAGCCAAGGAAGAAATGGCAGCAGGGAAAACAAGAAGAAATTTGGCGAACACTCCCCCAGTCACTCAAGTAAACCCCCACTAAATATACCCAGTAACCTGTGCTCATAAATCCATGTGCAGGAAGGGCACTTGTCAACAGGTCGTTCCAATTTTCAAATGAGGTTTGTCCTTGCAGGTTTTCTTCACACCTCTCCTGATGGCTGCAGGATTAAGACCATAAAAAAAGCAGGTCATGGAAACAAATTGGAAAATGCCAACCTCCCCCCTCCAGCTTCAAGTTTCCTTTTGAAATGTTGCTTTAAAAAAAAAAAAAAAATTCTCCCAAGGAGATCATTTGTGACTTGAGGGATGGAAGAATTGGATGCTTTAGGAAATGTGTCAGGCTTTGAGGAGGTTATGGAGCTGATTCAGCTAATCTGGATGTATTAGGGGAAATCTCCCTGCTCTGCCCCACCTGAGCATGGCAAATATTCCTTTCATTTCCTGCAGCAGACCTGAAGACGTGTTATGAGGTGGCTTTTTCTGGATGATCCTGAGATAAACGGAAACTTTATAAGAAAAGCTGTTCTTCATGGAAACACCACTGCAATCCTGAGGACTTTTGGATAAAGTTTTGACAACACTGGTAAGGAGCAAAGTGTTACTGAAGGCGGAGGCATTCAGGTGAAAGCCTAACCCCGAATCTTGACCGTTTGTTGCTCTTAAAGACCTCTTGGCACTTTTCACAAGAGCAGAGGTGTGAGCCCTGGTGTCCTGGCCAAATTCCAGCTTGGGTAATTAAATTCTGCTCTCCTAAAATCCCCCCTGTAGTTTCAGCCGAGTCCAGGATTCCTCATTTCCTCCGCGAAAGTGCGGCACAGAATTGCTTTGTGCCGGTAAACAGCTGCCACAGCTCACCCCAAAGGAATTGCTGCAGCTCACTCCTGAATCTCTCTCTGTCTCTCCCTCACACACACGTAGGGCAAAGCTTTGTCCCAGAGCACCCACGAGCATCCCTCCCTCCTGGCAGCGTGGGATGCAGGAATTGTGCAAGGCACTGCCAAGCACCCCCTGGACTCCACTCCCCTCTCTTAGTCCAAAATTATTAAACCCTGCTCAACTTTAGGGACACTAGCCTAAACACACCTTGCTATTTCTGAAGAGCTGGGGAGATAAAACGTTGCTGGTGCTGCTCCCCTTGATTTCTGGATATTGGTCATTCCTGGTAAATGGTTTCATTTTCTTTGCTGAGGAAGAAATCTTGAGTCCACTTCTACTGGGGCTTGTTAAGCTGTTGCCTTGGGGGCCAGTTGATCAGTTGTTAAGTAGTAAGCAGCTTTGGCAGGCAACAGGCGTAGGATCCCCTGCAGCTACTCCAGCCTGCCCATCCTATCATTCTTTAGAGAGGGAGCCAGGGTATTGTCTTAGAAGTGCAATAATGATGAAATAAGAGGCAGAACCTCTTCATTCCACTTTGCATGCACAGGTATTTGAGTAAACTCCGTGACATCTGGAGGGACAAATACATAGATAAATATTTACTTGTCAACAGTGGTTGTGAAAGTCCAGCAGAGGATTTTTTACAGATTTTTTTTTTTTTTTTTTTTTTTTTTTTTTTTTTGGATAATAAGTCAGGGGCTCTGAGTGAAAAGGCTGAGAATTGGGGCAGCTGTACTGAGAGCTCCTCAGCTGTTTGTCCTGGCTGTTATCAGCTTCAATTCTTCATGAAAAATTATGGGAAAATATGGCAGAAATCCTGGCCAGAGAGAGCCAGGCTCAGTGTAGGGTAATCGAGCCACACTTTTATCTGACAGCAAGGAAGTTCTTCAGTTGTGATTTTTTTGAATATTGCTATTGCTTCATTCTTATTTACTGCCTTAATTGTTGTGTCATATTTGCCTGAAAGGTGTGATACTTCCTAAGCACTGGGACAAAAATAAAAGCCAGTTTTGTCATTTCTCTATCTCCGAAACATTTCTGTGCTAGCAGAAATATCTATTTTCCAATCTTTGTGCACACTGAGAAATTTCATCCGTCTGATTTTTCCTTAGCTAAGTACACCGGGAACGATTCAAAGCAAGCTCGACAGATTCCTGCTTTTCACATGCCAGTAGGGTTTTTTAAAATGTATTTTATGCTGGGCTTATTTTGTTTGGTTTTTTGGTTGACTGAATTACCCATATTCCTTGAAATGGTGTTTAGTAATTCTCAGCGACTGCAGAGATGCCTACTGGGAAGTGGTCAACGGATCACAACAAACCCCACTGACTCCGGGCTCTCCTACTGCTTTAACTCAATTGCACTTTCTTATCCGAAGCCACATCTCTTAGGAAAATCCCAGAAATGCTGTTTGCCGTGAAGCATGGTTTTAATATTATCACAGCTATTCGAAAAGACAAAAGATTAGAAAGACTATTTGGTGCTGAAGGAAGAAATAGTTTCAAGGGATGGATTTACCACAAACAAGATTCACATTTGCTGCTAATGTTTGCTCCAGAGTCTGTCTTCAGCTAAATCATTTCCCCCTTGATGCTGGGTGTAACTTCTATGGATATGAAAGGGGATGGCCATTCTTCATCCCAGTCTTGATCTCCTACAGGCCGTAAATAATTACAGGGGAAATTGTATCTTGGGATTTATCTGTCTGTCTATCTATCTATCTATCTATCTATCTATCTATCTATCTATCTATCTATCTATTTTTGGCCTGTATTGATAATGTATCACTGGGATTCTAAACTTGTCAAAAAGTCAGATGGGGGGATGTGGACCTCCTAATTAAAATATAGATGGGTTTTAAGGCAAGCTGGATGCTAGAGTGCACACCCATGGAGCTGTTCCATAAGAAAACCACTGGCATCCTCAGGAAATACTATGATCCAGTTACAATTTTTCAGCAAGAGATGGGATAGAAGGTGCTCATTTAGTCTTGACATTTAGCTGATGTTTGACACCTCTGTCATGACATAAAACAAAAAACTTGTTGTTATCTGTATTTGCCAAAAGGAGATAGGGCAAAACTTTCAGAAGTGGCTGGTAACCACCAGAGTGCAGGTTCTGCCCAGGCACTGTGAAGTCCAGAGGAAAGATGGATTGAGCCCAGTTCATCCCACAGAGGAATGGCCCGGCCTTTATTGACAGGCAGCACCTCCAGCAGGATGGCAAACGCCCCAGGCTCCTGAGTCTCTGCACACTTGGCTGTATTTGCTGCTGGTTTCTCCAAAAATGACCTCTCCTGCCCCTCCTCTTCAGCCAGCCTCTCTACAAAAACACCTGTATCAGGTGGGCAGAGAGGGAAGGACAGGTAGAAAATGGAAATGCCTTAGTAAGTAGAGGCTCCAATTAAAATAGTTACTGGCTTTATAGGCAGAGATCTTAATTTCTAAAATAAGATTCTTTGCAGTGCTTTGCCTTCCTCTGCAGTGACTTCCTCCTGGAGCTGAGTGTTTGTTAGTGGAAACACCACAGCAGTTTGTTCCTTGCCCCACAGGAGACCTCCAGCAGATCTATCAATTCTCTGCAGCCAAAACATTCACATTCCCTTTCTTAGGTCAGCACAGAATTTTAGAATTGTTTGGGCCAGAAAGGACCTTAAAGATCACCTCATTCCAACCATGGGGGATGGAACTGTGCATCTTCTTTCTTTGTTTGCCTCTTCCTCGGAGGAAAAAAAAAATCTTCTCTTTTTCATACTTAACACAAAATCAAGCAAAGAACATTCTCTGGTTCTGTGGCTTTATCCCCACTGATGGCAGGGATCACAGTCCAGAAAGCAGCATCCTCCGCAGGTTGGATCTTCAATACATCAAACGCCAGCGTTGGCATTGTTTTGAGAGGGTTAACTAAGATTAATGAGAAAAGAAACATGAAGCCATGGAGGATCAACATTACAAATCAATGACTGAATAAATTTAATGTGTATTCCAGCTGTACTTTACCTGGCATGATCCTGATTCTTATGAGTGTATCTTTTATGCCTCTAAATAACCCAGTAGGACAGGAACACTGCTTCCACTTTAATAATGCTTTATTTAAGCTTTATACAGTAGTCAATGTATTGATTTAGGAGGAATTTGTAGAATAAAAAAAGAAACCTTAATAAGGTACAAATACACTCCTCCAGCCTTCTGCATTCCTCATCCGTATCATTTGCAAACTGTAACCCCAGGATTTTAATTCTGGAAAGCAAAGCCATTAGCAAATAAACCCAGACTTGCTGCGAGTTAGAACTTCAGTCCGGATGAAGTAACTTCCCAGAAAGGTGAACTATTTAAATTCTATCACTTTATATGCAACTTGAGAGAGCAGATGAGAGGAGAATGAGTACTTCATCAATTTGTACCTAATTAACGCTCAGAGCTGGGGAACGGCACCTGCGCCTTTGCGAATTTGTGGTTAAACTTCACGCCGGGCTCGGCTGGTTTTGTTTCCTTAATCAAACCCCTGCTTATCTTTAACCCGCTCCCCAAAAATTGCCGTTCGTGCCGCGCGTCCGCCGGAGCCGCGCTAATTACGCGACAAAAGGAGACCTTTTCCACGAAAACGCTGGCGCCCGGCCGGCCTCCTTCCCTAATCAGATTCCAAGGAATTGAACTTGCAGAAAGTTTGTGCTAGCCTTGTGGATTTTCATTTCAGATGTTGTCAACTCAAGGGCATTTGGACCAATCAATATCTGTCTGTCTTCTCGCACAGAGAAAGTTGGCTATTAGAAAAGAGAGGCTTAGAGCAGGCTCAGCCAATACCATTAGCCCTTGCCTAAGGGCAGTTGTGGCCGTGTGCCGGGGTAGGCACCTGCCCCCTCCCCTCCCCCACCATTAAGAAGGCCACTGGGGATGTCATTTGGACATAGCGGGCAAAGAGCACTTCTTTATTCTTTCTCTTTTTTACACCCAGACTTCACCAAAAATCAATAAATCTGTTCTTTGCTTATTTTCAGAACTTTACTTCAATATAAGCAAGGACTTTCCTTCCAGCTACAAACTCCAGTAGCACCAAGTCAGGGATTTTTTTTTTTTTTGTGTGTGTGTGTGTGTGTCTATGTGTGTATTTTTTTATTTTCCTTTCTCTGTTCCAATTTGAGAAATAATTGGAAATAATATCCACTGTTTCTTCTTTTCCCTGCTAAAGATTTTTTAGAAGAAAGACCTTGATCTGCTGACTCTTTTCATGATTCAGCACTTGATTTTTCTCTCCTTGCTCTCCTTTTATTTCAAATGATTTTATATGATCGGGGAGGGAAGCGATACATTTCTTTGTTTTCCAATCAGCAAAGTTTTCACCGTATTGAATGAGGTTTTTCTGTGCCCAGGCACTATTAGTGACCCTCTCTTGATAATTCCTTAAATATGAAAAATCACCCTTCAATTTTAGGCAGCATTTTTGTACATGGGAACCAGGAATATATTCTGGGGAGGCATCAAGCCCAAGCATGAATGCTGAGAGACTTTTTTTAAAGACATATATTTGAGTCTACTCTTTCTCTGGAATAAGTGGGGAGGAAAAAAAAAAGGTAAATTAAAGATGATTGAGCTCAGTAGCTCAGTGAGCAAACCAAGTGTCAGTGGGCTTAAATATGGAGCCTTCAGAGCTTTAAGGATGTTAAAAACTCTGCAAGACATGCTGGTAAATTGTCGCTGGAGGGATATTCATTGAGAAGCTGATGGCAGAGGACAAAGGGAGAAGGTAAAAGCAGAAATTGAGTTGATTTGGATGGAGAGAAAAGAACTCTAGAGATGGTCCACCAAAAAAAAAAAAACCAAAACCAGTAAAAAACAACCAACCCTCCCCCCCAACAAAAAACCAAAACAAACCCATATGAAAGAGTTTGGAAGGAAAAATTTAGGAATAAATCTTGAAGACAGAAAGTTTTTGGTCAAAACTTACGGAGGGAGCCAGTGGTAATAATTTCATTTAAGAGGTGTTACCAGAGGGCTTCATGCTGAGCTTTAATAGATGCACAAACATTGTCCTTTTGGCTATGAGAAGTGCGAATGGACAAAGTTCCTGAAAAGAGGAGTGTTCCATCCTCTGCCAAACAGTCTGGTCACATAATGCATGTGACAGCCAAATTCCATCCTTTCTACTATGGGATTATATTATCCCAAAAAACTAAGGAGCATTGTTTAGATAAGAATACTAAGATTTACCTCAAATAATTTAGTGAAGTGGGTTGAGACTCACTGCAGACCTGGCATGAAACCATCACCTTCCCGAATTCCTGGAAATATAGAATTGCGGACTTAGAGAATACCACAGGATGAAGATTCTCTTTAGCTGGGTTTCAACCACAAAAATGCCAAGAATTAAAATGAAAGAGGATCAAACCACATGAATCCATGAGAGGAAAAAGGTTGGGTCATGTTCCACTGAGAAATTCGGCATTTTTCGGCTATTTCACTAAAATAGCAACCAAAGAATGTTGTTATTAAATACTCTTCAAATGACTTGTGAGAGCTTTTTAAGGTTCAAAGATTTCCATCATCCAAAGATGTCACAGATAGTTTTGTGAACAGGCTGGAAGTGCAGCCAAGATCCTCTGGAGATGAGTGATAAAACCTCGAGGCTGCTAAGTCATGTCCAGGTCTGCTGGCTTGAGTTTGAACGGTTTAATTGACACTTTGCCTGTTTTAAATCAACAGCAAGGTCCAACAAGACAGTCAGGACCAGGAAGCCTTCTCCTTCCTCCAGGGGTGGTCTGGAACGTCCATGAATTTCCATGAGGAATGGGAAGATCCTTGCAGCTGGATTCCCTCAGAAGATGTCAGGATTGAAGGAGCAGAGGGAATGTTATCCAAGAGAAGGTCAACGAGTAAGTAGGAAAGGGGCATTTTCCTGAAGATTTCCATGTGGTTTGTAGCTCTAAAGATACTTCATGATAATACAGACCAATTTCTAAAAAGTCTTTAAATTAACACAATTTGGGGAGTTGGAACTTTTTTCCTCTCTTTTTTCCCTTCTCTTTTTTTCCTGTAAAATGCACAAAGCTCAAGTTTTGGGTTCCTCTCCCAACCTGGCAGTACTCCTGCATTTCCAAGTGCTCATGCTCATCCATTTCCATGTGCTCCTACTTGCTGCTTCATTGAAAATAATGTTACTGCGCTAAACAACATCATCTTGGGATCACTTATGGGATTTAGTGGTGTTCAAGGGGTGAAGGCCAGGATACTGCACAGTGAAAACCTCCAGTGCAAAGAAAATAAGGTGCATTTCTTCTTATGAACCCCTGAAACGGCTGCACTTCATTCAAGAAATGCATATGGAAAAAAATACACAGGCAAAATTTTATTTGCTACAGAAGTTAGAATGACTTGGTAGGACTTTTTGAGACTGATGGGTCTGGGGGTAGATTTTGTGGCTACTTAATCTCAAGAGCTGAAAATATTTCTTCATTTAAGCAAGGAAATTTGTTATGCCACTGCGTGGTTATTAATTGTATGGATTATCATTTGGAGCTAGAGCAAGATCCTTTCATTTTGATATTTAAATGGAAAGAGAAAATAAATAACATGTCCTTTTCAAAACAAACAGTTCAAAATGACTGGTCAATACCAACTATTAAAAAATCCCAGATAGGTTCCTTAGCTAGATTCCTAAATCATTAAACTCTGAGGAACTTTGGCTGGGGAATTTTGGACTAATTAGATTTTGGAGTTTAGATCCATGAGCTGGGTAAATATAACAAGGTCCAAAGCATGGACTCACTGTCCTGCCAGTGCTGGGATGTGCATTTCCAGCACATTCTTTCAAATCCCACACATTCATCTGTCCAAAGCTGTAGCATGTAAAACAAAAAATATGAAATAAATTATATAATATTTTTAAAAACTGTGAAGTCTCCTTAAGAAAAAAGCCATTACAGAGCAGCTCTTGTTCTGTTATTCACATTATCCTTTCTGATAATCATTTCACCAAATTCTTTCAATTAGGTGCATAGGGATTTTTAAAAATATGTATATTTACATAAATATCCTTCTGTACTATGGAACTTCCTGCTACTGAGTTAAGAATCTGATTGTTATGTCTGTCATTAGAAGAGTAAAAGCATCTGAAGGTTAATCTCTGACCACCTTAAGTTAAAATACGTCCAAAACTAAAATAACAAAGAGTACAGAAGAATTTTAGAGTATTAGAAAAGTTTATGAATTAAAATGGTTGTTTTCTGATTATACTTCACATCACATGGCAACTGAGCATTTATGACTGAAGGAAATCTTAATAATTGTGGAAATTAGCAAGTCCACTCAGGCTACTTATGAACTTAAGTTGTAGAAAATAAATGCCATGAAATTGCCACAGTCTGCTCACAGGCTCATTTTGTGAAGAAGCAGCTTGGCCTTGCCTAAACCAATTGGAATTCGAGCTACAGCGGGAAATGCACAAATACTGTTGAGGACACACTTTAAAAATAATGCGGATTATTTTTCTCTTCGGATATTCAGAGAATTCAGCATTCACAAGGCACGAGAATGGGGACAGACGAAGCGTCGGAGATGCAAACTCCCGCAGTCTGTTTTGCCAGACTGGTTCCCTTTCTAACCGTGCAGCAGTCAGGGGATGAACACATTTTCCTGTGGGCTCCCCAGTGTCAGCAGTGGAGCACATTAGTGTCACTTGTGGCTGCAGCATCCCTGGTGTGGGCGCCTGTCTAATGGACAGTGGTGGGAGCTGCAGACATCAAACCCCTGAGCTGGAGCCCATCAGGCAGCGAGCGGCGGATGTGTCAACTCCGGCTTCTTTGCGGAAAATGTTTCTCCTCGTCTCCAGCCCCGTTGCTCCCACTGAGTGTGCATGCCAGCTTTAGTGCCTGCTCCACTTATTTCAGGTATTTTCGTGTCAACAGCCCGATAACAGTCTAAAACCTTCGCTTTTTTTTTGCTGACGGTGGTAGGAAATATTCTTCTTTGACCAAATCCTGACTCGCTTCCTCCTTGTTCAGGCAAAACCAGTTGGAAATTCTCAGACTGGAACAAAGAATGCAACGTCCAGCTTGCTCCATTTTAACACTGCAAAAAAATTAGAGCTGTGAAGGTTTTTTTTTTAATAATCTGGCCCATCATCAGTCACTAAGGAACAAGAGGAATCCATGTTTTAAAATTTTTAAGGACCTAATAAATAATTTGCCATAACCACAGCATGCCATGGCAAAATGGAGTCAAGTAATATTTAATTTGCTTATTTACAACATTAAGTAAAATATTCTGTTTCTGATTCTTTTTTTTTTTTTTTTTTAATATATGTCGCTGTTTATTGTGACAAATATTTGAAATCTCCATGCTCGGTTCTCAACAGAGCTTCTTGGTGTGTTTCAGAGCCTCACACAGTTAAAATTATTCCATTAGGCTATTAAAGCATGGAATGTGCAACATGCCATCCACCTCAAGGCATTTCTCTGCTCATTTTTATCTTTTTGGATACCTGTAGCTTCCTTTCTGCACAAACATTTTACTGCGAGCGTTCTCTCGGATCTGCCAGTTAACTTCCCCTTGAAGCCCAGTGGCCTTCTCTGCTCTGGTGGCCACTCACCTCGGCCCTCTCAGATCTCAGAAGGGGGTGGCAGCAACACACTGAATGGAATATCAAGCAAATTCCCATCAAATGGCAGTATGAACACCCCCCCCCAGGTAATAAACAGACGTCAGGTGTAAAACCGTTCTGCCCCATAGATTGTCCTTCTCTGCGCGAGCCCCTGGCGCGGATGGCGCCAAGGTGAGCATTCCACCCTAATTCAGAGCAGTTCGGTGCCATCCCTTCCCAGATCCCCGTGTTAGGGCTCCTAATTAGCAATTCAGTGCTAGGCAGGTGATGGGAAAGGAGAGGGGAAGAAACAGCCGGCAGAGAGGAACTGTTTTATTGATGCCGGTAGCCTGGGCTAAAGCACAGCTCCTGCTGCATTTCTTCCAGCAGCGCGAGCTGAATCTTTTCCCTCATTTGATACAGTGACCTCTCAAGTGCATCATTGCCCTGAGGGCTGAGGGCAGTCCAGCAACTGTTAAACCCCTTGGGTTGATAATCTTCTCCCACATTTGCCCTTAACACCAGACATACCACCATTAGCTACAGCTCCACTGGTGCTCATTAGAGCCGATCAATATAGACTAACATAAAGAATGCTGCTGCGCCTTCTGTTATTTTTCAGTTACTGCAAATTTACAGACTTCTCACCTACAATATGAGGCTTCGCTGCTGTACTATGTAAAAAAGAGGATTTGAGACCTAAAAAAACAAACAAGCAAAAAAACCCCCGGAGTTTTTATTAGATGCCTAAATGTTATTTATCCTGCTGCTCTAAACACCTCGTTACTAGAGAGCGGATGGGAGATGTTCTGGACGAAAGTCTCGTTGGATTAAGTTGCCATAAAATCACAACTTTTATAAAAATCACAGCAGCTGGACAGGCAAACAAAACCAAGCACATTTTAATATGAAGGAGTGTTTGAGCCTGCAAAGCCTGTGCAAGTGTTTTCGTGAACTTGGGCTGGTATTTTTACGCCCACTGGCCACGTCCATGCTCTTTGCAGGGGAACAGGAATTGTGTGGCCAGTTGATGGTCTATACATTGAAGGCATATTTGTAGAGTGGTTCCAGCACTGCAGAGTACCACCAGCAGGTGTTGCCAAAGATCATAGCAAGAGCGGCAACAATTAACAGATACATCATTCTTTTCCCACATTTTAACCCAAAGAGTCTTTCACTGATCGTGATAGGAAACAACAAACAAACCAAATCTACCAAAAAGGGCACAAAGATCGACTAACATCTATTAGACATTTCACGGGGAATAATACACAAGTGATAAATTCATTGGGAATAATAAATATTTTCGGTTTTCGTTTGCATTTGGCAAAGGAAGATCGAAAATCTTCATTGGATTTGCCAAATGGGAACGTCATGCAAGTATAAAAGTTGGGATTTCTCCTGCTTTTTTTAGTCCTTTTGATCATTCAAACTTTATGGTTCTGCTTGGGGTATAAAGCAAGGAAAACACAGCATCCAACCAACTCCAGGAAAATATTAATAAGATAGAAAAGAAAGATTTTGTTCAGTGTAAAGATAAGTATCCCTTATTGTGGTTAAACCCAGCCACCTCATCAAATAGGATGGTTAAATGGGTATAGGGAACATTAAAAATACTGACAAAGCTTTGAATTCCAGTGAATCAAGGATAATAAAACCTCATCCGTACCGAGTCTTTCCATATTCCTAGGACTGAAGGCCTCCTGTATCTCTTACTCAAAATGGTGCCTTAAAGAGTTCAATGTCAATTGCTGAGTGAAAAGGAATTCTGAGCTCTCTATTAGAGCCGAAATAGCAGTCAATGCAAAATTTTACCTCTTTTCTTCAACAGCCTTCAACAGCTTCATTTTGTCATCGTTCTCCAATGTTTGAGGGATTAAATACTTCTGTTGAATGACTTATTTAGTCAGGACCTTTCTGAAGAGCTGGAAGGGTACGAGGATTTCACTTGTGGAACCTGGGATTTCTCAAAGTCCATTAAAGCACCTTTAGTCGGAGAATGGCACAACTTCTCCAGATGCCTCCTTTGCTTTAGTGGACCTATTTGCATCTTAGGTATTACTTAGTTTGAGTAATGTGGTAGGACTGAGCCCTTGATGAGAGGCTGATTAATGAAATCCGTTCTGCTGGCTGAACATAATGGAAAATGTGATTCTGTTGGCTTCCAAGGGCTGAAATTCATCTCCATGCAAACGACGCACATTTTATGGATGTCATAAGCCTCCTACTATCCTTCTGCTTAGATGGGGATTTCATCTGGTGAATGGGAGGGTGGTTGTTACATCCATTAACGTTGCTAAAATGTACCCAGTAATCCCATTGCTTATGACTTTGCCTCAAGTTGGAGTCTTCCCTTCAGGAAGAGCTTGGAAAAACTTGAGGAAAAATAATGACTGAATGAAACCTTAAAAAGAACCCACAAGCTTTTTGTAACAGCACAATATTTAGGAAAAAAAAAACCCAAGTAACTTGATTTTTAAACTTTTAGTGAAATAAAAGTGACAAAATCTCTCGGTGTAGAACTTGATCAGTTAAATCATGGCAGGGAAGTTCTAATTTGCATCTTTCTCGCTCAGTTTGCTTTTGTTGGTGGTCTTTATTCATACTCTGCTAAATTAATGGCTGTACGATCCCAGTTCTCTTGTTTATTTCCTTGTAAATCTTGTCTTTAAAACTTTTGGTCAATTGGCTTTGAGTTTCTTACTTCTCCCATGATGAGGACAGAAAAGAGCTGTATTTTCCGAAGTTTTTTTGTGAATTCCCTCCAACTTTTCCAGCATTCACTTTTCCAGGCATGGGATCCAGGGGGGAGCAGATATTTAAGCACTGGGTTCACAAATCTGGCTGACAGCAGCAATAATTCCTCACCACGCCTCTGGATAATCCATAATTTTCAATAATATCACAACACAAAACCGAGAGCCACTGTCCAATTGAGAGTAATATATTGTATGTTTGGATCAACAGGGAAAGGTTTTTAGGAACTTTCTCTTGTCAGAGCTGGATATATATTCCAAACCTTAATTATTGACCAAATTGGCACTTCAAGCAACAATGTCTTTGGTTGTAAATTAGCTGGTTTTAATGGTCTGCAGCAAGGCTTTCAATATCCTCTTTAGTGCCAAGTTTGAATGATGGAACTCACTATATGTGCTGACACTTTTTATTCTTAAACACCTAACGTGCAATCCATTCCCGGGAGTTTTAAAGGGTAAGATAAAATGTCAAAATTGTTCAAAAGTATCATGTATATTTTTTACTCAGAAAGTTACATACTCAAAACTCTAATCAGTCCACCTGGATTTATGAAATCCCTTGTTATTGTAGCGGTGTGAAAACTGGACTAGAGATAAAGAAAATGGTATTTTTATAGAATGGTCCTTGGAGATGGGGCTGCTCCTCTGTTGTCAATGTAGGCCAAAGTGCCAGTGGGAAGTGCAGTACATGACCTTAGTCAATTAGCAGGGTCTCCTTAATCTCTTGGGATTACTTTGATCTGCAATATCAAGTCTAACACCTTAATGAAATTTTACAGATAGTCACAGAAGACATCCATGTAGTGAAAAAACAATTTCATTTTATACCTAAACTCCTAACACATGCTTAATAAATCCCCAGAAGGGAAATAATAACTATAACCATATTCAACATAAATTTCTCTCCTTTTTTTTTTTTTTTTTTCACGCTGTGTTTATGGCTGAGAAAAACAAGATTATAATAGACAGGACTTTGCTCGTGAAAACAGGGAACAGATCAAGTTGCTGATTCACATTTTTCTTGTGGAAAACGTGTTCTTTGTTGCTGTTACATTTTAAATCTCCCGAAATAAGGGCGGTGTGCTAAATCTTAATTGTATTTTTTGTGTGTGTGAATACATTTCTGACATATTCACAGATCTATGAGATTTCAGATATATTCAGATATGTGAAGTTTCCGCAGCATAGCACTCTCCTGAATATGTGTATTCAACCCTACTTATTTTAAAATTTGTGCTCATTCAGATCTTGTCACAGTCTGAACAGTTTCGGTGGAGTTAACTGGACAACCTGGCGCAGTTTTGACATAATTATTAAACAACCATGTGACAAAAATTTTTGACCATGAGGTGATTTTGTTTATTTTTATCTTCTCTGCTTACTCAGACCATTTCCCCTGCGGGTCTTTCAGGACCCAGCTTGCAGGTACACAGAAATGCTGGAGTGGGAATTTTATTTTCTGGGAAAAAAGCTCCAGGATTCCCTTCCCAGAGGTGAAAATGTTGCGTGATTCACACTGTCTAGAGAAGAGGAGAGGGAGCAAAGGATGGGGTTTAATTAGGCCACAGCGTTATTAACTGAATTTATGGAATTATGCAGTGATAACCCATTGTGATCACTTCTTTCCTTCCTTTTTGTGCCATCACCAATCCCACTCTTCTGGGTGACCCTTGGGGGTGGGTGGAGAATGCTGAGGTTTGACCTTCTCCTTTCTGCTGCTTCTTGTCTTCTCCAGCCCTGAAGACCCAGCAAGTTCCTCTCTGCTGTCCTCAGTGCATCCTGCAGCACCTGGGGAGAAGGTCCTGCCTCCACCCTCACCTCCAGCTTCCTTGAAAAATCCCAAACAGTCTTCAGGCTGGGAGTGACATGATCATTTTGGATACCTGGTGGTGAAAACGCAGAGGAGAAACCTCTCCAGCAGCTGTGGGACAGCCTGCCCGTGATTTTGGGAGGTACCCAGGGGTGCTGTGGGAGCAGTGGGGTGGTGGTGGCAGCCCTTCTCTGCCCTTTACAGGGCCAGGCCACACGGGAAAAGTCTTGGGCAGAAGAAGGAGGATTTCTACACTCCCTGTAGACATGCAGGAACCCATTGGAGCAGATGGGATGCTTCCTGGGAGAAAAACAAAGTGGATGTTGTCATTCCTGCTGCAACCACCACTTGAAAACTGCAGCATTTCATTCTCTGCTCTTGGTGCTCCCAGGGCAATCCCTCTGTTTATCCAAGGCATTTCACCAAGCTCAGTTTTTTGACTTGGGATCTGACCTCTGGTCCTGAGGCAAAACACAAGCTGGATTTAAAGTGGGATTTTGCCAGAGTGAGGGCTCCAGGTTTCGCCACGGCAGCTCAAGAATTCACATAATCATAAAATAATGGCATCTTAGATTGGTTTGGGTTGGGAGGGACCTTAAAACTCACCTGTCACAGGCAGGGAACTTTCCACTAGACCAGGTCTCTCCAAGCCCCATCCAACCCGGCCTTGGACACAGCATGTTTCTGATGCTCCCCACAGTGATTTTACCAATCCACAATTAGATTCGATTAAAGGAACCAGAGATGTTCAAGAGAGCTCTCTTATAAATTGCTTTTTGCAGTCACATTAAGGTTTGTTGCTGAGTGTCTTACGGTTTGCACCAGCTCTGCTTTGCAGTTTTATCCCTTGTTTTGTGCCTTGTCCTTCTATGGCCAAATAGCAAAACTAAATCAGCTCTCCCTGTCGGCCCCACGAGTGAGATTTCAGCGTGCAGAATTCAAAGGACAATCCCCACAGCATTTCCTGGGCTTTAATGCATTCAGTAAGTGTAAAACCCTCTTAAAATGGAGCAAGGTTGTAAAACTTGGCTCCGTACCGATTGCCCCAATTAACACATGACAGATCCTCGCAGCCGTTCCGCTGTGCTCTCCTCTGGAATCTGCTCCACACAACCATAAAACGCCTTCCACGAGGCAGAGTAGGCACCAGCTTTGTCTTCACGCACATCTGTTGCATTTTTTAAAGGTAAAAATAAAGTCTGAATTTTTAAAATCTCAATTTTAATAATGCATGAAAAAGTGGAGCGGCTCTGCTTTATTTCCATCCAGGTCTCATCTCGCATCTCTTTCACCACTGCCAAATATTCCCAAAGTAGTTTCTATCCCCTCCGTCATTCCAACTGCAGTGATGAGCTCCTGGAGACCAAGGTGAGCAGTGCCAAGTCCTGGCATCCATCTCAGAATCCTGGTTTGGGTTGGAAGAGACCGTAAAAACAAATCTGATTCCACCCCAGCCATGGGCAAGGACACCTTCCACTATCCCAGGGTGCTCCAAGCCCTGTTCAGCCTGGCCTTGGACACTTCCAGGGATGGGGAAAACCTTTTTTGGTCTTCATTTTTCACAGATATCCCTGTGAAGGAAACCTCTAAGAGGAATTCTCATCAAGAAATGGCTTTGAAATGGGTGTGTGAAAAAGAAAATAGTGTTTATCTCACTAAAAATTTACTTCTGGGTAATTTATCAATTAGAGCTTGAAAATTTAAATTGTTTTAACCAGCCTATTTTTTTAAATCATGGGATTCATAAATCTATCTTATTAATATTGTTTGCCTCATGTTTTTAGGCTTCAAATGAGTATTTAACCATGTGTGAGGTTTCACCAACATAAAGACTGAGGAGGTTCTTTCTCAGGATTTTTACATTTGAACAAGGACTGAAGGGAAAACGTGGGAGGGAGAGGAAACAACACCGTACCTTTTTACCAGCAGAGAACTGAGTGTTTTAAAGATGAATTTAGGTAAAAAACATAAATTAATGCTGATTTTTGAACCCCTGTTCACTGTTTTAAGCTTAAGATCACACTTCAGAAGTGATTCTGCGGATAAAGATTAATAAAAATATGGTTGTCCCCCTGCCCGGAGAGCTGCTGGACCTTTATTTCCTCTTCCAGGGTGAAACATGATGAGACCCAGATGGGAGAAGGCAAAACTCCCCTTAATGACAGCTGATGTTTTCCTGGATGAAGCCAAATCGGAGCAGACAGCAAAGATCCTTATCTCAGCATGGAAAGCCTGACAGCAGAATATTTCTCTTGATTTCAGGATTATTTTGTTATAGACTCCAAAACCACACTCCAAAAATAACTCAGATTCATGTGTTTGCTGATGCCTGTGTGCTCCTCCATCCTCCTTGCACAGGTAAGTCCCAAATGCATTTTTAATTTAAAACTGTCTCATATAACAATGAGGAAGTTTTCAAATCTAAATATGTGACTTCGCTGCATCTAGGATTGAAAAAATAAAATCTATATTCATTGTGGAGGGGGGAAAAAAAAAGGAAAATATTACAAAAGACCAAAAGCTCTAGGGTTCAAGCTAATTTTTCATCTTTTCCATGGGGAAAAACACTGGTAAATGTTAAGAAACACCCTTCAAGAACCTTTAATTTGTTTTTCACTCTCCGAGATATAGATTTTCTCCTTCCCATTTAAGTAAAAAAAAAAAATCCTGTGGGTTTTTAGAGTCATTTGAGAAAAAAAATATATGTATTTGTATATTATTCCATGCTTTCTAGCGTAGCTTTGATTATGCTGTCAGAGCAGACTAAGCAGAATTTGAGTTGTAGCCAGGTCCACTCATTTTTTTATCTGCTGAGGAGGATTTTCCTGTAGATCACACAAATCCCTTGCAGGATCAGCTCATCACTCCAAAATCTTGGTTTCATTGGTCAGTGGCAAATGGATCAGGATGGCCCAGCGCGGATCAGGATGTTGCCATAAATAGCCAATCTTTTGAAGTTATTGGCAACAGGATTAGGTCGTTTTATTTTTATTTTACCCTGTGATGTTGCTCTTCCTCAATAGGTTTTGCTGCTGTTGAGTTCAAGCAGATACAAACGAATCCAGCCCTGTTTATCAGCAAAATGCAGCAAAAACCATTGGAATTAGAGCTTTGTGCTGTGTTTTTGTGTGCTCCTATATTAATAAGGGTCTGAATGTGCTTTTACAGGCACACAAAGATATATTTATAATGTCTATAAAAACACATAAATATGCATGTGATTGTATGTGTGTGCATAAGCTCCTTGTAATGAGGAATTTTATTAAAAATACCGAGGATTTAGGTAAATTTATAATACTTTGCCTTCACTGAGGCAAAGTGATCACTTTGTAGTGATTAAATTTATTAATATAAATTAATCAAATATATCTTCAGAAATGTAGAATTCTTGGCCTCCACGTTAATGAGTTCCACTCCGATATCTGGAAGATGACTTGGCTTTGTTTTTTTGGACTTAACCACGCAAGTATTTGCAAGTGTGTGAGAAAATCAGCTTTACATTTCTAATTCACCCTCTAGTTCACCCCCTAAATGCTGGGATGTTGAGTGGGAATTACCCTGGGTGACAGTGGCCTGCACAGGGGCCCAGCACAAAATCCAGAGGTCACTTCCAAGAGTAATGCAAGGCATAAAAAGAGGATTTAAGCGGGACAAAAGGTTTGTGTGGACACCCTGTTCCATTGCTGGTGTGGACTGGAGAGAGCTGGGAAGGCAAGATATGAATTTCCAGCAGATAATCTTCCAGCAGGACTGTTCTTATCCATGACTCTGGGTATCTCACCCTGTCAAGAGCAGCTAAAAACACTCAAGAATGTAAAGTGCAGCAGTTGTTGCAAAAGTTAGTAGTTCCAAACCATGCTGTAAACCCTGAGCGTGGCCTGGGTATTTTTCCATTCCTTCTCTTTGAAGCGCTTTTTAGATAGTTGGGGTTTGGGTTGGGAGAGCCATTTTTATAAATGCTCATTATAATTTTTATAGAGATTTTTTTGGACGGGTTTTAAAAGTGCAAGTTAAAAAAACCCTCAACCAAGAACTTTTGTCTTCATGCCTGAAATGATGCCATCAGTGAAGTCAGTGGCAAAACTATGGATGTCAAGAGCTGTAGGGTTTGACCTCTGGGCTTTGGAGCTGAGTTGGCAAGAAAGAATAAATAAATCCTGCAAAATGATATATGAACTTTACAATCTGTGCCTCACGTCTTGGGCAGGCTATACAATAAAATATCCTAAAAATCTAGTCCTGGCTTTTTCTATCGAGCTAATTTGTAGTCAAGACAGCTTAGTTCATGTTCTTGAACATGCTGAATAAGCTGAGAGGTAAAAAATTATCAGCAGTGTATATTTTAAGGACTTGGAGTAGACCTTTTCAATGTCAAACTGCACTGGATCAAACCCAAACACACTCATCAGTTAAAACCCAGGTTTCTTCAGAAGTTGGCCTTAATTTTGCTTTTTGCATGGGGTTTGAGTAACACCAAATTTGTACCTTTCAGAATGCATCATTTGGTTTTATTATCAAAAACAACCTGTAAAAAAAAAATTGCCTCCTCTCTGCACCTGCATAAAAATTAACAACTTTTGTTTGATGAAAACTGAAGGCAGAATATTAGAAAAAAAAAAAATAAATTGAGGCTCGATAGGCTTGGTCGAAAAAAATTCAGTGAGTGACAAGGGGTGATAATGCCCCAAACCATTGCAAACCATCCCTGCATCCTCCCAGCCTTGTTAAAATCGATCCTGTCCATCCAAGGCAGTGTGTGGAAACCCTTTTCCCAAGCAGTTGTTTCATCTGCTTGTTTATCCCGAGCCTCCCTGGGTGTGAGTGTTCTGTGCAAGGCTGGCTCCCAGCGCTCTTCCCACGTTTAGTTCCCTGCTGGCAGGTATTAGAAACTCTCCTGTCCTCGCTCCAATTTTGTGTATTCTGGTCAGAGGAGCTGTCTGCTAACGGGGCAGCGAGGGACCAAACCCAACCACGTCTGGAGGGCTCATTTTGCCACGGCTGAATTCCACCGGCGTTCCCGAGGAAGTCACTGTGGGAGCAGCCGAGCTCCTGTGGCTGTGTGGGGCTCATCTGCTCTGCTCTTCCTTCACGAACTCGACAACAAAACATGGGGGAAGGTTTGGATCCAGCTTGGGAAAAGTAATTGGTAGTGGGAAAAGAAAAATGCTGATGCTGGGTTAACACCCAAATAACTGCAGAGGGTGATGCCTTAAGTTTTAGTTTTCATGTTTTTCAGATTCTGTGCTGCCCAGGGGTGCAGCTCTGACCCTCATATTGAGTGCTAGTCAGCTCTCTTCACAGAGTAGGTGACAAAACAAATCCTTTTCCTGCTGGAGACCAAGGACAACCATTACAAGTTTTCAGCCCCAAAAGCACAAACAAGGGTGGGCTGAAGGGAGGAACAAGAAGGATGAGACCTCACAACCTGGAGCTGGAATTGGACAATTAAACCCCAATATGTAAATGGACCAAAACTTATAAAAACGTGAGACCTCGTGACCAGTCAGCCATTTTTGTGACCATTTTGTGTCCACCTTGGGTGCAGCCCTGGCCAGGCTCTTGTCCTGCCCAAGGTGTGCCCTGGAGGCCTTTCAATAGATCTCTACTTTATTCTCCAGCTCTGTCCAGTCTCTGTTTCAAGTCAGCCTTCCCAAGGCATCAAGAGGACAGTGCCAAAAGCTGCATCCCCTGGATCTTGGGGATGGATGTGCTGGAGGGCCCTCAGAGTTATGCCAGAATCCTGGAATGGGTTGGGTTGGAAGCCTCTGAGGCAGAACAAACGCTGGGTCTGCACCAGAGACTGGAGTGAAGGAGAGGGAATTGCTGCTCTCAGGGAAACGGGAGCAGCCTTTAAATATCCTGCAGTTTTCAGCACTGCAAAACATGAGCAGGTGATGGAATTACAGGATGCTTTGGGTTAGAAGGGATTTTAAAGATCATCCAGTGCCACCCCTGCCATGGCAGGGACACCTTCCACTGTCCCAGGCTGCTCCAAATCCCAATGTCCAACCTGGCTTGAGCCCAACCTCAAGCCCACGCAGCAGCTCCCGTGTTCCATCTGGGCAACTCTGTACCAAACCCTGCAAGTGCACCTTGGAAAGCTGAGCCAGAACCGAAATGTGAGAATGAAAAGGAAGTTTTTTGGCAGGCAGCCTCCCCACATGAAAGGATTTGGGATGGCTCTGGAGGCACGTTGAGAGGTGAGTCTCTGCCAGGCCCAACATTCCCCCAGTACCTGCCCAGTTTAAACCCAACCAGCTGACAAAGCCCTCGGGCTGCAGCAGCGTCCCAGCCCTGCCGTGTGACAACCAGAGAAGATTTCCTGGCATTCATCTTTTTTATTCAGTTGGCCACTACATTTTTTCCCCCCCAGAAACAAAACTGGCCCCCAGACAAATCTGTGGCAGGGTACGTTACAAAGCCAGGAACATGAAAAGGAGCAAAAGGAAAGCCAAATTGCTTGTGGAAATCAAGATTGCTTGGATTTTCTTTTGCCATGGGAAGGCAGAACTCTCTGTGCTGGGAACAATCCTTGGTCTGAGGACCAACAGTGCAAAGATTGCCAGAAATAGGGGCTGTGGACAGAAATTTTTTAATTTACTATTGTATTTTTAAGCAGCTCCGATTGTAAAACTGCATCCCTGGAAGGTGGAGGAAGGCTTCCAAAGTTCACTGACTTCCCAACCCTGACAGGGATTCTCCTGATAATGGCACAGCAGGTCCACAGTGGCAAAGCCTAATTGACAAAGATCAAAATCTAATTTGGATAACACCAGGAGCCGAGGGGGTCATGCTCCAAATAGTGCTTGAGCCACAACCAGCCGTGTTTGTCATTTCACGGGGAAAATGCAAAAAAGATCATTCCAGGTCCCCAAATGAGGGAGATGCCAATAATATCGAAAAGCAGACGCAGGAAGAAGCCTCGCTCCTGAGGGTACAATTACCGGGGCTGTGATGTGAAATGATAAAAAAATATTAAGTAGATTTTAATGTTGTAACAAAGGGTGGCCCTGCACTGGGCATAGGAATAGGGGAGGAAGATCCTTGGGGCACCCAGATGAAAAATAATACAAGTGTAGCTATTAGCAGAGCATTTCACGCCAGTGAAATTCCTCTTTGGGAGGAATATTTCCTTACCTGGAATATAGGTCACTTTTCCTCGGAAGAAGCAGTTGTTATTATTATCTGTTAATTCCTTGAAAGGAACTAGACTAACCTGGTCCGTGGCTTGAAATTTAAAAAATACAACAAAAAAAAAACTCACAAAACCCCCCAAAACATCTGCTGAGGGGTTTTGTAGGATTTTTTCCATGTGTTCTGGGGTCCGGGGTATTTAAGTAGCTGTGTTGTGTGCTCTGGATCCCAACTCTGATAAAACAGTTTAGGATAAATGAGGGAAGGAAATCCTGATATTCACAGAGAATTCCTGAGGTGTTTTTACGTGCATTTCCACCTCAAAAATTAAAAATTAAAAATCTAACACAAAATCCTATAGGATTTCTTTTCATATTCAGTGTACTTGCTGGTAATAAAAAAAAAAAAAAAGGTAAATTTTGCACCCTCCTTACAATTTCTAATGAGTAAATGTAATATTTGACTCATCCATTTACTCTCTTGCAGCTTCTGTGGGATTTTACTCACTCCTCACTTTTGCCTGTGAGTTGTATTTCATTTTCCCATTTAAAATTCGCAAATTACAGCAGAAGAGAAATAATTTCAAGACCTTCCTCTACGTGGAATTCATGTAGATGCAAGTGAGCCAAGGTACTGCTGGCCTTTGGGACTGTGATAGTCATTGGAAAATGTACAGTAAAAAGTTCTATAAAAGGGATTTTAATAAAAAAAAGGAAAATTATTCCACAATGAACAGTGAGGAGGAGGGTGCTTGGAGGAAAATTGGGGCTGGGCTGTGAGGCAACTTGGGGTTGGGGTGGTGATCTGTTTGTGTTCCATTTTAAGTTTATAAGGATTTAATGTGATTTATGAAAGTGGACTTAGGAGCATGAGCTCCACTGATTGAAGTTTTCAAACACAGAGAGGAGCTCAAAGCCCAAATCTCAGCGATTCGTCCTCCCGAGCAACTCAGGTGCTTCAGAAAACACCACCTCGTTCTACCCCATTGTAGGAAAAACAAATACTAATCCTACAAATGAAAGCCAAGAGGTTCCTGCGCTCCCTGTGGCAGCAGAGAACTATTTAGAACAGGGTTGAAAGGGCTGCAAGGAGCTGATTCCTGCCTCTGGCTGCCACTGCCAGTTTTGGTGTCTCTTCATCTCCGCGCCTGTTTGGAACAGCTCCGGTAAAGGCTCCGACACCGCTCCAGAGAAGCCTTTGGAGAACAACAATTGCTCAGCACAAGGGTTTGGCACATTCAGCAGCCCAAGTCCAGCACAGAGGGAGCATAAAATGCTCCTCACACTGTTCCTGGGCAGGGCTTACAGCTGCTGACAGGCGCTGATGGAAAAACGGCAACGCGGCTGGCCTGGGCACCATCCCATCCAAGGGATGGCTTTTCCTTGGGCTGGCGTTAAAAAACCCCAAGGAAAAGCAGAGTTTGAGCTCTGTCTTCTCATGATCTCTGCATTTTTCACTCGCTGGTTCCTCACAAACTGGAGGGCGATGGTCTACATGGCACAGGTTAGTGAGAGGTGGGAGGTGAATTCTCAGTGTGATCTACAGCTTGTCGTGCTTGTCAGGGCACTGGTGAGGCACAGAGATCCTTTCCATGACAAAAAAAATGAATGATTTTTATATCCTCAGAGGTGACATCAAACCAATCCCATTAATTTCAATTAAAATATTACCTGTCTCCAGCTATCTCTTTTTTTTTTTTCCTCGCCCTCAAAGACTGTTTAGGGATGGGAAAAATGAAATATTAATGCATTCTATAAATAATATGTGTGAGGTCCACGGGGACACAGAACCCCCACATCATTAGTTAAATTGATCTTCCTCTTAGATTTTTCAGGAAATTGGGGGGGTTTGTGGCTTAGTTTTCAGGAGAAGTGGTCAAACCTGGATCCAGACTGCAGCAAAACCTGAGGTTTTTGCTGCTGCTCCTTTTTTCTGGATGTTTTAGACATTGGACAATGTCACAAGTTTCAGGGGAGGTGCCACTAACCTGCACTCACGCACTGAATTCTGCTATGGAATTTCCAGGAGTAAGGAAAAGCAGGACTGGGACTTTTAAGAAAGAATAATTGTCAAAACACAGTTTGTTTCTGCTGCAGAAAATTCCCCGCACATCATGGCTACAAGGAGCTTCCTGTAATTCACGGAACCACAGACTGGTTTGGGTTGAAGAGACCTTAAGATCATCCAGTTCCAACCTTCCTGCTGAGGGGTTTGCTCTCCAAAGGCAATTTTTTGTGGAAGTCTTGCAGACATTTTAAACACCTGTGACCACCACATGTTGAGAGCAGCTTTGAACAAAGCAGGAGCTTCACCTGCTGCAGCTCCCTCTTGAAAATAAAGCACAGTGTGATTCCTTCTCCTTCCCTGGACTGCAGCAGAGGAGCTTTTCCCTTTTATTTTTATTTTTGTGTGCGTGTAATAACACAAAGTCATTGCATGAGCAACCAGCAATGTTTATTAATAGAGATCTCCAATTTTGGAGTCTTTGGTAAATTGAGAACACACTGAGAAAGAATCTTATCGCTCGGATCGTAGGAAATCCATTTCCAAGTTGTCTGTTTTTCATCAAATTAAAATTAGTTTCATGGGAATATGAGGAGGTTTTTATAATTAGATAATGGAAATTTGCCTAGGTTATCTCCCACTTATTTGGCTGGAACATAAATAACAGGAATGTCACGTCATGCCAGTGTTTACTCATCTAACTCAGCACAAATCCTGGGTCAAGCAAAAAAGATTTGGAAACATTTCAGTGCTTGTTGCTTAGAGACCATTTTTAACCACAGGAAGGATTTCACTCAAGTCCACGGCTGCAGAGTGAAAAATCTGAAAATCGCTGAATTTTGGAAGGGACCTGAAGGACCATCTTGTTCCAGCTCCCCAGCCACAAGCAGGGGCACCTTCCACCAGACCAGCTTGCTCCAAGCCCTCAGGTGAAACATTCCCAAGAGTTATCCATCAACTGGGAACGGCGTTTCTATTCCCTATCCTGTGGAGAGATGGGATGGGGGGTTATTTGGACATATTTCTCATTTTCAATCAAACCTACTCAGTAATCAGTACATTTTGCTTTTGAATTTTTTAAAATTTTAACTATTATAATAATCTCTGATTCCTCCCGTCTCCACAACTGCATTGAATATTGAATCCACATGGTTTAGGTGAAAATTCCTGAGGTTTGGAGGCAATTCCGGTGGGGTATTGGCAACAACCAGTGCTGTTGACCCTTCCCATTCCAGGATATGGTGTAACGGAGACAAAACATGACATCACATCCCTTCCAGATAACTGATGTCACATCCCAATTATCCCAACTGTTTTCCTCCTCAGGCATCCAAAAGCCCATTTTTCAGTCATCTCACTTCTCTCGCGCATGAAATCTAAATCAATTAAAATCAAATTTCCAGTTGGTTAAAGCGGGTGTGCACATGTTCCCACCAGGCACAACTCTCCAAGGATGTTTGTGTGATCATTTCTTTCCAGGTGCACTGGATTCATTGCCTGAAAACTAGGAAATATCCTGATAGGAAGGCTTTCCTCCTGAAAATGGCCGAGAGCTGGAATTCATACAGGGGAATCTGGCAGATCACAACCAACCCGTTCAGCTCTTTAAGTAAAGGGGAAAAATTCTGCATCAGTGCCTGAAGAGACACTGAAATTAAAGAAACCGGGGAAAAGAGCATGTCCTGCATCATCATTTTCAGAGGAGCTGGAAATAAACATGTATAACCAGATTTTAGGGAATATTCAACACCAGCCTGTTCACGCTGGGAAGACTGAAGAGCTTCCCCACAGGTTTTGCATAGCGGGAGCTGTAATTTCTTTTTTATCCCTACATTGAGTGTCAGGCTTTTATATATTAATCGCTGATTGGTTTTGTCTTCCTTTAAGAAATGCAATCCCTGCAAACACATCATCTCCCGGTGCTCTCTGCACGTGGAGAATGCAAAACCATGTCGAGAAAGCATTGCTGCACAGGTGAAATCAGCTGGGGTACGGCTCTCCCTGCCCCTTTGCGAATCTCAAAAATGAATATATTCCATAAGCTTCCCTCTCCCCTTCTCCACATTCTATTTATTTTTTTCCCCTCTTGCACTAAATTCCACCTGCCTACCCTCTGGATTAGTGAGAGAAGTTTAAAATTAACCCCTACAGGCAAAGAATGTCCCACCCCATGTCTGTGTGCTGTTCTTAAGGATCCCAGCCAGGAGATGCTGCAGGGACCTGGTGGGACTTGCAGGATTGTGACATCTCATTGTGTCTGAGTCCTTGGCTCCAGCTTGAAGATCAAGGAATCACAAAATATCCTGAGTGGGAAGGGATGCACAGGGATGATCCAGTGCAGCTCCTGGCCCTGCACAGACACCCCAACAATCCCACCCTGGGCATCCCTGGGTGTCCAAGCTCTCCTGGAGCTCTGGCAGACTCGGGGCTGTGCTCACTCCGTGGGGAATCTGGGCAGTGCCAACAGCATCTGGAGGAGGATCCTTTCCCTAAATCCAACCTAAACCTGCCCTGACAGAGCTCCAGCCATTCCTGGGTCACCAGAGAGCAGAGATCGGGGTCTTCCCCTCCTCTTCCCCTCAGGAGAAATTGTAACAGCAACGAGCTCTGCCCTCCTCAGTCTCCTCTCCTGCAGCTGAACACTCCAGGTGCCCTCAGCTGCTCCTCACACGGCTTTTCCTCAAGGCCCTTCCCCACCCTTGTGCCTCCTTTGGACACTCTCTAACAGTTTGATGTCTTTTTTTTTTTATATTGTGGCACCCAAAACCACCCCAGAACTCGAGGTGAGGCTGCTCCAGAGCAGAGCAGGACAATCCCCTCTCTTGCTGCTGGGCCTGATCCCCCCAGGACAGGGATATCCCCTCTGGCTTCGGGGCACTGCTGACTCACATCCAACTTCAACCAGGACCCCCATGTCCCATTCCCTGGCACTGCTTTCCAACCCCTCATTCCCCAATGTGTCCATAAATCCCTGGGTGCAGAATCCAGCACTTCTCCTTGTTGAACTTCACGTGGTCGGCGGTTTTTCGTCCCTCAGATTTGTGGAGGTGTCTCTGCAGGACCTCCCTGCCCTCGAAGGAGTCAACAGCTCCTCCCAGGTTTAGATCATCCTCCCTCTTGCCAAAACGCTGGAAAACGCTCCCTTTCTCCTTGCTGCCTTTAGAGACTTCCAGGCTGTTTGTGCTCCCTGTGCTTGGTTTGCTGCCGATCACGATGGATTCGTGATCATCCTGGAGAAAAACCCCACTGGAACGTGCCTGTGTTCCCCTCGTACACCTGTTTTGTGGCTCCCCAAGTTTTCTCTGGAAGAGCAGGAGCAGGATTATTTGCAGCCACGGCAGAAAGTTGCACTTCTGGTGTTATAACGCAGCTGTCATCTCCCAAGAAATTACAATTATCTCTTCCGTAATTAGGACAAGTTTGGCTGAGATTCTGAGTCACTGGGAAGTTCAGTTCTGTCATTTAGCCCAGAATAGCTCTGTGGTTCCATAAATGTTTTCCCTACAGACTAAACCTCGAATTTATGATGAAGGTTAAATCACTCCCACTCCTGGAGGAACGGAGGAGCTGGGAGGGTTTTATTGGGTGGGTTTTCCAGGGATTGGGCACCCAAACATCTGGCAAATGACCAGGTAACAGAGGAATATGTGTAAATGGAAAAAAAAAAAAAAAATATATATATATATATAAGGAATAAAAACCTCATTATGCAAAAAAAAAAAAAAAAAAAAAAAAAGAATAGTGAAGCGTGGGATGAAATTCCAGTGTGAGCTTCCAAAGCATAAATTAATAAATAAATACATTTAACCTCAGGTGGATTTTTCTTTGGAATTTTTATTACAGAAACCAGGAATTCTTGCAGGTGACCCGGTGGGAAAGCTGGCAACATATCTAACATGCCAGGTCGAGATGTCACCATCTTAAAAACAAATGAAACAAAGAAAAAAAAAATCAAGATTTTTAACTGCTGGAAAGTCTAACCAATGCAGAGCTCTTTAAACAGAGGGGTAGAATCTGCTCATTACTTTAATTAATTAGAAGTAGAATCTGCCTTAATTAGTGGCAACAACCCCTTGAATAGAGGAGAACACCCTCAAGTATGAGGTGTGAAGTGCTCTTCTTGTCAGGGACGATATTCAGTGCCAGAGGTAAGGAAGGAAATGTTTGCTGATTCTCTTGCTCCTTTCATTGGCTGACAACTAAAATGGAGAATTTCAGTGGGAAAGAGTGTGGGGAGACGACTAAGGTTAAATTTTTACTAACCTGGGAGTCACAGCGGTCTCCTGCACTTGTGTGTTGGATTTTGAGTCAACTGGCTGTACGTTTGTTTGGTTCTTTTTTTAATTCTTCAATCTTGAAGCTATTTTAAGTGTTCTATAACACACTGAATGGGAAAAAACGGTTAAAATTCTGATGTCTCCTCCTTTTTTTCCTGTTTATAGCTAAAAAAACCCAAGATATGTTGTTTTGGACGTGTTTTAAAAAATGTTTCAGTTAGTTTTGCTGCTAAATCTGAAGGTTTATGTGCTCATGAAGAAAATATAAAATGGGGTTTTGGCTGGAGAGAGGGGAAAATTCACTAAGAAAGATGACCAAGGTGTGGTTTGCGTACCTTCTTATGGGTAAATGTCTTTTCACAACCCACCTGGCTCTTTTTTTTGGTTCAATACTTCCCCCTGCTAAAGCTTGGCTTGTTTTAGGAGCTGTTGGTGAACAGAAAATTTAACTTGGAAAAGAATAACGGAAGTTTTGGGAAGTTTCTGATGGTTCATGTGATCAGTGAGACGAACAAATGAAAGACTGGGTGAATTTACTTTGGCAAAAAGAGAGGCAAAGTCACAAATTTTACCCTAACTAAAGGAGAAATCTGTATTATATATAGCTCTTTATGTCATTCCAGAGATATAGAGAGACAGCTTTAAAAAACAAACTTACAAAGAAAAGGAAATAACACCTCTACAAAATTTGCTACATTACATCTGAGCTCTTCCTATTCCTGATGTGCCATTCGCCGGTGAGGAACACAGGGAAAGGTGCTGGAAGGGAGGCACTGTTTGAACAGATCTAATCATCAATAAGTAATTGTGTTTTAATTAAAATGTGTCATGTCATTCCGAGGGTCCCATATTACATGAGTATGAAAATGTATGACTGCATAATTCGGTAATAATTAGAATTACATTTTCCTAACTCTTAAATTAAAATGCTTGGCAATTAACTGCCTGATAAATCTCACTTTTCCATGTGTGGATTTTTTTTTCCCCCCTTTCTATCTGGGAGTATTAAATAGTCCTAATTGCTGATTGCACATTCCTGGGCTGCTGGCAGTTTTGTGTTGTGTGTGTCAGATACAACTTCTCCAAGCGTTGCTTTATTTTTGCACATGAGTCCAAGGTCTTGCAAGCAACTTTTACTAACTGGGGAGCTCAGGAAGTCCTAAAGCCTCAAAGATGTATCCATAAAATCAGGGTGGACAAGGACTTGGTGCAGGGATGTGCAATCCAGACACAGTTCTGAAATTGTTGGATGCAGTGCTTGCACCCTTTAGGCAAACTGATGGAGATCTTCTGGTTTTTATTGGTTTAGTGAATTCAGGAATTAAATCTGTCTCACTTTCATAGCTCGGCATAGTGGCACTTCTTGATTTAGAAGACAGGATCCCTGAATCACTGAGGTTGGAAAAGCCCTCACCAATTCAGTCCAACCGTTCCCCAGCAGTGCCCCGTGTCCCCAAGTGTCACATCCACATGGATTTTAAATCGCTCCAGGGATGGGGACTCCAAACCTCCCTGGGCAGCCGAGCCAGGCCTGGACAAACCTTTCCATGAGGGAATTTTCCCAAATATCCCCCCTGAGCCTCCCCTGGGCCAGCCTGAGGCCGTTCCCTCTCCTCCTGTCCCTGTTCCCTGGAGCAGAGCCCGACCCCCCCGGCTGTCCCCTCCTGGCAGGGAGCTGTGCAGAGCCACCGGGTCCCCCCTGAGCCTCCTCTTCTCCAGGCTCAGCCCCTTTCCCAGATCCTTCAGGAATTCTCCAGCCCCTTCCCAGCTCCATTCCCTTCCCTGGACGCTCTCAGCCCTTCCATGTCCTTCTTGTCACGAATTAATGAGTCCCAGACTGGTTTGGGTTGGAAGGGGCTTCAAAACTCTTCACCATCACGTTCCACCGCCGTGCCATGGGCAGGGACACCTCGCACCATCCCCGGTTGCTCCAAGCTCCGGATCCAGCCTGGTTTGGATGAGTATTTCAGTACTTTTAGATGAATTCCTCTGTTCCTGAGCCCCTCTCCGACGGAACAATTAACAAACGAGCTGTAGGACGGCGCAGCCCTGGCTGCGTGTGACAACTCTGCGCGATGTGGCTTCTTGGGGACACACACAGGTCGTCCCAACGCGCTCTCCCCGGTTCAGACCGTGCTTTTAGCGTTCCTATAAATGCCCCGCTCTGCCGAACAATGAGGAGCCCGGCACAAATGCGTCTGGAAGAGGGAAAAGCTGCAAAAGGCGTCTCCAGAAAGACTCTTCCCATTTGCATTTTGAATGGGGTCATCAGCGTCAATCGAGTTGGAAATGAAGGCGCTTGCTAAAGATGTTTTCTGTGTTGGCTGCCGAGGAGCAGGGAAAGGGTTGGAAAGGATTCAAGGAACTCACAAGGCTCCGACTGGGGCTGGGTAAACAAGCGAGGATCACCCAGGACCCCACAAATTCGTTGAGACAACTGAGTTCGGGACTTCACAAACTCCACGGCGCAATCCGAGCAAGATCTTAATTTTGTGGAGACGAGCAGGGTCTTGAGAGCAGCCGTTTTCCTTAAACATTTATTAAACGCCTTCCCTGCAGATGTAACATTTCCCGTGCTTTCCCCCCTGCACTTCACATCTCGGTGCTCATGGCGTGAACTTTACTGGGACTGGTTCTTTAGTGGCTGACTGGAGGTGAGCCAGGAGCGATGACTTCCAGGCATCTCCCCCGACATTCCCGCAGCCCATCCCACCCCCTGTGCCAGGGATGGGCTGGCAGGGCTCGCTCCCAGCGCTGCTGTCACCAGGGTCTTGAAATTTCCTCTCATCTTTGGATTTTTTTTGAGCTGATAAAGATGAGATTATAGGGGGGTGAGGGGGGGGAAGGGGGGAAGACATTTAAATCTGTCACTGGAGTTGTCCCAGCTCTGCACAATGGAAATTGCCTGAAGAATGAATTTAGGGGATTTTTCTCCCTGTTGATTATTTTAATTTATCTGTGCATCTCCATCCCAATTAGGTGGTCACTGCCTGTGCCTTTGATTATTTAAACTGCGACTTTGTGGTCCCAGATTGGACAATTTGATCCTCGTGCTTTGTGCCAGGTGATGCTGAGGCACGGTCCCTGCAGCTGGGATTTGGGAAATTGGGAATTGGAGATGGGATTTCTGCTTCTCCTGCACTCAGCAGGGAGAAGGGAAGGAGCAGCTTTAGGCAGAGGTTTCTCCTTCCAGTGGAGCCGTGGTTCTCCCTCTGGAGAAATCCCTCTCCCCACTGACAGCGGAAGCCCCAAGATAAACCTTGTATACAGAAGAAGAAGAAACCAAGGGACGTAAATCCCTTATTTCTGGTTCTTGTGGAAAAGCTTATTCACTGAGAAATTCTCTCTGGCCTGACAATTATTAATTTTTTAAAATGTTCTTACATTCAGGCTGCAAGCAAACCCAAAAATTCTTTTAAAAAATGAAGTGGAAAAGCTGCCAACAGTAACTTCTAAACAATAATTTTACTTAATAACAAAAAGTTAGGTTGTGCAGGGGGGGGGTTGTTTATTTATTTATTTTAGGTTGGCCTTTTATATCTGAGTCTCTGTTGTCACTGGAACACATTTGCAAGAATTTTTGCAACTTTGGGGACTTGTGATTTTCCTGCTTATCTGAAGGAAGGCTCTGATTCTCATTTAATCACTGCCTGTGAAAGCTGAGGCTTGAAGAAAATCTCCGGCCCCAGCCACACTCTTTATAACATCAGGAAAATTGGCAACTATTAAAATACTTGCAAATATCTTTCTTGCCAGTTTTTCTTTTTTTTTCCCTCAGTTCTGCTCGCAGCCATCAGCAGGGGACCTTTGGAGGGATAACTGCTCCCCACATGGAATCTTCCTGAGCCCAGTCCAGAGCTGGTGGGTGCAAACACAACTGCACTGCCTTCAGAAATTAAAGGAGAATAATCAAAGATACTCCACTGATTTTTGTTTCGTGCTATTTAAGCTTTTTATTTACCTATTTCCCTCCCTTCTAAGTGGGAAAAATGCCATTTTTGAAGCTCCTGGACACATTAAAAAAGAAATATGACTTTTTTTTTCAAAATTTATCCTGTGGAAGACTTCATTTTATGAAAAATTTTTATTACGAAAATCTTGCCTTGCATTTTTGAAAACACCTCCCAAATTCAGGTCTTTTCTCTCTACCTCCTGCAATTGGTGCAAATATGATATTGGGGAGCTTTGAAAACAGACAGGTTTGGAATAGGATAGAAATTGCTCCTTGTTCCTGCTGGTGGAAGGGAACAGACCCTGCCCTGGGAAGGAATGGCACCAGGGCAGTGCAACCCAAAGATTTCCTTCTTCGTGGATATAGGAAAGCACACACAGATACCTTATTTATTGCATGGGAAGGCTACAATTAATTTTTGCATTATTTTGAGGATTTAAAATCCTTTTGGAAGCTTCCTAGCAGTGACTTGCTGATGGCCTCGCTTTACCCAGCTTTGGGCAATTTCAATTCCTCAATACACAGGGAAAAAAAAAAATCAGCTGAAGTGGGTCGTGTGACAGATCAGAGAAGAGTTTATCTTAGGAAGTGGCAACATCCAGGTTGAGGTATGTTATGGAAGTTAATCCATGCAAAGGCTTGGTAAAGATATCCCAAAATCAGGGAGAGCAGCCAGCAGGAGTTATGGGGCCAGTGACAAAAACATCCTTTCCCCAAACTCTTTGGCAGAGGCAGCAAATCCTTGGTTTGTATTGTGAGGCAAAAAAGGGTTGTTTTTTTCTCTCAATTTCCTTTTATTTCCCCTCCAGCATCGAAAACATGAGAGGGAGCAGAAGAGTTTTGAAAAATCATCTTCTCACTACCTGGGTTTTTCTAGGAGCTGTTACAACCTCTGGATGGAGTGTGGGGATGCTGAAAATCTCGTATTTGGGAAAAGAAAGCTGCCAAAAACAGGGAGTGGTGACAGGTTGGGTTCATTTTAGAATCATGAAAGTTCGAGAGGGAAGGGACCTTAAAGCCAATCTCATTCCATGGGCAGGGACACCTTCCATGCTTGCTCCAAGCCCCATCCAACCTTTTTTCTCCTTATTTTCTGCCTTTCCTTTGCTCAGTGAAGTCCAGAACTGGTTTTTAATCCACAGTCTGGTACCAGCTGAAGCCCTGATTTGATTACGGTTAATTTGATGTCATTTATCAGTGAATGGTGGAACAGTGACTATGTACAAGAACTCAATTTACTGCTAGGAAAACTCTGAATATCAGATTGCTGAAAAATCACAGTCTGTTTTCACATCCCAAAAATGTTTGTTTGTTTGTTTGTTTTTCCCCAGGGGAATGAGTGGCTGTGCCTGGATGAGATGGAGTTGCAAGTGGGATATTGGCAGGAGTGAGATGGATCCAAGAGGAGAACTGGGAGTTTATTAAAAATCCACAGTTGTTTTGTGGGCAGTGTTTTCAGACATGAGTAAGTGGAAGATAACGGGAAATGCACAGTTGTAGCCCTCATTTGGACATGGTTTTTCTGCATATTTGTCTCATGTGAATCCTTTACATCTATTACATCAATTTTCTGGGATTAAGGATGCCTCAGGATTATGGGATAATTATTGACTTGCAGGAGACACCTTTCCCTCTACCTGCATTGCTCTCCATTTGGGAAAAAGAAAAACTCCATTTTTTTTAGAATTTTTTTTTCTTTTCATGGGATGTAGGTGAGGATGGGGACAAGCTCCTCCAGTGTCCCCGTGCTGTAGGGATTTAATCTCAGTGTGAAAAAGGACATGTCCAAAAATTCTGGGTTTTAAAAATATCTTCTGTGGCTGAGTTGAATGGGAGTTGGTGTAAAAATGACAGAGGGGTTTCCCTGCTGAGGGTGGGTGGTGGGTGGAGCTGAGGGCCATTGTTGGTAAACAAGAAAATTGAATAAAATTTGGGTTAAAGGAGATGCTGTAAAAAGAGGAATTTTGGCTTCTTTTTTTTTTTTTTAATGTACCTCTGTGAAGAGGAACTTAGAGCAGGTGAGAAGACGATTCTCTGAGGGGCCAATTCCACCACAAGGATGCTGAAAACACGTGAGGAGCTGAAGTGCATCTTCTCTCTCTGCCTCCTTCACCAACCACAGAGATTTTATATTAAAATAACAACAACAACAACAACAAAAAACCCCATAGCTGGAATTAGGCAGATGAGAAAATGCAAATTCATGGCACAGAAAAGAAAAGCAGAGCATGAAAGAGAAAAACCATCCTGATTGCTCGCAAGGGGAGGGATGGCTCAAGGGCTTTCATTTTTTTTTTTTTAAATAGAAATATTATTGCAGTTTATTTCTATTCTTTGAGATGGGAGATGGAGGTTGTCTCATGTCCAGGCCAATGTGGGGTTTATTTTATTTATTTTATAGGGTGAGGCTGATTAGCCCACCCTGTCTGCTCCTTCTCCATGTAGGCAACTCCTCGTGGATGGACACAGGTCTGGAACTGTGGCCTGGAATTACCTTCCTCTGTTGGTTTTGGGGCCATTCCACCTCCCCTTTCTCCCTGGAGATTTATTGTATTAAATTTTCAGGTTTTTTTGATTTTTTTTTTTCCTAAAGGCTCAGAACAAAAGGAGATTTGTAGAAGATTTGTATGAGGCGAGGGCTCGTATTTGGTCTATATTTCAGAGGGGTAAAATAAAATGCTGAACCTCCTCCAGATAAACCTCTGGGAGTTCTCCTGGCTACCAGTGGCATATTTCTTCTGTGATCCTTCAGGAGGTTAAAGGGTGAGGCTGGTGCTCTGGGAAGAACAATTTGTTTGCTCTTAGGAGAGGCAAAGATAGGTGAAGTGGGTGAGCACAACTTGGGGGTCTTGGAGTCACTTCTTTGCAGAGCTCAGCACGTGCCTGTCCTGCAGCCCTTGCTCAGGTCCCCTTCACTGCTCGCAGGATGATCTTGTGCTCCCCAGACATCCCCCTGCCTGCAGGTCAGATAAACGTCCTAAAAAAAATACTGAATGCGCCGGTGACGTGCGTTTTCCGAACACAAACCCTTCGTCATTGCTTGCTCTTTATTTTCAGATGGATAAAAAGTGGAAGATAAATTAATTTTATTGGACAAACCGGCCCTGAAAGGGTTTGTTACCAAAAGACGTTTTTATCATTGTTTTGTCTTGTAAAACACCACATGAAAGATTAAACAACAGCCTTAGTTTATGTTTATAGAGGTTTTTTACCTCAAAGGTGCAACACCATGGACAAGGATTTCATCAACAGGTGCAGAGGACCAAAGATCCTGGAATGTTTTGGGTGGGAAGGGATCTTAAATTCTTCCACTCCCACCCCTGCCATGGGCAGGGACAACTTCCACTGTCCCAGGGTGCTCCAAGCCCTGTCCCACCTGACCTTGGGCACTTCCAGGGAGGGGACATGGTGGAAGATCCCTGAACCATCAGGATGAAATCTCTGTCTCCAGGTGAGGTTTCTCACCAGCATCTCCCTAAAACTCCACCAAGCCAAAAATCTTAAAATATCGCAGAACAGGAAATTTACAAAAACAAAAACAAAAAAATCAATTAGCATCACCAATGAACGATAATAATATCATTTAATTCACTGCCTGGAAATCCAGTAGCTTTGGCCCCGTGCCATGGTAAATTCTGCGTGGTGGACTCTTTCCTGTGCTCACACATCCATTCTGAGACCTGACGATGATGAGCAGCTTTTAAACATTTTAAGTGCTGCCATTGTTTTAGTGAAGGAATTCCATTGCTTTGCTCGTGCAGTTAATATCTCCCAGCAGCCGGTATTGGTTGCAGTGAGTTGGGTATTTAAAAAAAAAAAGGGAGACAATTCTGTAACTTCAGTTTTATGTTGTTATATGTCACTCCTTGCTGTTGGATGGGTTTAGAAGGAGTTGGACCCTCACCACAGAAGTATCCAGATCAGTAATCAAATATAATCCATATTTTGCCAAGTTTCCTGGGCTGTCGCATCTGCCATCACCACCTGTGATAATTTTCCTCCTTTTTTTTTTCTCCCTAAATAATCAATTATAATATTGCACTTTTATCCCCCCCTGCTCTACATTCTGCTTTATTACAACTGGCTCTGGTTAGGGATTTTTTTTTTAATGTCAGTAAGGAGGTGTGGGTAACTTTGTGCAGGCTTTTTGAGCACTGGAATGGGGACTGTGGAGACCTGCGTTCCCAATTTCAGGACCTGCTCTCTGTTAACATTAGAAACAGATGACCCCACGTGCATAAATGAGAATTTACTGAGTCAAGAGATGTCAGAGTTTGCAATTTTCTGTCCCAAAATGAAGCCCTGGGTGTTGGTAACACGCAAGGAGCATCTTTGAAAGATCCAAACGAGGCCCATCCCAGCTTGAGTTTTGTGGGAAAAGCCAAGAGGGAAACATTTAGGTGGAAACTGAGCAAATTTGGTCAAAGACAGCGAGGGGAGGGGAACTGTGGTGCCACTTTTTCCCAGTTAACTTTGGGAAATATCTGCACTTTGAAAAGCAGGGAAGGCAACAAATGGATTTATTGTTTAAAGGACATTCTGGGTGTTCCAGGTGTGTCTGTGGGATGGGCAAGTGCTGCCTGGGTGATTTGGGGTGATTCTCACACACTGAGTATCCCTCCAGTGTGTCCACCCTGATGATTTTAGACCTGGCTTAGGTAGGTCTGAGCAGGGCTTTACCCCTGTGCCCTGGTTTGTCCCATGGAGCTGTGGCAGCACCGGCACAAGGAGCTGTTAAACCACCCTTATTTCCAGGGAAAATATCAGTACTGGGGACTTCTAAAGGCAGAGCAGAGCAACAAGGGCAGAGATGGGAGTGGAGCAGACATTTACACTCCTGGGGTTTATGGCACTGCAGTCACAGACCCCTCTTACATGAATATTTTAAAAATAACCATCTTTTTATGTGCCATTAGTTAAAAGAGGTTCTGGCGGGAGTGTGCTGGGGACAAAAGGGTGGTCCTAACCCAGCCTGTGCTGTCATTTCCTGGGGAATTTACCTTGGTGATGTCCAGAAATGCCATTTCCAATGTCTACGTCCCATCTGCTCTCTCTCAGAGCTGCCCTGATGTTCTTTAGTACCAAAAATTTGTTCTTCACCAAAATTAAAGGGTGATATTGGCACTCAAAGAGCTGCTGGATCCCTTCAGCCTGGATCAGATATTTATCTTTGTCAAGCAGATGAACTCATTGCAGCTCAGTTGGATTTAAAACCAGGTTTTGTATTTTCCTTTTTAATTTCATGCTTAGGATGGGGACTGTGAGTAGGAACCTGCTGAAAAAAGGTGCACTTGCTCTGCTCCTTTTAGAGCCAGGTTTAACTTTCAGGATGATCCTTTTTACTGTAAAATGGAATTTTATTCTTTTTCTTGGTCCACGAAGATTCATAAGGTCTCTGCTTATTTGCTTTTCTGAGATGGCAGCTGAAGGGGTCCAAAAACTGGGCACTGAGGTAAATTTTTGATCACAGAAAATAGAAAATTTTGCTTGAAAAAGGACAAACTTTAAAAATAAAAAAGTCCACAACGTGCCTCGCTTGAGCTTTTATGAAATATGACACATCCCCTAAATATGTCACGTTTATTTTTACAATACTATAAATAAAAAAAGCGGAGTGAGAAAATAATCTCTTGGCTGTTCTTGGGAGCGCAGCCCCTGCCAGGAAAGGTCTCTGTAAATAGCAGAGGTCAGAACTGCCTGGGATGTCTCCCCCACCCCTCTGAAAGCAGGGAACACATCTCTGTGTACATTCCATAAACCATGGATGGCTGCTCCTCCTTGGGTTGTCAATCCTGGTGACCTGGAGATGCCACGCAGGTGCCAAAAAAAATTTTAGAGAGAAAGAAAAGTCTATCCTTGGCTACTGTTTCTTAGTGCTTTAACTGTTTTGGCCTGGGAATTTTGTGACAAAACATTTTTGGACTGAAAACTCACAGTTTATTGAAGTGGGTTTTCCGTGAGAAAAAGCCAGTTTTGATGTATCTGAGATGACCAAGCAGCACCAGGAAGTTTGAAGGACTCAGCTGTGTTTTGTTTTCTCTGTGTCCATTTTTATTTATTTTTTTTTTTTCCCATGGGGATTTTACACTCAATAATCTTGATGGTGGTTGCTGCTCAAAGGAGTTTGGTTTGAAATTTGTTCTCCTTTGTGTAAAGAGATTTGCAAGGGATTTTTATTTCTTGCACGACCGTGATTTAGGTGAGCTCTTGTTTAGATGCTGATGCTGCAGTAGGAGCAGCAGAAATGATGTGCTTTGGGAAGGGCAGAGGTGGAAGGAAGTTCATCCTTTCCAGCTTCTCTGGTGCAGTTTTCATCTATAAATCCACGTTAAGAGGTTAATTCTAATTTACGCTCCTTCAGGGGCAGCTGGGGGTTGTCCCAGGTTTGCTCTGGGACTGTTGGTGAGCAGGGGATTTTCCCAGCCCTGGAGCACCCACATGGCTCAGGGCGCTGGGAATTGTCCTGAGTGTTTCCTGAGGGGCTGAGCAGCCTCCTCTGCTCAGCCCATGGAGAGGAAGGTGGGGTTTATCCTCAGAATTCTCATGGATTCGTTTAATTTTCCAATCCTGCAGGGAACATAAGAGTCGGACCTTTGGAGGAAGGGCTGCAAGGTCCAGTGCTGGCCTTGGCCATGCTGGGCTGATGCTTGGACTCGATCTTGGAGGTCTTTCCCAACCTCTGGTGATTCCTGAGGTGCTTGATTTTGAAAGTAATTTGAAATCAGAGCAATATTGATGGGGATGAGAGGGGATTGATGCTTTCAGGGACTGTCTCCCCATCTTAGAGGTACAAGGGTGAGGCCAAACAATCCCAGTCTAAGCAGCTCCCTGCTCTGCCGAGGTCCCAGCACGGCTGGCAGGAAGGGTGATCCTCACACATCGTGTGAGGAAAGGAATCTTTAACTGCTCCCCTGTTTGCTCGGGAAGTGCTTGGAGAAATCTGTGAAGGCAGGGACGGAGGGCACACCATGAGCCCATTCCCAAACCCCCGTTTCCCCCCATCGCTGTCCTCTCTACCTGTGTTTTTCTTCCTGAATAAATTTCTTTTACTGTTTCGCTTCCCTCACCGCCCCAAACCCAGGTTTCACCTACTGTGTTTGCTTTCGTTATAATAAAGTAATTCTTTTTAGTGCCTTTCCCCCTGACCAAACCTTCTGCTTTTTCCCAAGTCCTTCAGCTCCTTAGGAATTTTATTATCCATACAGGCTGGACACATGGAATCAAGGAGTGTTTTTTGGGAGGTGTGAAGCTCTGAGCTTGGTCATAAATAAATGGAGAAAAGAGGGAGAGGATGGGTGAGCTCCACTGGGTTTCATTCCTGAAGAAAGAGGTGCTGGAGCGCACAGAAATCTCCTCTAAAAGGGATCTTTCTGCTCTTTTTGTGTTTTTAATTTTAGAAATGAGCTTTATAGCACCAAGTGACTGTGATCCTCTCATGCTCACGGGGATGGTGGCTCTGGGAGAGAATCCTGCACGTGATCCTTGCTCTTCGGTATCTTGAATTACACAAATGATTTTAAAACATATGTCAATAGGCTTTTAAGCAAGCAGATTCTGTTCTGATTAATTAATCATACAGTTTCTCGGCTTCAAATGAACTTCTTTAATGACGAGTATTAATTTTTAGATTTTTTTTTTCGCTGTTTGTTTTTTTACACATCTGCATACTGCTTAGTTTGAACTTATTAATTAGAATAAATAAAAAATAAGGAAAGCAGCAGGTGTTCTCTTATGTCTTCTACAAAGAATCTTATTCTTTATATTTTACCAGATTGTTTTATTCCTGCTGCTTCACGCTGCAGGTTTCACAACAGAAATATTTTCTTTTACTCACATGAGACTTTTGGGGGTGTTGTGTTTTTTTTTTGTTTTGTTTTGTTGGCAATTTGAAGGCTGTCATGGTTTGTGGAGAAGAAAACATTCTTGTAATGTCTCCTTGCTGCTCCATGACTGATTTTACACGGACTCAGGGGTGAGTTTTAAATAGGTGGATTAGCCCAAAATATTCTGGGGAAGGTACAAAGGGAAATATGGGTTTTTTCCTCCCAATTTCACTTGCAGGGACCATGCTTGAGAGTGGTTGCTTGTGTCAGGCTGGATTTTTTATGAGGAGTAGAATGGGTGAATTATGTGTTCATCTGTCAGGATTTTTATTTTTAAGGCTGTAGGGCTTAGTCTTCTGAGCACTTGAAAATATGAATGCAGAGATCAGGCCATTATATTATTATTATTATTATTAGTAGTAGTAGTAGTAGTAGTATTTATTGACTTTTCAGGAGGTTTTCTCAGTCTTTCTAAGACTCCAGAACCTGGGGCACGTGGAGCAGCCACTGTGACTGAGGAATGCAGTGAGGATGGGGGCTAGGGGTGGAAGAAAATTCTCTATTTCTTGTTTCTGACCTCCTGGGGAAGAGAGAATCCTTGAAAGAGAGCACAAAAATCCCAACCAAAGACATTAAATATCAATTTCCAGCCCCCATGAGTTGTTTATCACATCCCAGAAGTGAGGGATATCCACACTGAAGTACTTTAGCAGGGTCTCAGCTTGCGGCCAGGGATCACTTGCATGAAGTCAAACCCCTCACACGCTTTCATTTCCCTTTTCAATTTTTTAAAAATAAATTTTAAACCGCTGGATTAGAAATTCCAGCCAGCAGAGTTAAAAGGGAAAGAGCAGGCATCACCTTTTTCTGAATCCTGCCTGAAAACTCTCCTCCTTTTTTTTTTTTTATTTTATTTTTTGTATTGTTCTCCCTATTTTATTTTTAATTAAAAGCCAGCCCCGGACGCGAGCGACTGGCGCAGAAAGCTAAAAAGCAAACTTGAAAGTTTGGGGGGGGGGAATTTACTCAAAACACCAGGCGAGGATTAGAAAGAGTTTAAAAGCTTTCCCCCATCCAACGTTATCCATCAGAGGCCCCTTGGAATGCCCAGATGAATATGGGAGTGGACAAGGTTCTGGTTCCTTTCAGAGAGCTGCCTCGACCTTCTGGGTTTTTCCTCGGGCATTGATGTTTGGTGCACATGAAAGGATTTCTCCAGGGGTTTCTCCAAGGGGTTTTTTTTTTGGGTTTTTTTTTTTTTTTTTTTTTTGCAGGGGAAGAGAAGCAGATTGGGTGAAGTAAGAATACAGACTTAAGTTCTCTCTGTGTTTTTTTTGGTAAGGGAGAGAACTGACTCCTGCATTATCTCACAAACACATAGGAAACATAAAAAGGGGAAATTATGCAGAAAAACATAAATTATGTAGATGCTGGAAAGCCTATGCAAAACATGATATGTGCACATAATAGCATATTTCCCTAGGGTCTAATTGCATCCTTTGGGTACCTTTTGAAGCATCTGAATATTCAGAAGAAAGCAAATTTATTGTAATTTACAAAATATCACAAAAAATAAGGTTGATACAATGATGGATGTCGCAATGGAAACTCACTCTTCAGTTGTTGTCTCAAAGTTGACCGAAGACAAAAATGTAATAAATTAGTGCAGCTGTTGTGTGGGGGGATAGAGCTGCTTCCCTCAGCCCATCAGCCCCTTTCCCTTGCAATCCTGGTGCTTTTCCAGATGTTTTTGTGGCAGGTCGTGGGTGCCAGCCTGTGAGAGGGGAACTGTGGGTGATAAAGGGCTGGTGCTGATTTTCTCCTCGGGAGCTGGGTTTTAGTCAGGGCACAGGAGCTCCGTGACAGCCCCATGGAGTGGCTCTAAGTGGACGTGATGGCAGCGCTCTGGTGGCAGAAAGGATCATCAGGAATTCTGGGCTCCCACCAAAATTCCTCCTGAGCCCCACTGAGCAAACTGGCAGAGGTTTCTTTGCGTCAATAAACAGGGAATCTGCAGATAATCCAATTACGGCTGCTCCCAGTGATCCCTCTCCTATCAGAAGCTTTGGGGAAACTCGGGATCAGTCACCAAAGTCTAAATTTATTCCTCTGTCTTTGAAACAGCTTCACTGCTTTGAACTCCAGAGTCAGGAGGCGAAGGGGAACAATGAGATCTTGCTGAGCCACGTTTTAACATTTTTCCAGAGGCAGGAGGTTATTGTAGCTCTTCTCTGGGAGCTGTTCTCTCATCAAAGGCTGACTCGGATGCCCCAACCACCTCTCCCTGGGCTCCCTTTCCAAGGATTCTCATCAGCTCCTGGCACTGGGGAATACAGGCTGCTCCTCCTGCAGTGCTTCTGTTGGGTGGAGACTTGAGGAGCTCCTTTGGATCCCTGGGATCTCTACAGCTGCTCATAGTTCAGGTCAGACAGGTGCAGGCATTTGCTTTGCAGGGCAAACTCCTTGGAAGAGGGAGCTATCCATAGATTGAAGAACATTCCCAGTAAATCTTGAAGGAGCATTTACATTTTCCATCAGCATTTGTGATTGATCTGGTGTTGTCTCTGGACAAGATTCTGAGAAATGTCCTCTAGAGGTGGCCCTGCTTGAGTCAAGGGTTGGATTAGATGACCTCCAGTGCTTTTCCAACCTTAACCATTCCATGATTTCTACTCATTATGAAGGCACCAGAAAGAGCATCCGATTCTTAGCAGGTATTGCTGCACAAACCTCGCTCTGTTAAAACCACCTAAATTGGTGGGGTTTTTTTGCCCACAAAACACCTAATCCCAAGGGCAAACAGTGTCAGGATGATTGGGATCCAGCACATTTTCCCTCTGCAGAGCCTCTTTTGTGGGAATTTGGCTGCCGACCTTAATGCGGAGAAATTTGGGGCCTCTGTGACAAGCAGGAAGCTGTGCTTGATTTAAGGATCAGGATTTTAACCTTTGTCCCTGTTCAAAACATCCACACCCCATGGAAAGAACAAGCAGGGGCTTCAGGTGATGGCATGGAAAAAGAACCTCTGGAAGCAAGGTCTAGGTTAGGAAGATACCGTGGAAAATCGGGGAAGTTTTTGACACATTGCCCAAATTTTTGCCATATTTAAGAAGTTTTCCTCCTTCTCTGGTTACTCAGACCACGGGAAGGGCTGGGTTTTATTCTTCTGATGTGCCATGTAATGTGTTGATCCCGAGAGACTCTTCCTGTCTCGCAGGGAATCCTGGAAGTTTTTGGATGGGGTCGCTGGGATTTGCCATCTCTCATTTGTTTTGTCTTCCTGCATCAACCAGTGAGGAGAGGGCTACCTTTGGGCACCTTGGGGTGTTGTCATCGTGGAGGGTGTGGGTCCCGTGCTGGTGGCACAGGGATGTCCTGTGGGATGCAGGGAGAGCACCCCAATCCCTGTGTGGTGCTTTGTCTCGCCTCTCTCCAGCATCCCTGTATTCAAGGAATGCGTCCAAGATTCCCCACGCCTGGAATTTAAATACATAAATGTCCTGCCCAGATCTGTTGTTGGTTGGTAATGTATTGTCAGCTGTCCTGCCAGCCTTTTTATCTTCTGATTAGCTTTGAAATCATTGAAGCCGGTGAAGATCCGTTTGTTATCCCGGTCCTCCGAGGACCAGAAATCCAGTGATGGTGGGGATGTGCTCTGAGGCAAGTTCCCATTTGTAAGATGGATGATGATTGCTTGTCGATACTAAGAAAAAGAGCTTTGTCAAATCTGAAGTTGTCTCCTTTCCTAATGTAAAATATTATTTTTATTTTCACGCTCGGAGAAAATTGTGATGCTGCGAGCAGTAGGCAGAGGAAAAAAACAACCACCACCCCAAAGCCCAAGGTGACTCGGATGTTTGTTTATTTGTCTGCTTTTGAGGTGTGTAAGATTTTTTTTTTTCAGGAAAAAAAAAAAAAGGTGTCAAGGGAAAGAAAATACTTTTATGATAATCTCGTGCAGGTTTATAGGAATTTTCCTTCTTTAATGAGCAAAGATGTAATCTACATCTCTGCCCGCTTTCTCTAATCATCTCCCTGAGATGTTCTCACCGTTGTGCTTTCACCAGAGCACTCCAGGATTTAGTGGGATGTGGCTCTAGTGTTGGAAAGGCTTTGGGAGCTGGTTAGGTCACAACCTACAGGGGCACAGCCAAAGGCACCTGTGGTTGCTGTGGGTCTGTGCAGATTTGTTTCCTTCAGAGAGTCCTGGGACGGGGTTAAAGCACAGCCAGGTCAGAAATGAGGTGGCTGCAGATATTTCATAGTATTCCAGAACGATTTGGAAGGGAAGGGACCTTAAGGCTCATCCCATTCCACCCCTGCCATAGGCAGGGACACCTTCGACTGTTCCAGGCTGCTCCAAGCCCCGATGTCCAGCCTGGCCTTGGGCACTGCCAGGGATCCAGGGGCAGCCACAGCTGCTCTGGGCACCCTGTGCCAGGGCCTGTCCACCTGCAAGGCCGAGAATTCCTGCCCAAAATCACACCTAGATCTGCCCATTGTCAGCTTAAAGCCATTCCCTGTGTCCTGTCCCTCCATCCCTTGTCCCCAGTCCCTCTCCAGCTCTTCTGGAGCCCCTTGAGGCCCTGCCAGGGGCTCTGAGCTCTCCCTGGAGTCTTCTCCTCTCCAGGTGAGCATTCCCAGCTCTCCCAGCCTGGCTCCCAAGCAGAAGTGTTCCAGCCTTTGGAAAATCTTTGTGGCCTCCTCTGGGTTTGCTCCAGCAGCTCCACATCCTCCTGATGTCGTGGACCCCAGGGCTGGATCAGGAGGGGTCTCATCAGAGTGGAGTAGAGGGGGAAATCACTTCCAAGTAATTTCTAACAAAGCCCCATTTCAATTCCTCAGAGCGAAGTTGGCTACTAAAGCTGGGACTTGTCAAGACACATTTAGTGAGTCTGTGCTCAGAGCAGGGCCTTGTTTGGCTTCCCCTCTGTGACTCTGGGGGAATAATGGGAATTTGTGCGGCTTCTTTCCTGCCACCAATGGAGCTGGGTCTCCTTGGATGCTCAGGGGGGCTGGGCTCAGTCCAAACTGAGCTGGAGCCAGGATGCAGTAAGTCTGTGCTTGGGGCAGTGGGAGGTGGATTCAGTCCTCTTGGAGCAGGCGATGCTTTAGTCTTTAGCTGCCTTCATGTACCTGAGGGTGATGGTCTCCAAATTTTCCTGTGCTTTTCCCCCCATTCCATCCAGCAAAAAACCTCTGAGCTGGCTGTGAAACCACGCACTGCACCCCTGAAAACCCATGTTTTCCTGGAGGCCCTGAGAAGTGGGGAACGAGAGAGTGTGACTGTCTAGGTGAGCTCACGCCCTGTCCTTGTCTCATGCTCTGGCTTTGTCTCCATCAGCCCCTGTTCCTTTCAGCCCTCCCCTCCTCTCCCCGGGTTTTTCCATGCCATAAAAGCAGGAGCCAGGCTCTTTATGGCCCAGCAGGAGCCGTGTCTTTCCGCTTGTTTGCTCAGCAAAGACTTCACAGACTTTTGGCCACTGTGAAATCACTCAGACCAACCTGAGGGTGACTGGGGCTGGCTCTGTGCGGCTCTTGTTCTGCATTTCCTGTTCTGAAACTTCAGTGGGAGAATCTTTCTTCTCTAAATCCTGTAACGGGACAAGGAACAAAGTTTTTTTTTTTGTGATTTCTTTCTTCAGGAATTTATAAATTGCGCTCTCAGCAAGGGCTGTGCAAAGAGCTTGTAGTTCAAAATGAAGAATCATTTCAGTAACATGGGGTTTGTTGGTTTAAGAGGAAAAAAACTCCTAAATCCTACTCCCACCTTTGTCCTTCCCTCCCTGGGAGGGAATAGATAAGCAAATGGGAAAACTGGGGGTGTGGGAAGGAGGATAATGAAGGTATTGGCTTTAAGCAGAACTCCGTCATACGAGTCTGGGAGCGTATTGTGAACATATCTGTGAATATATTGCAATTATTAATCCTATAAGTGATGTCATGGCTTCTTGGCAGCAGCACAGAGCCCTCGGGACACCTCTGGAGCGAGCCAAAGGAAGTAGCAGTGGCTGTGAACATATCTAGGGAGGCATTTGGCTCGCTGGGCGTCAGGTTTGTGGTGCCAAACTGCTCTCAGTGGAGGGGCAAGAGCTCAGGGGGTGTGCACAGAGCTGCCAGGGAGGTCAGGCTGGCTCTGTGCTCCAGAGGGAACACCAAGAGCAGGGGCCAAGAGCTCCTGAGTGGAAAAGCACATGGTCCCTGTGAAGCCTTTCCAGCGCTGCCGCCAGCCAAGGAGCCGCGGGTTTATGGTTTCACACGTCTTCATTTCTGGGGATTTAAGTGGACCAGCAGTGTTGTTGGGGATTAACCCGGAGTTAAAAAAGGCATTTACGAGGTGGAAGGATATGGAGTGAAATGCTCCTCGTGTCTCCAGGGGCTGGGTTAACAGCCTGTCCCTGCGGGCCTGGCCCTCGTGCCCTGAGGGTGACAACAGCACCAGATTCCAGAAAAATTGTACACCAGCTCTTCCCTTGGCTTGGAAATCCCACTGCACTCAGTGAGGACCCATAATCCAGGATATTTATGGTGGTTTTCCCAAAAAACCAGTGGCCTGGGCTGACCTTCTCCGTGCTGGGACGATGGGACAGTGCTGGGCTGTCCTGGAGGAGCCACCTCATGTCCAGGGATCTGCTCTGTCCCTGTGCAAGCTGTGAGGCAGCCACGTAGTGAGCAAAGCAAGATCACAACCTGCTGTAAGGATGAGACCTTTCTTTCACTGATGGCCACATGGTTTTGATGAACAAATAGTGTTTTTGTTTATTTGAAAAGTGGAGAGAAAGGGTGCAAAATGCAGCCTTGTAGTGTTTCTCCCATGGATATGGATAACCAGCCTGATTAGACAAGCTCGGTAATATTTCTCCTTTTGAAAAATCAGTGTTAACTTTGTTCAGTGCTGCCTCATGGTGATGTCTTAAGTTTGAGCTTTCATGTTTTTCAGATTCTATGCTGCCCAAGGGTGTAGTTCCAAGCCTCACATTAAGTGCTGGTAAGTTCCCTTCACAGGGTAAGGAGACAAAACAAATCCTTTTCCTGCTGCACACCAAGGACAACTCTCAGCCCAAAAGCACAAACAAGGGTGGGCTGAAGGGAGGAACAAGAAGGATGGGACCTCACAACCTGGAACTGGAACTGGACAATTAAACCCCAATATGCAAAGGGAACAAAACTTATAAAAACGTGAGATTTTGTGACCAGTCATCCATTTTGTGACCATTTTGGGTCCACCTTGAGTGTAGCCCTGGCCAGGCCCTGTCCTGCTCAAGGTGTATCCTCGAGGCCTTTCAATAAACCTCTACTTTATTCTCCAGCTCTGTCCAGTCTCTGTTCCAGCTCAGCCATCCCAAGGCATAAATGAAGGAGAGGGAACAGGGCTGAGAAAAAGGGCAGGAAAATGAAACATGCAGGTCCGAATCCTATCCTGGCTGCATTCACGCTCAAAACTCATTGTAGCAAGGCACAGGGATTCCAACGGAACCGATTTGTATCTGCATTCCAAAGCAGCATAACAGGGAAGCCTCTCATCAGTGACACAGATTAGAGACTGGGAAAAAAAAAAAAAAATATCCCTGCTGCACCCGTGCCTGTACACACAAGATTAATGCAGAGGAAAAGCTCCCTGTCCAACCCCACCACCCACACATCTGCTGACCACCCTCCCCTGCCCGGGCTCCGTGGCTCCACACGTGGGGAGAGGATGGAGATGATTAATCAGGGACTGCAGGAGATGCTGAACGTTTGTGGCCCTGCAGAGCCTGGGCTTGCTGCTTGTCTGCAGTGAGGATTTGGGGGAAGGCTCTCAGATAGGGATAGAAGATAAAGAACTCCACCAAACTGGAAAAAAACCAAAAAGGTTGTTTCTGTGAAACTCGTAGGATGTAAAAAATCAGTGGCTTTGCAGAGCTCTGCTCCCAGTATTATTCTTTGTGATTAGGCTAATGAGCCCTGACTCTTACAGGTACAGTGTGCTGTGATACCCACAGGGGTTGGGATCTTCATCACACAATTAGGTCTCTCCCTCTGTGCAGGCATTTTATAATAAATAATCAGTAGCCTTAATATGGTTTTGAAGCTGGTCAGCGCAGTCATTACCCTGCACAGCTCCCAAGTTCAGCTAAAATTCACTTACTTAGATTGTTTGTTGAGTCTTGCCTGGTAATGAATGTAAATATTTTATTAAAGTAAATATTTCTGTTTCTTGAATGCTTTTAGATGATATTTTTTTTTCAAGTGGAAAAGGGATGGCCATGCCTTGATGAATGAAGACTGTCTTTATTTGGGTTCTTGTGCCGTGTTCTGCCATGGGATGTTGGCGCACATCTGGCTGGGTTTAGTATTTGCCATGGTGAGGAAATCTTGGTGCCCAGCGGTGTCTCCCTTGGGCAGGGCTGTTGCCCCTTTCCCCACTGATACGTGCAAAAAGACCCAAAGGGGAGCATGGCCACATCTTACATGGAAAAACCAAAATGCAAATTCTTCAGGTTTATTTCTGAGGCTTTTTGAAGATTGCCATGTGGTTTAGCAGCAGTTTTCGTGTGGCCTCTCCCTGTGCTGGGCCCAGCTGGCCTGGCCTGCCTCATCCCAGTGAAGGACAGAGGGAGCTGGGGTTGTTTATCCTGGAGAAAAGGAGACTCAGAGGTGACCTTATCAGTCTCCCAACTCCCTGAAAGGTGGCCGTGCTCAGGTGGGGCTGGTCTCTTTCTCCAGGCAGCAGCTGACAGAACGAGAGGACGCAGAATTAAGCTGTGCCAAGGGAAATATATGTTGGATATTAGGAAAAAGTTTTTTACAGAAAGGGTGATAAAGTATTGGAATGGCCTGCCTGAGGAGGTGGTGGAGTCGCTATCCCTGGATGTGTTTAAAAAAGACTGGATGGGGCACTCAGTGCCATGGTTTAGTGGAGGTTTTAGAGCTGGGTTGGATGATCCTGGAGGTCTCTTCCAACCCAGTGATTCTGTGTGTGTGACTCTGTGTGTGGTGTCCCCATAACCCACCCTGCCAAGCTCAGCAGGCATCCGGCCAGGTCTCAGCCCTGCAGTATTTCTCATGATTTCTTACCCCCTGTTAAATTCATAGAAAGCATTTCAAACCTCATCTGTCAGAAGCATCACCACTGCTCAGATAAGGGTTTTAATTTTATTTAATCACTTCTAGCTGCACATCTCGGATGATTGAGCGTGGCCTCTTTGTGGCAGAGTGCTTGGGAGAAGGGACAAAAATCAAACTAAATGATAGCGTTGGCCAAACCCTCAGCCTGCCATGAAACCAGTTCCTGACTCCCAAAACTGGTTTGCCAAGGATAAATTCCCTTTCAGTTAAGAAGCCAGGCTGAACAGATGTCTTGCCGGGTGCCCTGTAAATAAACATCCCGGAGCTCTGGAGCTCACAACGAGCCACGGGCTCCAAAAGCTGTTTCTGGATGTGACAAATGCAGGGTGCTCCCTCCCCGAGTTACAGCTGGCACCACACAATCGGATTTGGGATATGGGAAACCTGGGCCCACTCTGGATAAGAGGGGTCATTGTTCCCTTGTTAGACATAATGTGCAGCACTCGAACCCTGGAACTTTGGGCATTTCCAATTGGTGCCTCAGTGAAGCACTTTGGCTCCTGGTCAGTCAGAAGAGAGGATTAATTTAGGAACCTATCATACACCACTAATTAAAAACAGAGGCTGGGGGCAGCTGGGACACCTGTGGCTCATGCCTGGCAGTGTCTGAGGCCAGGCTGGATGAGGCTTGGAGCAGCCTGGGATAGTGGAAGGTGTCCCAGGCCATGGCAGGGGTGGAACTGGCGGTGCTCTAAGTTCCCTTCCAAACCAAACCATTCCATGGCTCCTGAAATCTCTGATTTCTGTTGCAGCTCCTTTCCTGGAGAGGACCTTTCTTGCCTCTCTGGGGAGTCTGACTGGGTGAGAGGTAAAAAAAAAGGAATGACAAGGAGAAGGGATGTTTGATGCCATCAAAGCTGTGATGTTGTGCAGTGTGGATGAGTTTGTGCAGGAAGGGAACGAGGTGCAGCCACCCCCATGGAGCCCCCAGGAGTTCCTGCTGGTTTTCCTCTCTCTTTTCCTCTGGGCTCCCCTGCTCTAATGTTATTTTCCCTTGTTTCCAACACCTTCCCATTTGGCGTGGGAGAGCTCTATAGGGAATAACGTGGCTGCAGATGGGAGATGCTGAGCCCACATTTCACAGCCTACTGCCAACACATCCCAAATATCCTGCCAGACTTGGATGAGTGGTGTCTGCCTGAGGCTTAGTCTGGTTAAAGCAGAGTTTCTTGTGGTGATTGGAGAAGCAGGGCACAGCAGCAGAGGTGGTGGCTGCTCCCCTTGCTTTGGGCAGCATCCTTTCCCTGCTCCTGGGGCTGGGACAGAGGATGGGAACAGACTCCAGGATTTCCTTCTGCCTGTACCTTACACTTAAAAGCACTTGGCAGTTGTGGTGCCAACAAAACTTGACAGAGTGATTTGCTGATTTGGGTGCTGCTGCATAGCCAGGATGCTCAGATCCTCCTTTCCCCCTTCCCCGTGTGTTACAAATTGCTCTAATGTCACATGAGGGATTGGGAAGGAAACTTGGGCTCCATTCATACCGGCATTGTTGCTAGGAAACCTCTCCCTTTGACAATGGAGGTTGAGCATGCCTGTATTTGCCTTTGGCTCTCCGAAGGACAAAAATCACCATGTGGCACTGGCGGGGGCGGGGGGAGGATGGAAAGGAAAAAAAAAAACAAACCCCAAACCAAAAAAACAAACAAAAAAACCAACAGCACAAACCCCCTGAAAATTACTTTAAATTTTTAGTCTGTGCCAAATGATGCTCTGGATTGCAGATGCCAGTGCTTCTGGTTTTGTAGGGACACAGATGAGGCACAGCTCGACCCTTCCATGCTTCATGTGCTGGAAAGTCAGGCTGGATTCTTGGAGTGCCTTCTGCTACCTGAGCTGGCTGGGGCTGCTGTGCCATATGGGAGAGGCAGCCGAGTGCTTGCCCGTGGTTACCACGCCGGGGGGAGCCAGCCCCTGGTATCCATGGGGAGCACACATTCCCTGGCTCTCGGGAAAGCTGCCTGATTCACAGAGTTCTGTTCGGTGGGAAAGAGAGGCTGAGTGGTTCTCTGCCCCCTCTCTTTCCCCTTTGAATTTCGAGATATTTGAAAAAGATGCTAAATACCCATTGTGTGTATATACATGTGTTGGATTTGCTTCCTGGTGTTTTTAATTGGCTTGAAGAAAGAAGAAAATATTTGGAAACTGTTTTGCTTTCTTCCAAAGAATTGAGAGGAGTAAAGTCTTAATTATCAAAAATCAAAAATTTTTTACACAAATTGGCATCCTCTTTTTTTTTTTTTTTTCTTTTTTTTTTTTTTTTTTTTCTTTTTTTTCTTTTTTTCTTTTTTCTTTTTTTTCTGTCCTGGCTGAAAATCCTGCAGAATGGAATTTTTTTTTTGCCTGCAGTAGCTGCTGCCAAACACTTTGGATGAAGTGTTGCACATCAGTGTTGACCCCTGGTCAAGGCAGAAGGGGAAAATCTGGTCTTGTGGCCAGGAGATTACAATTACAGTGTTTAATGTTGCAGTTTTGGCTGCAGAAGAGACAAATCTGTGCCTCAAGATGGAATTCTGGGTGCAGAAAACATGGACTATGCCCATGCAGTCTCCAGTGCACCGTGGGAGCAAAAAGCTGATAAATCGATCATTACCTTAAAGAAGTGAGGAGTGAAATAAGCAAAAACAAGTGCAAGAAATTTACCTGTTTCAGTAAAAACCCTAATTCCTGATTTGCGGTTGACAGCACCGAAACGTCCCACTGAGTCAAACATTCTGTGGGGTTTTTTTGAGGGGTTTGGTTTCCATTTTTCCCTCTGTGCCGTTTGCAGTGAGGGATAAAAGGCAGGAGCTGCTCCGAGGGCTCCCTGCTTTGTCCTCAGCTCACTCCCATGTCTGGGGGGGCCGTGGGAGGCACGGGGGGGTCCCGCTGCTGCTTGTGCCAAGAGCTTTCCCAGCACAAAGACATGGTAATAATGACACATCCCAGCGAATCCCAACCCCGAAAAGCAGCTCAGCATCACGGCAGCACCTCCCTGATCCGTGCTGGACCTTCTGCCTCCCTCCCCAGCTCTGCTCCGGGCACAAACCCTTTGTCCCTGGCCCTGCTCCCATTCCCTCCCCTGTAGGCACCTCATTACCCATCACACCACCTCCTTTCGTCCTATTAACTCTCCTCTTGGCTTCTCACGCTCCTAATATCATGGCTATTTATCCCGTGTTAAATTATTTTTATTAAAGCGGCAGCTGGGTCCCTCCGTACAGGGCCTCGCGTGTCTGTGTGAGGCATCAGAGCTAAAAGTAGGATTCCTGTCTCTGTTTTGGGGAGAAATTAAAGCTCAGGCACGAGAATTGAGTGGTCCAGCATCACTTTTGCAGTCCAGAGGGCTCAGGTTTGCAGTGTCTCAGTGTTTTAGACCAGCGGCACCAGCGGCTTCTTGATGGACCCACACACTTTTCTGAGTTTGCTGCAAAGACTTTGGTGTGTGGAGTTCAGAGCAGTCCAGGATCTCCTTATAGCTCCTAGAGGATTATTATTGTTGTAATTATTATTACTATTATTATTATTATTAACAATGTAGGTTTCTTTTTCCTGCCGTGTGCTTCTATAAGTCCAGTCCAGAGAAGTTATTTTCTTTTAAGAGATTTGCCTCTCCTGGTTCCCAGTTTAGGATTTCCCACCCCTCCAGCCCTGTCCCCTGCCCACCCTTACTCAGCGTGACTTTGAGGGGCCTCTGAACAGAGGATTTCCTAAATTTATCATGATTACCCCCACTTTGGTGCTAAACACCTCTTTTGATCTTGTGCACTGTGAATTCACAAGTTATTCCCACGTCTGCTTTCCGCCCAGTGAGCAGCTACAGGTGTGCACCACAAAAACAGATGGAAATGGGGTTTTTGTGGAGAGTTGTGACAGTTCAATGTCCTCAATGTACTTTCCTTGGATAAACTGGTGATTTTGCTGATTTTTCAGGCAATTACTAGAGTTTTAAGAGGTGTTCCATCAGCCTTCATATCACTTATGAAGAACAGGAAAGACTCATGACAGTACTGGGCAGGGGATAAAGTTTGGTTGCTGACATCAAGGGTTTCTATACATAAAAAATGTATAAAAAATGTGTAAAATCTCATTGTCTCTAAAACTGACACTCTGTACATTAGCCTGGGAGCATTAATGGTGATGCATTTTGAGGAGCAGGATCCTGACCTACATTTCCCCACTGGAACTTGCCCAGGGGTATTCCCACTTTTTACCCTACCTTTAGGTTCAATACATTCCTTTTCTTGGCGTCTGCTTTCAAGGTTTATGTAGACTTGAGTTTTATTTAATTAATATTTTAAGCCTGTGCCTTGATGAGGAAAGGCTCCTTTCCAAAAGCCGCAAATGGGCTACTTTTATTTGAAATTGCTTCTGAACAAAGGGCTCAGCACAGATTTATCTCTCGTGTTTCCAAAGCTTTCTCTATCTCTCCATCAACTTTGGAATAAAGGGGCTACCCATTAAATTTCATCCATCAAACTCGCCTGCCTATGGCAGCAGCTCCGTTGCCCTTCCTGCCCTTTCAGAGCATTTCCTCCTGAAACCAGTGAGGTATTTACTCACATTTTAGCAACTCTTTGAAAACGGCCATTATCAGGATATATCATTATGGGTGAAGTATCCCGAGCTTAATCTGCCCGTTGAAATTTACTTCATGTAACAACACAGTGTGTGCCCTGTAAATAACACACTGCATCTCAGGAAATGAAAGATGTTTTGAATAAATAAATAATGGCTTGCTGACTACTGAGGCTCCTGGCTTTGGTAATGCACTGTGGAAGAGAAAGTAAATAGAAATCTCCTTCTGGGCATTTCTGAACATCAAAATGCCCTCTGTGTTTTGTTGTGGTTAAACACACAGCCCCGGCAGAAGCCTGGAGCCCCCTGTTTGGGTGGCCTTGCAAATGAGCATCACCGATTTTGCTGTAATCAGGGTTTCTGTGAGGGAGCAGAAGGTGGTGTTGGACGTAGGGGATTTTTTAATGAAAAACCCAGGCAACGCAAGGGATGAGTCTAAAAGTGGTGGTGCCTGGTTTAATGATGACTGCGAGCATCTGAGGGATGTGTGGTGTTGGGGGGCTGCGGGAGGGCTTTGGTAGGTGTTGTTTTCTGCTGGAATTTCAGCTGCTGTGGTGTGCAGTGACCACCTCGTGTTGTGTTGAGCCTTGGGACAGGGTGAACCGTCCCCAGGGTCTAATCCAACCCTTGGATGTGCCGTGCTGCTTGAGGGAACAGGGAAGTCCTCAGGAGCAGGCAGGTGGTGGATGGAGGTCATTTGCCATCTTTGTAAAACCGTCTCAGAGTTCATCGTTGACTTGAGTTTTAGCCGAAGATTTGGATGTGGGGAAGGAAAAGCCTGGAAGCAGTGATTCCTGGTGGGTTTGGGATGGTGTCTAGTTCAGCTTGCTGTGGCCAGCTCGGGTGGAGATCAGCATTACCCATGAAGAAATACAACACCTCCCACCGAGACCCAACAGAGGTACGACCGGTTTGCAAATCCCATTGCTGAATCATTTTCACCAACTCTGGCTTTAGGTAAAAGACAGAAATCTATCAAATGTTGTACAGATTAACTTATCACCCAGTTAAATGGGCTGTCAGTCTGGGCTGCCTGTGCTTGGCAGGGTGAATTCAAATGCATGCAAATTTCCCTGGTGGCTGACGAGCGACGATGGTGGAGCTGTCAACTGATGACATGTGAAAATACATTAACATTGTTTAAAATATATTTGAAAGGGATAGCTCATGTTTTGATAACATTTTCACGGGCAAATGATTTGTGTGAGATCTGAAACACTGACCACATAATTTATACTGGGAGGGTTGTTTATTAATTTTATTTTTTTTTCCTAATAGCAACTCTTCAGATATGTTTAGTGCTTAGAGGAAGCCCCCAAACAATTAACAATTACCACACAAACCGGTTCGAGTCCCATGTGCCACCATTGTACGGAGTCACTGTTCCGATAGCCTCACTTGTCACTTCCACTTGATCTTTCCAAAAGTGATTAGAAACTTCAAAAGAACCAATTACACAGGCCATTGTGTTAGGGACCTGACACTTTTTTTTTTTTCTTTTTTTCCCAAAGCCTCATGCTCCTCCCTGCGTTTGGACTCGTTGTCTTTAATTTCTCCCATTTGCAAGATGGATTTCTTCACTTAACGGGAGCGTCAGGAAGCAGAAATACTAAAAGCTCCACAGGGCTGCTTTCACCTCTTCTTTCAGGGCTTAGTGACTTCTTAACCACCCCCTCCATCAGGGCACTGAGGAGCCACGTGGCTTGTGATGGTCACTCCCTTCGTCCCCAGTTCCACCGGTGACTGTCTGGATAAGTGGCCTTGAAAGGCAGAAGAAAGATGCAGCTCGCTGCAGGAAAAGGTCACAGGATGTGAACAAGTGTTGACTGAGCTGTGTGATAAGAAAAACATCTGAAGCCTGTGATTCAAGATCCAGCCTTTAGTCTCGAATCTTCAGGGGTGAAAGGGGAGAACTTAGCGCGGTCTAAAAACAGCAGATCTCACAGTTCAGCAGTCAACCATGGCGTCTGATACATGAAAAAAATTACTTATGCTGTCAGCTTCCATTATTTACATGATCTTTCTATGGTTGAGTCGTGGCTGTGGATGTGCAATTCAGCTAGAAAAATTGTGTATTTACACAGATGGGTGCTGGCATGTGACCAGGGCTTGAGCAAAACGCACGGTTAGAGGTAGAAATCAAATACAGAGAGTGGTGGATTGGTTTTTGAGGGGTTTGGTTACAAGGTGTAAATGTTTGCAGGTATGAAGGGCTCTCTGGGAGGTGGTGATTCTTAGGAAAAGGAAGGAGGTGTGAACAGGTTTGGGGGGTTTGGTCTCCTTGGCTTTCTGGGTGTCTGCACTTTGTTTGACAGGGGCATCTCTGCCTCTGGTTTTATTTGGAAATTCCTGGCAAGGACAAATATGATGTCTCTACAGCCAGAAAGGTCTGTCAATAAGACTAAAAAAAAAGTTTCTAAAAAAAATGAAAGGTGACTGTAAAGGTGCAAATATAATTCCCGGGATGGGGGAGGAGAGACCTGGTGGTGCTCCTTCACAGAAGCGTCTTCTGATGAGGGAGAGACAGAGGTCAGGACAGAGGTGCTTTCCTTTCTCATTCGTTCCCTTCTTTCTGTGGGTTGTACATGGGAACAAACTGTTTCCACCACAGCCTGGATTAGACTATGATTAAATCAGTGGGAATTTATCAGTACGCTCACTTTCTTTTGTGCCTTGCTGTGTTTGTGTGTTTGTGCACTCCGGGCATAACTGCTTCCCTTAGAATCCTTTCAGAACGGAAACCTGTGGATGAGATGCAATCCCTAACCTTTCCAGTGGCTGTAGGACACTGCCATAAATCCCTCCCTGCCTTCATTTCTGGGATTTGCCTTTTGAACACCATCTCTACGTGCAGACGGGCTGTAAAACACTTCAGCCACGTGCTGACTCGGTTCCTGCTGAGAAGCTTGCAGACAGGGAATCCTCAGCTCTGGCAACCTGAACTAGAGAGAGTGCAGGTGATGGGAAAACTTCCCAGGTTTCAAAGTGGACAGGAGATGCTGTAACAAAATCTTCACAAAGCTTGGAATTTTCCCGGGATTATTTGGATGCCGAGCAGAGAGGTGAGGTCTTTGTCACCGGGGCGAGGTGACATCTTTACTGAACTTTCAATTTAAGTAGAAATCTCTGACCTGCCTTCGATCTCCAAAGTTCAAACACCGGCCACGTGTCAGGAGCACAGACCTCAGTGCTGCAGGGCACAGGTAATGGAGGAAAGAGGGATGAGATGAGGGAAAGCAGGAACAAGGGGACGAGGCCAGGCCATCAGAGAGACTGCCAAGAAGGGCAACAGGTCCTCTGCTGACATTAGTGGCCAGTGGTTAACTTGGAACAACATGTATTTCACATTAAAACGGTATAAAATATTTGTAGGTGTGTTTGTGCCTTCCTTGAGGGTGTGACTCGCCCTCCCTTAAGGAGGAGAAGTGTCCTCGTGGGTTGCCAGGTATTTAACACGTGGAAAATTGGTACATAAAATCCATTTAACTTGTTAGTGAATCAATTGCATCTCCCTTGGTGGCGGTGTGATGTGCAAGCCCTTTCCCTCCAAATTGTTGTCTCTGCAGCTCTGCAGGCTCGTAGCCTGGTTCTACTCCATCCCGTTGGATAAACTGGGGGAAATAAAGAGACTTTTGCCCACATGGAGACATTTCCTTATGAGAAAGAGGAATCAAAGAAAAGCACTTAGCTGTTGTGCTCTGCAGGAAGGCAATGAGCTCGGTTATTCCCAGAGGGAATTCAGCCAGTGAATGTTCTTGTATGGAGGGGAAAGCCCCCATTTGCCAGTCCATTGTCACTTTTAACCACCCAGAAGCTTCTGATGGCAGATGCACCTCCCAGAAAGAGTTAAACAGCAGCACAAGCCCGAGAAAGTGGAGAAGGGGGACTGAATGCCTCAGCTTTGAGCACGGCTGCCCTGTCAGCACATCCCTTCCCGCTCGGGCCAGCCTTGCCAGGAGCTGGATGTAAGTGTCAGGGAGGGTGGAGCACAGAGCCGGCTCCCACCTCCCTCCGCAAGCTCCTGTTTATTGCTTTTCCCGGTCCAAGGCCAGTTCCACCGCTGGCTGGCTGGATGAATTGCCCCTGGTTTGTGCCGTGTTTGTCAGGTCGTGGTGCTGCTTTGCTTCTTCTCACCTGTGTCCACTCGATTCCCACTCTGGGCACTCCCCGTGCCGAGGGATGTGCTGCTCCCAAGTGCCGGGGGATGGATGGCTGCTGCCAGCGGGAATGGCCGCTTTTCTCTTGGAACCCTGGGCACTGAGAATTCCAGACTTTCTGCGCTGACAGGCACTGACCCCCAAGAAAGCACTGCATTTGACCTGAGGCCTTGGAGGAGGCTCCCAAAATTGAATGATTTTCATTCAGAACTGGGATTATGGGTGTGTGGTTTGAATAGAAGTGTGTGAAATCACAGGGTGAAAAACTTTGAGTTTAAGGTTTTAGAATACAGTAATATATATATGAAGCAAGATGGAGGTTTTAGGGCAGAGGCTGAGTCCTCCTTTTTCGCCTTCTTCTTCATGACTCTGGGTGGTGTTTTGTAATTGGATAGAAAAGTCCACATTGAAGGCCACGGGTATTTGGTTATTGGGTTAAAAGTAAAAATAGTTTAGGTGTCATTTCATAATTGGACAGTTTATCCTCAAAAGGCCTTGTAGAGAAAGAGATTCGGCTCCATTTTTACTTTGTTAGCCAGAAGTGCTGCAGAACTCACAGTTTGTGAGGCTGTAATATAGATAGGAGTTAATAAACATCTGAGTCTGAACAAGAAATACTGATTTGAGCATTTAATCCTGACTCTGGCAAAAAGAAGATAAAAAAGCAACACTTTTCCTCTGGGGAAAACTGGCTTCTTGGGCTAAACCTGTCTCCAAAGTTCTCTCCATGCTCCTAGGCTTTTTTCCCCCCACGCCCAGCCCTTCTCAGGAAAGAGGAATTCGCTGGTGTGGGTAGAGAGGAGGTGGCCTTGCTCTGCCACAGGGCTCAGTGTGAAGGGGATGTTGTAGAAATCAACATTTTGGCACCCTTTCTGTCCCAAACACGGCTTCTGGTGAGAACAGGATGACTCAGGTTCGCCAAGACCCTCGTAGAATTGTTAGAGCTGGAGGAGACCTCTGGAGATGGAGTCCAAACCCCTGCCAAGACAAGGTCACCCAGAGCAGGTGACACAGGAATGTGTCCAGGTGGGTTGGGAATGTCCCCAGAGAGAGAGATTCCACAACTCTCAATCCTGCTGTGAAATTTGCGCCCTTGACTCAAACTTTTTTCAGGATCAGCACCAATCAGCCCCACTATGTGGGTTTTTTCAATGAACCCTCCCAACTCTGAGGACAAGTTGTGCGTTCTGCTGATCAGACTCAGTGCCTGGCACAGCAAAGCCCAAATCCTGACTGAGATACTTCAAATGATCCCCTCAATTTAAAAAGATTCTTTGGCTAGGTATGGAAGTTTTGTTATAATTGAGTTTTTCCCCATTTCTTCCCCCTTTTTTTCCCCTTCTAAACGATTATAGATAATAAAGTAAGATGCAAAAGTTCTCATTAAAAATGCATTTTGTAAAATTGAAACTTAAGTGTCAGGTTTTTTGAGCAGTCTGTCAAATACTTGACAATTAAAATAGCTGTTTTTAAAAAATTAATGAGACACAATAAGGACTAAATGCACAAGTAGCTTGCTCCTTCTTAGGATAAAGTAGAAACATAACAAGTCCATTATATTTCCTTACAAAAATGTCCCATTTGTAAAATACGCTATAATCTATTTTTAATTAAATTAGTATATGCAATTTATTACCTGAGCCATATTTATTAATATTTAATATTTAATTTCAAATTAATTATCCAAGTGAAAGAGGGCTCAGCTGGGCTGGAGAGACTCACAGAACAGCAAGTGTCCTGCAGCAGCTGGAGGTAAACCTGGAATGTGCAGCTGTCTTGAGCTTTGTGGGAATGATGGAAAAAAAAAATATACATCAGAAGCTGTGGGTGCAGTCACCTTCCTGTATGGAAGTGTGGAATCCTGAGGAGATGAATGCCTGGTGTTCATATATTCGTAATTTTGGGATGTATTTTCGCTGAATTAATCAGAGAATGGATTGGGTTGGAAAGGATCATTGGAGGTTATGGAGAACCCCCACGCTCCAGCAGGGACATCCCGGAGCACATCACTCAGGATGGTGTCCAGGTGGCTTTTGAATATCTGTAGAGAAGGAGATATTGCTGATATTTCACCTTAGCACTGGTCTCTGGGAGCGTCCCTTGCATCAAGACCTGACCTCCCAAAGCTGCACCTTCCACCTCTTTCCTGGGTCGTTTGCTCCATTTCTGTGCTTTGGGAAATTTTGCTTTGGATTTCCACAGGATGGGATTTCCTCCTGCTCGCCTGTGCTTTGATAAGCAGGGAAGAAGGTCCCATCAGGAATTTCAAGTGTGATTCCTTGGGTCAGCACCCAGCCTGTCACCCTCTGTCACTTTAGGCAAACCCAAGCAGTCAGAAATCATGGAATGGTTTGGGTGGGGAGGGAACTTAAAGTTCATCCAGTGCCACCCCTGCCATGGCAGGGGACACCTCCCACTGTCCCAGGCTGCTCCAAGCCCCAATGTCCAACCTGGCCTTGGGCACTTCCAGGGATCCAGGGGCAGCCACAGCTGCTCTGGGCACCCTGTGCCAGGACCTCACAGGAAAGGGTTTTTTCCTGCTATCCCCTCTAAACCCACTCTTAGTCTGAAGCCATTCCCCCCTGTCCTGTCACAAGATGCTTTGGTAAAATGTCACTGCACTGGGCCACCTTTTCAGGGCTTTCTTCACCACTGTGACAGGTAGCTGTTGTTTTATTATTTGTGACTGCTGGCAGACCCAAAGTTAGGGCATCCTCTCCTGAGGGCATTGTTGGCTCTCTCCTCTTTCCTTTCCCCTGTTCTCTGTTTCTTCCCTTGGAAAATCTTCTACCACAACGTCCTTCTGGTCTGGAGCACTTCAGGGCAAACTTCTTGAAGCACGTCTTTTTTTTTTTTCCTTTCAGTTTGCCACTTTGGTTTCAGCACTTTGTGAACATGACTAAATAGATATCTTGCTCTCAGCCGTATATAATCCGACAGGAACTGCACCAACGGGGAGCTGTGGAAGTACAATGGAATACTTTCTAATTTACCCGGATAATTTGCACAGACTGCCAGTCCTCTGTTGGTTTAAGCCAAACTTCATTGTGGGTTGTTTTTTCCCTTTCCTTTTTTTTCCTCAGGAATATAATTTTATGTTAATTACACTGGGATTATCCGAAGGTATGTGTAAATTCCACGTGATTTGTTGAAAAAGGCACCTTTCTGGGAAGGAAAAAGAGCAATCCACTGTGACAGAGCTCAGACAGTTGCAGTATTTTAATCAGCATGGGTGTGCAAAACCAAAATAAAAACCCTAGGAACAGTGATTTTCTACACACAATCTGTTTAGTTTGGGAAAACAAATTAAAGAGAGGAATAATTCAATGCTCAGTTGAATAATTGAATATCCTTCCTTCCCAGGATGCACAAGGTGGTTATACAAAAAACATTTGTTAAGCAAAAGTGACCATTAATAATCCAAAGTTGTTCCCTTTTTGGCTGATTTTCATGCAGCCCCATCCCCATCATAAAAGAGCTGTAAGAGGAAGCTTGTCTTCATTTATTAAATCAGACTGACTTCAGAAAGAGCTCCCCAAACCACCAGTGATGGCTTCTGACAGGCTCCTAATCTCTGCCCGCTGCCGCAGGAGCAGCCTTGCAGCAGCTTCTCATTAGTCCTGGCACTCTGAGCCACAGCTCCAGGGGTTCCGTGCCCTCCACCCAGGCAGGCACAGGTACAGCTGTGTCCTCACCCCGGGCTCCTGGGTGTCACCCACTGTCACTGTGGCTGTGTCCTGTGTCACACGTGGTGACCTGGGAGTGTTTTGGGTGCTGCAGGAGCTGTGCAAAGCCACTGATGGACACTGGCCTTGATGGACACTCTGACTGCCCAGAGCAGGGTGTGGGGACAAGCTGGGTGTGCCCTCCCTGGGGCCGGGGACAGCTCTGTCCCCTCTGCACAGTGCGAGGGACAGAAATGTTATTAGAGGGGAATAGAATCCTGGGACGGTTTGGGTGGGAAGGGACCTTCAAGACCATCTTGTTCCATCTCCTTCCATGAGCAGGGACACCTTCCACTGTCCCAGAATCTCCTTCCATGGGCAGGGACACCTTCCTCTATCCCAGGCTGCTTCTGTCCAGCCTGGCCTTGGCCACTGCCAGGGATCCAGGGGCAGCCACGGCTTCCCTGGACACTCTGTGCCAGGGCCTGCCCACCCTCACAGGGAAGGATTTCTTCCAAATATCTGATCTAATCTAGTCCTGCCTTCTGTGAGGTAGAAGTTGGAGTTTTGGTTGGAAGGGACCTGCAGTGCTCATCCAGTCCAACTGCCTGACTAGTTCAGGGATGATCCAACCCTTCCCATCACCTTGGACAGAGGTATTGATGAAATCCCAGCCCTGAGCTGGTACCTGGAGCTCAGCACTGGGGACAAGTCAAGGTTTTAGATGCCAAATCCGCAACAGGAGCTGTTTCTGTGTAATGTCCACCCAGGGTTTTATCAACGCTGTCAGTGATAGAGTTGAAGCTGCGGCCAAATTCCTCCTTGTTTGCAGAGCTGCCCCTCCCTGG